>NC_141693.1:1223710454-1224310454 GCF_964263255.1 Lissotriton vulgaris
GGCCTTGGGGTGGTTGGTTTGCTGCTGGGCTGGAGGATAAAAAAGCAGGCTGAGAAGTAGAAGAACTACCGCTAGGAGCATTTTTATCAGAAGTAGGTACTGTGCTTGCTCCTGCATTAGGCGGAATAGGAGGACGTGTCATTTGGGTATCAGTATCGGATACTACACTCTCCTCAGAGGATGTTTTGCCAGGTTGGTTCCATGTGCGTTTTTGTGCGTATTCTTCAGCCCACGAATACACTTTGTCGAGCTTATAATCGATGGTGTCGCGGCAAAATTTTCGTACCTTACGTTCGTGAATGTCTTTGGCATAACCATCTAGCCTGTTATTGATCTCTTCTAGAGTGGTTGACCATAGTTCTGCTTCCATTCGCTGTGTTAAGTTATCCTGCCCCATTCATTTCCGTCACGTTTGTAGAACACTGTCGGCAATCCGGTTACCGATGTGCTTCTCCCTTAGGTGAGTGCCGATTCGGCATTTATTTTCCTACTACACAGCCCATTATGCCGATTCATTCCACTTAGCGTAGTTTCACTTTACCCTACAGGGACGCCAAATCTTCCCATTATCGAGAATTCTAACCCGCGACGATAAAGTGGGTGAGTTTATTTCACATTTTGCACACATATGCCTTTAGTGACGCGCTTTTCAGCCCAGGACAACTAGATTATCCATTTTCTTTCCAGTTCCTGTTCGAATGACCATTCATCTAGAGTGTGGCTTGAGCCTCGCATATTTATCAATGGGCTTTTGTGCGTCTCCCCGTTATTACAGTAAGCATGTAACCTTGCATTTCTCCCGTTTTCTTAACTCACTCCCGCCGGATTTTTGTATCAGTCACCAACTCACGAATTCTGAACAATGCTCACTCTTATCTCCCGGTTTGCCTCCCGGTTTCTATCTCGACTTGTTTGCTTCACTGTTTTACTTCATTGCACACAGGCGCTTGTGATTGGTTTCTGGGCACGATTATTTTTATCTTACGAGCTTTTCTCATTTTCCCTACTTTGGTTATCTATCTAAGCACCATTCTGTAGTGTCAAGCCTCACACAATTAACAATACCTGTCCCCTTTGAATGATTTGCCGTAAAAACACTGCCTACACTGTTGAGAGATATGTATCATTATTATTTCATAGATTCCCCTGGCAAAGGGCAGTTTGTTCAGCCCGAAATGCATTGGGATGTCTAACTGAACATGTTTCTTCAGTTTTTGATTTTGTGAATATTCAACAATTTCAGAGAAGAATACTCCATAAACAATTATTGAGCAACCAATCTATGATGACGACGCCTGTGATATCTTATTGAATGTTTAAAAGATTGTTCACAGTTGTATAATTATGTTTATGTTTTCGTGAAAACATAAATTCTTTGCATGTATATTAATGGTTTACACTCATTCGAGTGATAGATGAAGTGCATGAGGTCCCTGGGAAATTTCCCGGATGTCCACTCTGCTTAGTCCCCTTGGCAGCATCACCGCCCACTCCTAACTCCGAGCCACAAGTGGCAGCCGCACCCCTGTTGTCAGGTCACTGTCACCTGGCATGGCAAGTCCCTTTAGCGGCCAAGGAATTGATATGGAGGCGGGAATTGATCGATATATTCTCGCTACTGTTGTTAGGTCAGGAAGGGACTGATGTCAGGAAGGCCGGGGTGAAGGAGGAGGACAAATAGACCAAATACCAACAGTGGCCGGAAAAGACCATAGAAAATTGGCTAGATGCATTTGATATTTTACAGGGGGTGATATTAGAGAAACACCCTGAGCAGGCGCAGGCGCTTGTCCAGTACTGTACCCTGATAAGAAAAGAAGCCGCTCGTTGGGGCGGTCAAGGTTGGGTGACATACGACTTAGAATTTCGGAGACGGATTTCCTTGTGTCTTGAGATGAGATGGGACCAGAAAGAGGTTCAGCTGTGGCTAGACCACATGGGCTCTAATCTGCTTCGCAATGGGGGTGCCTTGGACAAGAAGCAGGGAAGTAAGGACTCTAGCAACTCCACGCAGTGTAGCGAACAGCAGCAGGATAGACAGTCCTTTCGGGGTGGCTACAGGAATAGAGGGGGCAACAGAGGGTCTTTCAGGAGGTCGTCCCCAGCCATTTGTCCCTCTTTCAACACCGGTCATTGCGCCTGAGGGAAGACTTGTAAATTTACCCATTCCTGCAACAAGTGTGGGGGCTCCCATTCAGCAGGATCTTGCACCATCCAGCAAGGGGGAGCCTCCAAGCCCACAAAAGATTCAGGTAGCAAGCAATAGCTTCAGCGCCTTTCCTCCTCGCTTCAACCCCCCCTGATTTGCTCCCTGGTGAACTTGCAGGCCTTTCAGCAGGCGCTAGTAAGGGGCCCTCGCCTGTGATCTTGAGTAATATGTTACCCCTCTTGCAAAATGACCCGCTCTCACGCGACAGGCTCCTGCTGCTTGCTGGTTTTAGCGAAGGTTTTAAAATACGCTACGTGGGCTGTGAGGCCCCCAGAGAGGCTGGAAATGTAAGATCAGCTAGGGAGTTGCCTCTTGTGGTCAAATCCAAAGTAGAGAAGGAGAGATTGCTAGGTAGAGTAGCTGGCCCTTTTTCCAGCCCCTCTTTAAAAAACTTTGTGGTGTCACCGCTGGGGGCTGTCCCTAAGAAGGAGCCAGGGGCTTTCAGGCTTATTCACAATCTCTCTCACCCTGAAGGAGCGTCAGTTAACGATGGGTTAGAGGAGGGGTCTTGCTCCATCTCTTACTGCACGCTGGATGTAGCTTTGGATCTGGTAAGAAGAGCAGGTGCAGGGGCATGGTTGGCCAAAGCGGACATAGAATCAGCCTTTAGGTTGTTGCCAGTGCACCCCAGTAGTCAACACCTGCTAGGTTTCAAATTGGATGGAAAGTATTACTACGATCGTTGCATGCCGATGGGTTGCTCAGTGTCTTGCGCATACTTTGAAGCATTCAGCAGCTTCCTGCAGTAGGCATTGCAATCCCGCTACGGGATCAGTGGAGTGTCTCATTACCTTGACGACTTCCTTTTTGTAGGGAGAAAGGGGTCTAGGGAGTGCAGCGAGACATTACAGAAGTTTGTAGAACTCACTACCACTTTAGGGGTCCCCTTAGCGCCCGGTAAAACAGTTGGGCCTGTGCAGGTTTTGACCTTTTTAGGGATTGAGATCGACATGGTGAAGGGGGAGTTAAGGTTACCACCAGACAAGGTTCGGGATCTGGCACAGTCCATTGTTTTGGCTCTTGGTCAGGACAAGGTGACGCTAGGTTTCTTGCAAGGTCTGCTGGGGAAACTCAACTTTGCCGCCAGAATCATTCCGGCAGGAAGGGTCTTTGCGCGCAGGTTGGCAAGGGCGTCCGCTAAAGTCAGTAAGAGTTTTCATTTGGTGAGACTTAGTAGAGGCATGAAAGTGGATCTGAAGATGTGGGCTACATTCCTTGCTGATTTCAACGGCTCTGTAGTTTGGAGGGCACCTTGGGCGGGGTCTCCTGAACTGGCTATGTTCACAGATGCATCTGGTAGGGAAGGATTTGGTGTCATTCTTGACACGGACTGGTGCGCCCAAAGATGGCCTAACGTGTGGCGAAAAAAGAGAGTGACTTCCAACATCACAGTGCTAGAAATGTTTCCTAGTGTGGTAGCTTTTCATCTTTGGCCAGCGAAGCTAGCGGCACGCACAGTCTTGATGTGGTCAGATAATCTAACTGTGGTACAGGCCATCAATTCTCAGTCTGCTTCTTGCCCTTTAGTGCTATGCCTACTCAGAGAGTTGATTAGGGTTTGTCTGGTTTGCAATGTAGAATGTAGAGCGCGACATATCCAAGGGGTCCAGAACACAGCTGCTGACGCTCTTTCTCGCTTCCAGTGGCACAGGTTTCGGGAGGCGTGGCCGAGAGCAAAGGAAGAAATTACAAGATTCCCAGAACACCTGTGGTTCATTCTGAATCTGAGACGCGATTGAGAGGTCTAGGCGAGCTGGCTTTGGCTCCGCGAACAGGCAAGCGTTACCGGGCAGGAGTGGAGAAATTCTGTGCTGTCACTGGGGACTGGGAACAGGAGATGGCTACTTTGGAGGCCAGGACTCAGGATTTTATCATGTGGGCGAAAGATGAGGGCAAGTCACAGTCTTGGGTGGCGGGGCATTTGTCGGCCATTAGTCACCGCGCTAGACTGAGGGGACAGCCTGACCCAACCAACTCCTTTTTGATAAGGTCAGCGCTGAAGGGTTGGTCCAGAAGCGAGCCCCGTGCTCCTGACAATTAGGCAGCAATTGCCTTTGCTACTTTGAAAGAGATGCTGGACAACACTGAAAGGGCCACCAGTTCAGCGTTCAAGGCAGCTCTTTTTTCCGCAACCTTTGCACTAGCCTTCTTTGGTGCGTTTCAGAATAGGGGAGATTGTGGCCACCTCGAAGAATGACAAATCAGGCATAGCCTTGTGTAGGCAGGATGCTACGTTGGTTGGGGACTGCTTGTCAATAAGGTTGAGACAATCCAAAACAGACCAAGGAGGTGCAGGCAGGGTAATAGTGCTGAACAAGTTGGAAATTGCTAGGTACTGCCCCGTACGGCTGGTCGAGACTTAGCTTGCACAGCGCCCGCCTGTGGAAGGTTACCTGCTGATACTCTGGAAAATTCCCATCACTACTCCAACTACCAAATACATTAGGAAACTACACTGGTTAAAAATTGAAAATCGGGTCAAATTCAAATCCCTATGTTTCATGCACAAGATTTCCACCAATACCGCTCCAAAATACTTGCAAAGCCTGATGCGCCCCTACCGTCCCTCCAGATCTCTTCGTTCCTCCACGGCAAATAATTTTGAAATCCCAAAGATCAAGCTGTCACGCATGGGTGGCAAGTCCTTTTCATTTCTAGGACCCACACTTTGGAATTCAATGCCACACACATTGCGGTCTGAACCAAGCTACATCAAATTCAGGAAAGCCCTAAAAACATGGCTATTCAACATCTAATTCCTGTAACCGCATTGACACTGGGATCTGTTGCGCCGGGAAACCCTTTATTGGGTAGCTGTGCGCCATACAAATGCAAACAAATAAATAAAATAAATCCATGCAGACGAAACCCCACTGACCAAGTACCAGCTCCAGCGCATCATGGACACTTGTTTAGACTTATCTGGCAGCAAAAGACAGGGTAAAAGGTTTTGTACCCATTCATTTAGGATAGGTGCTGCAACCACAGCATTTCAGGCAGGTTTGACAGTTGAAAATATAAAACAGGTGGGAATCTAACTGTTACAAACGATACATTCGCTCTTTAGTGGGTTGGAACATGAGTGGCTTTTCTGGAAGTTTGTGTTTTATTTTAAGTACTATGCGTGTGACTTTCAGTCAGCGTTATTGATTGCAGTGTATAACTTGGAGTGTTGTTAATAAACATGGTTTTTAAGTATCTGCATCTTTTATTTGGTAGGTAAATCTGTCTGGGTGGCAGGAAATGTGAGAATCCTAACCGTAGCCCGATGGGCTGATAGCGGAAAATGGAAGCATGGTTTCTCAGCAACAAACATCAGGTGGATAGTGTTGGCCGACTTACACTGGAGTAGCATTAAGCGTGTATTTCAGCAGTTATTGGACGGGGGTGAATCTCCACCAGACTTGTTAATTTTACATCTGGGGGGCAAGGAGTTGGTCCACTTGGAACGCAGGGTCCTGCTACAGACAATGAGGGGCACGCTGTGTGATTTGAGCAACCTTTTGGGGCCTTGTGAATTATGGTGGTCTGAAATCACTCCAAGACTGCATTGGAAAGACTCTTGATTGGGGGTGGCCATTGAGACTTCCCTCAGACGTATGAACAGTGCCATGCGCAAATTCACTGAGCAAATGGGATTCGGCTTCATAAGACACAGTCTGTTACATACCAAATGTACGGGCTGCTTCGATGAGGACGGCGTTCATCTATCAGAAGTAGGGATGACTATTTTCCTGCTTGACCTATCAGAGGCTATGGGAGCAGCGGGTTGTAAATAGAGGAGAGATAAGGTGTGGGGGGGCTCTGGGACGGCGGCTGCCGCACCCAGAGCCTTTGGCGGAGGTGATCCAATACAGGAAGGTACAGAAGGGTACCCTCTACAGGAGCACCGGAAGGGTGCGTGGGCGAATTATCCCCCAGGGAGATCAATGGTGGATCCTGGAGGACCGACGGGGCCCCGTTAGTCCTTCGGGCGGTTGTGTACCTGAGCAACCGGGGGTTGCCAACGCTCAGCCCCCCGAGAGGGAGGGGCGTGAGTAATGGGCGAACGAGAGGTTCGCCGTGGGAGGGGTTAGACCTTTCCCCCCAAAACTGACAATGCCCCTACGGTTAACACCGCTGGGTTATGGCTCATCAGGTCGCCCGTAAGATAACCCAACATGTTGGCATGATGTATATGCTAATAAAACTGCAACAACTTTCTCCATCAACTTGTGTTGTGTCGGTTATTGGTGGAGGGGTGTGTTGTATGAAGAAAGGTTTGGGTTTGGGCTGATATTGGCACTATATTCTAGGACTGCCATTGTGCCACGGGTGGGCAGGGGTGGCTGGGAAAGCCTTGGGTGCCATTCCCCCCCCACAGCCATGGTCGGGGGAATGAAGCCAGCAGGAGAGCCTGGGAGGGTGAGGAATGGACCAAATATAGTGCAGGGGAAAGGGAATGGACCAAGTGGGATTGGCAGATGGAGAGGTGGTGGAAAGTAACATGCAGGGGTGATTGGTGGGGGGTGGGAGGCAAACTAAAGTACGTGGCGGGGGTTCAGAAATAGAGTGGGGGAAGAGGTAAGCAGTGGGGCAGCAGAAAGGGGTCATCAGCAGTGGGTTGGGGCGCCTGTGCGAGTGCACACCCACTCAAGCTTCCCAGCAGTGGGAAAACCTCCAGTGGAGCTGCTTCGGCAGAGGGATTCCTTTTCCGTTTGGTGACATCACTCTGAAATGGTGAGCAAGAAGTACAATCAGCAAAATGCACATCCTCCATTGCTGGATTCATTTCTACTAACTCGAATTCCGTAACAGACAGGAGAGCAGACTCCCCACGATACAAGCGAACATCTACTATGTTGCATTGCTCTCGCGGACAAAATTGGCAAGTTTCTGTTACAATGCAATCAATGCCGTAATCAGCCACTCGCATGCAATACTATTTCTTTATGGGGATTTTTTTCAAAGCTGTATGGATTTGTTTTGCATAAATTATACAGGCGTTTTACTCTCCATTACTGAATGTGGTATAGAGAAGCACCTTTCTCAGTTATCAGTGCGCACAGCCCTTTTCAGCTTAAAATCAATAAACACACTTGTTTGGGTTGTGAGTGCAAAGCAATAGTACGTCTAGGTCGGACTGCCCTGGCCCTTAAACAAACCAGGTGAGGGACATGAACTTAGGAGGAGTGTGAGCCAAGAGAAGTTAATGAGAAAAAAATAACAGTTCAGTGGAAATTTTGAGGACGAGCTCTGCAAACCTGTCCAGTCCTAGTCTGTGGGCTCTGGCACACCCACCGATTGCCAGTGGTTGTTTCATGGTTTCATGTGGCATTTAGAACTGCTGCCTTGTTATTTCCAAGGCTGCCCGGGGGGCCACCAACAGGGCGGCCACCTTAGTGCCACAGGAATCAGCAGACAAGGCTCCCTGGGCTAGGAACCAGGGGCTCAGCTGACCGCGTCACTTCCGGCCGTTGGGGTGGGGGAGGTGGGGGGGGGCAAGGGTACAAATGCCTTCCTCTGCCCACTGTGGAGCCTCTTGACCGCTGCCTGTCTCGCTGTTTCCCGCCCTGCCGCTTAACCTGCGGACAGCCAAAGGGTGGTAGGGTGAAGGGAAGAATCTAACTTATTGTTTTGTGTTGCAGGAGGAGGTACAGGGCGATCCAGAGTCTGCAAGGTACAGAAGGGTACAACATGCAGCAGCACAATAAGGGTGCTAAGCCAAGGATACCCAGGGATGTCTTAGCGAGTCCCCTGGAAGTACTTCGGCGCCCTGTTCGTCCTACGGGCTGTTGTGGGCCTGAGCAACCGGGGGCTGCCTGGAATGCTCCGTCCACCTTTTGGGGGGCTTGAGTAAGGGCGTGGACTGGCGGTCCACTGATGGAAGGGGTGGCCAAGGTGACAGCGCGCTCAAATACATGTCATGTTGGAGTTAGGTCCAGGATGAAAGGTTGTGCTGAGTGAGGCCCAAATCCAAAGCGGTTGTGGTATCTATCGACTGGGCACATCTGGTTGGGCAGTAAAAACAATTTAAAGTATAACTGCGGATCCCTTCATTTATGTCAGATCCTGCTTATTTGTTGTTTCCGCAGAGTTTGGGGCAAGTTAACTGGCCACATCTTGTCTCGGTGGGTTTGATGTGTGGTCGGTTGGGTCAATTGACCAAGTACAGTCATTTTCCCATGGTATATCTGGGCATGAAGGAATGCCAGGCAAGACCCTAGCAAAGGCAGGTAGCTGTACTTATGGGGTATGTGATGTATTATCTCACTGGCAGGCCGCGCCATGCGGGGGGGACCATAAACCTAGGTCACTCACATCAGGCAGAGGTGCCCAGTGGAAGCATGAGGGGGACTACAGAACAGGACACTGCACAGGTTAGATGCCGGTGAATTGTAGTGGTACTACTGCACATGGCAAAGTTATCAAAGTTATCCTGGACTGATTAACATGCGGGCATGGTGGGGTGGTGGTGGTACCTACCTCATTTCTCAGGATCACTCCCTGTTGGGCTTAGCTAACAAGAGAAAAAAAGTTTTTCCCTTGAGGTAAATACAAGAAAAGCTAAAACATAGCCTCAAAGTTCACACTATAGTCAAAACTAATGCAATCACAAAAATATAAGAAACAACATATTTATTTTGCAACCGAAAATTAAAAACAAATCATTACATACCTATACATATCATGGTTACCTACTCAGATAATTAAAAAAACATACAAATAATAACACAGTGAATTGTGGCCTGCACAATTGAAAAGACAGACAAAATTTGTAAAACATAAAACTTGTAAAATACAGTTAGTACATTTAAAGCTACCAAATATTAACAACTATGTTTTACCTCTATTAATCTTGAATATAAACATAGGTGATGGAGACTTAAATTGTACAATAGTAAAAAGCGTCGACGCATTTTGGTGGTTCAGTACAAATGGAGTCCACCTTTATCAAGACCTTTCTTTGTTGTCTGTCGTAATGAAGGGTCTGTACAATTTCCCTATGGAGTTATGTTCTGGAAGTCTACGGCTCTCTGCTGTACGTGTACTAATGCACTTATTGTTGTGGTGTCAATATATCAGGAATCCCGGAAATAAATCCTGTATAAGATCTGCACCTTCAAAGAGGAACGGGTTTCTGGAAATCACGCTCTATATTGGTAATCTGCTATTGCAGGGGCTCGCCGGACGTCTCACAAGTATAGATTGAGAGGAAGCAGAGTCTCACAGAGTATAGTTGAGAAAGAACTGAAACGCTGCCCTTCCTTTTTAATGATAATGGGCCTGAATTCGAAAAGGTTTCAAACAAGACCTTTCTAAAAGCGCTATGGCTGGGTGGACTGTGGCCGTCAATCCGATCGGGACGTGGTAGCCTCCGAGGGAAAGCCGCTCCCGCTATTCATGGGGATTCCGTATCTCAATGGACTTTAAATTTACAGCCTCTCTTGTGTCTGCTAGTCTGTGAGTAGGTTAGCCATGGACTTTAATAAGTGTTGCAATGGCCCTCTAATACGATAGTACAGCATCTAGTTTACCAATGCTATATGTACCATCATGAGCACCAGCAGCGGCTCACAGGGGTATCAGTAAAGCTTCCTGTTCTATCTTGTACATGAAGAGACTGGTAGCCAGGTTGTAAGTTTCTTGCAGTCTTCTTTATTAATCCATGTCTTTTACCATCAAACAGGTATAATCCAAGTACAGCTCTTAATCCAGCTCTAATTACTCCTATGCCAGCCCCACCAGGAGCAGCCTGCCTAGCTGCTCAGCCCATCTCCAACTGTCACCCACTCATCCACACAGTCACCCAGGCATTCCATTTATCACAGGCACACCAACATTCTGTCACCACCTCTCACTCTGGCTGAGCAGCTAGGAAGGCCTAGGCTGATTCACATAAGAATGTAAATCTTAGGATATAACATTACACTTCCTTTTATTTTGCCTGGGATTGGGGCTGGCAATGTCACCAAACGTTGCAGCCAGAAACTGAATAGGCAAATACAGATGTGTGTTTCTAGCTCAGGCATATCCAAGTATGGGTTATGGTGCCTGAAGTCTGCCCTGGGATGCAAGTTCACAGGCATGTGGAGCGGCAGAACTAAAAGGGACTTGCGTTCGACCGCTGGTCACAGGTTCAGATCCTAGTGAGTCCACCTAGCAGTTCAGCCTTCTGAAGTCTTTGGCAGCCAAGCAGGTTGTAGAAGTTGTCATCTAACAAGTGTGCTATGGGCCATAAGATTGAGGAAAGCCCTGGGTTAAACACAAATGGGCTACAAAGTATTAAAGAACGCTTAGCATTCCCAGTATTTAAAAAAAAAGGGGGTATGTATGTATACTTATGGTTCCCCTCTGGTTCACACTGTCCTGTCTGCTCCCTGGTATACTAGCAGAAGTTTGGGAGGGCAAGGCGTCACCGAGGGTGGCGACTGACTGAATGCGATGGACATACTCCGACAAGTGCTATACACGGATAACTGAGTGAGAGGAAGTAAGGCGGGCTTTTTAACTCTTCCACCCGCTTTGGCACTTCCTGTCAGGAGTGCCTTGTCAAAGGAATTGTTCTTCCGCCAGGCAATGTTAACATGGAACCAACACCAAACTAATGCTTTTAGGTAATCCTGAGCGCATATATATGAAGGGCTGGGCGAGGCGGGTACCATGGATACTGGGTCCCCCTCCGAGTTGCAGACTCAGCAGGACAGGCTAACCGGTGGGGCGATAGGAATCCCAAGGCATTTAAGGGTACAGCCGGCTGTAAGCCACCCTGGGAGGGGTGGTGTAATTGTGCAGGCACTGGAACAGCTTCTGCTGAAGCAGCAGCCCGGGTGGGTGGAATGTCTCCACTCTCACCACTGGGGTCTGACAGCTGGGAGGCATTGAGATGACTTTCCAAGGTAGGAGAGCCCTGCTGCCAGAATTGAATTCCCCCTGGTGTAAGTTATGCATCCATCCCTGAACAGAGGGATTTTGGTTTTGCAGTCTAAAGTCCATGGGAGTTTAGATACGGGCACCTGTCCAGAAGGGGCAGGCTGGCCTCCGGTCCTGTATGAGCTTGGACTTGTTTTAACCAGACTTGGGAGAGGCCTGGTAATAAGCAGGATGTAGGTAACAATGCCTACCGTGGTGGGGGGCCCTGGTTGAGATAGTGGCCACCCCCCCCAGAGCTGTGGAGGAGTTACAGGGCGATCCAGAGTCTGCAAGGTACAGAAGGGTACTACATGTAGCACGCACATTAAGGGTGCTAAGCCAAGGATACCCAGGGATGTCTTAGCGTGTCCCCTGGAAGTACGACGGCGCCCCGGTCGTCCTACGGGCGGTTGTGGGCCTGAGCAACCGGGGACTGCCTGGAACGCTCTGCCCACCTTTTGGGGGGCTTGAGTAAGGGCGTGGACTGGCTGTCCACTGATGGAAGGGGTGGCCCCTCCCAAAATTGGTAACCACCGATTGGCGACTGCCACAGTGTCATTTGGCTCATCAGGTGGGCAGGCGGCCTGTCTCGCTGTTTGCCTCGACGTGGTTGGAAGCTGCTTCATTCACGAGGTCAGTTGCACCCCTTGCCCCCCCTCCCTCCTGGGGTCTCTCCGCATGGGCCATGCCCGGGAGGGACCCTGTACCAAATAGGGTACATGCCACCCCCGCGGGGCCGGCGCCTGCCTGCGCGTTGGGGCTCGGGGTGTGGAACAGGAGTTAAGGGGGTGTGCCCACGAGGCAGCTTCCGCTAGGTTTAGGTATAAGCGCTGCCATACCTAACTTCATGTCTCCTCACTGTGCAGCCCCGCTGCTGTCCCCTCCCCGAGAAAGTCGTGCACATCCCCACATCTGATAATGTGTACCATGGAGCAGACAAGTGGGTGGGAGCAGGGGAGGAACAATCAGTGCATATATCTGCCTTATCTTGAAATGGAATTGACAAATGTACTCAATGCATGGCAGACTTTAGAGCTGTAACCCATTCTTTCCCCAGGATTTGGGACCGCAGCCCGCGTGTGGGTAACAGCTTCCACACCGCGCTGCATTGCTCTCCGGGTGGGGAATGTTATGCGTAACTCCAACCCTGTAACATGCCCTCAATTCCAGAGCACACATCCTAGTGGAAATTAAGTGAGTGGGGACCTCCGAAGGCAATACTGAGGGAGTTGTTATATTGTGCTAGCCATTGCCTGTGTCACTCCCAACATGCATATTTCTTGTGTATGCCCTCCTGAAAGGTAACTTGGTGCTGCAAAGCATGTGTTTCCTGCTACCAACATATGGGCACAACCCTCAGAAGAGCTTTGGCTCGGTGAGCTATTGGGTGCCTAACCTATCCCTTCCCCTGGAAGAGCAACAACTGCTGCGGTTTTGGGAACCCAACTAAGCACCACAATCATTGACCTACTCCTGGAGAGGGAACAACTCCTCAGCCTCTGAAACTCGTAATGAGCTCAGCTGGCTGAAGTCGAAGCTAAACTTCATTACACATGCGTGTGCTCAGGCCTATCAAAAGTAAATGTAATTCCCTTACTACTGGTGTGCAAGAAACCCACAGCCATTGACTCTCCATTGTTCAACACTCTGACAGGCTGCCCCGGGACACCAAAGGTGGCTACCTGCGAGGGCGGCCATCCTTAGTGCCATAGGATGGCACGGACCCTGAGCGGTCTAGTGGTTGGCTGACTCGGTGGTCAGCCAGTGGTCAACCTGACATTCCCCACACGTGAGGTCATTTCCTGTCAGGGGGAGGGCTATATAGCCCGTGGGGCGAGGGTCTGGCGTCCTCTTTTGTTCCTGGCAGCGGCGTGTAGACCCTCGCCCCCCACATCGGGAGAATCCCGCAGCGCGGACCCGGACTGCCCGGCATTTCTTTGTCCGCTGTCCCCTCACCCTGACGCCGTTTGGTGGCTGGCGCTCCAGCCATGTGTCTGGACGCGTTGTCCTCTTTCGCCGGGGGTCGTGGTGCCGTTTTGTCCGTCGGGGTTATTAGGTGAGTCAGGGTTGAGGGTGCTTTTGTTCCTTGCTGTACAGTCTGGGGTGGCTTTGCCAAGGCTGTAGGGGCACGGCGAACCCGATGCGAAGGAGCGGGGTGGACAGAGAGGCGCGGGTCGTTTTGTGTGCTGTAATTGCTCCGGATGCCCGGTGTGGGGGCGATAACGGGACTGCGTTTTGCGGAGTAGATTTCTCCTTCTTGTTCGTGTTCTCGCAGCATTAGTGTGTGGGGGTGCCGGTAAGACTTCGATTTAGCGGACGGAGCACTCTGTTATGGGGCGATGTATATTCCATTGTTACGTGTAGAATAAGGGATCTCCACCGTTTCTTTTAAGTGGGACGTCAGACAGTGAGACTACAGCAACATATTTACGGGAACACTATGTGGGTGTTCGTTTTGTTGCTGTTTGCTCGTGGAGGTGCATTAATGGGGGGGGGGGGGAGGAAGGCTCCAACGGGGTGGCGCAGTATCTGTTTTGTCTTCCTACACGCCAGAGTTTGTTTTGTAGAGCACAGGGGTTTTTTAACTCTTTCATCCCGCCTTTAGTTAGGGGCCGCATTGCTGTTCTAATCTCGGGCCCTCCCCTATCAGATCGGGGGCGCAATTATAGGATCTCATGTGCCCGTCTTCTCCTCCTTTGGTTTGGCTTGCTGGCAGGATAGCTCGGAGGGTTTCTTTCCAGGTTAGGGAGCTGCGCATCTGGGTGTCTTTACACCAGCGCGGGCGAGCAAGTATTGCTGGACATCTGGTGTTTCCCCGTGACTGGTCATGCCAAGCCAGCACCTAGGGTCCCCAGGTGCGTAGACCCACTGGGAACATTACTTCGGTCTCGTGATTCAACCCATGGCCCAGATTAGGTACAGAGCCCATGTCTTCTTTCCGCACTTTATTTCTCTCGCTATTTCGTGTCTTAGTTACCCGCCTGTCGTGAGTGTCTTACACTATTTTCTCCCGCACTCCGATAGTTTTACGGGTGGAGCTCACGGGGAACTTTTCGCTATTTGGGTTTGTGCGGTGAAATCTGCGCTTGTAGGACACTTGGGGGTAGCAGTTCACTATGTGCACGCTAGGTGCGTTTCCACAGATTTCTTTCTTTCACTGTGCTTGGGGCATGTTTATATATACTTTGTGGTCTCTTGTCTGAGTTTGGGCGTTTAGGGGCTGGGCACTGCAGTGGGTCCTCCCCCTCCGTGTATCTAGCTGGGCATGTTTGAGGCGGGGAATGCTTCTTTTATTTATCTGGGTGCTGGCATGTTGGAATTACGATGATGCAGATTTGCTATAAGCGTTCTCGGCTTGTAGGTCGATTGGGCATCGGGCACCAGCGCTTGAGCCAGGCTGCGTAGCAAGTAGTTTCTTTCCCTTGCGTTCCTGGCGCTTATGTTCGGGCCAGCTGTCCTGCACCTCAGTCGGGTGAGTCCAGGCCCTGGGGAAGTGCGCGACCTTGGTGTAGCCCAACGCTGACCCTTCATTTTATCTGCCTGTGACCGACTGTGGGATGGTGCTTGCGGTGGTTGTTGTTTTCTTGGTCGCTCATGGGTAA
Source organism: Lissotriton vulgaris (assembly GCF_964263255.1). Taxonomy (NCBI): domain Eukaryota; kingdom Metazoa; phylum Chordata; class Amphibia; order Caudata; family Salamandridae; genus Lissotriton; species Lissotriton vulgaris. Next base: position 1,223,725,158 of record NC_141693.1, read on the forward strand.
TGGCCCTTTTCCGGGGGCATCTTGTTCATGTGGTCCGACCCATGCGGTGTATGGCGGCGGGGCGGCCATTTCAGGGGCTGTCTTTCCAGGAGAGCCCTGGCTTCATGCAGGTGTAGTGAGGTTACACCATCTGCTGCTTTTGCTCTGTCAAGGGAACCTACAAGTCGAAAACTTTCGTTTTGGTCCTGTTTAAAGCCTTCTTCGTGTTCGCTTACCGACTGGGGGCCACACGTGCAAGGGCGGCCATTTTTAGGAGCTCCATTGCCTGGCGCAAATTGATAATGGCGCCCAGTGCGGCCATTTTCAGGGGCACCTTGTTTTTATGGTCCGACCCACGGCGGAGGGGGTGGCCATTTTAGGGGCTCGGAATATTATTGCAGCATATGTATGTTTGGCTCGGCTTTGGTAATTGGTGAGTACCAGGTTGGGGCTCTGTACTGCTGGCCAGACCGGTTTTCCTTCCTCTCCTCGTGGCATGGTGGCCAGAAGTGCTTTTCCCTCAGGTTCGTGCAGAGCTAGCGCGCAAATGGATGCCACTCGTGTATCCAATAAAATTTTATTATCCCAAAGTAGAGTCCCATATCACCGAGTATTATAGAGTTAACCTCATAACTGCTATGGAACGTCCAGCTCCAGTGCTGGACATTCCATTGCGCAGGTGCAGTTCGAACGTTCAACGGCCGACGACAGCACTACGGAGGTAGTGGTGCCGTCGGCCGGTGAACGTGAGCAGCGCTTAAGGGGTTAATTGTGTCTCCTGCATACGATATGGAGTACCTTGCGAGGTACTTGGATGCCATGGCATTTATGTTTAGGCCACACTGGAAGTAGCAATAGTTGTCTATGATCACGTAGAGGTATTTCTGTAATGCTTGACAGGCAGCCAACGTCAGGTACTTAAGTTTCCGCAGACTATGGTGGCACGTGTACTACTCCGGGATACATATACAATGTTTAGAGGGGGCACTGAGTATGTCACAGGTGTTAAGTGAGGTGTGCATGTTACAATGGAATAACAAAACGCATATTGTACCGCTAGGTAATAGGTGGCAATCAGAGGGTGCCGAGTGGGAAGTGACGTGTGCGGGTCGGAATAGAGTGCCTAACTCAGCGAAGAGAGCATTCGGTATAGGGCAGACTCTAACCTGGAACACGCTGGATAGGCACTTCCATTGTTTAGGAACATAGAGGTTTCTATCAGACTAGGTCTTCATTAATTTAATAGAGGGATATTAGAGAGTTCTCAATCTCGGGGTTCACTCTGAAGTTTGCCTTTAGATAGCGTGGACCTTACCAGAAGGTGTCGTAGCGCCTATCAACAAGAACCAAGCAGTCTTGAGGGCACTAGAAGGGAACAGTTACTAGCAAACTCCATGTTACTGGTATCAATATGACTTTGCAAACAATCACTAAGAAGTAGCATACGGGACACTACAGGAGGCAAAGTGTCAGGTGGGCAAGTTTCTTAAAGTGTGTTACTTCATAGTAGGGGTGATATACTGCAGTCTTGCAGACAGTCATTCAGATGAACCTATGCTACGCAGGCATTAGCGATACTTGTTAGTAACTGAAGGAATCCCATTGTAAGAGGTAGCAGTCAGTGTATTCAAGAGAAAAATAACGGGTGCATATTTCAGAAGAGCCCAGCACAGGTAGCTAAAGGTACATTACAAGCGTAATGTGTCATGAATACAAGTTCGGAAGCTTTTTTCTGGTAGAGATTAATTTTGGTATGCTTGAAAGGCAGTCAATCTCATGTTCAAAAGGTTCAGTAGACTTTGGTGGCACGTGTGCAAATACTGGAAGCTAAATACATGTTAAGAAGGAGCACTTTGCATCATGTGCATGTTACATATAGTACCATTCTCAGGTAAAAGGTTTGTCTGCACTATATGGCAGACTCACAAGCTCAGGAACACACGGGTAAAACACTTCCTTAGTCAAGGGGATTATTGCTAGCTTTATGTTTGGTTCCCCTTTCTTTTTCAGAGGGCATGTTTGTATTTGGTTGAGGTCATTTTGGAGGCCTGGGGTGAGGTGTTCTGGGTAAAATGTTAAGGGGACGAGTAAGGGGTGAACAATTTTTACTCACTCCTATGTGCATTTGTCATCTTGACTGCGCATTTTATTAGAGCAAGCTTGCTTGTCTTCCTCCTTCCCCATGCAAAGGGCAGCTTCTTGGCATGCTCATTTCGGTGTCCTGCACGCTAATTCCAAGCAGGTGTATAGAAGGGCATAGCAAACCTTTACATGTAACTTTTGGTTTTTTCCCCAAACCAGGCAGGAGTGCATTCAGGGCACAACACACATGCAGTAGTATTTTAGGTTACCCTTGGTAGATACTTAGCTAGGGGCCCCGGTTTGGATCAGCTTTGTATTCGATAGTCCAGATGTTGGGGATCTAATTTGACTTTATACAGTCCAGCTCTTTCACGCCCGCTTGGGGAAGAGTTACTGACAGGCCCGGGCATATCTCCTGCTATTTCAGAAGGTGGTTCCATCTTTATGCAGGGACGGGTTACGTGTTTGCAATACGTTTTCGCAGCAGCTCACTATTAGTAATGGGATGATTGGGTGCCTCTTCCAACTGACAGTGGGAGGTTTAGTTTTGCAGGCATCTCCCGTGTTGGGACAGTACATGTTCTTTGTACAGGACCTGGTGTGCAAGTAAGGGATCCGGAGCTGCGAGCGAGTTAGCAGGTCGCTTTCTTGTATTGCTGGTTACGGGGTTCTCAGGGATCTTCTCTCTCTTCCAGAAACGCACAGCTTCGTCTTCATGGTCAATCCCTTGCCTTGCTGGGTGGCCTGCTGGGCGCGGAGCACGATCTAGGGAACAATACACTGGGGTCCAGTGATTGGGTTTCTGGGTCAGCACGTCCAGGATTTAGTGTAACTGTTTTCCAATTGCATGACAATGGGAACAAGTACACAGGCTCCACCCGTAGTATACAGTCAAGGCCTTAAAGTTTGGGAATAAAAGGGTGTGCTTGTTGCACTTAAGTATTGGGGTTTAGTGCCTCTGACATGGACGTAAGGTTATACTCAGAGATACATTGGCTTGTGATCTCATGCACAAGGACGGACAGGCTAGGTTTAGGTATCCCCTGACAGGGCTCGCAGGAGGGCATCACTTTAATAGTGTAACTGGTGGAATTGTCTATGAAGCTATGCTGGCTTTTGAGCAAACATTGTGGAACCCTGTTCACTTGATGTACAATAATACACCGGTACTCACTAAAATATAACTATGTTATGCTTCCTGTCATAGCAAGTCACCTCCGTCAAAAGGAAAGGGGGGTGCCCTTTCTAATCTCCTCGCCGCTTGATCACGGGGTACTCCCTGGTCATACTGGTAAATGTCTAACCCAGCTAGGCGAGAAAGTTTAGGCTGGACTTCTTCATGGTGGAGACGGCCCGCCGATGCTACTTTCTACAACAAGATAACGGCTTTTAAGCCATGGTCGGGGTTGCTGGTACAATGCACCATCCCTTAATGGTCGCTAAGTAGCACTGCTGGGCTTTCGGATATGGCCACTACAACAGGCACGGAGTAAGTCAAGACCATGGGCGGCCTTTGCCGTTGAAAATAGCGTGTTGTGATTCCTGGGGCCCAGTATAATTCGACTCTTGCTGGCATGTTTCTGGTCAGATAGGGTTATGTCTCGACAGGAGGACCTGCATTTCTCTTGGCAAGAGTTGCTGGTAGGGCCCAGAGGTGAGCAAGTAGCAACAATAGTCTATTGAACGGCAAGGGTTTACACGGGGTCGAGGGCCCTCGGTTAGGTACTCTGGTGAGCGTTCGATCAGAGACAGTAGTTATATGGTTGTTCAGGTGGAACCCGTGTAGCTCTGAAAAATGGTGGCCAGTTCATGAGGGACTATGCGAGAAAGCTTTATTGTGGCCTCTTAAGCTTGTGCACTAAGCAGCATCGACCATGTCAACAGATGGGCTGTTGGGAGTGTAGTGCTCCTTTTGTAAGAAATTTAGGGAGGCTATGGCGTAGCAGCCTTTTCCAGGCAATGTGCAGCGCTTCACCTGAATAGATGGTTAGCACTACATTTTAGATGGGCCTGCATGAACCACACAGATAACCCATACTTCATGGCCCACGCCAAGACATTCATTTAGTGGGACCACAGCATTGCCAGTTTGCGATTCTCCGTCTAATTGGCACTTTGTTGATGCATTGTCTATTTGCTCAGAATTTTGGGCCTGCATTAGCCACACATACCTCCCCCAGTCTGATCCCACGACGACCTATATAATGTTGAGGCAATCTAAAACAGACCAAGGAGGTGTAGGCAAGGTAATAGTGCTGAACAAGTTGGGAATCGCCAGGTATTGCCCCGTACGACTGGTGGGAACGTATCTTGCGCGGCGCCCGCCGGGGGAAGGTTACCTGCTCATTCATGCAGATGAAACCCCCCTGACCAAGTACCAGCTGCGGCGCGTCATGGACACTTGCTTAGAATTAGCTGGCTACAACAGACAGGGGAAAAGGTTTTGTACCCATTCATTTAGGATAGGTGCTGCGACTACAGCTTTTCAGGCAGGGCTGCCAGGGGCAAATATAAAGCAGGTGGGGCACTGGGAGTCCAGCTGTTACAAACGGTACATACGCTCATGAGCGGGTGACACAAGACTGGTTGGCGGGCATTGTTGGGTAATATGTTGGTGACATTGATGCAATGTATGGTTTGCAGGGTATAATCTGGATATGTAATAAACGTGTTTTACACATCTACATCTTTTATTTGCTAGGTAAATCGGTCTGGGTGGCAGGAAATGGAGAATCCAAAGGGTAGCCCGGTGGGCCGATAGCGGAAAATGGAAGCATGGTTTTGCAACAAAAAAAAATCAGGTGGATAGTGTCGCCCGACTTGCATTGGAGTAGCGTGCAGCGCGTATTTCAGCAACTATTGGACGGGGGTGAATCTCCACCAGACTTGCTAAGTGTGCATTTGGGAGGCAAGGAATTGGTCCCCCTTGGAGCGCAGGGCCCTGCTGCAGTTAATGAGGGGCACGCTGAGCGATTTGAGCAAGCTGTTGTGGCCGTGCGAGTATGGTGGTCTGAGATCACGCCTAGACGGCATTGGAAGGGCGCTAGATCAGGGGGGGTCATCGAAACTTCCCGCAGATGAGTGAACAGTGCCATGCGCAAATTCACAGAGCAGAGGGGATTCGGCTTCATAAGGCACGGTTTCTTGCACACCAAATGTACGGGTTGTTTTGATGAGGATGGCGTCCATCTATCAGAAGTAGGGATAGCCATTTTCCTGCTGGACCTATCTGAAGTGATGGGGGCAGCGGGTTGTAAATAGAAGGAAGATAAGGGTTGGGGGGACTCTCAGACGGCGGCTGCCGCACCGAGAGCCTTGGCGGAGTTACAGGGCGATCCAATACAGGAAGGTACAGAAGGGTACCCTCTACAGGAGCACCGGAAGGGTGCGTGAGCGATATATCCCCCAGGGAGATCCACGGTAAAAGGATCCTGGGGGACTGACGGCGCCCCGTTAGTCCTTCGGGCGGTTGTGTACCTGAGCAACCGGGGGTTGCCAACGCTCTGCCCCCCGAGGGGGGGGGTTTGAGTAAATGGGCGAACAAGAGGTTCGCCGGGGGTAGGGGTTAGACCTTTCCCCCCCCAAACTGATAACGCCCCTAAGGTTTAACACCGCGGGGGGTTATAGCTCGGTCAGGTGGGCGGGTCGCGAGGGGCGGCCTGCTCTGGATCGCCCGTAAGTTAACCCAACATGTTGGCATAATGTAGATGCTAATAAACTGCAACAACATTTCTCCATCAATTTGTGTGGTGTCCGTTATTGTGGGATGGGGGGTTGTGTGTAAGCGGGTACGGGCCGATATTGGCACTATGACCATCCCACTGTACAGCGTGTGATTATCCTTCCTCCTTCCTCCCTCCTCCTGTATGGGCAATTGCAGCCTTCACATAGCTTGGTTCCCTCCCACCTCACTGCTCCCAGCTGCACGGAGCTTGTAAGTGCTCCTCGTTGTTGTTTTGTTGGCCAGCCTTGTTTAGGATGTGTGCCCTATGCACTTAGATGAATACAACGCTTGTTAGTCAAATACCAACTGGAATTAAACATATATATTAGAATGTTTCTTTCTGATCGTCTGACAAAAAAGCACCATAAAGATATTTTCTTATTCCTAAAAACCTGTTATTACACCCAAAAGTGGCCAGGTGAGTGTCTATTTTTTAAATCCGAGGGAAATGCAAGAGTGACATCAAGTGGTCTTCTGTGGGAACACATGCTAGTGTGACATCAAACGAAATCAACCATCTATGATTAACATAACTACATGCCTGGCTCTTACAGCCTGATTCATGAAAGACCCGTTTTGCGAGTCTTTAATAGCGATTCATAAGGAATCGCTATTACAGGCTCGCAAAACGGGATTCATGTGGGAATCGCAAAAAAAAAATGCGATTCCTACATATTCCTTATTTGCGATTAGCAAATTGTTAATCGCAAATAAGGAATAACTCCCCATTCATTCCTATGGGCCAAAAGGCCCATAGGAATGAATGGGGAGTATTCCTTATTTGCGATTAGCAATTAGCTAATCGCAAATAAGATAGCGATTTAAAGGGTGCCAGGGGTGTCCAAAGGACACCCTGTAGCACCCCTTAAATGCAAATTTAAACAGGTGTTGCGCACGCACATGTCCAAAGGACATGTGTGTGTGCAACATGCAACTTAGAAAAATGCTTTTAAAAGCATTTTTCTAAGTTTTCGCTATTTACCACGAGGGTTGACCTCGCGGTAAATAGCGGGCTGGAATTGCGAATTCGCAATTTTAAAATGGATGATGAATTGCATTTAAGGAATCTCAAATGGAGATTCCTTAAATGTAATTCCTCGCAAAATAGCAAAATCGCTATTACCGATTTTTGCATTTGGGATGATGAAGCCCAAATGCAAAAATCGCACTCGCAAAAAGCCAGATTCTCAGATTCTGGCCCTTTGCGAGCGCAAATCAGCTTGATGAACCAGGCTGTTAGATCACAGCACGAGGCCGGGACACAGGGCCCGATTCATAGAACTAACTTAAGACAAAATCCTAAACTTACTACCATTTTGGTATTCACAGAAGGCACTTACTCATTTTGGTATTCAGAGAAGTTAGAAGTCCTAACTTTAGGACTCCTAAATGCCTTCTATGAATACCGAAATTCTTAAAGTTAGGATTTTTCCCAGTTTAGGAGTTGTAAAGTTAGGGCTCCTAACTTTAGGACTCCTAAACGGAGAAAAATCCTAACTTTAAGACTTTCGGTATTCACAGAAGGCATTTATGAGTCCTAAAGTTAGGACTTCTAACTTCTGTGAATACCAAAATGAGTAAGTGCCTTCTGTGAATACCAAAATGAGTAAGTGCCTTCTGTGAATACCAAAATGGTTGTAAGTTTAGGATTTGGTCTTAAGTTAGTTCTTTGAATCGGGCCCACAGTTATCTGGCTCAGGGACACAGTTCAGAGGTGAATGGAGCACTGACATAGCAAAGAGCCATGCAAGCAACCACTACACAACTAACACATAAATAAGCAAGCATTTACAATGCTATCTGTCTCGCATTTGTGAAAGTTAGAGTCATTTGTATTGTAAATGATAATGTTTTTTTACGTATGCTTATGTGTTTGCAGTGTAATGGATGTATGTTGTTTGGAGTGATATTATGTTGTTTGTATTGGAATTGCGTGTGGTAGAATTGTGTAGCGTTTCGCGTATTTGTGTGTGTGTGGGATTATGTTCTATGGTGAATAGGTAGTACATTTGAGAAGGTCAGGTAGTTTGTGCATGAATCACCTGTGGAGGAGGTGTATGGGAGCAGGTGGGCAATGAGGAGACAGGGCAATCTTGTGGGCTGCTGGAAGGAGCGTTGAACGCTCTGCTTGTGCCCAACTAGGGATTACGGAGGGGGCTAGGTTGCGCTTGTGCCTGCAGCCCCGGCTGGACCCACATCGATTTTACTAGGTGCAGATTCACACCTGGTAATATCAAATGCTGTATTTTTGCCCTTGACAATATTGGATGCATCAATACTGGTCCTTTTGTGATCGGGGACAGGAGTGGGAGGGGTGTACCCCTCCGCAGTGTATATAATGGCGCACCCAGGAGTGTTGACGCACTGGAAAGTTGATTGAAAGGTGCTTGAGAGACATGCAAATACTTTATTGTGTTGATTCAGTAGAGGAGGGTAGATATTATAAAAACAATTAAATACATCAAAGCTGCGAATCCTGTGGACAAGTTGGAATACAAGAAGAATTTGAATATCTCAAGGGTATACAGCAGAAGAGGAGAATGTCAGATTAGAGAGACATTTATATACTGTAGAGGTAGGAGGAGGGAGACGAGAGAATTATTTAAATATTAGCATTGCGCACCATGACAATTTATCTTAGCAAGAAATATTTTGGTCAATATCATGTACACTATTATCATTTACTAAATATTGCTGCTGATCTATGCTTGCTTGCAATGCATGTGTCTATTAAGCTAGGAGCTTGCTGTACCTTATGGAGACATGTTTTGTTTTTATTTGTGCTCTTGATACTATCATTTTAAAATCAATAAAGTTATGTGCATTTGAATACACAGGAGGTTTAAATAACTCAAGACTATTGTTAGGGTAGATGAGAGGGAGGGGACTGGGAGAGAGTGTGAAACATAATGAGAGTCTACCCTTACTCCCCAGCCCCTTTGCCCGTTATTTCCCTTTCTCTGTTTGAGCCATAACTGTTATGGCCTGTGGTGTGCATGATGTTTGTTACAGAAGCCACCTTAGTAGGTCAATTTACAGGATTTTTTTTCAAGATATGTTATGGGGACCGTGAGCAAGGAACACATAATCATACAAGAAAGGTCACACGTGAAAACATTTCTATTTTTAAAAGTTTTATTTCATCAAAACAAAAAACTTCTTTTACTGATTCCTCATGGGAATAAGTATTTTTGTATTTCTTAAATCCGTTTGATGTTACTCCCTTATTGCCCATGAAACATATTCTTTTGTAAAGGTCGCCCTTCTCCCCTGGTCTAATATAAATGAATGTATGATGTTACAACGCATACATGTGAGTGCTGTGTGGCCCGTTGCTCACAGTGCTGTTGGTGCTGAGAGGCGTGTCTCCTAAGCCCTTGGGCTCATGTGGGTGCTGCAGGAGACTATAATAGGCAGGGAGGGTGGGTGTGAATGTTGTGGGATCGACAGACACATTTGGGTTGTCCCTCTAGAGTCTATGTCCATGGTTAGTGAGTTATCCAGATATCGCGGGCAGGAATTTCGTGTGGCGGTGGTAGCCTTGCGCCCACCATGTGGATGGCGGCTTTAGGTGCGGAATGGGTTGAGGGTGCACTGATGGCATCCATCTTGCTTGGCTTTCAAGCCAGAGGATATGGCCGTTAAGGCCATATCCTCTGGGGAACAAGGGAACAAGGTTCGAGGCTCGGCCTCGACTCAGCATCCTGTGATTCTGGGCAAGTGACTTATATCCCAGTGCCTACCAAAAAAGAATGTGTCCTTTTGGGGGAGTTGGCAATTTCCAACCCATCCCTTCACATCGGAGAAACTGCGAGGAGTGGCCTTGCTGTGGATGCAATCTGGATGCAGGGTTTTTAATTGGCTGTTTATAACCAATTTCCGTGCTGACCTGTTTTCCATCCAGGGAGCCCATACTGGATATGGTGTGTGTGCTTGTCTTGGGGGCCGTGTGCTCCTGGCGTTGCAGGTGATGCACTTGCCTAGAGAGACTGCCTGTGTGCCCAGAGGGGGATCCCTTTATTTGTGGCGGGCTCTCCACAATGAGTGAGCGCTCAAATCTGTTGTTTCATTGTATTTATAAGGTGCAGACATCATCCCCAGGGGATCGTCTCTGAGTGAAATAAGGGAGTCGTTCTCAGCACGAGTTCAAGCAGACGTTTCTGTGATGGAATGAAGTTTGTTATGGTTACTGGAGTGGGACTGAGTCACTGTACTGCACAAATATATTCATTCACTCAGCCTTTGAAAGGCTATGGCGTGCAGCAGTTGTCACTGGCCTAGCTTGCCATTTCTGTTCTCCGGTGAGGTTGCTGCCGGCTGCAGGGTCTAGGCACAAGTCCAGGTTTGCCTGCTCTGTGCTAACCACATCCTGCCTTTCGGTGACACAAACAGGCTTCACCCGGCTCGTGCGCCGGGACACAGGGCAGTTCATTCTAGAAATGCGCTTTCTGCAGCTTTCTCTCGCCCATCGTGCAGGTTGCTCTTGCTGGGCGCGACAGCCCCTCCCCCGCCTGCACTGGCGTAACGAAAAGTGAGGGGGGGGGGGGGAGGGGGGGGGCTGCGGGGGTCTGTGTTACGCCCCTGCCCGCCTGTAACAGAACAGGGCGGTGCGGCCCAGGAGCCGTAACATAAAGTGAAGAGGGCTGCTTGTAGGGGCTGAGTGCCGCCTTCAAGGTGGCAACATGTTGTGTCCTGTCGGTTACGGAGTCGGTTAGCGGTGAGTGTGGGGCCCTTTGGTGGCCATGGCTCCTGCACCCCGGGTGGCTTCCTGCCTGGCCGTCTGTCTCATTTTGCCTGGTTGAGCGTGGTGCAACCACTGGCTATGGTCACCAAATATTGCACGGTTTGTCAAATGGGTGGGGAGGGGGACAAAGAGCAACCAATTCGGTTTAGTCATTGGTTATTTAATACAATTTTATAGAGCGCAAACTTTACCCGAAGGTGTCAGTGCGCTTTTCTAAAGGACCAGTTACATTACATAGACTTCAGGGTACACGAGTTACATCTAAGAAACAAGCACAAAACCTCCAATTCACATAAGAAAGATGGTATCAACAAAAGTTTAATACAGATACTAGTGGTTAGAGTTACACATATACAAGTTGCGAAATTAACTCAAGCATAAGATACTAGCATGGTATGTGTATATATTCACTCTGAAAGGGCATCGATGGGAGTGTAAAACATTACTAAGTTTAGCTATTAGAGTTTGTTTAAATCAACTATTTATTTAATACCTCTTCACCTGCTGTGCGAGAATATATCCAGCGTACATAAAAACTAATAACCCATAGGCAAAGCCACAGACAGTTCCACATCCGCAACCTTCATGCCCTTGGGGTTCAAATTTTGTTGCCTTTATAAACTCATTTGGGCCGATTCCAGCATAGTCTGTGTTTGCCTTACTGTTCATAACATTTCAGTAATTGTAATGCTTCACAAATACCAGGATATCTAGTTTCTGGGCTAACAAAAGGGCAGATGTTTCTCTAGCCTTCCTCAAGGTTTATTTACACGCCACGTTGGCATAGTTGAGTCTTGGTGAAGACAATGCATATGGGGGGCAAGGGTAATGTTTTGCAGTGGAAGGCTGGCAAGCTCATGTGAAATAGATGCACCCATTCTCAGCAGACCAATCTCGGGTAAACAAAGTATTCCCTCCCGTTCGGCACACAAATGAACTCGTTCGTGTGGGCTGGGGTTTGTGTGAGGTTTGGATCAAGTGGTTGCCTTTTAGTGAGGTAATGGGATACGTATTTACTTTATGCAACTTGCAACCATTGACAAGGTCAAGGGCCCTGGCTTGCTGTAGGTGTAATTGTATGGGTGGATTATATATATGGCTGCAATGACAGAAGAGGGTGAACTATGCGGCACTCTGTGCGAAACATAGATTTCAGCTTAAATGTTTTAATCCAATGACAAAACTGAGCAGGTGTTTAGGTCAGAATCATTAGGCCACAGGGTGGCACAGCAAAATAATTTTAAACCTGCAGGTGGCACATTTGAATAGGTGCATGCTAATTATGCAGTCTAACAATGTGGTGTCTGGTGTTTCATCTGCCCTCCACCCCTCGCTATCCTCGTAAGGGAGTTGCAAGCTAATCGTGAGGTAGTCCATTGATGGTTCTTGCTTTCTTTTGTGGAATAACATAGCAATACTTTAAATCAGCATTGCTTAGTTTCTCAAAATGTTAAAACTTTTGGTGAAATGGCGTGAATTTTGTAGTCACTCTCTTTAATTATGACCTGCTGAGATCCTTGAACATGAATAGGCACGGGGGTGGCGCTGTTGGTGCTGTGCACTTTGAGCAGTTTGTTTCGGTGGGTGCAGGTGTTGGCTTTGTTAGGCACGAAATGTTCAATTTACAGAACTGGTTATACTACAAAGCATGCTATGTCTTATAGGGAGCCAACCTTTGTGAAGCATTCTCATTTATCTAAGGAGTTATGGGAAATATGCACCCCCATGGCGCCACGCGGAATCAGTCCTCCTGCGTGCAGCCAGTGTGGACGCATTCTAGGTGGAAAAATTAGCAGCCGGGTTCTCAGGTGCATGTTTGGCGGATGCACTATTGCCATGGTGTCGGTTTAAGTAGTTGGAGTTGACAAGGGAATTTGACCAAGCGCTCAATGTTACACAAGGGCATTGCTACGTTGCGGCCAGTGCACAGTCATTGTGTCTGCCCCAGAGGGCAGCAAACAAAGGCAAGGCTCTTCCCAAAATGGTACCTGAACACAAGGTTCCTCAGAGCCAACTTGTCAGTTGGGTGACTTCTGTAGGCAAAGACTCATTACAGCTCTTGCACAGTCCCATCATTTCAGAATTGAAGCATTGCCTTAGGTATATCTGGGGATAAGGAAGGACAGACAAAAAGCCAGAGGATTACAGAGGAAGTGCACTCTGTTCTGAGAATAGTATATGCAGGCTAACTAACATTAGTAGCCGCCAGCAAATACATTCATCACCTCCATCAAGAAAGCAGACATGTCTTTAAGTGTTAAGTAGGATCCATACAGGACATGAAGAAATAATTTAGCTTTGCTAACTTGCCAGTGCAGATAATTATTATTCGGGAACGGGAGCATGTGTGGCTATTCCTTGCTTGACAAAGACGAAAGCATTAGGTCCCTGATAGTACTCAGATATGGGTCTAGTGTCTAGCAAAACATCGCAACCCCAGTTGGGGTGTCAATTCTGTTAAATCCTACGGTATCACGAGGGTATGGAACTGGGGTTTAGGGAACCCTGACGGAGCATGGGAGATGTTGCCAGTAGGTCTGCAGTACTCCACCGTTCGCCCCTAGCAGGGTATTACATATACCCAATTGTATTACTGAGTTGAACAACATATTACCTCAACATTCAAACACAAGAGAATGTTTTATACAGTGGACATCACAAACACATGTATGCCAAGATGCCCTTATGTCAAATGAAGGTACAAGTTAAATATTCAGACAATTGCTTAGGCCACTCAATTTAGTCAAGAAGGCCACAAGGCTATCCATAACGTAAGTCAATCCCATCAGAAGCTGTGCCGTCATGTATAACAGCGGGGACATGCACCAACAAATAACAGTCTTGGGGGGGTCATTTCGGCAGGGCAGGTACACCCACTTTATTTCAATGGAAGCAACAATAGTAGAGACAAGCTTTGTCCACCCTTAGCGGTAGACTCGGCCAGCAGCAGTACGTCCAGTTGGGGCTGGTGTATTGACTCACAGACAGTGCCCCAAGCAAGCTGGACTATGTACCTAGGTCATGCACTTTAAGTAGAGGTGTTCCAGTGAAATCACAAAAATGGGGAGTGCACCAGAACATGAAACTGTACATCTTAGATTCCAACATAATGTTTCTGCACCACTCATATTGTTAACAGTGATATGCAGTCCCCAAGGCCTCTTGTTTAGAAGCACCAGTAGCTGGGCAGGCGCGTAGCTTGGTGAGGATGGTTACAAACATATAATAGCTTTTGGTGGCCAAGCTAGCAAGACATTTTCACACTCTTCTACTAACGGGAGCCCCTATGGGGAAACAGTGTGTGGTGCTTGCTCTTCGTGCAGAGGACAGGAGGATTAAGGAGCATTCCAGGGTCCCCATGGCTTAGCCAAATGATCAATGCACAGGAGAATGGAGGGTGATTACAAAGGGTATAGGTTGGAGTGAGGGCATCTGCAATGCTAGACTGTCCGCTCGCTGAAGAGAATGTTTTGTAGCACCAATCAGAAGGGTGCCAGGAGGCAAACCAGTAAACAGGCAGGCCTTTGTTCCTGGTGGAGGGAAATTCATTCCGGGGGCAAACCTTTGAAGTGGGTCCACGTCCTGGTTTAAGCATCCATATTTACAGCCCAGTAAAGGCCTTGCTGTTGTCATCATTGAATTACTGCAAGGTACTACAGATGGGAAACCTATCAGCTACCCAGCGGATGTGTATCACAAGAGGAACTGATACACGTGATTGCTGAGGCCTTATTGACGCTTGTCATAGCAGTCCAGAGCACAACACAGAGGGTGAAGAATAGGTCAAGACCCTTGACAAAATATGCTTCCTTTTATTTGCCTGGGGTTGGTGCTTGCAATTTCATTAAAATGTTGCAACCAGAAACGGAAAAGGCAAAGAAATAGCTGTGATTGTGCAAGACACACTCAGCAGTGAAGTAAGCTAAGATTCAGCATAATCCTGGTATACCTTTAGCAAAAACTAGGGTTTTGAGCTACACACGAAAAGCACTATTCAGTCAGGTGGGGCATGAGTTTTTCATTCCTAAAAGGGTGCTGTTACCTCAATAGTGCTGAAAAAGATGGGTTGGATCACAAATATGGACAACTACCAGAGCACATTTTGCATTCATATTTAAGAGGGTGCAGGAACATTGCTCATATGTTTCCTCCATGTCCTCAGACATGGAGTAAAACCTTTAAAGGTATGCATTGGCAAACCTTTTGCCACCCTGGTATACCGTTAGCATAAGCTGTTGCTGGCCTACTACTCGGGTGGGGACACCAGCATACACCCACACAACGGAGGTCAGCGCATAGAGATAAGGGTATTGTGTAGACCACAATTAATAACTGTTAGCAAATGTACTGATGATAGACGCACAATGCTTCTCTGGCCATCATTTTCAGGGACTCTTCAGTCCCTGTGCCTTTTGTGCGTGGGTTTTGAGGGGGGAAAAGGAAGGAGGGGCACTAGAGGGAGGGTGGGGTGTTATGGTGGTGGGGCAGGCAAGGGCAGCTCTCTTACTTTTAAGAGAGACAGTAATTCTAATGTTTTTTTTCGATTTTCTTATCTGACTGAAATTCCAGACCCGAAATTAGATAAAATCTTAGTTTGCGAGTTATTGTCCATTTACCACTTAACATATTATTATGGGTAAACTCGGGGTTTGTTCCTGGAACATTTGCGGACTCAACAATAGGAAGAAAAGAGGAATTTGCGCACAAATAATCCAGAGTATGAGGATAGATCTATTATGTATACAGGAAGCTCACCTGACATGGGATGACAGAGGTTGGCTGAATGATTTAGGTATGCAAGTACTGGGATCTACCCGTCAAGGCACTACTACAAAGGGGGTAGCAATTCTTATTAGAAGAGGACAGGGTAGTCTGAAACGTATCAAATCAGATCAGTTTGGTCAGTGGGTAATAGCCGAAATCTCTATATATGGCATTTCTTGGACCATCTGCTCAATCTATGGTCCAAACTCAGACGATCCAGATGTTTTAAATTTGCTCAGTATAGAATTAGCTGGCTGGCGGTCTTCTCTTATACTCTGTGGAGATTTAAATATTCATCTTGAAGGAGACATTGATATCCGGTCTGACTCGCTTTATACTGGATTTAAAAAAAAGACTTATAAAGCACTACATGGATTAGTAACTGAATTTGGGCTAACCGACGCTGGTTTTGTTAAAAAAAACGTCTCCATCGGGCTATACCTTTTTTTCCGTGCCCCATCAGAAATTTGCCAGGCTGGACTACTTTTTTGTATCCTCCTGTCTTATTACTAACATTAATTATGAGATCTTTCCTAAAATAATCTCTGACCATTACCCCATTGTGATAGAGAGTAAAGAAGACTCTGGGTCTCTATCTAACGTATCTGCTTGGTCGTTCGAACGTAAACTTCTAGTAGATCCACTGTACATTGAGTATATGGGGAATAGGATCAAGGAATTTTTTTAGATTTATTGCGGCTCTGCTTCCACTCAAATTGTCTGGGATGCTTTTAAAACGGGGGTACGTGGGGAGACCCTTTCTTTTTCAATTAACAAGCAAAGAAAGTATTGTGATAAGCTAACTACTTATTATAAGGAAGTGCAGGAGTGGGAAGCAAAACTAGCCACAGCCATTAATACCTCACAAGACACCGAAAATATTAAAGCCGGCCTATCCATACATAAATCCAGGCTATATGAGATCTTTGCTTCCAAGCTTGCAGAGCAGGTTGCAGCTTTTAGACCACAGCTTTATGGGGTTGGGGAAAATTCAGGATGTCTTCTGGCTAAAAAAATCAGGCAAAAAGAGGCACTTAATTCTATAAATGAAATACAGGATGAGACGGGACAAATTCATGATCAACCTGATGAAATACTGGAGGCTTTTTGATTGTTCTATAGCAAATTGTATACTGAGGAGGCCATTTCTTATGCATCCGATTCCATCTTAAATTTTTCTGGCAATGATAATATCCTTAAGCTATCATTTATACAGGCGGCTGTATTAGATGAAGATATGGGAAGAAATAGACTTGGCTATTCTCTCTCTTGCTGTCGGCAAGGCCATGGGACCGGATGGTATCCCTCTTGAGTTTTATAGAACATTTCGCCAGGTGCTAAAACAAGATTTACTTCTTACATGTCTGGAGGCACAGAAAGGGTCAGCACCATCCTCTTGGCGACAGTCGACCATTATGGCTTTCCTTAAAAAAGAGAAACCTCCTCTTCACCCAGCCTCGTATAGACCCATTTCCTTAATCAACGCTGACAGCAAGATTTTCTCAAAAATGTTAGCCTCTCGACTTTCAGGTACAATCTCTTCAATCGTCTCGCATTGGCAACATGGTTTTATCCCCAATCGGGATACAGCCGATCATGTTAGACTGGTGATCGCGTTAATGGATTGGGCTCAAGGGTCCAATACGGATCTTGGAATCACCCTGTTGGATGCCGAAAAGGCATTCAACAGGGTGGCCTGGCCATATCTCTGGGACCTGCTTCTGTTAAAGAGCTTTGGTCCTAAGATGATAGTAGCTTTAAGAGCACTCTATGAGGCCCCATCCTCCCGCATGAAAATCGGAGCGAAAAAATCTCTTCCTTTCAGTATTTACCGAGGCACCCACAGGGATGCCCGTCTTCACCGCTTCTGTTCACTCTATATAGCGATATTTTTTTAAACAAACTGAATCGGGCAGAGGACATAACACCAGTTCAAGTTGCCGGCACCAGTTATAGAGCCCTCGCGTATGCGGACGACATAGTAGTTATGACAACAGATATCCAAGGGGCAATCCCAATAATAGAAGATGTAGCGACCCAGTTTGGTGCCTTTTTGGGCTACAAATTAAATATACAGAAAACCCAAATTTTGTTTGTAGGTCAGAACCCTCCACCACTCCACTCCACTTGTGAAGTAGTGTGGCTCACTGGTTAGAGGCGGCAGACCCGAGAGCAGAGGACGGCCCGGGACCAGGGTTCGATTCCCGGCGCGGCAGGTTTCTGGACCAGGGTCAGCGGACTCGATAATTCTCTCGCCTCGGTGCCCACTCTGATCAGCGATCACACTCGGCAACTCTGGGCATTAGCTTGCCTCATCTTCACTAACGGCCCCACCAGACCGCCGGGGATGCCTGGTCTCACCCTGGAGATACCCATTAAGGGACCATCTCTCAGGGAAGCCAGGAAGGGTTTCGCAGCGGTCGAAGCGCCTTGGGACCCTACGGGTAAGTAGTGCGCTATATAAATGCCAATACATTTACATTTACACCACAATTAAATATAGTGTCAGTAGCGACCTACTTGGGTATCAAAATTACGGTCCCAGACTCGGCTATCCCAGAACTCAATCTGAACCCTGCCCTGTAAAAAGCAAATTACTCGTTAGAACGTATTGATCACCTTCATCTATCCCTGTTTGGTCGATGTAACGTTTTAAAAATGATGATTCTGCCAAAGTTCCTATATATGTTTAGGACAATTCCACTAGAATTCCCGCACACTTGTTTTAAACAACTAGAAAGGATGGCAGCTAGATTCTTGTCGGGCTACAAACGTCAGTGCAGATCCTATAAGAAAATGATGCTCCCAAAGACTAGGGGTGGTTGGGGTATCCTGCACTTTCTGTATTATTATCTCGCGTCGGTGTTACAGTTTATCACCCCGTTGATAATCGGTGAAAAAGCACGAATTCCATTAAGCCATTCACCTTCAATTTATGAATTTGTAATGGGGGAGGAGTGTCGAGGCAGTTTTCTAAAAATTATAGAGCCAAGCTATTTAAAAAAAAACAAAGTTTAAGACTCTAAAAGCTGCGTATGGGGTCTGGAGGATAATTAAACGCCAAATGGGGATTGAGAAAATCTCGCTGTTTACTCCTTTTTCATCCGCTAGCATTTTTCCTTCAGTTTCTCAGGATTATGTCATGAGTAGGTGGCGTAATTGTGGAATCGTTTGTGTAGGTGACCTATGGGAGAATGATCAGTTAATCCCCTTTTCGGAGCTATTGAATAAGTATAGTTTAACTGGCAATGATTAGTTCAAGTATATTTATATACATAGTTTTTTTAATACTTCACGCGCGCAGGGTCGCTCTGGGCTCCGGAGGATTCGCTCATCGACAGCATGTTTAGCAAAAAAACGATAGGATATTATTATAATTTATTCATGTCTTCATTTCCAGATATTGAGGCTCACCAAAGGAGGTGGAGTGAAAAGTTGGGTAGTGATGATATTCAGCTACAGGGATCTATTGTATTGGCTAACACTATATTAATCACTGGTAGAGCCCACACGCAGCATTGCATGGCTTTATTCGATCTATACTATACACCATCAAAAATTTGTAAATGAGGGACCACTGTAGGTACATCCTGCAGTAGATGTGGATTGTTTGCAGCCAATAAACTTCATATGTTTTTTTCCTGTTATCGGCTGTCCTCATTCCTATCTGCAATTCAGACCTTTCTTACATTATTGTGTGGCCCCACAACTGTTTAGACAGGGGAATTAGTGCTAATTGGGGTATCCTCTCTTGAACTCCCTGAAGGGCAGAAAAACTTCCTATTCATTTCCATGGCAATATTGCGGGCATTTTTCACCCAAGAATGGATCAATCCAGATCCCCCGTCCTTTCTTACCTGAGCTGGTCTGTTAGCCACTTACAACATAGAAATGGCCATATATAGGACAAAGGGTCAGAAAAAAAGAACTCTGGGTGCAAAGCTCTGGGCGCCGTTAGAGCATTGGATTCAGGGGACCCTGAATTGATTCTGTCGAGGTTCCAGGGTAACTCTAATACTCTCCTGCGTGTAATGTTTCTGATCTCTGTTCTTTGCTAATATTACAGCTGTCACTATGCAATGTTTGTTTATTGGACAATGATTTTTCTGTTTTCTTTGTGGATTCTGGATCTGTCTCTCTTTTATTGATTTCATGAATTCTGTGTTATCTATGAGCTCTCCCCTGCTTGAATTAAATGTTAAAAAAGTCAATAAAGAAAAAAAGACAAAAAGCAATTGTACTGATGGCCTTGGAGGCGAACTTCACTATGTTTACCAGTGAATCCTTATACCAGCGACTGGGCAGTAATGGGTAATCACATGACTCGGCAACACCTAACAAGAAGGCCCTTATTGGCACAAAGGGCACCGTAGGGATTTCTTCCTGAAAGGGATTAAAGTAGAGATCAGTTGGCGCAACACCAGGGAGGCCATTGAACATGCCTTTGTGGGTAAATAAAGCTGTAGTTAAATCAGAGAACAGTAATTCCTCATTTAAGTGGAGGCCATGGAACTTGCCTACGGAAGAGTAAAGAAGCCATGTGCAAGCCCACTAAGCATGAGGGATTGGTTCAGCTCCAATTCAAAATCAAATAAAATCAGAAGGGCTTGGTGAATTTGGCATGGTCTCTTTAGTGCATACATTGCAAGGTTCCCCAATAGGGTCTGGAAACACCTGTCGGAGGCAGATGGGAATTGTCCAGGTCTGTAGAGGCCGTTGAAGTTCAAGGAACAGAGGGTTTTTTGGCTTTATCAGACATGGCCTCTTGCATGCCAAGACCACAGGATGCTTTGACTTAGTCCTGCCAAGTATCACGCATCACACGTTAGACTAACGCATTTCAGTGTGGTGCTCCGCATCACTGCACTGAAATGCATTGTCACGCATAATGCACACGAGAGCAGTCACAGAAAGCATGCTGTAAACAGTGTATTGTAGTTGGCGGCACGCATCAGTGCTTGCACGGGCTGCTCCTGTAGGCTTGAGAGCCCTCCTAGCGCCAACTCAGGCTCAGCCTCCGAGAGTGGCAGCCAGTGCTGCTACAATGTATCTTTTTTGATTCCTGCGGGGAGCGCAGCAGGGCTCTGAGTCACTAGACAGCCTGAGTGGCGCCATAGCCCAGCCCACCATTCAGTGCAGCATCGCAGGAGGACGTCACGTCACGACCTACTTCCAGAGAGTGCAGCCGGGAGTTATTAAATGTTGGGGGGACTCCCTTTGCTGCGGACTGACCTATCTGATGAGCTTTACTCATTTGTTTGTGGGCGACCAGGTGGAAAAATGGTGCAGCTCGGGCCTGCAGCACCAGTCACCAGTCATTCAGACTGACCTGCCCAGCCAGGCCGCCCGCTAGGTGGGTGAGGCTCAGGAGCTAAATGGTCACGCCGGCAGCTCGGGCCGGCCAAACACGAGGCAACATGATGCAGTTAAGAGAGTGCTTTGAGAGGCTGAGGGCCTGTTGTCACCGGTGCAGAGTCACACTGCCTTAGCCTCGGAAGAGAAGAGTGCCAAGACGAACACTGTAAGTGAACTGACTATTTATCAGTCACAATAACACTATCAAATTAATTTAATTTTAGGAGTGCAACGTATTTATTCTAATACTGCTGCAGCAAGCGCCGGTGCATTCATTAAGGCTTCCATGAGGCCGAACCACTTGGGATACCAGCAGTCGGGCGCCGCAGCTCCCCAGGACAGGCACCAGCAGCATTCAGTGGTGCACAGCCAGGAGTGGGGAGCGACGTAGAGCATGATTGCAGGTGTTATTCTGGGCTAGGTGCGAAGAGGGGTTCTGGCTTGGGGATCATAGCAGGCGTATTTAACTTTGGTACTTCTGAGGGAGAGATGAAGAGCAGCCCTAGAGTGCAACCAGGGCAAGCATACGAGTCTAGCCAGGGGTTGGTGCAAGGTGACAAGGCAAGTTCACAAAGAACCTCGCAAACTGTGTGAGTCCATTCCGTCATCAGTCACGGTTGAGCTGTGCTGATGACGGAATGGCTCCGTCACGACCACACCCTGTTCTGAAATGCCCAGCACCGGGGAAGAATCTGCACCACACGGAAGGTGTTAAGACTAGTCTTACAGCCTGCTGCAGGACACACATTGGTACAATTACTCGTCGGTCATAGCGCGGGCAACTTACCGGACCCTGGCCAGGGCGGTCGGACGCTGAGCTTTAGAATTATTACTGTTAGTCAGTGTCTCAGAAAATTAATTTTTGGGATAATACAGCCTACATAGGTAGACTATGTGTTCCTCAGTCAGCCTCTTCTCTTGAGGCTTGTCCTAACCCCCTCCCAATCATGCCTTATTGTATTGTAATGTTATGTGCTTAGAATAGCCATGCAACTTACTCTCAGCCACAGATTATTAATAGCTGGTGACGCCGTTCTGTAATCAGAATAGATTTTTATTACATTTCTCAATGTGTTTTTTTGAAAAAAATTACTTTGCGGCCGAATTGTGACCCCAAGCTATGTGTGTTCCCTTCCATTTCTGGTGCTTTCCGGCAATTTTAACATCTTCTTAGAGTTTCTTGTTGCACTAGTCTAGTGGGTGTAATTTCCTAATATTTATATGTTTCCCTCGTCTTCATTACTTGATTTTGTTTGGGAGAATGTGTCACTCATAGTTGCTGAAATGTTACTCATAATTACACTGACATTATAAAAATATCACACCTAGCAATCTGAAACCTTTGCCGCTAAGTAGACGTGGAATAGGTCCATCTGTCTAGAATGGGCACGGACCTGTTTCTGGTGGACCTGGGTGATGCCCTAGAATCAACAGGGTGTAAGTAAGAATGCCTGCCTTGGTAGGGAGCCCTGGGTATGACGGGTGCCACACCCAGAGCTATGGCGGAGTTACAGGGCGATCCAGAGGCAAAATGGTACATAGGGGTACCCTCTTCGGGAGCAGAAGAATGGTGCAAATGCCAAACAACTCCAGGAAGTCCTTACGGCAGGACCCTGTAGGAACACCGGCGCCCGTTAGATCCTTCGGGAGGTTGTAAACCTGAGCAACCGGGTGCTTGCCTAGATACTCTCTGCCCCCACAAGGGCCCTGAGTAAATGGGTAGACTGGTGGTCAACAGGATGTAAGGGGTAATCCACCAAAATGGTTAGCACCAATTGGTTAGGCCACAGTGCAATTTGGCTCTTCAGGTTGGCTGGGCAGCATATGGCTGCCTGCCCTTGGATCGAACGTAAGTTGATCCACCATGTTGGCATATTTATTATGTCCATAAACCTGCAGCAATGTTTTTTCCAACAAACAATGTGTCTTGTGTGTTCTTTATTATGAGATTGCTGTCTTTTGTAGGAGGGGCATGTTGCCGATATTTGTACTATGAGGCTGCCCGTAGCCCACGCTGGGGGCACCCTAGTAGGGTGGCTACCTTAGTGCCAGATGAAGGCACATAGCCATTTGGGCTGTGTTTGGACCCTCCTTGGGTACGGCATGTCACGCTTCATATCCGGCGTGCCAGTGGGCAGGGAGCCAGGTACATCTACCTCTCCCACCCACCTGTCGATCCTTTTTTGCCGAGACTGCACGCCGTTTCCCTCCCTACCTCTTACCCAGCGCGTCGGCTGGTAAGATGACTAGGGTAGGTAGGCTGTTAACTTGTTATTTTGTGTTGCAGGTGGATTTACAGGGTGATCCAGAGGCTAAATGGTACACAAGGGTACCCTCTTCAGGAGCCAAAGAAGGGTGCAAATGCCATACAACCCCAGGAAGTCATTATGGCAGGACTCTGGAGGAACGACATTGCCACCTTAGTTCTTCGGGCGGTTGTAAACCTGAGCAACCAGGGGCTTGTCTGGATACGCTCCGCCCCCTCAAGGGGCGTGAGTAAATGGGTGGGCTGGTGGTCCACAGGATGTAAGGGGTAATCCCCCAAAATGGTTAGCACTGATTGGTTAGGCCACAGTGCAAGTTGGCTCTTCAGGTGGGCTGGGCAGCATAGGGGCTGCCAGCCCTTGTATCGCCCGTAAGTTGACCCACCATGTAGGCATATTTATTATGCAAATAAACCTGCAGCTATGTTTTCTCCAACAATGTGTCATGTGTGTTCTTTATTATGAGAATGCTGTGTTTTGCAGGAGGGGTATGTTGCAGATATTGGCATTATGTCAGTTGTTGACACTTGTGCTACTGTTCGGCACAGTGCTTAATTTGTAATAAGTGCCAGGGCTCTCGTCAGGAGGCTACTGCAGGTGGCACTACCCATTGCCCATGCCAGTGCTGCCAATGACAGTAACAACACAACTACTAATCATCACATTCTCACAAGTGTCACAGTACGAACTATTCCATGCCACCAATTCTATAAGAATGGCTTGGGGAGCAGGTATCAGTCATTTTTAATGTACATAGAATTAATAATTGGAGGGGGCGAGGAGAGAGGTGCTACAGTGAACATCCACAGCGACGCTGATGAGAGATGTATGTGTGTGAGGGGCAGTGTGTGAGGGAGGCACAGACAGTGACTTCACAAACCCTAGCTGCAAACAGATGTGCGTCAAGAGGACACAGAGACCCGATTTAATTTAAGATATCGTTCTCCAGAAATGTTGAAAATAATTGTGCTGAGAGCAGTTTGATGCACTGACCTCATTATGTTTCTTTTTCAACAAACATTAATGTGAATTTTTCCCACAGAACTTTGAAAGACATCCTGCAGGTTTGCATCCCTTCTATTACACACCTGGACGACCTCTCCCCACATTCTGCCGTTTTCACACAGCTCCTGTCAGCAGCGTCCCTGGCACTCAGGCGCTAAGGGTGGGAAAGCCTGAGACACTTGAGGCGAGCAGGGGTGGGCACTCAGGTGCTAAGTGCGGGAAAGCCAGAGACACTTGAGGCCAGCAGGGGTGGGGCAGAGCCAGTCAAGTGCGAGGCTGGCACCCGACTTATGACTGGCTCTTCTCCGAACTGCATGCCAGTCCGGTTTGAAGCTACCAGGTTTGCGAGCCAGTAGAATCTGGGCACCCTATTGGTAAATACTGCTCTTCAGCCACCTCCCCTCCCCCCGGCTCCCTCCACCCTGCCTTTCACCTATCAATGGTCTCTTTGTGCCAAGGGCCAGAATGTGGGCTCAGCTCTGTATTATTGTGTTCTGTGGGCCGACTCTTGTGGAGAGGACATGGAGCTACTGCGGTCATGTCACCACGCTAAAAAGAAAAGTAGCGTGCGTTGGTTCAGCAATGTACATGGCACTGCATGATGACTTGTACTACTTACGGTTACACTCGTGGTCGGCCGGGGCTGCGGGGCACTGCCTTTAGTACTTGAAAGGCCGCCTGGTGCAGCGACTGCTGCGCTGCCTGGCCCCAACGTGTCGGGCTGATGACTCGTGGGGATGAGCCGGGGTGTTGCAATCGGAAATAAAACTGCGCAGCGTGCACAACCAAATCCAGCACAGCCCAATCAATGTCTGACTCCCACGCACCAACGGCAACACTGAATTAAGGGCCGCCATGACGCCATCACATAACATAAGTAGTAATCTTTGCTCATGAATGCAGTCTCTGGGACTCCGGCTCACATTCGCACTCGGACTCTGACTTAACCGAAGCACTCACCAGGGACTCGGGAGACACTCTGCACGTAGTCAGTAAGCTAACATCATGTCATATGTGACATGCAGTCGTGCAGACACGTGTAGACACGGCCCTGAAATGTAAGTGCCGGTGCTAAGCACCGGAAAGCACCGGAACAAATTAAGCACTGGTTCGGCACCATAAGTTTGTACCATCATTTTTCTTATGCGCTGCTGTTTCCTTTACCTGTCTTTCCTAACCTTTCTGTTTTCCACAGTAACATTTTCACTATATCTTTCACGCCCCCATGAGACCTCTCTTTGGTCGCTTGACTCGAGCCCCCATCCGTCCACACTGAATAACCCTTGGAGGGGCCTCTCTCTTAGCATTCTTTACTCGCCATTGGAGATTTTATATATAAGTTTCACCTTTAACACTTGTTTAAAACGTACGTCTTTTATTCTTTGTGACTCTCGAGTGCATGTGCTATGGCCCGTAGAGAGCACCGGGAAGGGGGACAGGTTTCTGCCTTGTTATCCCACCATCCATTAATATTCTCCAGCGCATAAGAGGCTCTTTCCTCACAGCTGCTGCAGCAATGAGACCCGCAGCCAGCACAGCATTGTGTGAGATATTGCTTTCAAAATAAACGTGCTGACGGGTTATATACCTTCAACTTTTTTCATTTTAAAGGGGTCACACTCCGGTCCCCCCTCGAAATGTAAAGCTATGGGGCAAACAGTGCGGAAAATACATTCTTTTTCTTTCCTTGATTAAATATGACTTATTAAATCAAAACAACTCAATTAATACTTGTGGATTTGTGATTTCAAAGAGAAACATGACAACTGGAGGGTAAATGAATAAATTAACGTAAACAAAATACTTGTTTACTGTTCTCTAAGCCAATATAGTACTCTGCACCACTATATGCCACTGAACTCTACACCAATGCACTCTACAACACTCTACTCTGCTGTGCTGTTCTCTCTGCCACTCTACTCTGCGCTAAACGCCAAGGCAATATATGCTACTCTAATCTACTGTGCACTACTGCACTATGACACTTTGCTCTACAACACTTCACCTTATACCTTTCTACTCTGCACCACTCAATGTCAGTTCACTCTACCCCACTCTACTAAGCACCACTGCACTCTTTACCATTGCACTCTACACCAGGGGCGGCTGGTGACATTTGAAAGTGGTGAGGCGTAAACTAATTTGCATATTGCACCGCAGCGATCGAGCGCAGCGAGCGAGCCCGAACCACCTTGCATCCATCCATACCTCATTCATGCATCCACCCAGCTATCCACCCACCCACCCTGCATCCATACATCATTCATTCATGCATCCACCCATCCATCCATCATGCATCCACCCATCATGCATGCATGCATGCATCCATACATTATTCATACATCCACCCATACATCCACCCACCCATCCTGCATCCATACATCATTCATTCATGCACCCACCCATCCACCCATCCATCCATCATGCATCCGCCCATCATGCATGCATGCATCCATACATCATTCATGCATCCATCCATCCACCCATCCATCCATCATGCATCCACCCATCATGCATGCATCCACCCATCCATCCACCCATCCGGCATCCATACATCATTCATTCATGCATCCACCCATCCACCCTCCCATCCATCCTGCATCCATCATTCATGCATCCATCCACCCATCATGCATGCATCCATCCATGCACCCATCCACCCACCCATCCACCGAACAATCATTAATGCTCCCACCCTGCATCCATCCATCATTCATGTATTTGTATGACCATATCAAAATAAATTATGGACTCTAACAAGCCTTTAGGATCGATGTTGAAGGATGTGCCAGTTTACATATTACATCACCCCTACCTTTTTATGCTGGAAACCTTCTACCGCCCATGTATTTGCCATCCTGTAAGCCCTAGGTATGTATGTACTTTACAAATTCACATACAAACATACACCAACATGCATGCAATAATAAATGCATATATCATGCTATTCCGCCTTTACCGTTTGTTAACATTTTGAAATTTTATAACCTTAGTTCAAAGAGTACATTATATTTGTGGTGACAGTTGTTAACTCATTTTCTGGAAAATGTTTATAAAATGAAATCTGTTGAAGGCTGTTGTTGCAATTATCAAAAAAGAAATTCTGAGAATTTTTACATTTCCAAAACCCCATGCCGTGAAATAAACGGGTGACCTGGAATAGACGCACACATTTCTGCAGCAGATGCTTTAACACACTGAACTATCTCAAGTCATTTGTGCAAGCTAGTTTACTGGAACACCGAAAAACACACACTCTTACCTTGCTGCCGGTCCCGCACACGTCACAGGCTCACAGCGCCCCTGGCCAATCCTGGCGCCAGGGGCACAGGTACCCTCTCGCCCACAGCACGCCCATTAGGGCTCCTGATGGGCATGCACAACGCCACCAAAACACAAGTGCGCATGCGTGGGCACGGGTAAAAATTCACCCTCCTCCCCACCGCCCCGGACGTGCATCGGACGTGCATCGCTACCAGTCTCCACCAACCAGGGGAGACTGCCTCAGGAGAGGAACTACCACGTCATGCGGGGGCGGGACAGCCCTCCGTGACTAGGAGCCCGCCCTCCTGATGGCCACTGCGTGGCCTCGGGCAGGCGCATAGTCACATCAGGGCCACATGAACCCCCGCCCCACATGCCCAAACCCGCAAATAACACAAAGAACAAGTATTAGGTTTGGGTAAAAATTGCTGCAGGTTTATTACATACAACATATGTAATGACGGTGGGTTAGCTTACGGGCGATCCTAGGGCAGGCCGCATTCTCGCCACCTGCCCGCCTGTTGAGCCAAACAACACAGTGGCGAACCACCCAACTGTTGTACAATTACCATAATTATAATGACACGCCCATTGCGGGGCGTGACTAGGCAAACCCCCGGTTGCGCAGGCCCACAACCGCCCGAAGGACTACTGGGGCGCCAACACGGATTCCTGCACCTCCCATGAGGTTACAGGTTAGGCTCTGAGGTTATGCTCTGGCACCCCTATGTGCCCGCTGACGTCCAGCGTTTGCACCTCTCTTCTTCCGGATCGCCCAGTAACTCCGCCACAGCCCGTGAGGTGGTTCCCGCTGCCGCACGGGCCCCCCACCAAAATTACTGCTCTTTACCTGCAACCTACACCTAGAATTGCTACCTCCAGACAGAGGAGGAACAAGGCAACGCCCATAGGCGTGGGGTGCCACCATCAGGCACCAATAAACCTGTCCTACAACCCCTCAGGGAAACAAAAGGGATAGGAAGGGGCCCCTACTACCGAGGCCCTAGGTAACATGAAATAGGCTGTCCAGCGCAAGCCGCTGGGACACCAGCATATTCCTTCCCCCTGAGCGTCAGGAAACTGCGCCAAGGAGCCACTGATACATCTGATCACTGTCTTCATAATCCAGCAGGGAGAGTAAGAGTGCTTACTGGCACGAGGGAATAGGAGGGCACCGCACATACTATAGAACTTGTACGAGTCCCAGTTAAGCGATAATCCCGGGTCCACAGGTCAAACAGCCGGCATCCCCTGCCCTCTTAGGTTTTTGGCTGGAAGCGGCTTCAGACATAGAACTGTTAAATTAGCTAGACTGAAGGCCGACTATGACCACTTCCCGGGGACCGCAGCGCCTGCAACAGAGAGCCCCCTCGGCTGACCCGCGCAGGGGCATGCATGGATAAATGCCAGCCACCCCGACACCAATAGGCATAACCACCCGGGAACAATCCCTCTACCCCAATAGGGAAGACTATCCCAGGCAAGAGACCAGGTGATGGGAAGGGCCCCCCTGCAGAGAATCTCTCCCGAATAAACAAGCGCTGTCACAAAACCAATCAACTGCCAGATTACGCATCAGATTACGCATCAGCAACTAATCCCCACAGGATACAGAAGTCTATTGCAGTACGCAAATGCATATATTGGAGTGACTCGCGAAGTGGTCGTGCAAGAGACAAACTGAAAACCACGGGGACAGCCGAGAACACTTGCCCCCCCTAGTTAATGCATTAATTCCTAAAAGACTTCTCGGGCCCACCTCAAACGAATATTGGCAGTCCATGCTCGGGCTGTGGTAGCCACAGTTGTTCAGTGTAACACACAATTCAGGTATACAGAGAAGGCTGCAGACCGCGAGTGAGCTGCCAGTGGGAGCCCGAGCCTAGGATGAAAGAAGGCAGGAGAACCAAAGGAAGGGGGGGGAATGACTATAACGTATGACCCTCCCATTCATGGAAGTGCAACACATGTGCCGTTATCAAGGGTACACAGGTAGATTTCTCAGTTTAAAGTGGTTGCCATTATTGCAGTGCTCTCTATGTACCTGTGTTGGTACTCTTTATTGCACACCGCGCCACTTCTCTTAACGCACTGTTTGCTATTTTTCACGTGCTTATCTTAACACTTGCACCGGTGCAACATAGCCTACGTAACGTTTGTTCTTGTACTTGAGTGTCAGTGTGCACTGTGTGCTAAACCTATTGAACCCCGCACAGGGTGGCAAGTTTGCCGACGAGCCAGGCACAATCACTTGTGCTGCACCCCCTTTGCCTGCCCAAAATAATAGGGGGGTACCATCAACTCCCAGAATTCTAAGCATATATGATTACCCTAGTTAGTAATTCAACACATGTAGATCCATTCAGAATTCCCAGGTGTAATTCAGTACTTAGCCTGGGCTGTCAAACAATTAAACCCCCAGTATACAAATAATAGCAAGCCTCCTGTTTAACTTACTGGGGTAATTACGAGGACCTTATCCATAGCTGCCAACGTCAGAGAATGTGCAAGTGGCATATCCAGTCTAAATTGTATGTTGACGTGACATATGAATATCTATGTCCAGCGCTTCGCCGCCTGTAAGACAAGGACTAGAAGAGATCGGCCGTTGTGCCTAACTATTAGTGTGAGGGCCTCTTTGTGGTAGATGGGGTCAAGGAAACGAAAGTGCTTAGAAAATAATACATACGATACTGGATTTTCTGTGGAGAATACCTGCGTGTCTAATACATGGCAGAACTATCAAAATAAATCGTGCGTTGCCCCGACGTCAGGTTATTTACGTAACATGGGCCGCAGAGCAGCACTATCTACAGCTGCGTTTGCCTTGTTTACTTGTGCAGGAATCACAAGGTTTGGGTGCGGGGGGGCCTGTCTAATAGGGCAATGAGAGTGTCATCGGCACTGGTAGGAGGAAGAATATGTGCCCCCGGAAGGTGATAGGGTGATGCAATTGCAGCTATTATCATTACAGCAATGAGGAGGAAACAAAAGTCCTAATACCCACTGCACCAGCTCTAGCTACGCTCTTGTTTATGCCTGTCTCAGAGAGGGAGCGTCTACAACTAAGAAACAGGGGAAGGATCTAATTCTAAAATCCTGTACAGCATCCAGCTATAATATTGTTGGACCAGTTCCATCACATGCTATGCCGATGACATACTGCCACCCACAACATTGATATCACTACTTGCAATGCTGATCTATAGCTTGATAAGGGAGTACCAGTGCTATATTAGCGACAAGTGTCCCTACCACTTCCAGAATTTACCAGGGGCAAACTTAGTCCTTAAATCTCTATTGCTAGTACGAATGAGCAGGTCATACTTGGGTCTCATCTGAAACTCATGCTAAAAACCCAAAAGAAAGGTCCAATACAAAGATGGACAGAAAGCGGGCGGGGCCTCATGCCCTTATCGTGCCTAGCATCATGCCTCGAGTAGACAGCACAAGTGCTGCCTAGGAGGGACCGAGGCCTATACACTGCATGTATAAACAAAGTATAACCAACTGAAGATCTGCAGGGAACATAGCTTCACAATTGCTAGTCTCACAATGGGGAAAGGCCGGTGTTAAGAGAAGTAACAGACTATATTGGACAGAGCTCCAACACACCGGATAACAAATCTTTTGGTAGACACACACCAAATGCAAGCAAAACAATATGGCTTGCGTAACTCACTGATTGGATTCGAGTACTGACAGGGAAAGTGTAGCCACAGTCAGATACTAATGTTGACAGGCCACCTATGCACTATAGTTCCCTTTCTATCAGGTAATTGTGTAGCGTGATACATGAGATTAGACCTCTGCAAGAACTTATCGCTGCCTGTTAGGGAATCAGTTGGACTCTACTGATACTGTGAACACTAGCACCGGGGGTCTTATGCCGTGAGCAGCAATACCCCAGTAGGTACCCACTTCTACTGGGTATCTACTGGATAGACAACTACTTGCACTGCTGGTCCACAGCATGGCAGAGAGTACATGGCTACATTAGAGTATGGTTTGGCTATAACAAGCTATACAAATCAGATACCTATACGATATGACGACCAGTGTCACTTATCCCCAGCAAAATTCACAAATGTGTGAAATAAGTCATTAAACCTTTCTAACTAGTACCAATGTGCAGGTCCAGCTAGGTCCTTTACGGCAACTCCTGCTAAAACCAAAATTACATCTCAAAGTCGGAGTAAAAAGATAGTATGGCGAATAGCCATGGGATGGACGCTGAAAGAACATGATAACAATGAAGGAGTCTGTTCCTGTGTCCACATTCATATACTGCCAGCCCTACTTACTCTGGACTAAGGAAGGAAAGCCCCCCCAGAAGGCAGGTACAGCCATGCAGCACCAACAGCCGCCCCCCAGCGCATCCCTCAACTCCGGACACCTGTACTGGTAATTAAAGGCCCGGCTTAATAGAGGAAGGGGCCCAGCGCGCTGACATTTATCACATTATATGCATGTATGCGACCAACCGTTTTCGCCATGGAAACCAAATGGAACGGAAACTTTACAAGTGAGCCACGCACGGAAACCACCGAATCACATGAAAATAAATTAATTTGCTACAAAGTACCTCCTTACAGTAGAAATCTTGGCACAAACTCCCCCGAGATCTCGGAGTGCTTTGGAGCCACATTTCCGCGGCACGCATGCAATGATTTGAAATGACGCGCGCGAAGTTTGCGCCTCACATCAGACTCGAACCTGGGTACCCGGCTTCCGGCCCAGCCCTCCGTACAGCTGGGATACCCATGAAGGGTGACAAACGAGAACAAACAAAACACAACATGCGGCAGCAACGGTGTGACAGAGGAGGAAAGAACCGACATGTGTGCAGGTACCAGAGAAACGAAGCACAGTGCAGGCAAGCACTGCACACTGAATGAAACATGCCCGTCATAGTCAATTACAAAAGCGTACTCCGGCCACCTCGAGGAGCTCCGGACGATCGTCCCGAAGTTTAAAGTACTTGGAGCTCTACTGACAGCACTACCATAGGTGCGAAAGTTAACTGCTGCAAACTATTTAAATATAAACACTGCTGGTGGGGCGCTGAGTATATTCACAGGAAAAAAGGTTTGCCGTAAATATTTCACAGTAAACGCTGCCAAGTAACATAAGGTGAAAACACCACATAGCATATCGGGGTCTGAGATGAACTCGAATTCTTTGCCCATTACCATTGGAAGTGCCGAAAATCATAACAAGTGATATCCCAGGCAAGAACACGGCCGGAAGAATTAACGCGCCACGAATGTGTCTGACCTGTCCTGCCCCACTTTAAAAGTACCAGACTGCAGGACAACGTGGGAGCTGTGTACTTATTTAGGATGCAGGCCCACATCGGGTCCGTAAGCCCACGTGGACCGGTCACCAAACAAGGCCAGTACCGACACCACCCGCCCCGCACAATAACAAAACTTGCCTCGGGCGACAGATAAGCATCAACCTAACTGACAAGGCTGAAACGAAATCCCCCGCATGATAGACCCTTGTCCCCACCACATTGTATACTAAATGAACACGGACACAAGGCACACAAAGGGACGAGTGTCGCGAGGGCGGGGGGGGGGGGGGGAAATCGGTGAACGAACGAAACTCAAAAGCGGAAACTAACAAAACCAGCCCGGGGAAGCGACCGACGGACACTTGTCACAGTGCACATGTCGGGGGTTGGAAAACTGTTGAGCAGCCTGTGCAATGGCGATCGGGGCGGCCATGCGGAGTGTAGTAAATGAAGTGAAGACCACAGGTAAAGTCTGCCGGAGGCGAGGAAATGGCCGCACAGGGACCCACGTCGGGCAGGTGCCAGGGAGCGACAATCGGCTGCTCATTCAGAAGACCCCCCCCCTCACCCGCCCGCAACTCGAATTGTGGTAAAGAATACGGGGATGTCCGGGGAATACTATAACCGCCTCCCCAGACGCACCAACACACAACCACACCATAACTCCCCTCCCCACCGCAGGCGCCTCGCATGCACACACTAACATGAGACGCTGGGGACAGGCAGGCGACAGGACCGTGGGGGGAGACAACCGAGACAGACCCCGAGGGACCAAGAAACCAACATATGTCTCACATCCCCACTCACCCGATGCAACGCAACAGCGGCACGTCGGAGCTATCACCTCGCTGCAACACGGGACCTCGGACGGCGACCCTAGGAGACGGAAAGAGTCTCCCGCCGTGACCAAAGTGTCCCAACACACAACAATACCTCCCCCAAGATGGCCACCGGAAATGCCGAGATGGGGGGGAGGGAGGGGTTCCGAGGGCACTTTGTTGCCGGGTATACGGACCACCCAGATTTGCGGGATCTGTACAAAACCCCCCCCCACCACCAAGGCCGGAACAACATTGCACAAATGCATGGAAAGTCATGACGAGGCGCGGAACGGGACTAGCGGTATTAGGGGACTACGGCGGGGCCCGACATGAACAGGCCGGACCCGCACCAAACTTATACGTCACCACAGGAGGAAAAAAGGCCGGGAGCCTGGGAACGAAACCGGACGTCCCCCCCCACAGCAGCCCGCTCTGGTGGGCCGCCTCGCCAGGCGCACACCTCCAAGGAGGGAGCAGGCGGAGGCAAAAAAGGGGGGGGGGGTTGCATATACAGTGATGAAACATAACAGATAGGTAAATTCGGCCGGTCGATGGAACGTACATCACATTATACCTGTCCTAGCATTCCCAATAGATAAGAGAATATGCCAGCTCCGCTAACAATTCTTTCCCTGCTCGCTGAGCACCGCCCATGCTTCATGAAATGCAGTTGTACGCGCCCGGAATACTTTCTTACGTGTCCCTTATTACTGGACGACCGGGAGTATAACCTCGGACCACATGCTACCTACTCTACAAATCTCACAAATGTAGCTCCATGAGCATCGGTGCACAGCCCGCTAATCGCTGACTCAAGGCGCTTAAGACCACTGCGGGAGCGCAGCCGGCAGATCCCTGTGACCGAAGGACAGCCTAATCTGCCACGTGGCAACCTTATCTAACAATCTCCGTCTGCCTGTCCGCGTTGCGCACTACCGCGTCCCCGAAGCAGGCTGCGCCACCCCACGCCCGAGACCCGTGTAAAGCAGTGCCGCCACACACTAAAACAAACTCGAGATTCCCGTCGGTAGCCATCTCGACACCCCCCCCCCCCCGTGGTATCCACCACAGGGCCCGATTGACCAGAAACAATACCAGCCACATGGCGGGGTAAGGGGGGGTAGGCAAGAGAGGGGCACACGTACCTGTCGGGTGAAGATACACCTCATGGACCCGCAATAACACACGACAGCACGCAGAGGAAGAGGGCGGACGGCGCAGCCCGCAAACGGAGGCCCAACCCAGGACCGGGACGAGCGATCAAAAGAGTGTCCCAACATGGAACTGCGACGTCCGGGGCGGCAAAGAGGCCTCCTCAGCAGGGCAGGGGTCTGATGTACTCCAGACGGCTCCTCCCCACCGCCCCGGACGTGCATCGCTACCAGTCTCCACCAACCAGGGGAGACTGCCTCAGGAGAGGAACTACCACGTCATGCGGGGGCGGGACAGCCCTCCGTGACTAGGAGCCCGCCCTCCTGATGGCCACTGCGTGGCCTCGGGCAGGCGCAAATCCAGCACAGCCCAATCAATGTCTGACTCCCACGCACCAACGGCAACACTGAATTAAGGGCCGCCATGACGCCATCACATAACATAAGTAGTAATCTTTGCTCATGAATGCAGTCTCTGGGACTCCGGCTCACATTCGCACTCGGACTCTGACTTAACCGAAGCACTCACCAGGGACTCGGGAGACACTCTGCACGTAGTCAGTAAGCTAACATCATGTCATATGTGACATGCAGTCGTGCAGACACGTGTAGACACGGCCCTGAAATGTAAGTGCCGGTGCTAAGCACCGGAAAGCACCGGAACAAATTAAGCACTGGTTCGGCACCATAAGTTTGTACCATCATTTTTCTTATGCGCTGCTGTTTCCTTTACCTGTCTTTCCTAACCTTTCTGTTTTCCACAGTAACATTTTCACTATATCTTTCACGCCCCCATGAGACCTCTCTTTGGTCGCTTGACTCGAGCCCCCATCCGTCCACACTGAATAACCCTTGGAGGGGCCTCTCTCTTAGCATTCTTTACTCGCCATTGGAGATTTTATATATAAGTTTCACCTTTAACACTTGTTTAAAACGTACGTCTTTTATTCTTTGTGACTCTCGAGTGCATGTGCTATGGCCCGTAGAGAGCACCGGGAAGGGGGACAGGTTTCTGCCTTGTTATCCCACCATCCATTAATATTCTCCAGCGCATAAGAGGCTCTTTCCTCACAGCTGCTGCAGCAATGAGACCCGCAGCCAGCACAGCATTGTGTGAGATATTGCTTTCAAAATAAACGTGCTGACGGGTTATATACCTTCAACTTTTTTCATTTTAAAGGGGTCACACTCCGGTCCCCCCTCGAAATGTAAAGCTATGGGGCAAACAGTGCGGAAAATACATTCTTTTTCTTTCCTTGATTAAATATGACTTATTAAATCAAAACAACTCAATTAATACTTGTGGATTTGTGATTTCAAAGAGAAACATGACAACTGGAGGGTAAATGAATAAATTAACGTAAACAAAATACTTGTTTACTGTTCTCTAAGCCAATATAGTACTCTGCACCACTATATGCCACTGAACTCTACACCAATGCACTCTACAACACTCTACTCTGCTGTGCTGTTCTCTCTGCCACTCTACTCTGCGCTAAACGCCAAGGCAATATATGCTACTCTAATCTACTGTGCACTACTGCACTATGACACTTTGCTCTACAACACTTCACCTTATACCTTTCTACTCTGCACCACTCAATGTCAGTTCACTCTACCCCACTCTACTAAGCACCACTGCACTCTTTACCATTGCACTCTACACCAGGGGCGGCTGGTGACATTTGAAAGTGGTGAGGCGTAAACTAATTTGCATATTGCACCGCAGCGATCGAGCGCAGCGAGCGAGCCCGAACCACCTTGCATCCATCCATACCTCATTCATGCATCCACCCAGCTATCCACCCACCCACCCTGCATCCATACATCATTCATTCATGCATCCACCCATCCATCCATCATGCATCCACCCATCATGCATGCATGCATGCATCCATACATTATTCATACATCCACCCATACATCCACCCACCCATCCTGCATCCATACATCATTCATTCATGCACCCACCCATCCACCCATCCATCCATCATGCATCCGCCCATCATGCATGCATGCATGCATCCATACATCATTCATGCATCCATCCATCCACCCATCCATCCATCATGCATCCACCCATCATGCATGCATCCACCCATCCATCCACCCATCCGGCATCCATACATCATTCATTCATGCATCCACCCATCCACCCTCCCATCCATCCTGCATCCATCATTCATGCATCCATCCACCCATCATGCATGCATCCATCCATGCACCCATCCACCCACCCATCCACCGAACAATCATTAATGCTCCCACCCTGCATCCATCCATCATTCATGTATTTGTATGACCATATCAAAATAAATTATGGACTCTAACAAGCCTTTAGGATCGATGTTGAAGGATGTGCCAGTTTACATATAACATCACCCCTACCTTTTTATGCTGGAAACCTTCTACCGCCCATGTATTTGCCATCCTGTAAGCCCTAGGTATGTATGTACTTTACAAATTCACATACAAACATACACCAACATGCATGCAATAATAAATGCATATATCATGCTATTCCGCCTTTACCGTTTGTTAACATTTTGAAATTTTATAACCTTAGTTCAAAGAGTACATTATATTTGTGGTGACAGTTGTTAACTCATTTTCTGGAAAATGTTTATAAAATGAAATCTGTTGAAGGCTGTTGTTGCAATTATCAAAAAAGAAATTCTGAGAATTTTTACATTTCCAAAACCCCATGCCGTGAAATAAACGGGTGACCTGGAATAGACGCACACATTTCTGCAGCAGATGCTTTAACACACTGAACTATCTCAAGTCATTTGTGCAAGCTAGTTTACTGGAACACCGAAAAACACACACTCTTACCTTGCTGCCGGTCCCGCACACGTCACAGGCTCACAGCGCCCCTGGCCAATCCTGGCGCCAGGGGCACAGGTACCCTCTCGCCCACAGCACGCCCATTAGGGCTCCTGATGGGCATGCACAACGCCACCAAAACACAAGTGCGCATGCGTGGGCACGGGTAAAAATTCACCCTCCGTCCCCACGCATGCATACTTGTGTTGCCGTCTGTACAATCATGTCAATGAATCAACATGACGCCCGCCCGGCGGTCTGACGTCATGTTGATTCATTGACATGATTGTCATGAGGGAGCTGCGGGCGGCGTCGGGCAGGGGGGGTTACGCCCCCACGCCCCAATGGACGAACCGCGCCTGCACTACACCACTCTGGTCTAGACCACTAAATTCTTCAACACTGCACTCTACATCACTTCTCTATAGCACTGTACACTGCTCCACTTCACTGTAGCCACTTCCCTGTACTCTGAAACAATCTACTCTATGCCACTGCACTTTATGCCACTACACTTTACATCACACGTAATGTGTGTTGACACTCCTGGACAGAGAGTGTTCTCTGTGTTTTTAGGGGTCGCCTAGGCAGCCCTTGCGCTGTCTCTTCAAGGCATGCTGTATTCAGGTATTGACTTGCAGCTCTGCCCATTTTCCACCCATCTTTTGAATTAGCTCCTCTTACTGTCCTTTGAAAATGCTGGCTTTTAATTTGTGAATAGGCTTAGTAGTTTCCACCTTAGTACCTCTTTTTCTAACCTGCCACGAGGACTGCCCCTGTTACATGTTTTGTTACTCAGTATGTTTTATTTAAATCTGTGAGCACTATTTTATTTATGGCGGTAGAACTCATCATGCCTGCTGTTGCTGCACTGCTTACAAAAAAGTTACAGTATTGAAAAAATAGAATTTGCCTATCCGTGCCTTTCTTTGCTTCGGCATGGCTCCCCAAACTCTATTTTTTCTAAATAAACTGCTTTTAGTAATCAGCGCTGCGTGCTTCACTGCTTGCAAAAAACCTACAATATTGAAAAAAAAAGTTTAGCGAGCCGCACTTTTTTTTCTTGGACACTCGCCAAATCTATTTTTTCCTTCAATTTTGACAATTGCGGCAACGCCTTTCTTTTCTTCAGTGTGGTCACCCAGCTTCCTTCTCTTTGATTCTTGCCCCATGCACATTTGCAATGCTATAGGTCTTGCATTACTAAAACTTTGAGCTATTAGCGTTGCAAATAATAACGCTACACCAATAGCTCAATCTTTCAGTAATGCGAGACCTATTGCATTGCAAATGCTTGTTTAATTTCAGCAAACAGCACTGCATGTGTTTTCAGAATTGTATGACACAAGGAGTCCTGCTTTCCTCTAGAAACAGATACAAACCACAGACAAATGGAAACAAGAAGGGTTGCCGTCAATGTTGAGAGAAGCTGCACAGAGATAAGAGGCAGGGACATCCTCATTTAGGGAGATGGCCCTGAACAGTGTAGCGACACCAAGACATTTGCAGCCCTCAATTCCACGGAGAGCAAATAAGGGGCTTTATTTAAGTGGCCATTGACGTACTTTGTGTATGATACAATTTTTCAGAACGATATGTCCTAAATCCCCATCTTCCCCCATTTTAATTTCAAAAGTGTTTCTTTGTACACTGCCCTTTTCTGACTCTTGATGTTTTTAATGCACTTCACATTGATTCAATGAAATATTCAAGTTGAATCAGCATGTTATCGGGCTACTCTCCTTCCTCTCAAATTCTCTGTCTGATTGCCTGGCCCGCCGCTCCTTCAGTTTACTTCTACTGCTTGTCCTCATTCTCTGATGTTCCCAATTTGACTCATTCATACATCTTCTCCTCTTCCAGCATGTTACTGCTCCTCACTCTTTCTTCCTCTGCTCTGCTCCATTCGCCATCCCTCTAACAACCTTCCTTGTGTAACTTCATCATGCACCCGTTAAGTGCCCCTGCTCCGCCTTATTCAGCAATGTATTTAATCCAGCTGCATTGGTCAGATCCTAGAAGACCATACCTGGGACTATGGTCTGCCCCCTGGAGAAAGAGGAGTAGGAGGTATGGAAAAGTTGGCCACCCCATCAAAAGGAACATGGCATCACTTCTGGGAAACTCAAGTGTCTCCCTTGTCATTCCATTCCATTACAAGGTCAGGAAATCACAGTGGAAGCCAGGGCCTGCCACAGTTTGCACCAAAAAAACAAGCATTGGCAAATGCAACAGGTCTCACCTATGCAAGAGCTACTGGCTTTGCTAATATGTTTTAGCCATATTGTACACAGCATGGCTGCTGTTCAGCATGGCTAAAACATGCGCAAGACGGTTTGGCTGCCTGAGACGGCTGGCCAAACTGTCATGTGCACTGACAACAGTGCATACGACTCCATGTGGGTGCCTGTTACTTCCCTGGCCCCACCCCCAAGACACAAGAACACAAAATAAAACAATAATAAACCACAGTTTATTATCGTTTTATTTTTATTTTCTTAATGCTGCTGGAAGGGGGGGGCATTCCTCTGTTATAGTGGAGGTGGTGCTGCTGACAGACATTTAAATTTTGCTGGTTGCTAGAAAAAAATGACATAGTACAGCCTTCTTCCAGCACCCCACAAGTAGCCAACAAGATTGTCACAGAACACCTCTCACTTTGAAGGCAGAGAAAGAAAAGTAAACACCAAGCTCTTTGGAAGACAGAGCCTGACATTTGACCTCTGTCTTTGAATGCAGAGCAAATGTGACAAGGTAAGAATAAGATTTGAAGGCTTGTTTACAGAAATCTAACACTGGTGGAAGAATACAGTAAATAGGTTTTGGGCAACAGAAGGGAAGAACTCTAGCTAGACAGCCTAAAACAAATAGAGCTAGCAAACAAAAAGCAAACAAATGTGATTGAGCGGATGCATTCCAAGGGAAGCTTTCAGAATGTCCCCAAGATGTAGTGAGCAAACAGGCTTCAACTTAAAAATGAGACTTTGCCAAGCATCTGTACCGTGTGTTTTCCCAGTATCTAAGAAATGAATAATGAGAAATAGCAGCTGAGGAACAAGTAACTGATTAAAATGGAGAAAGAAGTGCCCAGTAAAACCATCCTGTCCATGCGTTTTATTTTTGGGAAGTTGATTAATAGCAATGGTAATTTCTTGTTCTGATATTGGATTATCGAGGTATGACAGGTCAACAAGGTTTTCGGAGGATTTGGGAAAGTTCTGAAAATATGAATCTATTTGATCAGACGAAGGGTACGACTCAGGAGTATAAAGAGGAGTGTAATATTCAGTAAAGCAATCTAGGATCTTGGAATCACTGATATATCTAACCCCTGCGTTATCTGTAATGGCAACAATCTTGGATTTCTGCATTTTAATTTGGAGGTAGTTGGCTAGGGGTTTGCCAGCTTTATTATGACTGCTGTACATTTTAGCATTACTTTCAAGTAAACTACCACAAGCATTATCCCAGGATTGTTTATTATATTGCAGTTTGACTTTAATGAGATTGGACAAAGTGTCAGAGCAAGTTGAGGTAAAGTATTCATCTTCTAAATCCTTAATTTATTTTAAAATTGGTTTTGCATTTTTAAATGTTTGCTTTTTTTCCGGGAAACAAAATCTATTATAAATTCCCTGGCGGTTGCTTTAAAAGCATCTCCCAAAACATTAAACTTTGAGTCTCAGGAAAGATTATTCCTGAAAAATTCCAGTATAAACACTGAAAATTGTCCTGTAAATTGAGTGTCCAACAAAAGGACATTATTAAATCGCCATCTACGTGTAGTAGGTGTGTAAATAGGATAATCTAAAATGACAGGGTCGTGATCAGATAGAAGAATAGAACCAATCTCAGCATGGGTCATGAATTGAAGAGATGATTGAGTGAGAAATATGTTGTCTATTCGGGAATGAGATCTGTGAACAGGGGATAACAATGAGAACTCCAGGACATCAGGGTGAGAAATTCTCCAAGCATCTATAACCCTCTAGAAGTAATAGATTTATGGAAAGTCTTTTGCATTTTATTTGCGATGAATTAGGTTTGGGATTTCCAATCTAAGAAGGGGTCAATGAGTCACTTGCAAATACCACTCACAAACAAATTTTCTGAGGCGTGAAAAGAAAAGAGAGTGGAAACATCATTACAAAATGCTAAATCAATACCATTACAACCATAGACATTACATATATAAAATTGCGTATTGTTTACTTTAAAATTCAAAAACGGCCATCTACCATTATTATACTTTTAACGACTTGTGAAATAGAACTGCTACACCATTTGTGTTGTTAACTGCTGGAGAACAAAAACATTTCCAACCTATAGTTTAAGTAAAGAGAGTAAATCTTGCTCCTTAAAATGCATTTCTTGTAATAATGCTACTTGACATTTCAATCTAGTGAGGTGGGATAATACACATTGTTATTTAACATGGTTACGAATACTCTTGACATACCATGAGACAATACGTAGACCACTCATCCAAAAAGTATATAAGATGCTATACAGAAAAATGCATGAAACTGAAAAAGAATTAAATAATTGGTTGTCAAGGACCAGAATGGTGGGGAATAGTAAAGAACTGGAGAGAAAGGAAAACCGACAAATATAAAAATAAAAATAGACCAAAGAATGTGAGAGAGTAAGAGGTAAGAGATATAAAGAGGAAGAAAGCAATCAACAAGATGTTCAAGACCGTACCTGCAAAGTGAAAAATAATAAAGAACCCAAAGAAAAGGCTTGTAGGTAGAAATAGAAGCTGTATTATTCTGAAATACAGAAAAGAAGAGAATGTTGATAAATAAAGAAACATTATAAAACCAAAGTATTAGAGAGAATAAGAGGTTAAAAATACAAAAGGGAACAAGACAGTCAACAAATTTCCCAGAGCCATACATGCCACGTAAAAAATAAAGAGGAACTACTGAAACAAGTTTGTGTATGAAAAGAAAAGCTGTATTGTAGTGAAGAGACGATAGGAAAGTATAGGTGAGACGGAAAAGGGGTAAGAAAAGGGTAATAAGAAAAGGAGAAGAACACAGTCTCCTCAAAAGTATATATCTAAAGAGGATGGCAGAAAACCAAGAGACTTCAGCTATAGTGATCACAAACAGGAAGAATATTGAAGTGGACGGGGGGCGAGAGTGACAAGAGCCGCCCCACAGAAGAACACCGGAAAAAAATATATAAAGTTAACAAATAGATGAAGAACAGTTAGTAAAAGGCAATGAACATAATACCCACAATAGAAGGGAACTTACCGAACATTAGGAAAGACAACGCAACAGAGTGAAGCACGAACAACAAGACAGGCGAACAACGTGAACGAAGACAACATCTTCAAACACAGTATTGTTAGGAACCTGCGGAGTAAAAGAGAGAAAACGTATGAGAGAAACATTTAGGTTTTACTAAGTTCCATATCTTCTCCTTTATGAATGTGAATACACTTCTTGAGTTCTGCAGGGTCCTCAAAGGTGTATGGTCTGTCTTTATAAGTTACTTAAAAAAAGCAGGGATGAATGAGACTGCACCGAGCATTCATGGATCGCAGTGTGGGTCTGAGGTCCAGAAATTCTTTACGCCGGTTGGCTTTAGGCTTAGAGACTTCTTAACTTCTTAACTGAAGAAGATGTATTGGCCTAACCAAAGCATTTGTTTACGTTGTTTAGCCGCACCAAGAGTCGGCATTAAGTCTGAATATAAGAGGAAGCAGGCAATGATTCCACAAGGTTTGTTTGAGGCTGATGCATTAAGAGGTCCGATCCTGTAAGCACTTTTATTGGTATTGCCGACAGAGTCTTTGCGAACATTAACATTCAAGCTTGTGGACCCTTGAGGTTTATTTGAGTGTGTGGAACCCATGTTTAGAGCTGCTTGAAGAAATTTAGGGTGTATTCCAGAAGAAAGCTATTAAAGTAAGAAATAACACCCATAAAAGGAGAAGCACTTTGCACTGGAATGATAAGACCTTAACAAAGCA
This sequence comes from Lissotriton vulgaris, assembly GCF_964263255.1. Lineage (NCBI taxonomy): Eukaryota > Metazoa > Chordata > Amphibia > Caudata > Salamandridae > Lissotriton > Lissotriton vulgaris. The sequence goes on from NC_141693.1 coordinate 1,223,768,422, forward strand.
CGTGAAGCATGAAGCACAACAGTCCAGCAGAAGTGAGACTAGTTGCGCGAAAAGACAAAAGGGCACACTGTTTCTTAAGCAAGAATTGGAAACCAGGCTCATAAAATGGACCTCAATGTAAAAAAGGCGCAAAGATGAAATGTACCCAGACGGCAGACAGATATAGTCTAGAGCAATGCACTTGCTACTCGAATTCCAGAAGACAAAGACGTCAGAATCCTGCTTCAAAAGTTAAAGATGCTCTGTAGTGACATACAATCCTGGGTCAGAGGCAACCATCACCATTCAAGAGAAGACTTTCCCACAGACAGTGTAGTAAAAAATCCGAATTACATAAACATGTGTAATTCTATTCTGGAACTCTCTCCAAATGGCAAAACACAACCGAAAAAAAAAAAAAGGAATTATAGTTGCGCTGTCACCTGAAGAGAATGAGAGAGCCTGCCAGCCGTAATGCAGGGCGCCCCAGGAGCAGTGGAAAGAAAGCAACCATAACTTAAATAGACTGATTAAAGGTCTAGAAACTTGCCTCCGCGCTCCCGGGCGATTACGACAAAGATTTCCATAATCCTTGCATCGCACCACTACCTGAAGATTTCCCTACGGGGCCGGCCGTTCCTCAGCTTTACAGAGGAGCTCAAGGAGCAGCCATTTTATTGGCTGCCGACGCCCGATATCACTGAGTTGTTTTAAATATAAATTATATCATAGAGATTTTTTTCATCTCCAGTGCCACTAAGTCAATATTTCCTATTTTTCTTTTAGCCAATTTTTATTGATGGGTACACTGCACTGCACAATACAAGAAGCCACATGTCTGAATAGGGTCGTGGGCTGGCTGCAGAAGAGGTTACATGCCAATTCATGCTGAGGGAGCTACGAAGGCTGGATGGGAAGTGAAGTCATGTAGGATTATGTCATAGCAAATGTCTAGCGGGTAGTTACGAGGCCCTCGCTTGCCTCCCGGCAGAGGGCTGTGTTTTCCGCTTGCACCCATTTAATGAACCATGCTCACTAATGCGTGATCAATGGGGATGTGGCAGACTTCCACTTCATCGCAGCTGCACGCTTAGCCAGAAGAAGTGCAAGGTTAGTTTAGTGGGTCAAAGCCTTTCCAGTTTTAGGATAAGAAAATGGCCCAGCAGGCATTGACTGGCTGCAGTGGCGTCACAAGGGGGGTGCGGGGGGTGCGGACCGCACCGGGTGACACCCTCACAAGGGGGTGACACCATCTAGTTTATCGTTTTGTCAGAGTGATATGCAAGTTTGTGTTCATGTATGTTATGTCTCTATTTAATCTAATGGCATGCGCAGACCTACCTCGCCCTAATAATGCTCGTCTCGCAGCAGCTAAGGCTTGCTGCTAGCTGCACCAGTCTCGAGCCTGCTCCACGAGCTCCAGATCACACATAGGGTGTGCCGGCATCTCTGCTGACTGGCTTCAGATAGCTCCATCGATCCTCAGCTGTCAATGACGCGGCAGTCAGGTCAAGGGATCATGAACCATTCTGCTCAGTGCCATAAGGTCACTGAGGCAGATTGTTACCGTGTGTGTTAAAACGCACAATACGTGATAGAGTTGTGCAACAACTTTAAGATGGGCTGTGCAGCTAGCAAGATTGTTTATCCTGCAGCTCAAGTGTAATAGCAGAGCATTTAAAAATGTTTTCAGCTTTATCATTTAATTATTGCAGAACGTGGTCTTCAGAGTAAAAAACGTGTTTTGTTCTCACTTTTTAGGACACGCCTAGCTCTCAGGTTGCCTTATAACGAGGGAGATCAGCACATCCTCATTTTGATACTTGTGGTTTTGACTTATTTCTATTATAGACCTCTAAGAAAAAGAACACAAAGATTTTAAAAAAAGATGGTTGGGTGCTTCGCTGCTTCTTTTTGTGTCAATAGATTGTGTGGATGACAGCGGAGGGGAGATGGTGCAGACAGAGGGAATGATGGTGCAGGCGGAGGGAGAGATGGTGCAGGCAGGGGGTGAGATGCGGTGAGATGGTGCAGGCGGAGGGGAGATGGTGCAGGCGGAGGGGAGATGGTGCAGGCGGAGGGGAGATGGTGCAGGCGGAGGGAGAGATGGTGCAGGCAGGGGGTGAGATGGTGCAGGCGGGGGAGATGGTGCAGGCAGAGGGTGAGATGGTGCAGGCAGAGGGAGAGATGGTGCAGGCGGGGGGAGATGGTGCAGACAGAGGGAGAGATGTTGCAGGCGGAGGGGAGATAGTGCAGGCAGAGGGAGAGATGGTGCAGGCAGAAGGAGAGATGGTGCAGACAGAGGGATTGATGGTGCAGGCAGAGGGGAGATGATACAGGCAGAGGGAGAGATGGTGCAGGCAGAGGTAGAGATGGTGCAGACAGAGGTAGAGATGGTGCAGGCGGAGGGGAGATGGTACAGCCAGAGAGAGAGATGGTGCAGGCAGAGGGGAGATGGTGCAGGCAGAGGGAGAGATGGTGCAGACAGAGGGCGAGATGGTGCAGGCAGAGGGGAGATGGTGCAGGCAGAGGGGAGATGGTGTGCGCACAGGGAGCGATGGTGCAACCAGAGAGGAGATGGTGCAGGCAGAGGGGAGATGGGGCAGGCAGAGGGTGAAATGGTGCAGGCAGAGGGGAGATGGTGCGGACAGAGGGAGAGTTGGTGCAGGCAGAGGGGACATGGTGCAGGCAGAGGGTGAATTGGTCCATCCGGTAAATTGTGAGGGGGTGACACCATGAGTTACCCGCACCGGGTGACACCAACCCTAGTGACGCCACTGACTGGCTGTATCGAGCCACTCCCAGCCTGCGACCCACTGTCATGATCATAAACACATTTTCATCACTGTCCTGCCATACACTAGGAAAGAAAGGAGCTTTTTGTAAAATATAGTATGACATGAAGAAATAGGTAAAAATGGCAAAATATTGTTACACAAAGGGAAACAGAAATTATGGCCTTGCAGTAATGTTCGCACATTTGAAGCTGGCCAACATTAGGGGGTGACATAGTCCGTTATTCCGGATGACCTGGGAATAGAACCGATCCTGGTACCTAAAACCAAAAATCTGGGTGTGGTGATAGATGAGAGACTGGACTTCAAAGCTCAAGTAAAGGCAGTTTCGTCATCCAGCTACTTTATACTCAAAGCGATTAGATAGATCTTACCTTGGATTCCAACAGAAAGCAGGAAAACTGTAGTTAAATCTTTAGTCCTTTCCTAACTGGATTATTGCAATGGGCTATATCTCGGTATACCTGTGCATCAGTTCTGTAAGCTTCAGATGATCCAAAATGTGGCTGCAAGGCTCCTCCTAGGGATCCTCAAATTTCAATCAGTGGGAAAGCATCTTCGGAGTCTGCATTAGCTACCAGTCAAAAGTCATATTAAGTTAAAGACCTTGTGCATTACATATAAGGCACTACACTGTACCGGTCCTCAATTCCTGAGGTGGTCAGTTAACTGGTACTCAACAAACAGATGCCCTCGGTCAGAAGGGGCAAAATTGATACTTTCTAAGAGATTTTTTAAATCAAACTGGGGCGGTAGAAGTTTTATAGTGGGGGCTATAAAGCTCTGGAACTCCCTCCCAATTACCATCAGAAACCTTCCCTCCTTGATATCTTTCAAGAAAGCCATTAAGACCTGGTTGTTCCATGAATAGTGCTCCAGCTTGCTTCTCGATTGTTAGTGCCCAGACACCATTTCGTATTCATGTGCTGTATAAATTTATAACATAACCTAATATAACTGTTTATTTATTGGGGCTCTCCTTGCACGGTCACCCTGCTACCAAGAGGGATGCGTCCATTCTGAAGCAAAGAACCAACACTGAGAACTTATAGAGGAAAAAGTGCCAAAGCACACAACAGGGTACAGAATTTATTAGATAGTAAACAGTCCAATGACTTATTAGATGACAATTGGGAAAAATAAATCCTCTATAAAAGATTAATAAAGTAAAAAAGCCAAAGGGATGTGGCTCACAAATGAAAAAAGACCGAAAATGAACATATAAGTGGAATAGAAGCTCTCGCAAACGCCTGTCCATGAAAGAAAGCATGCAACCATAAACCCACACAGTCGCCACAATGTGCAATATTAAGAGTGCATCACTGTGCCCGTGTCCACGAATCCGCATAGTACCTATAGTTAATTCCAAGAAATTTGTGAGGGGAGCCCATGGGACTAAAGTACCACATGTGATTATCAAAACCGAAACCCTAGGTGATCCCGGTGATATCCCAAACCATTCTATGTTATATATTAAGCAATAAAACACCTATAATCAATGTAAAGTAAGTCCGTACGGTACTAAGTTCCAAGTGAAAAGGAGCTAAAGTCTGTGGAAAAACAACCAATACATCTATCAAAGCAGGGAACATGTATGCTAGCTCACCGTTCTCCGAATCATAGCTATAAACAGTCTCATGTTACACCAAAAGTGACCAAGTTAGGTATGCTTGAGGGTGCATAACAAAGTTAGGCGTGCTTTCAAGTGCCCATTGACGCATGCCCAAGATTACTGTGTCAGCAATAGAACATTCAGAAAAAGACTCACATCTGTAGTATTGAAAAATATTTTATTGTTGAATTAGTCATTAGTACTTCATCTGGTTGTTACAAATTAAGTGTTGGATTCCACTCAGCCCACACACTGCAGGAACGAGGTATGTTCCAATCCACTTCCCCGACTCACCAACCACTCACGAGATGTCAACTATGAGTGTACCAATGACCCAGGAAAGGGTGTGGATTATGAGGAGACACCAAGTCTTCCACCCCTGTAGATTGAAGAGTTCACTGCTCCCTCCTCCACGCTTCCGCACCTGATTAAACAAGGAAAATACACTTCACAATCACGTACCTTTCTCAGATACCCCAACAACAGTGACCATGTCCTGCTAAAACAATCACGTTGCGCTTACCAGTTGATAGTGCAGGTTTGGTATCGTGGAGACTTCAGTCAACGAACAATTCACATCCAAGATAACGTCTCTTGGATTCAAGTAGCTGACTGTTAAAACAGGGTGTCTCTCTTAACGTTTCGTTTTTAGGGGAAAAACATGCCTCACGCATAACATGAACAAAAAACCCCTTCACGCTATAACCTACGCGTGAAAAAACGGCACTTGGGAAGGGACTTTGAGTGTTACGATAGCGAGTTGGCTATTCCTACACTCGGGATCGGATCTTGGTCGCGGAATGACCCAAAACGTCACTTCCGCGAGAAACAATGTGGAGCGGGGCGTTGAGGAGCCGCGCAATACGAAGGTAAGCGCTGTTACAACCACCGCGTCTCCTCCGCACCTCGCTACTCACAAATACTGTCAGAAGGGAGGGAAACAGGAGCCCCTAGAACCCCCCAGCCCAACTAAAACGGGAAATATAAAAAGCACCGGAAATGGACAAAAACGGGGGAAAAGAGACTCTATCTCACTAACTCACTAGACAGGGAAAACGAGGGAAGGGAAAAGGACATCAGAAGCCCAAGCCTCGAGCTCCAAAGAAAGGGGGACAAAACAGTTCTCACGAGCTCGTGAGAACAAACAAAGCAGATCCAGGTAACTCAGGAACCAGCATCCAGGAACCCACACATTAGCAATAACAAGCAATGACAGTAAGGTAGGACTGACTTATTTCCTGAAACTGGTAGATCATGTGATAACAGTTCATGGTCACTGAAAGAGGACTAGACCCGATTCCTAACATTAAGATTGAGAATAAACTCGCTGCCATCCCAATATCTGGCAGATACATGGATGTTTCAGTTCCTGTCCCTAGGAACCTCCAAACGTGTTACGTCTTGAATAAAGTAATGCAAAGTCCAGCTGAGCATACTACAAGCATTATGTGATCACTATACTGCGTAGCAGATAGAATACAGCATAATGCCAAGCCTGTCCTATTGTGGTAATGCTAAACACTCTAAGTTTATCAGTCAACACAAGAGGCCGTTATAAACCTACAAATAAAGTCAAACAAAAAATAAAATCCACCTGTTTTCCCTCTAAGTGCTAAAGTCTCTATACACCATGGTGCCAACAACAAAATACGAAGGCAGTCTCTCCAAAACATAGTGTCTGCCTCCAAATACTGTCAGGGCTGCACACCGAGTCTGGTGTGTGGTTAAATTGCCCCAGGCAAATCAGCAGTCATCTGCATGGAAAGGGGAGTACTGTTTAGCCAGTAAGAAGGGGCGCCGGAGGAGGCTGACAGGGCCACTGCAGGAGGGTACGGGCTCTCAGGCTCCAGCTATCATGGGGCCAAGAGGATACTTCAAAGTCGTGGAGGCTGTCTGGCTGAGATGCTTTTCTTCTGGCAGGACAGAGTCGCGTTGACACAAGTGTCGGTCCTCTACCACTGCAGTCGGGGAGTTTTTTGCAGCAGTAACTTGTGCTGACACTAGTGTCGGTCCTCACTGTGGCAGTTCTTGTACTGCCGGACACCGGAGACTAGAGCCTCTTGTCCAAAATGAGATTCTTGGTGTTCTGGTGAAGGTTGCAGGGCCTCTGGGGTTCCTTGGAGGTAATGCATGGTTTCTGGAGGGACAGCAAGTCCAGTGGTCAAACCGGGTGTAGATGGCAGGGTTCTTGCTGAGTTTTGTATGCAGAGGGTCTGTTCCTGGTCTGGTAGTGGTCGACTGCCGTCTTCATCTGTGGTCTGTTGAATACGAAGAGGTATGTTTCAGGGGTCCCCCTAAATACTACACCTCCTGGTATGCCATCTTCCAGTGGGAGGGGGGCATAATCCTCTTTTTATTTGGTTGAGTCCCCTCATCTTCAAGATGGAGGGGGCTGAGATGTGTGCTTCACTTCACCTCCTCCACCTGAGGGGTGTGGTTGGCAAAGGTGGGCATACCTCCCTTCCTGGCTAGGTTGTCACACTGGTACCTGCACCTAAATGGGGGTCAGAACTGGTAGGAGCCAATTGCTGAAAATATTTCTGTTGGATGTACTGTAAATTGTATTATCTGTCCTGACAACGACCATACCATTTCCGTTTGGTCAAAACACCATTGACGACTATATTTGGCACACATTGAAGAGGGTGCATTAATTGCCTCTCCTGGTTTTGTGTTTTGACCAATCAGTGTTTTTTGTTACTTTACCTGCCTCTGCCATTGTTCTTTTGTTTATACTGCTAACTGTGTTTTTGATATTGTTTACTGTGTAACAGTATGAGCACCATTTTCATCATTGTATTGTCTTAGTAAAAGTCATATATATTGCTTAATTTTGTAAGGGTATCATCATTGTTTTTATAACGTTGTATGATATGTTTTTTGGGATAGTTTTCCTGATTCTTTAGTGTATATAAGTCATTGTATAACTTACAATATTCGTTTTTTCTATGTTTTGTATAATTGTGTGCTTGAACCTTTGTTAGTATTATAGTTTTCAACTGCCCCAGGTTCAGGTGATAGGGCTACCCCTGTTTGTTGCAACTAGTGCCAATAGGGGTCACGCACATAGGTTTGATTAATCCATGTCACTAGTTGCCTGCCATGTCCTATTTAGTGCAGTGTGTGGATTAACAGGTACTGGCCGGTTCCAGGCGCTGGACACCCCAGTGCTGCTGCATTACCACCAGAGGGCCCCACAGGTCATAAAGGCTCCCTTGTGCACTCCATGGAGGTCCTGGAGCATCAGCATGCCCTCGGCAAGTGGATCGTTGAGCGTCGTAATACCGGCCTCCTCCCACATCTCCACCCGGTGGCCACTTATTCTCTGTAGGGTCGTATGGGTCTAGCCCTTGGTTGTCCCCTCCGCAGGCACTCATGGGTTGAGCGTAACAGAAGAGGATGGAGGCCTCTCATCTGTTAGTCCGGGGATAGAAGGGGTAATAAACGACACTCAAGGGCTCAGGCCCTGGGAATTCCAGTTTCCTCAGTGTGATGGCCTACTAACCATTGGAATACAAAAGGGGATGATGGACGGAGCGTTTGAGCAAATCAAACACTCACCCCCAGTCAAATTATCTGGGTTTAATTCATCACCATTCTTTAGCTGACTCCGCCACCCCAGTTCAGACATGGCCATATGGAAATCAGTCTGACCCTGTGCCTCATGGGAGCAGTCCAGCCCGAACTGCCAAAGCCATGTCTCGTAGGTCGTGTAGAACTTAAGAGGAATCCCATTTCGACCAGCCTCTACGGAGAGTTATGAGCACCTCTATAATCTTGTGTTCTGTGATGGGACCTTCCACAGTGGGCTGACTCTCTCTAGGTACCTGAGGTAGGTGGACATCAATCAGGAACTGGTATTGTGTCTCAAATATCTAGATGGCCTCCCCTCAGTATGGGTTCAATCAATCAATCAGTGACACTTATAAAGCGCGCTACATACCCGTAGGGTCTCAAGGCGCTGGGGGGGGGGGGGGGGGGGGGGGGTGCCGCTACTGCTCGAACAGCCAGGTCTTCAGCTTCTTCCTGAAGGAGAGGTGATCTTGGGTCAGGCGCAGGTCGGTCGGGAGGGAGTTCCAGGTCTTGGCGGCCAGGTAGGAGAAGGACCTTCCTCCTGTAGTCGCTCTTCGGATGCGGGGGACGGCGGCGAGGGCGTGGTTGGCTGATCGGAGGTGGCGTTTGGGAGCGTAGAAGTTGACTCGGCTGTTGAGGTAGCTCGGGCCTTGGTCGTGTAGGGCTTTGTGTGCGTGGGTGAGGAGGCGGAAGGTGATTCTCTTGTTGACGGGGAGCCAGTGAAGGTCTCTCAGATGTCCGGAGATGTGGCTGGTTCGTGGGATGTCGAGGATGAGTCTGGCTGAGGCGTTCTGGATCCGCTGGAGTCTCTTCTGGAGCTTGGCGGTGGTACCGGCGTAGAGGGCGTTGCCGTAGTCCAGTCGGCTGGTGACGAGGGCCTGGGTGACGGTCTTCCTGGTCTCGGTGGGGATCCACCAGAAGATCTTCCGCAGCATGCGTAGGATGTTGAAGCACGCCGAGGAGACGTTGTTGACTTGCCTGGTCATGGAGAGGGAGGAGTCCAGGATGAAGCCCAGGTTGCGTGCATGGTCTGTCGGTTTGGGTGCGGTGCCCAGGGCGGGAGGCCACCAGGAGTCGTCCCAGGCGGAGGGTGAGGAGCCCAGGATGAGGACCTCCGTCTTGTCCGAGTTCAGTTTCAGGCGGCTGGTCGTCATCCACTCGGCTACCTCTTTCATCCCTTCGTGCAGGTTGGCTCTGGCGGCGGCGGGGCCGTTGGTCAGGGAGAGGATCAGCTGGGTGTCGTCGGCGTAGGAGATTATGCTGAGGTTGTGTTTGCGTACGATGGCCGCGAGGGGGCTCATGTAGACGTTGAAGAGGGTGGGGCTCAGAGATGATCCTTGGGGGACGCCGCAGATGACTTCGGAGGCCTCTGACTTGTACGGTGGTAGGCGGACCCTCTGTGTTCTTCCGTCGAGGAAGGAGATGATCCATTCCAGCGCCTTGTCCTGGATTCCGATGTTGCTGAGGCGCCGTACTAGGGTGCGGTGGCAGACCGTGTCGAATGCCGCGGAGAGGTCTAGGAGGATGAGGGCCGCTGTTTCTCCATTGTCCATCAGGGCTCGGATGTCATCGGTGGCGGCGATGAGGGCGGTCTCGGTGCTGTGATTGGCTCGGAAGCCTGACTGTGAGGGGTCGAGGGATCCGTTCGTCTCGAGGAAGGCGGCCATCTGCTTGTTGACGGTCTTCTCGATGACTTTGGCTGGAAACGGGAGGAGCGAGATGGGGCGGTAATTCTTGAGGTCGGTGGGGTCCGCTGTTGGTTTCTTGAGTAGAGCGCTGAGTTCGGCGTGTTTCCAGCTCTCAGGGAAGATGGTGGTGTCGAAGGATGTGTTGATGATGTCTCGCAGGTGGGGTGCGATGACAGCGTCGGCCTTGTTGAAGATGTGGTGAGGGCAGGGGTCGGTCGGTGATCCGGAGTGGATGGAGTTCATCGTGCGGATGGTGTCTTCGGTGCTGATCGGGGTCCAGGCGTGGAGGGTGGTGGTGGGGGGTGGTTGTTCGGTCATGGTGTGCGTTGGTTGGTTGTTGAAGCTGTTGTGTATGTCCGCGATCTTGTTGTGGAAGTATAAAGCGAGGGAGTTGCAGAGGTCTTGCGATGGGGTGATGTCGTTGTTTCCTGCGCTGGGGTTGGAAAGCTCTTTCACGATGTTGAAGAGTTCCTTGCAGTTGTGTGCGTTGTTGTCCAACCGGTCCTTGAATGCTGTTTTCTTGGCGGCGCGGATCAGCTGGTGGTGGGTTGGAGTAAAAGGAGCAAAAAGGAGCATTGACACCTCTTTGCGTGCTGTTTATTGTGCCCTCATGATCTCAAATTGTATAAATAGGAATTCCTTGGGTGCGCAGTGTGACCAGTTGGCCCAGACATCTCTTGGGTCTGTCAGCCTATGCATGGGTGCAGGCTAGGAGTGCCATCCAATCGAGGCAGTGGAGATGTTCCATCAGGGTAGCATGGGGGTTTTAATCACTCTCAGTCCCTTTGCGCGGTGTCTGTCATGGCCTCTATCTCTAGAGGTCATAGAGAACCCTCATTCTCATGAAGTTGAGTTTCTATTGCTCATTAGGATCCCACAATGGTCCTGATTCACATCTTGGGCAACCCTGCTTTAAAAGCCTCCCACTCCGTGTTGCGGGAGGAGGCAGAGCCCTCATTGTGTGCAAAATAGGAGGTGATTTTGTCTTGAATAGAGGACTTCTCTGGTGCTTGTCTGCATAGAGAGGGTTATGATAAGAAAAGATTTTACCCAAGTACTGCGTGCACTTGGTCTGGGTTATCAACTCTTGGAGTAGACTATGTGGCCACAAACAGGCTTGTAGCCCATGGGGCGGGGAGAATAAGTAGTATTCTCTGTTGCTGGAGTGGTGAGCCTTCCATATATCATATGCTTGTCTGCATAGAGAGGGTTATGATCAGAAAAGGTTTTACCTAAGTACTGCGTGCACTTGGTCTGGGTTATCAACTCTTGGAGTAGACTATGTGGCCACAAACAGGCTTGTAGCCCATGGGGCGGGGAGAATAAGTAGTATTCTCTGTTGCTGGAGTGGTGAGCCTTCCATACATCAGTTAGGGACCAGTGATGATGTAACCATTCTGAGAGTGCTGCAACATTTTGGGCTACTGGGGTACCCGGGAGGGAGGGTGTGAACTGTTGAGGGTGGGATCCAGCATACAAGTGAAATCGCCTTCTAGGGAGAGAGGGAGTTCAAATGCTTAGGCTGGTTAACGTTAGGAGCATAGAGGCCACCCAATGCAATCAGGTTGCCATCCAGGTTGCCCAGTAGCAGAACATTGTCAATTAATAAGTCCTCTGCAAGGAAGGGGACTCCGAGGCAGATCCAAATTGCCACCCCCCTAGAGAAAGAGGGGTAGAAGGTGTGGAAAAAGTGGCTGCATCAGCGACAGGGTAGCTGGTCACCCTCCTTCTTTTCCAGGCGAGTCTCTTGTAGAAAGAATGTGTGCGCCCGCGTGCTGAAACTGGGAACCTGTACAATCATCAATGTCTGTGTTCAAGGCATCGTTACGCAGTGTGGCTAGTCGACTCTCCGAGAGGGGTGGATGGGTGACACCTTGGTGCCTAGAGTGTACATGGAAGTGGAAAGCAATGAGAGTCTCATCAGTAGGAATAATAATTCCCATCAACTGAAAGGACCAAGGCCAACGGGGGTCACAGGTGGCCTGTGCGGTACTGCTGCTGTTCTGCAACACTATGGTGTTTGCAGGGCACAGAGCCTTTACCTTCTGTGTCCGGATCCCCGTTGACCAAAGGCCCAGTTTGGGTCTGCCATTCCCAGGGATCAGGAGGGGTCCCAGCTACAGCATCAACCAGCCCTCGGGCCAACGTCTGAGCGGATACACCGCCTCTGCCCAGGCTGCGGGCAGGGCAAGAACAAAGGTTTGGGTCCTGTATCTGAACTGGCTTGGACCACTCTAATATGCTCAACAAACAAAGGGGCCAGACAGATTTGTTTTATAGAAGATTTCTGATCCCGCCCAGTCAATTATTTCTGGAGGGTCATCTATTTTATTTTAATTTTTTTTGTATTTTTAGGAAAACATTGAACCATTTGATTATATATGTCATCAAACGAACAGTCAGCGAACAGTGAAAAAATACATACAGACAAGTGAAATGTGCAATAATGTACAAGTGCTATACAGGTAATAAAAAATATATGTACATAGTCAGTTCATACAGGCAACACCAAAAGTAATGAATCAAATACCTAACAATAACTTGACATTAGGAACCAGTCCTTTGTATTAGGCAAAAGAAGACAGGTGGGCAAACAGTTCAAAGGCACTGCCTGCCTGTCTTACTAAACCAAGGATACAGAAATTAATTGGGGGGTTACAAAACTAGGGATAACACTGTATAGATTTGAATGGCCCTAGTCAATCAATCAATCAATCAAAGACATTTGTAGAGCGCACTACTTACCTGGAGCGTATCAAGGCGCTTGGGGGGGGGGGGGGTGCTGCTACTGCTCGAACAGCCAGGTCTTGAGCTTCTTCCTGAAGGAGAGGTGGTCTTGGGTCAGGCGCAGGTCGGGAGGGAGGGAGTTCCAGGTCTTGGCGGCCAGGTAGGAGAAGGACCTTCCTCCTGTTGTCGCTCTTCGGATGCGGGGGACGGCGGCGAGGGCGTGGTTGGTCGATCGGAGGTGGCGTTTGGGAGCGTAGAAGTTGAGGCGGTTGTTGAGGTAGCTCGGGCCTTGGTTGTGTAGGGCTTTGTGTGCATAGGTGAGGAGACGGAAGGTGATTCTCTTGTTGACGGGGAGCCAGTGCAGGTCTCTCAGATGTCCGGAGATGTGGCTGCGTCGGCGGATGTCGAGGATGAGTCTGGCTGAGGTGTTCTGGATCCGCTGGAGTCTCTTCTGGAGCTTGGCGGTGGTTCCGGCGTAGAGGACGTTGCCGTAGTCCAGTCGGCTGGTAACGAGGGCCTGGGTGACCGTCTTCCTGGTCTTGGTGGGGATCCACCGGAAGATCTTCCGTAGCATGCGCAGGATGTTAAAACAGGACGCGGAGACGGCGTTGACTTGTCTGGTCATGGAGAGGGAGGAGTCCAGGATGAAGCCCAGGTTGCGTGCGTGGTCTGTCGGTTTGGGTGCGGTGCCCAGGGCGGGGGGCCACCAGGAGTCGTCCCAGGCGGAGGGCAAGGAGCCCAGGATGAGGACTTCCGTCTTGTCTGAGTTCAGTTTCAGGCGGCTGATTGTCATCCACTCGGCTACGTCTTTCATCCCTTTGTGAAGGTCGGCTCTGGCGGCGGCAGGGTCGTTGGTCAGGGAGAGGATCAGCTGGGTGTCGTCAGCGTAGGAGATGATGTTGAGGTTGTGTTGGCGTGCGATGGCCGCGAGGGGGCTCATGTAGACGTTGAAGAGGGTGGGGCTCAGCGAGGATCCTTGAGGGACGCCGCAGATGACTTCGGTGGCCTCTGACTTGTATGGTGGTAGACGGACTCTCTGTGTTCTTCCGTCGAGGAAGGAGATGATCCATTCCAGTGCCTTCTCCTGGATTCCGACGTTGCTGAGGCGCTGCACTAGGGTGCGGTGGCAGACAGTGTCGAATGCCGCGGAGAGGTCTAGGAGGATGAGGGCCGCTGTTTCTCCGTTGTCCATCAGGGCTCGGATGTCATTGGTGGCAGCGATGAGGGCGGTCTCGGTGCTGTGGTTGGCTCGGAAGCCAGACTGTGAGGGGTCGAGGGATCCATTCGTCTCGAGGAAGGCGGCCAGCTGTTTGTTGACGGTCTTCTTGATGACTTTGGCTGGAAACGGGAGGAGCGAGATGGGGCGGTAATTCTTGAGTTCGGTGGGGTCCGCTGTAGGTTTCTTGAGTAGGGCGCTGAGTTCGGCGTGCTTCCAGCTCTCCGGGAAGGTGGCGCTGTCGAAGGAGGTGTTGATGATGTCCCGCAGGTGGGGTGCGATGACAGCGTCGGCCTTGTTGAAGACGTGGTGAGGGCAGGGGTCGGTTGGAGATCCGGAGTGGATGGAGTTCATCATGCGGACGGTGTCTTCGGTGCTGATCGGAGTCCAGGCGCGGAGGGTGGTGGTGGGGGGCGGTGGCTCGGTCTTGGCGTGCGTCGGTTGAGTGCTGAAGCTGTTGTATGTCCGCGATCTTGTTGTGGAAGTAGGAGGCGAGGGAGTTGCAGAGGTCTTGCGATGGGGTGATGTCGTTGTTTCCGGCGTTGGGGTTGGAGAGCTCTTTCACGATGTTGAAGAGTTCCTTGCAGTTGTGTGCGTTGTTGTCCAGCCGGTCCTTGAAAGCAGTTTTCTTGGTGGCGGGGATCAGTTGGTGGTGCTTCCGGGTGGCAAGCTTGAGGGTGGTCATGTTGTCCGGTGTTGGTTCCCTTCTCCAGGCTTTCTCGAGGGCTCGACAGTTCTTCTTGGAGCTCTTGAGTTCGTCGGTGAACCATAGGGCCTTCTTGCTGCCGGGTCTGCTGGGCGGGGTCCTCAGTGGGGCGAGTTCGTCCGCGCAGTTGCTGATCCACTTCGTGAGGTTGTCGGCGGCCTGGCTGGGGTTCGCTGAGCTGGCGGGAGGGTGCTGGCTCAGGGAAGCGGCGAGCTGGTCGGCTGTGATCTTGTTCCAGCTTCTTCGAGCAACCTGTTGCTGGTAGCACCCTTGTTCTTTTTCCAAGGCTTAGGGTCAACGCGTTTCGAACCACAACGTTAGTATGGGTTCTCCTCAGGACACGGACTGGATGGAGCCGTAACTGGACACGGCAGGTGAGTGTCACTCGTAAGTAGTTGCAGTAAATAGACGGCCTCACGCGGTTCAAGGTTCTGTGTAACAGTGCGTTGTTGTGAAAGATAATGAAGATCTATTGGGGGATCCGAAGTATTGGGCAATTTCCAGCAGGAGCCTACTTAGTTACAGGCGACCAGCGCCATGGCTCCGGGATCCCCAATGCACAATCAAGTGCTTCTATGTTGGTCCACGGATTTCAGTTCGAAATTGCTATTCGTTTTTTTTTCGGTTTCAAAGCTTTATTCGAGCAATATACTCATAAAAGCACAACATATATTAAAAAATACGTTTAAAAAAGACAATACATAAAATTAACCATCTTATACATTCAATGATAAGAACCGTTGTGCAAGCTTAGACAAAAAGGAAATAAAAACAGTTAAAAATAAAAACACATTTACTCAAAAATCAATGTATATTAGAGGAGATAGCCCTCCGTCTAATGGATCATGCCCACCCCAGGTATTTTGCTGTTCCCAAAACAATTGGCAAATCAGTGGAAGTACAAATAATTCTTAGCGCCTCAACACCACTAGATATCCCTAAGTTCCTACAAACGGGAACAAGCCATACTCTTCGAGGGGTTGCGTATGCCTCACAAAGGAATAAGAAGTGGCCTATGCTTTCCTTGGCTGCACCACACACTGGGCAGCACAAGTTGGTCATACTCCTCCACCTGCCCATCAAAGATCTCGGGGGAGGGAACCAGCTCTTAGCTGGAACATTAACTTCCTGTCTCCTGGGACGGTGATACTGTCCCAGGATGGTTCTAATAATGGACACTGTTTAATTTCCAAGAAGCGCCCCCCCATCGTGTCAGATCTCGTTCTGCTACAGAGTCTGCCATCAATCCTATCCCAATATAAACTTTTAATGGTATTTTTACTAGGAAAAACTTCCCCAGAGGGATTATCCCAAAGTTTGAGACAGGTCAGGGCGGTCTGCTCTCATCGCTCGGTGGCGGCGTGTGGGGCAGCGTGTCTCCCAGGCTGCTTGGGGACCACAGCCAGACGAACAGGCAATCCTGATTTCTACGGGCACCCTTCTCGATCAATCCCGCCAGTAGGGCCACTTAGCAGTGTCCCTACTGGGAGGGTGGGGGGACAGGTTACAATTATTCGGACCAGATCCAGAGCTTCTCTAAGTTACAGCCACCATCTTGAGCAGTTCGCCACACCCCAAGTCGATATTTTGTAATTGTGGAACACAGCTTTATTTTCACCCAATGAAGTTTGAAAACACTTCACTGGTATTAGAGGGCCCAAAAATACAGCCATCCTTGACACGTGTTTGTGAAAAAGTAAATTTATTTGTGAGAAACAGGAAGTGGGAAAGGAGGGAGTCAAACGAGAAGATCATGTGTGAAAGAAGTACATGAGAAAGGATGGGCAAGACAGTGTGTGTAAGAAGTATGTAAGGGATCTACGAGTGATAGGAGAATTTGCAAGAGGAAAGGCTGTGTTCATGAGTAAGAGGTGCATTTTTTTGTTTCCTAATAGAGAATGATTTGGGAATGTATGAGAGAGAGAGGTGTTTGCGTCGGACACAAAAGAAGGACTTACAGAGAAAGGTGTTGTTGGACTTGGCCATTTTTGCAGGGTCATCCCTGGACCTTTTGCCTTCCTCCGGTATTGTTTCTGACCTGTTTTGTTGGTTTTAGGACTCTGGGCACTACTGCTGATCAGTGCTAAAGTGCATATGCTCTCTGTGTAAAGAGTTATGGTAATTGGTTGTCCTTAATTGGCATGTTTGTCTTACTAGTAAAGTCCCTGGTAAAGAGAACTATGCGTGCCAGGGCTGGGAATGCAAATGCTAATAGTGGGCTTGTAGCACTAATTGTGACACCCACACAAGTAGCCCTAAAATGAGATCTCAGGTATGCCACTGCAGTGCCTGTGTGCAGTTTGTTAACTGCCTTGTTGTCCTGACAAGTGCACCCCCTTGCCAGGCCTTACCCATCCCTTTTTATGCACACCAGACACCCCTATAGTAGGCCCAAGTTACCCCCCTGTGCAGGGTGCAGTGTATGTGAAAGGTAGGACATGTACTGAGGTGTGTACCATGTCCTGACAGTGAAATACTGCCAAATTCGCTTTTCATTGTTGCAAGGCCATCTTGCACATAGGACAGAATGGGGAATGCTGTGTCAAATGTTTCCAGCATATCTTCCCATAGGCATAAGATGTAGAGATGGAGTTTTGTGTACCTGAACTCAGAATTTAAGAACACATCTTTTTGTGAAGATGGTTTTTAAAATGTTTGTTTAGAAACCACACTTTTCGAAGTGGTTGGTTTCTTGTCTTAAACCATCCTGTGTGCATCAGCCTGGTTGTGTATTGACTGCCTGGGTTTGGATGTGACAGGGTCTGGGGAATGTCCTGACACCAGGGAGGAAGGAGTAGGTGAGGCAGCAACAGGCTGGCCTGTATTTGATGTAGGGGGAGGAGTAGCCCCCTGGAAGTGAAGAGGGCTGTGTTGCTGCCACCAAAGGATGGTTCCACCTCCTGCAGAGCGTCTGGAGCCCAGACCCTCCCTATCAAAGGAAGAGGGTGTGCACTGGCAGGAAGACACCCAGGTCTGCTTTCGATAGGACTCATAGCCCGTGTACACAAAGACTTCAAAGGCATTTAGGGGTATAAATGTGAGAGCTGAAACCCCTGAACTCAAGACTGAACTCAAGCCTGAAAAAGGATTGAAACTACTTCGTGATCAAGAGGCACCTCTGCCAAGGAAGAACAGCTGAAGAGACTGAAGAGGAGGGCTGCTGTGTGTTCTGGGGCTGGCCTGCAGTTTGCTGATTTGACTAAGGAGAGGACAAGGGACTTTGCTGTGTACTGTGTCCCCCTGCTTGAAAGGACTTTGCTGTGTGCTGTGCCCTGACGTAACATGTCTCCAAGTGCCCGAGAGAAACTGGCTCCCTGTTGTGGAAACTCAGGAACATAAAAGTTTCGAAGTGTGTCTCAGCGATGCTGTGTGCGTGTGCTTTTTGCAACCTGAGACTGTTGTGAGAATTGCCCTGTGACCGTGTGCCCCGGACCAGTCTAGCGATCTGCTTTGATCGACAGCATGACCAGAGGTGCTGTGATCGTTATCGCCATCGGCCTGGACCTTCGTCCCAAGGGGGAGCTGTGAGAAATCACTGCCACCGGCAGGAGCCTGCCTTGGCCAAGGAGACGTCTGTGAACCTTCACCATCGTGGGTCCAAGATCCCTTTGCCAAAGATCACCGGAGTTGCGCCGGGCCCTCGCCTGGTAGCCAGACTCTCACTGCGAGGAGCAGCCGCCACCAACCCGAAGCCGCACAGCGTGACGCCCCAGCCGCGAGGAGAGGAGAGTCAGACTGCACCCCCCCAGGTAACGCTCAGCGAGCGTGCGTGTGTCGCTGCTGGGGCGGAATGCGTGCTACGAGAGACCGCTCTCAGCCTTTCCCGTCTTTGCAGCGCTAGCAGTATCACAGCCCGTACTCGCCAAGGAGTGGCAGTACCGTTGTCGGATTGGATTGGGGAGCTGCACTTTGTTTCCTTCATAACAGGATTGGGGGCATCTTTTGGCAATCACTGACCGCGAGTCAGCCAGGAGTGGCATAGAGACCTTCACGAGCACTGAGATCGGTGACAAATTGTTTTTACGATCCGCATTAGTACGAGTACTACGAACTGCCTTATTACTTGCTTTTATGATCCACATTAGTACTTGCATTAAAAGCTGCCTTATTGCTTGCTTTTATGATCCACATTAGTACTTGCATTATGAACTGCATTATTACTTGCATTTACGATCCGCATTAGTACTTGGGTTACAGACTGCATTATTACTGGCTTTACCATCCGCATTAAGGACTGTCTTATTTGTACATTGTGAACTGTATTATGAACTGCATAGCATTGCATTAGGACTGTATTAGATCATCTTGAACTGCTTATTAATACCACAAGAACCTACAAGTGATTGTTGGCCTAATAACCGGCCCAGTGAAATATTACGAATACGCATATGCTGGATATTTTTATCGTTTGTCTCATTGTATTTCTTCATGATAAAGATGCCGCTATTTTCCTAAATCAGTGTGGTGTCCATTTGTGGTGTTATCACTGTATTACTGGGAGTGTGGTTACAAATACTTTACCCATTGCCTTGGAGATAAACCTGGCTGCTCATGCCAAGGTACAGGAGGGTGAGCAGGGGTTATCTAAGAATGTATCACTCCTTTCCCTGACTAGAAGCAAGGGTCCCTATTTGGACTAAGGTACCTACCTCAGCCAACTAGAGACCCCCAGTTCTAACAGGTGTGAAAAGCAGGCCATGCGGAAAACATGTGAAAAGAAGTTGAGGGAGAGAATGGTAAGATGACTGTTAAGAAGAGGGAAGGGTGTGTGTTTTTGTGCCAAGGTAAACAACAGAAAATTGAGCGAGATCTTGCTGGTGAAGAGCTTATCGAGAGATGTGGTGTGCACACGAAACATGTGAGTGTATGAGAGAGGATGGGTTTGAGTCTGAGAGAGTTAGGTAAGGAGGGTGATAAAGGAGATAGTGTGAGCAGCGCCATGGTTTCAACAGAGGAAACCCAGAACACAGTTCAAGAGAGAAGCTGTGAGAAAGTGAATACGTTTTTAATTGCTAGAGCACTTTATTTTAATAGAAATGCTGAGGCAATTTTTAGATTTTCTCACAGGTTAGGCCAGAAACCCATGAAGGAAATGTACCTCCTATGTAAAACTAAATGTATTACTGCAGGATCATCAGGAGCAGGTTTATGGGGGTATGCACATTCAGAAATCCTTCAGCCGGCTGAACACTGTTTATTACAAGACTTATTAATGGTTCCCCTGGAAACTGATATTTTAATCTGTCATGAAGAACTAGGCCTTACATACTTGGAAGACACACTGGGTTTGGCACCACTATTATTGTGGAACAAGTTCTGGTCAACCATAGAGGCAGTGCTGGTTCAATCCTGTATTTCCGACTGCCTTGCTTTGAATAGAGTGGCACGAATTTCTTGGGTTACTTGCGTGAAGGAGACTTTAGAATCAATAGGTATGAAAGAGTTGTTTGATAACCCAGCTTTGATTACTCAAAAAAGCAAAAAGGAAGTTAAATTGCATTTCCTTAACTATCATTCAAATTTAAAGCTGCAGAAAGCACAATCCATGGCAGCAATCACAAGATATACACCGATTTTCCATGATAGAATATCTACAGGCATATGCATCAAGCAAAGAAATAGAGAATCCTTATTTGCGATTTTTAAGGAATCGCAAATAAGGACTCGCTATTACTTATGCAGGATGCAGATTGTGAGAAAGTAAAGAATCAGTAAAAAATCGCTAAATATTTTAGCGATTTCAAACTAAAGAATCGCTCATATAGAAAACCTATATTATCGCAATTAGCGATATCGCAAATTGCGAGATCGCAAAATTACAGAGTCGCATTGGGAGCAGGCTGATGACCTCACAACCAGGAAGTCAATGAGCCCATGCAGCTTTCTGTGCACAGAGGAAGTAAGAGCCAGAAGCAGAGTGCTGGGGGAGAGATTTAAAAATACAGACTGTGGTTTGCTGACAGCTGAAGAGAGCAAAAATGTCCCAAAGAACAACAGAAGAGGGTGCAGTGGCCAGGAAGAGAAAGTTAAAGTTTAGTGAGATGGAACTCGAGTACCTCATTGAGGAGGTGGCAAAGAGCCATGATAAGCTCTTTGGGAAGCCCTCACTAAAAGTACCTGAGGCAGAAAAACAGGATCAAGAACAAAGTTAATGCTGTGGGTGCGACACACCGCAGCATAGAAGATTTAGAGAAGAGATGTTACGACCTGCGTAGCCATGCCAAGGAGCGAATAGCACAAGGCTGAAGGAGGCTAAGGGGACCGGAGGAGGAACTTCAACAGTCCCAGACAACACAGCCCTGAAGGACCTGGTTGAGGGCACTATCCGGCCAGAAGCAGTGGTGGGAGTAACACAGCTGGATACATCTGGGGCAGCCAGTAGTCCACAAGGTAAGATGCATTCAAATATACATATCAATGTACATACTAATTGTGCCCAATCTGTAAGTAACCACCAAAATAACAGTAACAAACTCCAGTCCACATTTTACATAGGGGCCCAAATGCATAATGGGACTTGTAGGTTGCAGAACCAAATTGGTAGTCAAAATCAACATTGTAAGCCTAAATGTCACAAAAATGCATTACAGTCAGTGATTAGAGACAGTGAGAGCTGAAATGTAAAGTAATTCAATGTGGCACAACATTAGCACCAAAACAAAATAATTGTGCACTGTTTCACACCACAGGTGCTGCAGAAGTAGACACTGATGACAGTGAATGTGGAGACAGCACACAGGCTACTGTAGAGGCTCCTGTGTCGACACCTGTGACACCACTAAGCATACCCCAGGCACCGCCAAGACGCAGGGCCACAGTCACACCTCTGCAGCCAATAGAGACAGATCAAGATCAGGAAACAGCTCCTGAGACAAGCCAGTCTAGTGTGAGCTCCACAACTACACCTCAGGCACATGTCCGGATGAATCGAAGACACAGGTCAAGGGCCGTCATCGGGGCACAGGAGGCACAAACTCCCAATGTGTGGGGTGGCATGGAGTCCCAGATGATGAAAGTGTAGCGCCTGCAAGCGAGACATGTGGAAGCTATAAATCTGCAATTGACAGAAATGAATAAGAACATATCAGTCATGGCCAAGTGTGTGAGGGAACTGACTACAGCAGTTGTGGAAGGAAACAGACATACAAACACAACACTGCAGGAGCTGGGTCGTGTGATGCAGGAGGGACACAACACACAGGGGAGGAGGCATCGACAGTTCATGATGTGCTTGGCTGGCTATACCAGGTCTAACAACAAGTTATGCAACAGCACTGTACTGCTGTCACGTAGGTCGGTGGCAATGCAAATAGATATGGGCCAATATTGTGGGGATGTGGCCAAAGCACTTGGCCAAATATCCACTGCCGTTGAACAGATGCAGGCTGGTACTGGTGAACACAGCAATGTTACAGGGGAAGAGGGTAGTGAGGCATCCAGCCTTGGCAGCCTGTCTGCGCCAGTCAGCACTGGCAGGAGGTGCAGTACCCATAGAACACCACCTACCGCTGCATCCATGAGTGATGATGCAGATGCAGGCGAAAGACGTTTGGGTGTGCGAGGGAGGAAGCGCTAAACAGAAATATACTTATGGATTTTTCCATGGTGACGTAACCATATCCAAGACATTCATAGTGACTGAGTATGAAGTCTATTGTGTATTTCATTTGTCCTTTGGTGCATGCAGTTATTGTGCTAATAGCCACCATCTATATTCACCTAAACACCACTACCTGTTGACGTGCTAGTAAAAACCTTTTTCCCCCTAAAATTAAGCGTTGTGTCTCATCATTACATACCTCAGAAATAATGTTGGGTGATGTCTGCAAGTTTCCTTTGCCACTCCGCTGAACTTGCCAAATGCGCCCGTCTTGGGTGTGCCTGGGGCTAGTTGTCCTTAGTGTCGGACACCTCTATGGGGGTACCTCTCCTTGTTGCTATATTGTGCAAAATTGCACATGCAGCTACTATCCTACAGCAGGTTTCCGGCTGGTACAGCATTGCTCCTCCAATTTTATGCAGCATGCGGAAGCGACTTTTGAGCAATCCAAATATCCGTTTGATCACATTACGTGTCCTGATGTGTGCTGCGCAGTACCTCTGTTCTTGTGGGGTGACTGGGTTCAAGTATGGAGTCATGATATCGTTCCTCATGGCGTATGCACTATCACTTACAAGGTAGTAAGCAAAGTGTTAGTATCAGGTATGCATTGCCATTTCATACTTTAACGTGAATAAGTATTTCATTTTACCTAGGAGGTGTCCTTTGCCGAATTCCCCCCTGAGCAGACGTGTGTGAATGCCACTATGTCGAAAGATGTATGAATCATAGGTGCTCCCAGGGTATTGCACTACAATGTCGGTTATGATATTTTTCGCATTGTACACTGCTTGAACATTGATGGAGTTTTACGATTTCCGGTTCCGGAAGATATACTCATTGTCTGCTGGGGCACATATGGCTACGTGGGTGCAATCTATGCATCCGATCACATGTGGAAACTGTGCTACTTGGTAGAAGTCGAATTTAGTTTGGGTCAATTCCTGTTAGGTTGTAGGGAAGGTGTTGTGGTTGTGGACTATACTCATCATGACGGCCAGGAAAGATTTGAAGAACGGTGAAAGGGAGCTTTGTGATACCCCTCCAGCTGACTTTAATGTTTAATGGCCGTAGATCGAATAAAGATTTTGAGTGATTGAATATGGTGTGTGAGACTGATGCAAGGGTATGGGTAATTTTGGGGCTGCCACACCTAGGTAGACTTTTAGGGTTCCACCAGCATGGGATGTCATATTTCATCAAAACCACCAATTAATAGAGCAGGTGCTAGAGAAAAATGTGCCTCCACCAAGGCTTGCAACATCAATTCAAAGCCCAGGGAGACAGAAGCTGGAGGCAGAGGGAAGGAAATGAGAAGGTATGTGAGAGGTATTAAAGGGCACAGGAGAGCTGAGAGAGTATGATAGGGTATGTGTTCAAGAGTATGGGAGAGTGAAGGGTGCCAAAGAGAGGCAGGTGTAAATGAAGAGTGTGAGTAGGGAAAAGGGAACTGAAGTGGATGAAAAGATAAATGGTGTTACAGGAGGAAGATGGCAAGAGTTTGAGAAGATAGATATGAAAGCTACAGAAATGAACACAAGGGGGCAAGGAAGAGAGAAACACGCATTGGAATAGGCAATAGGTCTCACATTTGGGACCTTCAAAGTGTTTATCTAGAGATATTGGCAATGTTTTTAAGGTATGTTGTAGAGCAATGTAGCTGCTGTGTTTAGTACTGTAAATATTGAGTGCAAGTTGTGCTTAGTGAAATGAGGTAAGGGCACTGTCATGGTGTGGAATGTAGTGGTGAGTTGTGATATGATGTGGGTTGGTGGGATGTATGTGTGTATGTATCATAAAAGACTTTGAGATTACAATACTGAGTACATCACATATTTCTTTATTTAATTATATACCTTTAAAATTGAAACTACTGAGAAAATAAAATGATTGTGATTTATCAGGGGGACCCTGAGATAGCAAGGAATAAACATTAGAAGGCAGTAGGGCACCCTATCAGGTACTGTACATCTCAGGGCCCCATCTTTCCCCTCAAATGTTGTATTTTTATTTGAGCATTTGTGTTGCACACTGCAAATATTTCTGTCATCAGTAGTGATTTTGTAGCGTGGGAACTCATATGAATGTGTTCGCTCTGCAAGCAGGCTATAATATTATATAACAAAAAATGGAAATTAATATATTACGTTTTTTAAATTAAATCTCATAACTAATTTGGAAAGAACATTAATACTCCAGAACACATAACATGATTCCATTCACTGCATTTTTTTGACGAGCTGAGTTATTTTTATTGTGGTACGATTATTTAAGCTCCTTAACAGATATGTTTCAATAACTTTGTGATGTTTTCCTTTAGAATATTTTGCAATGGCCATAGTCATGACTTAAAATGTCCCACAGGGCCACGCATAACCCTACCAGATCGTGAAGACCTGAGAAACCAGAGAAGGCACTCGTCCACAGGAATGGCATTCACCAAAAGCCGATGCCCCACACAAAATGGAATCTATTCACAACAGGAAACAGTCCAGGGGAGAAAGCCCTCAATCTTTTCTCCTTTTTGTTCACCCCATGGCCCAGGCACAGAGTTGTTTAAAGTAATGTCACATCACATGGGCCTATTCTAGTTTAACACAGACTGAAGTATGTGGCACTGCCAGAAGTGGAAGGCCGAGACCCCAGGCATTTCCTTGCAGGGCTGCGGAAAGCCCTTTACAAAGCCTGACTGATTACCTATCTGCTGCAAAATAATGAAGTAATACCGTCACAAAATGTGCAGCATTGTGCCTCGTAATTTGCCTTTTCTTGCCACATAATTTACTCAACTCTGATGCATATTTTGCCCTCCCATGCCACATAATTCTGGTGGCTCCGATTATTACCCTCTCACACAGTAGGAACATATTCATGTTGGTCTGTTTTCTTTTCTTAATCAGGCTGTACTGCAGAAGTGCAATCACATGCATATTCAATAAATCAGCTGTTGCTAAGCAATTAGTCTTTCCAATACTGGCCACGGAGAAAAGCAGTTCTTAGCAGACTGCTGCAATGCTAGTGACAGCAAATAGACTAGAGTGGAATATGTATGTGGGTAAATTGTCTGACTCCGCCCCCTCCAGCAGCGTTAAGCAGCATCTTGCACTTTGACGGCGAAAGTGTAAGATGCTGCTTGCAGCTGCTGGAGAGACCGGAGAGAGTGGCTTGCACTCCTGTTTAATTAATTACATGAACAGCCCCATGGAGTGTACGGATTGCTGCTTTTTACCAACTTCCACGTACCTCGCCGGCCATGGTATACACACTGGTAATGCTCCGGAAATGGAAGCATAGTGTACCATGGTATACACACAGGTAATACTCCAGAAGTAAAAGCCTAGTGCACCAGGGTATACATCAGTAATGCTCCAGAATTGGGAGCATAGTGTCCATGGTATACACACCTTTAATGCTCCAGAAGCGGAAGCATAGTGTGCCATGGTATGCACACCGGTAGTGCTCCAGAAGTGGAAGAATAGTGTAAAATGGTATACACATAACTAATGCTCCAGAAGTGGAAGCATAATGCGCCATGGTATACACACAGGTAATGCTCCGGAAGTAAATGCCTAGTGTGCTGTGGGTGCGACACACCGCAGCATAGAAGATTTAAAGAAGAGATGTTACGACCTGCGTAGCCATGCCAAGGACGAATAGCACAAGGCTGAAGGAGGCTAAGGGGACCGGAGGAGGAACTTCAACAGTCCCAGTCAACACAGCCCTGAAGGACCTGGTTGAGGGCACTAACCAGCCAGAAGCAGTGGTGGGAGTAACGCAGCTGGATACATCTGGGGCAGCCAGTAGTCCACAAGGTAAGATGCATTCAAATATACTTATCAATGTACATACTAATTGTGCCCAATCTGTAAGTAACCACCAAAATTACAGTAACAAACTCCAGTCCACATTTTACTTAGGGACCCAAATGCATAATGGGACTTGTAGGTTGCAGAACCAAATTGGTAGTCAAAATCAACATTGTAAGCCTAAATGTCACAAAAATGCATTACAGTCAGTGATTAGAGACAGTGAGAGCTGAAATGTAAAGTAATTTAATGTGGCACAACATTAGCACCAACACAAAATAATTGTGCACTGTTTCACACCACAGGTGCTGCAGAAGTAGACACTGATGACAGTGAATGTGGAGACAGCACACAGGCTACTGTAGAGGCTCCTGTGTCGACATCTGTGACACCACTAAGCATACCCCAGGCACCGCCAAGACGCATGGCCACAGTCACACCTCTGCAGCCAATAGAGACAGATCAAGATCAGGAAACAGCTCCTGAGACAAGCCAGCCTAGTGTGAGCTCCACAACTACACCTCAGGCACATGTCCGGATGAATCAAAGACGCAGGTCAAGGGCCGTCATCGGGGCACCGGAGGCACAAACTCCCAATGTGTGGGGTGGCATGGAGTCCCAGATGATGAGGGTGTAGCGCCTGCAAGCGAGACATGTGGAAGCTATAAATCTGCAAATGACAAAAATGAATAAGAACATATCAGTCATGGCCAAGTGTGTGAGGGAACTGACTACAGCAGTTGTGGAAGGAAACAGACAGACAAACACAACACTGCAGGAGCTGGGTCGTGTGATGCAGGAGGGACACAACACACAGAGGAGGTGGCATTGCGAGTTCATGATGTGCATGGCTGGCTACACCAGGTCTAACAACAAGTTATGCAACGGCACTGCACTGCTGTCACATAGGTCGGTGGCAATGCAAATAGATATGGGCCAATATTGTGGGGATGTGGCCAAAGCACTTGGCCAAATATCCACTGCCGTTGAACAGATGCAGGCTGGTACTGGTGAACACAGCAATGTTACAGGGGAAGAGGGTAGTGAGGCGTCCAGCCTTAGCAGCATGTCTGCGCCAGTCAGCACTGGCAGGAGGTGCAGTACCAATAGAACAACACCTACCGCTGCATCCATGAGTGATGATGCAGATGCAGGGGAAAGACGTTTGGGTGTGCGAGGGAGGAAGCGCTAAACAGAATTATACTTCTGGATTTTTCCATGGTGATGTAACCATATCCAAGACATTCATAGTGACTGAGTATGAAGTCCGTTGTGTATTTCATTTGTCCTTTGGTTCATGCAGTTATTGTGCTAATAGCCACCATCTATGTTCACCTAAACACCACTACCTGTTCATGTGCTAGTAAAAACCTTTTTCCCCCTAAAATTAAGTGTTGTGTCTCATCATTACATAACTCATAAATAATGTTGGGTGATGTCTGCACGTTTCCTTTGCCACTCCGCTGAACTTGCCAAATGCGCCTGTCTTGGGTGTGCCTGGGGCTAGTTGTCCTTAGTGTCGGACACCTCTATGGGGGTACCTCTACTTGTTGCTATATTGTGCAACATTGCACATGCAGCTACTATCCTACAGCAGGTTTCCGGCTGGTACAGCATTGCTCCTCCAATTTTATGCAGCATGCAGAAGCGACTTTTGAGCAATCCAAATGTCCGTTTGATCACATTATGTGTCCTGATGTGTGCTGCGCAGTACCTCTGTTCTTGTGGGGTGTCTGGGTTCTAGTATGGAGTCATGATATCTTTCCTCATGGCGTATGCACTATCACTTACAAGGTAGTAAGCAAAGTGTTAGTATCAGGTATGCATTGCCATTTCATACTTTAATGTGAATAAGTATTTCATTTTACCTAGGAGGTGTCCTTCGCCGAATTCCCCCCTGAGCAGACGTGTGTGAATACCACTATGTTGAAAGATTTATGAATCGTAGGTGCTCCCAGGGTATTGCACTACAATGTCAGTTATGATGTTTTTCACATTGCACACTGCTTGAACATTGATGGAGTTTTTACGATTTCCGGTTCCGGAAGATATACTCATTGTCTGCTGGGGCACATATGGCTACGTGGGTGCAATCTATGCATCCGATCACATGTGGAAACTGTGCTACTTGGTAGAAGTCGAATTTAGTTTGGGTCAATTCCTGTTGGGTTGTGGGGAAGGTGTTGTGGTTGTGGACCATACTCATCATGACGGCCTGGAAAGATTTGAAGAACGGTGAAAGGGAGCTTTGTGATACCCCTCCAGCTGACTTAAATGTTTAATGGCCGTAGATCGAATAAGGATTTTGAGTGATTGAATATGGTGTGCGAGACTGATGCAAGGGTATGGGTAATTTTGGGGCTGCCACACCTAGGTAGACTTTTAGGGTTCCACCAGCATGGGATGTCATATTTCATCAAAACCACCAATTAATAGAGCAGGTGCTAGAGAAAAATGTGCCTCCACCAAGGCTTGCAACATCAATTCAAAGCCCAGGGAGACAGAAGCTGGAGGCAGAGGGAAGTAAATGAGAAGGTATGTGAGAGGTATTAGAGGGCACAGGAGAGCTGAGAGAGTATGATAGGGTATCTGTTCAAGAGTATGGGAGAGTGAAGAGTGCCAAAGAGAGGCAGGTGTAAATGAAGAGTATGAGTAGGGAAAAGGGAACTGAAGTGGACAAAAAGATAAATGGTGTTACAGGAGGAAGATGGCAAGAGTTTGAGAAGATAGATATGACAGCTACAGAAATGAACACAAGGGGGCAAGGAAGAGAGAAACACGCATTGGAATAGGCAATAGGTCTCACATTTGGGACCTTCAAAGTGTTTAGCAAGAGATATTGGCAATGTTTTTAAGGTATGTTGTAGAGCAATGTAGCTGCTGTGTTTAGTACTGTAAATATTCAGTGCAAGTTGTGCTTAGTGTAATGACGTAAGGGCACTGTCATGGTGTGGAATGTAGTGGTGAGTTGTGATATGATGTGGGTTGGTCGGATGTATGTGTGTATGTATCATAAAAGACTTTGAGATTACAATACTGAGTACATCACATATTTCTTTATTTAATGATATACCTTTAAATTTGAAACTACTGAGAAAATAAAATGATTGTGATTTATCAGGGGGACCCTGAGATAGCAAGGAATAAACATTAAAAGGCAGTAGGGCACCCTATCAGGTACTGTACATCTCAGGGCCCCATCTTTCCCCTCAAATGTTGTATTTTTATTTGAGCATTTGTGTTGCACACTGCAAATATTTCTGTCATCAGTAGTGATTTTGTAGCGTGGGAACTCATATGAATGTGTTCGCTCTGCAGGCAGGCTATAATATTATATAACAAAAAATGGAAATTCATATATTACGTTTTTTAAATTAAATCTCATAACTAATTTGGAAAGAACATTAATACTCCAGAACACATAACATGATTCCATTCACTGCATTTTTTTGACGAGCTGAGTTATTTTTATTGTGGTACGATTATTTAAGCTCCTTAACAGATATGTTTCAATAACGTTGTGATGTTTTCCTTTAGAATATTTTGCAATGGCCATAGTCATGACTTAAAATGTCCCACAGGGCCACGCATAACCCTACCAGATCGTGAAGACCTGAGAAACCAGAGAAGGCACTCGTCCACAGGAATTGTATTCACCAAAAGCAGATGCCCCACACAAAATGGAATCTATTCACAACAGGAAACAGTCCAGGGGAGAAAGCCCTCAATCTTTTCTCCTTGTTGTTCACCCCATGGCCCAGGCACAGAGTTGTTTAAAGTAATGTCACATCACATGGGCCTATTCTAGTTTAACTCAGACTGAAGTATGTTGCACTGCCGGAAGTGGAAAGCCGAGAACCCAGGCATTTCCTTGCAGCGCTGCGGAAAGCCCTTTACAAAGCCTGACTGATTACCTATCTGCTGCAAAATAATGAAGTAATACCGTCACAAAATGTGCAGCATTGTGCCTCGTAATTTGCCTTTTCTTGCCACATAATTTAGTCAACCCTGATGCATATTTTGCCCTCCCATGCCACATAATTCTGGTGGCCCCGATTATTACCCTCTCACACAGTAGGAACATATTCATGTCGGTCTGTTTTCTTTTCTTAATCAGGCTGTACTGCAGAAGTGCAATCACATGCATATTCAATAAATCAGCTGTTGCTAAGCAATTAGTCTTTCCAATACTGGCCACGGAGAAAAGCAGTTCATAGCAGACTGCTGCAATGCTAGTGACAGCAAATAGACTAGAGTGGAATATGTATGTAGGTAAACTGTCTGACTCCGCCCCCTCCAGCAGCGTTAAGCAGCATCTTGCACTTTGATGGCGAAAGTGTAAGATGCTGCTTGCAGCTGCTGGAGAGACCGGAGAGAGTGGCTTGCACTCCTGTTTGATTAATTACATGAACAGCCCAATGGAGTGTACGGATTGCTGCTTTTTACCAACTTCCACGTACCTCGCCGGCCATGGTATACACACTGGTAATGCTCCGGAAATGGAAGCATAGTGTACCATGGTATACACACAGGTAATACTCCAGAAGTAAAAGCCTAGTGCACCAGGGTATACATCAGTAATGCTCCAGAATTGGGAGCATAGTGTCCATGGTATACACACCTTTAATGCTCCAGAAGCGGAAGCACAATGTGCCATGGTATGCACACCGGTAGTGCTCCAGAAGTGGAAGCATAGTGTGCCATGTTGTACACACTGGTAATACTCCGGAAGTAAAAGCCTAGTGTACCATGGTATACACATCACTAATGCTCCAGAAGTGGAAGCATAATGCGCCATGGTATACACACAGGTAATGCTCCAGAAGTAAATTCCTAGTGTGCCATGGTATACACACCAGTAATGCTCCGGAAGTAGAAGCGTAGTATCCATGGTATGCACACCGGTAATGCTCCAGAAGTAGAAGCGTAGTGTGCCATGGTATACACACTGGTAATACTTAGGAAGTAAAAGCCTATTGTACCATGGTATACACCGGTGATGCTCTGGAAGTGAAAGAGTAGTATCCATGGTATACACACCGGTAATGCTCCAGCAGTAAAAGCCTAGTGTGCCATGGTATACGCACAAGTAATGCTCAGGAAGTGGAAGCGTAGTGTGCCATAGTATACACACTGATAATGCTCCGGAATTAGAATCACAGTGTCCATGGTATACACACCCGTAATGCTCCAGAAGCGGAAGCATAGTGTGCCAGGGTATAGACACCGGTAATGCTCTGGAAGTGGGAGCATAGAGTCCATGGTATACACACCGGTAATTCTCCGGAAGTGGACGCGTAGTGTGCCATGGTATACACACCGGTAATAATCAGGAAGTAAAAGTCTATTGTACCATGGTATATACCGGTAATGCTCCGGAATTGGAAGCATATTGTCCATGGTATACGCACTGGTAATGCTCCGGAAGTGGAAGCGTAGTGTGCCATGGTATAAACACCAGTAATGCTCCTAAAGTGGAAGCATAGTGTGCCATGGTATACACAACGGTAATACTCCGGAGTAAAAGGCTAGTGTATCATGGTATACACACCGGTAATGCTCCGGAATTGGAAACATAGTGTCTATGGTATACACACCGGTAATGCTCTAAAAGTAGAAGCATAGTGTGCCATGGTATACATTCCTGTAATGCTCCAGAAGTGGAAGCATAGTGTGCCATGGTATACAAACGGGTAATGCTCCGGAAGTAAATGCATAGTGTGCTATGGTATATACGCCGGTAGTGCTCTTGAAGTTGAAGCGTAGTGTGCCATGGTATACACTCAGTAGTGCTCCAGAACTATAAGTGAAGTATGCCATGGTAAACACACTGGTAATGCTCCGGAAGTGAGGCATTTTTTAGTAATCGGAAGTAAAAGCGTAGTAATGCTCCAAAAGTAGAAGCATAGAGTGCCATGGTATACGCACCGGTAAGGCTCCAGAAGTGAAAGTGTAGAGTGCCATGGTAAACACACTGGTACTACTCTGGAACTAAAAGCTTAGGGTACCATGGTATACACCCGTAATGCTCCGGAATAGGAAGAATAGTGTGCCATGGTAAACACACCAGTCATACTCCAGAAGTAAAAGCCTAGTGCGCCATGGTATAAACCGGTAATGCTCTGTAAGTGGAAGCGTAGTGTGCCATGGTAAACACACGGCTAATGCTCCAAAAGTTGAAGTGTAGTGTGCCATGGTATACACACCGGTAATTCTCCTGAAGTGGAAGTGAAGTGTGCCATGATATGCACACAAGTAGTACTCCGGAATTAAAAGTCTAGTGTACCATGGTATACACTGGCAATGCTCCGGAATTGGAAGCATAGTGTCCATGGTATACACACCGGTAATGCTCCGGAAGTGGAAGCGTAGTATGCCATGATATACACACCGGTAATGCTCCGGAACTGGAAACATAGTGTACCATGGCAAACACACCAGTAATGCTGTGGAAGTGGAGCATTTACAGTAATTTGAAGTGTAAGCGTAGTGTGCCATTGTAAACACACCGGTAATGCTCCAGAAGTGGAGACGTAATATTCCATGATAAACACAACGGTAATGCTCCTAAAATGGAAATGTAGTGTGCCATGGTAAATACACTGGTAATGTGCCGGAAGTGGAAGCATAATGGCCATGGTATACCCACCAGTAATGCTCCAAAAGTAGAAATCTGGTGTGCCATGGTATACACACGGGTAATGCTCCGGAACTGGAAGCGTAGTGTGCCATGATATACACTCGGGTAATGCTCCAGAAGTAAAAGCCTAGTGTGCCATGGTATACACGCTAGTAATGCTCCGGAAGTGGAAGCGTAGTGTCCATGGTATCCACACTGGTAATGCTCCGGAAGTGGAAGCATAGTGTGCCATGGTATACACACCTGTAATGCTGCGGAAGTGGAAGTGTCATGTCCGTGGTATACACATGGGTAATACTCAGGAAGTAAAAGCTGTTGTACCATGGTATACACCGGTAATGCTCTAGAATTAGAAGCATAGTGTCCATGGTATACGCACCGGTAATGCTCCGGAGTGGAAAAGTAGTGTGCCATGGTATACACACCGGTAATGCTCCAGAATAGGAAGCATAGTGTCCATGGTATACACACCGGTAATGCTCCTAAAGTAGAAGTGTAGTGTGCCATGGTATACACACCGGTAGTGCTCCAGAAGTGGAAACATAGTGTGCCATGTTGTACACACTGGTAATACTCCGGAAGTAAAAGCCTAGTGTACCATGGTATACACATCACTAATGCTCCGGAATTGGAAGCATAGTGTGCCATGATATACACAAGGGTAATGCTCCAGAAGTAAATGCCTAATGTGCCATGGTATACACACGGGTAATGCTCCAGAAGTAAATGCCTAGTGTGCCATGGTATACACACCGGTAATGCCCTCGATGTGGAAGCGTCGTGTCCATGGTATACACACTGGTAATGCTCCGGAAGTGGAAGCGTAGTGTGCCATGGTATACACACCGATAATACTCAGGAAGTAAAAGCCTATTGTGTGGAAGTCGCAGAAATTACCATTAGCATAGGCTAAAGCCATTTTGTTTGTGGCATCCATTTTTAGCTAGCCATGTGCTTCTTCCGTCTTCACTGTTGCCTGCTTTTCTATTCTGCTTGAGTCATCAACTATAGTTAACTCTTTCAGTACAAAGCTAGAGCACTGCCCATGCTCAGAAAGGCCTGTAGCTGCTAGAATGCACCTGCTTTACACTGTAACGGTCAGGCTGTTTTACCTGATGTAAGCAGAAATGTCTCCCCTGCCACTTTGTTGAGCAAGCAATATTTGTAGGCCCATGTTGGTCAATAACTATTCTTCTATATGCCCGTACCTCCTCTTTGAGTCTCCCTGCTTACTCACCTGTAAACTGAGTATGTAAAGGCCCATGGCCTCTGTATTCTATGGACTACCTCCTACAGTGGCCTGAGGGTACTGTATTGACGTAGTCTCACTCATGAGAGGTTAATAAATCTATTTGTTTGATATTACAGCTTCCGTGCCAATCTCTTCTTTGTTGGTTTTGGATAGATAAGAGTGAACCTATGCACCAGTGAGCCTCTAAAAAGGCAAATTTCCACAATTGTACCATGGTATACACCGGTAATTCTCCGAAATTGGAAGCATAGTGTGCCATGGTAAACACTTCGGTAATGCTCCGGAAGTGAGGCATTTTTAGTAATCGGAAGTGGAAGCGTAGTGTGCTATGGTAAACACACCGGTAATTTTCCCAGTCCATGGTATACACACCAGTAATGCTCCGGAAGTGCGGCGGTCTGCTTAGCTGACATGACTGTGCCTGCCTTGCAGGCGTGCGCCGTCTTTTTAGACAATAAACTTTAATTAAATATCATGCTTGTAATCAAATAAACCAATGGGAGATAGTGTGACAAATTAAAAAGTGCAAGAAACAAATAAAGGAGTCAACATGAAAAAGAACCACAGACAAGTGTGAAGGACAAGCACGCGCGGTCGCGAAAGTGAAAGCAACCGTGCTATGTTTAATTTGTTTAATTTGTAACATGATCCACGACAAGGGAGGAATGCAGCTGGCAGCCTGCGCCCCTATGCTCGCTCCCGACAGCTGGATGCCGTGGGAGTGAACATTTAGAGAAAAGGTGGGACACGCAAACGCCTTTGGCCAATTACGTGCTTTCATTTTTGAAAGCCACACGCAGAGGCCAATAGAATGTGTGGAAGTTGAAAAACCACATGGAAAAGTTTCGGGGAAGTCTGGAGTGATTCCAAGAGGCCTCCCCATAGGACAGCGCACACGCGCTGCACCGGGCTCGAACTAAAAATGAGGGAGAAAAAGTACAGAAAGAAAAACAGGTTGAATATCTAGTGAAGTGGAATAAAGTGAACACGGGTGGCGGAATAAAGTGTACAGAGGTGGCACTCAAGGGGAAGAAAATAAGAGAAGCATTGAGGTCCAGAGTTCGATTTCCTTCTGTGAAACATTTTGTCTTTAAACTACTTTCCTAAGCAATGCTCCTCCCCTCTCACCGCCCCTTTCACACCAGGAGTGGGGGAAGTCCCTTTTTAGATGCAGAATCAACACCAGCCTTTCAGATGTAAGGTTTCTAACAAATGTGCATGTGAATGGCAGCAGTAGGATCTTTGGACTTAGCAGCAAGATTGGGAGATATGCCGACCACAGGAGCTGCAATAGTGAAAGCTGGAATTTAAAGTGACCACAGCAGGACTGTCACAATATGACTGAAATAACACCAACAGCACCACGAGTGAAAGCCGGATGTGTGACAGCAAGTGTGCTGACAGGGAATGCAGATAATTAAGAATGCTGGAGAGCTGTGTATTTGCTCAATCATTCACCTTTATATCCTGTAAGAGGATTACAACTCTGCGCCAGAAATCTGATGTGTAACCTAAATGCCACTGAGGTCTTAACCACATCTGTTCTGTGAATGGTGGTGGCCTGCATTTTTGCGACAATGCTGTATCAGTCCTGCAGCAAGGGGAGTTTGCACTGCAAATGTGATCTGTGAAAAAGAGAAGCTTGCTTTTCTGTTTTAATGCTGTACCTTTTCTGAGAGGAATCAAATCTAGTGCTGCTGCTGCTTAATTTTTTGCTGCCTGTGAGGTTGCAAAGCTTGCACTGTTGCCCGAGCTGTACCAATGCTGGGAGGGAGGCAAGCTTGCACTGCAGCTGTCCCAGCTGTACCTTGTCTGTGAGAGAAGACCCCAGCACTGCTGGTACTCTTCTATTCCGCTTCAGCTGTCCTGAACCAAAGGGTGTTACCCAGGAGTGGCATGTGTCAGGAAAAAGAGGAGGGCCGGAGAGTGGGTCAGCAGGTGGGGGAATGGGGGATGACGGAGACAAATAAAAAAAAGACCTTGCCTGGCACCCTCCAACATCGTGTCACACTCTACTGCTCCTCTCCTCTCCGCTGCAGGCAGGCACAGGCTCCCAGCCTGCCCTGCGGCCAATCGTGAAGCTGCTTTCTTGCAGGAGAGCAGCTTCAAGATTCGCCTTAGTGCCAATGATTGCGCTCAAGGACAGACTGGGAGCCTGTGCCTGCACTCACCAGCCCCAGTAATGCAGCTGGAGTTGGAGAGAGCTTCACTGCGCATGTGGGTTTGGCCAGACTCAGACAGCAGGCCAAACCCACATATGCGTTGAAGTCTGGGCCCACCACTCCCCCTCCAGCCTGTCAGGGCCGGTCCTAGGATTTGTGAGGCCCTGGGCAGGGTAGGAACATGCAAAGCCCCTCTAATTTGCATAAGATGTAATTTCACAGGAAGTGACGTCATAGCAAGTGTAAACTGACCATTCATTTTCTGGCACTGTTAAATCAGCATTGCAAGAAGCTATTTCTCTAATGTGGATATCACTGAAATGGCTACAAATACAAATATTAGCCCTAATGTAATAATTGAGACTATTTTAAAGCTCTAATATGTGGAAAAAAACATGCCAAACTGGGTTGAAAAGCTAGGCCTATATCTTTCCAAAACTGATGTTTCCAGATTAGTGCGTGAATAAAAGTGTAAAACAGATTGCCTCATAGATTTTCAGTGGGTCTTGAGGTGACTCCCCGGTCCTCTAGTTGCACCTGTGAAGTTCATGGTCAAGGCATTTGGTTTTAACAGGCCTGGGCATCAACACAAAGGTTTACATGCTACCGTCACTGCTCATCTCTCCCCAGCCTCATAACTTTTTTCACTGGTTCTGCTCCATTTATATCTTCTTCCTTCTCAACATTCTAATCTTTTCGCACTGATTTTGCGCCTCTTAAACCACCTATTTCCATTCAATCTCTACTCTTATTGTCATCGCTTCTTCAAACCATATTTTGAGGATTTTGCCCCTCTTAAATCAATCTCTCTGCCATCCCAAGCTTTGTCGCTTCTTTCTCGTTATGTCCCTCTTCTATCCACCTTGTTCCTCCATGCTGTATGCCTCATCTCTCCCCATGCCTCTTACTTTTCTCATTGATTCTGGCATTCTACACCCACCTCTCTCACCATTCCCCCTCCCTTCTCTGTGTAAGGTGTCTTGATTGTTCCGTCTTTCTTACATCTACCTGCCCAATCCATGTACTGCCCTTCACCTCTAATTTCTTCCTCCACCCTCCTAATGCTTTTTTGCTGGTCTGTCCCCTTAACACCCACCTCTCCGCTTTCAACCCCCTGCCTTTTACATTGTCTCACTGTTTCTTCCTCTCTTACATCTGCATCTCCCTTCCATACCCTACACTTCTCTTTATCTCTGGTACAGTCTCTTAACTTTCTAACTTACTCTGCCCCTATTACACCCACCACTTATCTAACTGCAGAACCCTTCATCTATTCACAGCCTCTAACCTTCTCTCACTGGTTCTACCTCTCTATAATATACCTCTCCCCTGCCTCTCTCTCACAGCCTCTTACTTGCTCTTTGTTGTCCTACCCTCTTACATCCATCACTCACCATTCCCTCTCCATGACATTTAAGTTCTCCTGATGGTCTGCTTCTCTTATATCTACCTCTCCTATCCAAGCACTGCCTTTTCACCTTTCATCTTTCTCTCCATCCTCAACTGTGTTCACTGGTTCTGTCCCATTTATGTCCACCTCTCCCTACATGCTCTACTCTTCATGTTTTATCTCTCTCACCTCTACCCTCCATTCTCTGTTTCTGACTCTTTAGCTTCCACTTCCCCCCTACATGAGCTGCTATTCACCCGCTGCTTACCTTGCTTCACCTCTTATGCTAGGACACAACACTTCAGGGGGCCCCCAACTCATCAGGGGTCTCCCATTCAGCCCAGGGCCAATGAATATCTGTGAGATGTGGGAGTCTCAGGGTCCCATTATCACATTCTGCAGAGCAGGACCCCATTGTTTTGTGTTACACCTCTGCTTGTGTTACTTTACATCATTCTCTCCCCTCCCATCCTCCCACTCTCCCAAAGCATCTTACCTTTCCTTTTTGCATGCTATACCTTATATCTAACCAAGACTCTTACCTTCTCCCATTGATTCTGCCATTACATACACATCACTCCTTTCCCACAAGCGTCTTGTTCTTTATAGCTGTTTTGCCCCTTATGTTCAGCTCTCCCCTGTCTGCTGTATTCTATCATCTGCTCCACCTCTTCCCTTCTTTTATTTATCTTACTTCTTTTAGATGTGCCTCTCCTTCGATACTTCTATTAAAAGTAAAAGAGAACACCAGACCTACAGATGCACCCAGGAACATGGAAATTAAGGATTTCAGATGCGAACAAACATGATGCCAGGGAGTAGTGCAACCTTTTCAGATGTATAAATCAAGGCATGGTGTGTGGGTGGCTTGAGGCGTTACATATCTTGGGTGTATCTTGGAGGGTTCATTCACTCCAGGTGGTAAAGATGGATGTGGGGTCACCCCTCTGTCCCTCCCCTATCTGAATGTTATCATCTCTATTCTTTTACACACAGAATTGTTCATTCTTCCTTCGTTTCTTGTAAATTACATGAAAGTAAAAATCAACAAGCGCTTCTAGTCAACTGGAGTTACTACTTATGTTTAACTGTTTTTATGTTACTTTTGAATGTACATGCTTGGTGGGAGAAAAAACAAATCAATAAAACGGAACGGTTAAAAAAGAAAAATAATAACCTTTTTGGCCTTCTCACTTTCCCGTCCTTGGAAGTGAGCGGCGCCCATCAAGACCTGGGGTCACTTGTTTTTGTGTTGTGAGCCCTGCAGGATGCTCTCTGCTTTATATTCATGCAGGGGCAGGGCTCACCTCACACCTCAAGCCAAGCATCCACCATTATCATACAGATGCAGCAATTAGGAGAAGAGAAAGAGGTGCCAGCAAAGTACGGCCAGAAACCCAGGCCTGCCCGCTCTGCGGCAGCAGAAAGGGATGCAGGAGTCACATTACTATTTCAGCCCAGGGCAGCAGAGCACAGGTGAGGGGGGGCCCCCACCTTGGGTCTTGTACGCTGTACAATGGCTGCAAACGTCAAGGGAGTGGGCTGTTGTGGCATCTTCCACATAGTTGCCCCCCGGCAGCTCTGTGTGTAATGGAGCTGCTCGCGGTGACATCACGTCGAATGTCACAGCGACCAGTGTTCCAAGGCGAGCGCCGGGGAGAGTGAGAGTGAAGGAAGCCCAGAGCACAGCTGTGGCTGAGGTCGTGCAGTATATACTTAATGTGAATAAACCTATCTACAGTTAACTCACATGGTGTCTTATCGTGTATATGTCCGCTACCACACTGGCGACGAGGACGGGATACCAGCGACCTCAACACGCGTGCAGGAAAGAAGGCAGGAACTTCAGCTGACAAGGAAGTGAAAGGAATCCCTGTTGCGTAAAGCAGTCGGCGTCGGATGGGAGCCATCACCAAGGAAACACATACGGAGTGAAAGCGGACAGCAACAGGTGGAAGCGACGGTATCCGATCCATGCTGACGGAAGTAAGGTACTCTTGTGTGGCAGCACAGCGCACAGCGAGGGAATCAATAAAAAGGAGAAGCGAAGTGAATGAAAAGTTTGCGCATCCCGAGGAAGCGCTGTGGTGAAAATCTTCGACACGTCATAGTGTCTACAAGTAAGAAAGAGTGATTCTGCTTGTCGATGTGTCAGGAGGAAGCACGCGTTCCATTTTTAAGGGAAAGTGAGCGGCGGAGAGGGGAAACGCTGAATGACAGCTGAGAAACACTGTGTTAAGCACTGAGCGAACGTAAGAACTCATTCAGAGTGTTTCTGAGAGGCAGGAGCGGTGTTGAAGAAAAAGCTGCTTGACAGAGGATGGGCAGAATGCCAGCTGACTAGAGGTTGATTACGGAGTCAGTCAGACGCTCGAGCGGCGCTGAGGGACATGCCGGATGACAGCTGAAGAGAAGACTGCCAGCTGGTTATTGTCAAAGAGTGAAAGGAAGCTGTACTGAGGCTCGAAGTGAGTGCGGCAACCCAGCCAGCCAAGGGACGTTCCAGTGAGAAATTGAGTGAGGAAAAGTTTGTCACCTGACCGGGGAAGGTGGTGGCACTTATGGGCCTGCTGACCAGAAGTCCGTAGGTAGCCCCCTGCTGGTGACTGAGCGGGTGCTAGCGCTTGCCTGTGTGTGAGATTTAGGACGCACCTGCCCCCTTCAGCTGTTGCCAAGACTGTAATAGCAACCGGATAAACAGCTAATTAGAAGGAACGGAGCGAGGCTGTCACCTCGGAGACCTTTTCTATAGTAAAATAAAAATCTTTGCCAGCACTTCTCTGCAAAAGTAAACGGAGCGCGATTTATGCACTGTCACGAGTGAAAATAAACACTACCGGCGTTTAAAAGTAATTGTAACCGGAACTTGCCAGGAAGTGTTTGACATTAAACGCATTTAGCGGCGAGTATAGTAAGAGGCTTCTCCTTCCCCACAGCTGTGTTTCAACAAGAACTGTACTAGCATAAAGGAGAAAAGAACGAGGAGAAGTACACACTGTGGAACTCTTATGACATTTGTAAGGTGGAGGCTACGCGCAATTAGGGTCATTATTCTCTTGCAGTGAGCCTTAAGTAGGGTACAGTCTGCTCTAGGGAGGTGGGCCGTGCAAGGGAAAATAGGAAACCACCTGCTGCATCCATACTGCGCTATTAATGCATTACTGTATGTACATGTGAGACAGAAACTTGGTAGCAAAAGTCAATTGGAGCTCACAAACCATCTGTTTCTATGATAGTGTTTCTTCCAGACTAGGCAATTAGTGTAGTGTGCACTATGTAGCATTTGCATGTTTGTTTTTTTGGCGCAAGAAAATCAGTACTCTGCCCCACTTACTGTTCCTCATATATAGTCCCCTCAAACTAGCTGGTAGACGTATTGTACACTAAGTTAACACTTGCATATTTGCCCCCCTGGGCGCAAGAAATTAGCACTCTGTCCCACTTATACATTGGGTATAGCAAGTCTCCTACATTTTCATCTAGGCTTCAATTCTGCATCCATCACTCTGTAACTCATCACCATGCAAAGTGTGAGCCCTCCACCCATCTTCTTAACCAACCCAGGTGATCCCACCATACAATGGAAAAAATGGAAAAAAGTGTTTTTGAATTACGCTACTGTATGTGGGCCTAATCTGGGCTTAGAGAGGAAGGTAGCATTGTTGGCCTATTACCTAGGTGCGGAAGGGGAAGAAGTTTTAGATCATCTCCCAGACTTAGGGGCCCAGGAAGCAAGGGGTCTCAATGAGTTTGAAGTCAGTCTGAAGAAATTGGATTTACACTACCTCCCCAAGACAAGCACTATTATGGAGAGGTACCACTTTGGTAAAAGGGCACAGAAGGAGGGAGAATCCATTGAGGATTTCGTTTTTGAGTTGAGGAAGTTAGCAGCTACCTGCAAGTTCAGTGGGGCAAATGAAGGAAGAATTAGAGATCAGTTTGTTTTAGCGTGCAGGATGGAGCGGGTGCGTGAAGAGTTATGGCTTAAGGATGACCCACCGTTGAGGGAGGTTCTTATCATAGCCAAACAGGTGGAGCACATGTTACAGTGTGTAAAAGAGATTAAGCAAGACACTGGGGAAAAGAGAAGCGATGAGAAGACCAATGTCAGTGAAGTGGTGACCGAATGTGAGGCTGTGTCCGTGATCAAGGGCAAAAAGGTTGTGGGAAGAGAACAGAAGGAGAGTAAACTGGGGGGATCGTTTAAGGGCACCTGCTATAGGTGTGGCAAACAGGGACATCTAGCCAACGACAAAGAGTTCCCCGCCCTCAAGTTTACATGCAACAAGTGCGGAAAGAAAGGTCATTTCAAACAATACTGCAAAAGTGGGCAAGGGGCCAGTAGACAGAACAGGGACAGGACTAATGTTGTGTGCGACGAATTTGTGGTGCAAGTCAAAGAGTTACAGGTCCACAATGACACCATGTGCGGTGAAGTAGTGGTGCAGGTTGACGAAGGTCAAGTTAGCAGCCCAAAAGACATCATAAAGGTAGGGGGAATTGATCTAGAAGCATTGTTTGACTCCTGTTCTAGGATAACCATCATCAATGCAGTAGAATTCTCCTGGGTGTCCAAAGGAAAGATAGTTTTGAGGAGAATGGATTTTGAGGCCTGGGGGGGTATGCTGGTCGTCCCATCTCTATGAAAGGCTATTTCCAAGGAAAGATTGAGTACAGGAACAGAACTACAGTGTCCAAGGTTTATGTGTCCACAGTAGGGGACAACATTTTGGGATGGCACGCTCAGAAGGAGTTAGGGATCTATCTCAATCCCAACAGTAATCCCCAGATCCTGATACAGGAAATATGTGAACACAAGTCAGACATCGTGACAGAGTTCAAAAGTGTGTTCAGAGAAGGACTAGGATGCCTAAGACACTACTGCCACAAAATAAAATTGAAAGAAAACGCCAAGCCTGTTGTGGCTAAAGTCAGGAAACTCCCCATTGCCATACAAGAAGAAGTGAAAGCCGAACTAGAGAAATTGTGCAAGGCAGGAGTCATCGAACCGGTGGAAGCGACGGAATGGTTGGCAAAGAAGAAGGATGGGTCAGTCCGGCTCTGCATCGACCTGAGGGCGTTGAACAAAGAGGACGTAGTCGACCGATACCCTCTACCGAACATCACCTAAATGATGAGCATGCTGGAGGGGGCTAAGGTATTTTCCACTCTCGATCTCATCTCAGCCTACTTCCAAATAAAACTACACGAAGAGTCGCACGTACTCACGGCCTTTGTGACACAGATGGGCGCGTACAAGTTCAAAAGGATGCCATTCA
Source organism: Lissotriton vulgaris (assembly GCF_964263255.1). Classification (NCBI taxonomy): domain Eukaryota; kingdom Metazoa; phylum Chordata; class Amphibia; order Caudata; family Salamandridae; genus Lissotriton; species Lissotriton vulgaris. The sequence goes on from NC_141693.1 coordinate 1,223,810,847, forward strand.
GGCTAGTCTCGGCAGCTGCTGTATTTCAGAGGCTAATGGGCAACATCCTTAAAGGTATCCCAGGCGTCATGTGCTACCAAGATGACGTGCTCATATTCGCCAAGAACCATGAAGAACATGATGAGAGACTGAGACGTGTGCTTGAAAGGTTCCAGTCACAAGGGCTTACGGTGAAAAGAGACAAATGCGTGTTTGGCTGCGCAGAGTTGGATTTCTTGGGGCACAAGGTGACGACAGAAGGAATCTGTCATAAGGCTGAATTGCAAAACACCATTGTAAATTTGGCACCTCCCACATGCAAAGACGAAATCAAGTCATTCATGGGGATGTTAGAGTTCTACGGAAAATTCATAAGGAACCTGGCAGGAAGGACCTACGCCATCAGGCTGCTGTTAAAGAAAGAGGCTGAATTCATCTGGAGTCGAGAGTGCCAGAGGGAGTTCGAGGATGTAAAGAGGGCACTCGCAGAAGCCCCCAGCTTGAAGTCATATGTACCCAACCGGGCGACTGTAGTCACCACAGATGCAAGTGCCAAAGGGCTAGGAGCAGTCCTCACCCAAGTAGGAAGAGACGGAGAAGAAACCATTGCGTTTGCATCAAGGTCACTCCAGAAATCCGAGAGCAACTACTCGGTGATTGAAAAAGAGGCCCTAGCGGTATCTTGGGCATTAGGGAAATTCAGAGACTTCCTGTGGGGAACCCAGTTCACCCTTCGTACAGACCACAAGCCGTTAGTGGAAGTGTTCAGCAAAAAAGGGCTGGACTCCATCTCCAGCAGGATAAGGCGGTGGGTGGTCAGCCTACAAGAATACACTTTCAGTGTCGAGTACGTCCCAGGAACGCAGAACTTCACAGCAGACTGTCTGTCGAGACTAGTCAGTGAACATGAGGCGTGGGAGAAACAAAGAAAGGAGGAAGATGAAGGGGATGAACTTCAGATGGAAAATGTCTGTGCCATCCAGAGAGCGTTGGGAGAGGAAACATGGAGAAAGGCTTTGGAAGAAGACAAGGTTCTGGAAGAGGTCAATAAGAGGATAAAAGACGGGTGGAGGAACGATGACAAGCGGGATGAAAACCTGCGACCATACTGGACTGTCAAAGATGAGCTGTCCATTGTAGACGAATGCCTATTCAGAGGAACGAGACTTGTACCACCTGCGTCGGTGAGAGACAACCTGCTTGAAATAGCCCACGAAGGGCATCTGGGCATTACTAAGACAAAACAAAGACTCAGAGAGGACTATTGGTGGCCGAACATGGACCTTGCCACTGAAAGGAAAATTAGAGAATGCATTCCGTGCAGCAACAGTGACAAGGTCTTGAAGCAACTGACGCCCCCGATGGTATGCAGGCCACCACCGTCAGGACCCTGGGAAGAGTTGGCGCTAGACATCGTGGGCCCATTGTCTGGTGAACTGCGGACGCCCTATATCCTGGTGCTCATGGATTTGTATTCTAGGTGGCCTGAAACAAAGTTTGTAACTGAAGTCACAACCAGGACTGTCATTGGATTCCTGGAAGAGGTGTTCATCAGGGAAGGGCTACCCAGCAATATCCTCACGGATAATGGGGTGCAACTGTGTTCTAAAGAAATGGAAGACTTCCTGGGAGAGAGAAGCATCAAGCACAAGCATTGCGCTTTGTACCACCCCGAAACCAATAGCATGGTCGAGCGTTTTAACAAAACCCTCAAGGAAAGTATCCAGCTGGCCAAAGCCAGTGGCTTGAACTGGAAAGAAGAAGCATGGAGACGACTAGAGGCTTACAGATTCACACCACACCAGACAACGGGAGTCACCCCATTCGAGATGCTCCGTGCTAGGATACCCAACACCAAGCTATCCCCAGGGTGGATGGGGTGGCACAAGGGATTGTCTGATCACTCCAAAAGAGCAGGAGGTTTGGAGAAACAAGAGGAAGCCATGAAGAAAAGGAAAGAAAGATATGACCAGTCCAAGGCCACACGGGAAGCCAGATTCAAAGTAGGGGATAGCATCAAGATCAGAACCCCCACTGGGAGAGCTAATTGGTCTGGGTACAGTAGTCCAACCAAAATCACAAAACTGTTCAAGAATGCCGTCAAGACTCAAGAGGGGAAGATCTGGAATCTAGGGAGGGTAGTGAGATTCCACCCACCAGGTCACGACTCTAGCAGTGAAAGGAAGGGGGAGGGTGATGCTAGTCAGAACAAAGGTTCCAACACCAAGCAGCGGTTGTCATTCCCCCACCCAGGTGGTAGGTCTAGTAGGAGAGTGACCAGACCCCCCAGGCATTTCGACCAATATATTAGGATGTAATCTTCGCTATTCTGTTATCTTGGATTCATTCCTCCTAGCTTGAGAATGGCCTGATTTTTCAGGTATTTCAATCAGCATATTTTTACGTTTTCTTCGCCATTCTGTTGTCATTTGCGTTGTTCTAATGTTTTCCTTCCGCAGGGGAGGGGGATGAGTGGTATCTTCCACATAGTTGCCCCCCGGCAGCTCTGCGTGTAATGGAGCTGCTCGCGGTGACATCACGTCGAATGTCACCGCGACCAGCGTTCCAAGGCGAGCGCCGGGGAGAGTGAGAGTAAAGGAAGCCCAGAGCACAGCTGTGGCTGAGGTCGTGCAGTATATACTTAATGTGAATAAACCTATCTACAGTTAACTCACATGGTGTCTTATTGTGTATATGTCCGCTACCACAGCTGTCTATCTGGAATTCGTACAGTGGCACATTTTTTTGGAAAGGATGATGGACTCGTGGAGGGCCCCGTCATAGTTAGAAGGTCGCGGGGCCCTGGGCAGTTGCCCAGATACTGCCCATGCCTAGCGCCGGCCCTGCAGCCTGTCACCACCCTGGCCACGCCCCCAAGACTCTACACAAGAAAAATAAGACGATAATAAAACAAGTTTTAAACCCATTTTAGTATGTTTTATTTTTCACATTTTTGAAAATGCTGGCATGAAGGACGATGCTCCTCCGTGATACCACTGCTGCTGCCCCATATATATCTTTTGGGTGTGGGAAATAAGATTGTAGTGCTGACACACGACTTGTAGCTAACCTGAGAGGAAGCAAAGCTTGCAAAATTGCTACTTGTGTTGCATGTGTTCTATGAGAAACAGAACTTGGCTCTGTCCCGCCTTTGCTTTCACTTCTCTTATACATATTGTTTGTGTTAGATAAAGGCGCACCTCTATTGCCTGTACTGTACTTTTGTTCTGTGTTAGGACATCTTGTTATATAAAACCTTTTACTATACGAAAGCCAAAATGATTTGCATTGCCAATCTGTGTTTTAATCCATAACAGAGTAAACACTTACAAATTACGTCAGTGGAGTTTACTTTCATTTTGTGGGTGAAGAAAAGCCAGTTTTTAAAATATACTACAATATTTTGGAAATGTTTAAAACATACCTGCCAAGTGGCTGCTTTTCGCAAACGATACGTTCAGCCTATCCTGACTTTTTTAGTCAGCATCACTTTTCATAGTGGGATTTTCAGACCATAATGTTCGTGGAGCTTAACTACATTTATCAGACTGCAACATGCTGTTGGCTTAAAAGCTAGGACTAGATTATATTCTCACCTCATTCAGCCACTTGCAGGGTCGATAAAAGATAACAAAGAATGAAAATGCATTCTTTAATTTTCTCTTAGAAGTACTTTTGGATTAAATAGTCCCGAGGAGGAGAGGGCAAAAATGGCCTTTCAAATGCAGATGGAAACATCCCGCTGCTAATGGGTAAACATTACCACTGTACTAAAGCAAAAGCGTGTGCTTAAAAGAACTTATTTTTGGCTACTCAAACACCTCTGGCAAGCCCCACGTCCTTCTGGCATTTGTTTAATTTTATCATGGGTTTTGAAAAACTCACTTGTTTGGGAATATGCCAGGCCCTCATAAATCTAAAAAAAAATCATATGGTACAGGCAAAAAAAGTTTCTGAGTCTAAAAAAAACCATGCATTACCCTATTACTCTCTGGCACAGAAGAGAACTATGCTATGTGTGGAGTGTTTTTCCGTGTGAAAGGGCAGCATGCTGTAACTCATATTGAAGTTAGCCAATGCCTGAAGTGGGCTAACATTGTCCATTAATGCATGCTGGAGTAGGTAGAAAAATGAATGACACCAACCACAGAATAATGAATGAAGTCTCTCTGAAACCCCTATAAGTACTTATGTTACATACATATTTTTTGTGAAATCAAAAAGTCTTGACTAATACAGATCTAAAAAAAGTCAATCAGTTTGACATTGGCTGCAGGCCTCTTGCCTATGAAAGAGGAAAAATAAAGAAAGAAGGCAAGAAAAAAATAAAGGAAGGCAATAAAGAATGAGGGAAATGAGAGAAGGAAGGAAAGAGAGAAAGTGAGAAGGAAGAAAGAGAAAGAAACAAAGAAAAAGAGAAGGAAAGAAAAAGAGAAGAAAAAAGTAAGAAAGAAAGAAAGAGAGAGAGAGAGAGAATGGAAAGCAAGAGAAGGAAAGAAGGAATAAAAGAAGGCGATAATGAAAGAAGACAAGAGAAAGAAAGAATGAAGTAGAGGGAGGGAAAAAAAAGTAATGAGAAAGAAAGAAATAAGAATGAAAGAAGGCAAGAAGGAAATTAAAAAGAGGAAGAAGGGAAAGAAGGGAAATACATCTGGAAAGAAATCAGGAAAGAAAGAAAGATGGAGAGAAAGAAAACAGTAAAAGAGGATAACTTAATACAGAACAGTTTCAAATTAACACAATCTTGCATGCCGTGAAACAGAAACAGTCAAAAAAGCAAAACAGTCTGAAAGGAATTTAAAAAAGCATTGGCAGGAGAAGGGATTTCCTAAAGATGGAATGTACATCAGAAGCTTCCTGTTATGGCATTAGGCTTTAAACACAGATGCCACACTAAAGTAATTATAAACTAAAAACAAAAACACTGTAATGAAGGGAAATAGCTTGTGTGTGGGTGTGCTCCTTGTGAGAGAACAAAATGCAATCACTCTAAGTGAAGTGAACTACCGGCATAAGTACACTGACCCACTGCCCCATGCTATGTGCTGTAGTTGATGGAAGCAAAATGTGAATGACACAAAAACAGACTAATGGATGAAGAGAAGTGGCTAAAAGTCCCTATTTGTAAGTATATTGGAATGCAATCAGTATCCCATTTGTGACAGTTAGAGCTCTTACTGTTGAAAATTACAATATTTTTTACTTTATTTTATTTGCAGTGGAGTGATCATATTTGCATAGCGCTATTGCAATTCGTGTGACCTCACATCACTGGAGAACCAGAAATGGGAAATAGGTTATGAGGGAGAGGAGACAAGAGTAATATGCTGCCTGAAAAAAATGCAACAGCATTCTGGAAAAAGCAAACACTCATAGGGAATGCAAGATTAACTAAATCATGTGAAATGTAAGCAGGAGCAACATGGTTACTGTAATGCTTTTGCACTTATTCAGAAATCAATTAGCGTTTTTGCCTGAAAAGTTAAGGACAAGACTACTGAGCCTGGAAGGGACCTGTTTCAATGTCCATTGCTTATATCCTCACAAACCGTAAGCAGTATGGTTTAAAAAGACCACATCCCTGAACACAGAGCCACAGTACACATTTTATAAACTAAAAGAAAGAAAACAACTGATAAGAATCACATTAAACGTTTTCCACTCTACTCGTCAACCAGATATTGCAGTACCTCCAGAAATGGTGCACTTCCCCACCCGGGAAAACAATATTTTTGAAAGAAAGACAAGAAAATGAAAGTTGAGATTCACCTCCTTGGCTTAACGCCACGCTCCACCACTTCTGAAACGCAGGGGTGCACCGTATTTACATGAATACGGTGCAGCCCTGCATTTTCCCCTGCATTTTGCTGCCTAGCCCCAATGCAGACACTCTTGCACTTTAGTACAAGGGTGCTGCGTTGCAGAGGAATGATGTTTATGTGCAGGAAGCTGCCCCTTCTTGCACATAAACAATCAGCAATGACGATTTGTAATTTCTGTGTGTGCTGCTTAATGCAGCACACATAGAAGCAGCAAAACGTAACTTTCTTTAACCCCTTCGATGCGGCCGCGATTCCCCTGGTGTGCTGTAAACAGACACGAACAGGGGCGGGCCGTGACGAACCTCAGCCGTCATCAGCACAGGAGCACCGTAGTGCATGACGGCTGGGGTTCGTCCTCAGCATGGAAGGGGTTAATAATGATTGTTAACGTGCAGGAAGGGACACCTTCCTGCACATAAACAATCAATGGCATTTTGGTGTTTCCATGTGTGCTGCACAATGCAGCGCACATGGGGACAGCAAAAACAAAGAGAAATAAAACATTTCTCCTCGGTTCGCCTGTTTAGGACCAGGGTTTCCCTGGTGTTAATTTTGGCGATGCCTCCTATTTATGCCAACCTTGTAAATAGGGGAAAACTTCAAAATCAATGGCTGTTGTGGTGGGACACCCACCGCAACACCCATTGTTCTCCCCTTTCACTGTGTGTGAGTGTAGTGTGAAAGGGTGCCTTATTTACAAGGCAGCGTTCAGCCACGTTAAGTGGCCTAACACTGCCTTGTTAATAAGGCAAAGCCCCTATTGCCACCACAACATCCGAAAAAATGAAGTTGTGGTGGCGATAGGGACTTGTAAATATGCCCCACAGTTTTCAACAAGTGAGGAGGAGCTAGAGACAGAAAGAGAAAAAATAAGAGGAAGGAAGAGAGGGGGGCAGCTGCCCGTGGCAGGGCCGGAGAAGTGAACAACGTAGGGAGGTGGGCGGTGTGAGATGCTTGTGGTCAGGCGGGATTCATCATATTTAGAAGGAGGCCCCTACATTGGGGTTAAGCAGATAAATCCATGCGTTCGGTTGGATTTATTGTGAGTGGACCAAAGATGTGCATTGTGACCAAACAAACACAAATATATAAAACATTCTTGCTTGTGGATTTAGGATGTTCTGCTTCTTTATTTCTGAAGTGAGTCACATGCACTATTTGGGGGTAAAAATAGCGGTTATAGCGCCCATTTATTACCACAACAGTGCCATTAAAAATAAAAATAAAAAAACGCTGTATGTGAGGTAGAGTTGGGAAGGCAGAGAGCACTCTTCCTGATTTCTGCAGTGCCTAAAACTCATCTTTGTGTTTCAAAGAGAGGGTAATACGTCCTGTATGCAGCATGAGGGTGTTCATCAGGAGCGGCTGGTCCATTTGGGCTGAGGTACCACGCCCTCCACCTTTTGCCCCTCCCGAGCAGTGCCTGTCAGGCTGAACAAAGGTCAGCCTGACAGACACTGTCATTTCAGGTCAGGCAGCCAGGAGCCAGACATGCACTAAATGTGCAGGCTCCTGGTTGCCTGAGCTGAACTTTCCTGGGCTGACGAAATCACAGCTCCTGTGGGTGTGAACACGTCATATCAATAAAGGTCCCTGAGGCCCTCCCCTCAGTGACGAGGGGTAGCATCACTGATTTCTTCACACCTGGGCGCTTCAGTTTTAAGCCCTGAAGCATCCAGGATCATGTTTCAATCAGTGACACTTCATCAGAGTGGGGTGGAGTCAGCAGTCTCACTGGCCCCATCCCACTCTGTGATGACATTGGGAACTTCGGTCAACCAATGAGGGAAGGCAGCAGTCCCAAGCCTCCTGGAACCTCCTAGGCAGAGCTGGCTGCAGGTAAGTGTGTGTTTTCTTTAAATTAGTGTTTGGTGTGTGTGTGCATGTATGTATGAATTTTTGGTAAAGAATGTTATGAATGGGTGTGTGTGCTCGCGTGTGATTGGTTGGCTGTGAGTGTTATGTGTATATATACGTGTGTGTGCCTTGTCCGCTCACCTCCCTCCAAAACATACCGTCTGCCACTGGTGTTCAGGGCTTCAAGCATGTGCAGAAGAGCAGGGAACATTAAGTGAGAAAGATATTGTAACACATTTAAACTCTCAGCAAAGGAAAACAGATGATAAGGGACATATTAAATGTTTTCCAGTCTACCCATCAACCAGGTTTTTTAGTACATCCAGGAATGGTGAACTTCCCCACGGGGGGAAAACAATGTTGTTCAAAGAAAGATGGGAAAACAAAAGTAGCACTTCACTGGCAAACTCTGTAAAATGTGAGACAGATAAATCCATGCAATCGGTTGGATTTATCGTGAGTGGACCAAAAACGTGCATTGTGACCAAACATATACGAATAAATAAAACATTCTTGCTTGTCCAAAAGATGAAGCGCAGGATCTGTGAAGTTGGCACAATACTGATATACGAGCTGAGGGAAAGCAAAAAAAAAAATCAATTGTACATGAAGCAACTAAAGGTGTCAAAACGCTGAGTAAGGGATACGCACCGAAGAAATGTGCATTGACTCGGGGTTTAGGAAAGCAAGTCTCAACGTTGGCTCGATATCCTGTGATTCTGTGAAAAATACCTTAATAAACGAGTTGTGAGCATATGGGCACTGAACAAATGTCACCACATAAGCGTGGTGCATGATTTTTTAATTTTTTTATTTCTTTGTCCTCATAGACCGGATAAGCAGAAAGAGACAGAAGTCTGCTTCAGATCCCTTCTCCCCTGGGTGCCTCAAGTGGTCTTGCTGCCAAAAAAGCCAGGTTCGGTACACTCTATATCTTGCAATATTACTCAACCATAGGTGCCAATTCCTCCCTGAGACCATCGGCTACCACCAGAGTATTTGCAGACCGATATAGAGGCCTAATCATTGGACTAATTTATACATGTCTGTGCCCATATCTCATAGGGGAGCCAGAAAGCATTTCGTCTGCATTGATGTGCTCCATCTAGGGTGTTTATATATCTTATTGAAGCCAACCCTTCTATTTACTGGGAGGAGTATTCTTAACCCAGTTCTTACAGATTTCCCTTCTTGCAAGTAATATTAGATAAAAAATCAATTTTCTAGCATTATTTGCCATAAATACATTATTCTTATTGAGACCAAAGAATACCAACAGTTCGCTCACCTGGATTACTTCGCCTAGAATGGAAAAGATTATGTTACTCACATCCAGCCAGAAGGATTGAAGTACCGGACAGGTCACAAACATATGAGTATCATCACCTTTCTCTTTATTTCATTTAGGAGATTTCAGGACTACTCCACTCCCCATTTTAGATAGCTTGTATGGAGTCCAATACACCCTGTGGAGACAAAAAAAGGTGGTTCCGCCTTAAATTTGCGGGTCGAACTGTGGAATAAAGAATGTCGCAGGATACTTTCCATAAATCTTGTATCTGTTCTCCTGGCAAGCTCCTCTCCCACAGCTCCATTGGAAGGTTGAAGTCTCCATCAGCCAGTTCTAGTAATAACCAATAATAATTTGCCACCTCCTTCTTATGAGATGTTCCAAGTACCAAACTCTCTTCCAACTTATTTACTAGCCCCGCTCCGGGCCCAACAGTCCGACTCCAGCTTAGCATTTGTAAATACTTAAACCTTGAAAGTTGGCCTCTACACATATTTTGGCACTCTTCCCATGATATTAAATTATCTTCCGGTATCAACTGTTTCCAGGAGATAAGTCCTGCACCCTTCAGAGATCGCACCAGTGAGTCCTTTGACCATTCTGGGGATCCTGGAGAGTCAAAGATAGATGCCATCCCACTAAAATAGTTGATTTTTAACTCTTTCCTGACTTTATGCCAAGTTGTCGCGAGACTGAGTAAGGTCTTAAGACGTATTTTTAAAAAAAATCTCGGGTCTCCAAATTTGTAAATGAAACCGTACTCTCCCCCTATAATATCTTTTAACATTGCTGTATGCATCTTCCCTATCTCAGAGTCATCTGGGGTTTTAAATAACCCTTTCCCACCTTTTAGCAAAAACACCCAAGCATAATAGGATAGATCTGGCAGCTTTAGCCCCCCTTTTTCGGACCGTCATCTGAGCTTTTTCCACAAAATTTGCAGCCCTTTGGAGGCCCATATAAAACTAGATATTTTAGACTGTATTTTATTTAGCCAATCATCCTTGAAAGTCAGCGGAATATTCTGAAATAAGAACGTGAGTTTTTGAGGATTGTCATTTTAATGATGTTAACTCTCCCATAGATTGATAGGGGCAGGTGGGACCATCCTAACAATAATTTCCCTATCTCCTTATAGATTTTTTGCAAGTTGTTTTCAGGAATTTGTTCAATTGTCTGGGTAATTTTAATACCCAGATATCTCATTTCTGATTTGACACAGCTCTCTTGTGTCATCATGTTCCATGCCATGACTACTGTTTTTCCTTCATTCATTTCGTAGCCCGAAATCCTTCCAAACAATGCGGCCAGATCATAAACATTCAGTAATGCTGTACTGAGATTTGAGGTGTACACTACCAAATCGTCTGCGTATAACCCCACTTTCTTCTCCCATCCCCTGGACTGAAAAGGAAGTATCTCCTCATGTTTCCTGATTTTTCCTGCTAGAGGTTCAATATAAAGATTGGAAAGTAGTGGGGAGAGTGGGCAGCCCTGTCTTGTCCCTCTAAGGACATTACATTTCTCAGTTAGCCTCCCATTAATAATAATTTTTGCAGTTGGAGTGCTATAGATTTGTTTTACTGCCCTACAAAAAATTTCCCCTAAATTAGATAGACTCAATACTTCATGTAGATAAGACCAATTAACTCGGTCAAAAGCCTTGGTTTCGTCTACCGTAATGACCGCTAGTGGGAGTTTGTCTACTCAGGCTAAATCAATTGCACCTATTAGGCTATAGGTTAAATCTCTAAGACTTCTACCTCGCACAAACCCTTTCTGGTCTTCATGCAGGAGTGCTCCCACCACCCCATTCAGCCTCTCTGCTAATAACTTGGCAAAAATCTTGTAATCTGCATTTAGCAGCGATATGGGTCTGTATGAATCACAGCAATCTGTTTTTTTATCAGGTTTGAGAATTAGGGTCACTATGGCATCATTCCAAGAAGGGGGGATATCTTCACCTGCATTGAAGATAGCTGCAAAAAGTTCACTCAGGGAGGGCACCAAATACTGACTTAATTTTTTTAAACTTCTAAGGGCAACCCGTCAGGTCCAGCTGCCTTGCTGGATTTTCCCAAATTTATGGCAGCTTCTATTTCTTGCACGGTTATTAAATTATTAATACACACTTTCTGAGATTCAGATACTTTTTCTGGTAAATCCTTGTCTAACCACTCTAGGACTTCTGACCTAGTTGTACATAAGTCTTCTTTGTAAATATCTTCATAATATTTTACCATGGTATCTTCAATACTGGTCCCTGCTATAATAGGACTCCCAGTCGACCTAAAATTAAGTTCTTTTATGAAGTTCTTTGCCTGGTCACTCTTTGCTTCCAGGCAAATAATTTATCTAGCCTTCCCCATAGTTAAATTGGGCCAGCTTACTAGCTTGCCACCTTTCTTGAAGTCGCCTTTCTATTACTGATGACAAATCTGTTTTAGGAGTTTGAATTAAGGCCTTCCCAGCATCCTTTCCCACTTCATTCTGCTGGATTTTGTGTTCCAAGCTCTGAATTTTCTTCTCAATATTAAGAATTTCTGCCCTGCGCACTTTATTTTTGTAGGACTGAATTGATGTAATCCTGTCCCTCAAAAAGACTTTGTACGAGTCCCAAACAATTCCTATCGGAGTACTTCCTCGGTTATTAAGAAAAAACTCCTGGGACTCCAGACCAAGTTTCTTTATTACCTCGTCGTCAGTGAGTATGGACCGATCATAGTCCACCTACGTTGTTATACTGCCGTTGAGGGGACTAGTATCAGTAAAACTGCGGAGTGGTCGGACATATAGGCTCCTACATGGTTTACATTCTGAATCTGATCTTTTATATTGAGGTCCACTAAAAACAGGTCAATTCTAGACTGATGTCCATATTGTCTATTGTTAAAGGTGAAGCTTTTTAAGGCACCCTTCTTTTCTCGCCATATATCGCACCATCCGAGATTTCTTATTGTATTTTGTATTAAAGCCCTGGATTTATTATGCATTATATTTCTACTTTTGGTCGAACGATCAAGATTGACATATAAGAGCACATTGAAATCTCCTGCCAAAATAACCGGGTCGGGGAAATCCAGCAATTCCGATAGTAATTTACTAAAAGGCACAGAATCATCCAAGTTAGGCCCATAATAACTCACTACAGTATACGTTTGCTCCCCGAATTGAACTTTTGCAATTGCCCATCTTCCATTTTTATCCACCCTGGTTTCGGAAACCACCAACAGGGGATTAGTTTTTATCATGATTGCCACCCCCCCCCTTATAGAGAGTTGTTGCTCTGAACATATCAAGTTCTGAACCCATTTTCTACTCTTAAACAACTCCCTCATCTCATCTCCCATTAGATGTGTCTCCTGTAATAATATGACTTGAGCCGGAGCATCTTTTAAGTATTGTAGGATCCTCTCTCGCCTATGACGTCCCCTTAATCCATTAACATTCCACGATAGGAATTCTATAGATGGCTTCTGATTCATTGTCATTCCTATCCATTTTTTTCTTCAATATCCATCCTGCTTCCGGGAATTAGATCTTTTGCGAGGACCTTTTTTTTGTGTTTTTTCTCCCCTTGCTCCCACACCTGTGCTCTAAAAAAAACTACCCGTGAAGACCACCCTATCCCACCCCTTGGGAAACCCTCCTTTTTCTCTCTAATGGCCTAAGCTAAGGCCTGGAGAGGCCTGGTTTTGGGAAAATATGAAAAACACCTACCTAATTAACAGCTAATATTATAAAACATAGCTAAGAAACTTTCCACTAGGGAACCTGTATCTTATTAGGAGAGAAAGAATCCTATGTGCATGTTCACCTTATCAAACTCAATAATCACCTCAATCCACCACTAACCAACTCCCGCTCCAGAGATGGACCCTTCCGCCTCTTCAACCCTACGAAAGGTATGCATCTTGTTATTATGCATTACCCGTAAACTAGCTGGGAACTTAAGCTGAGCAGTAGCACCTAAGCTCTTGAAGGGCTCAATCAAAATCCCCATTTCCCATTGCTTATTTGCTGTCATTTGCGAGATGTCTGATCGGATCTCAAAATTGATACCATCAACTGTCAAGGATCTCTGTTTCAAAGCTTTGAGGAGTATTTCTTCTTTAAAACAGTAAGTGTGAAAATTCACCAAAATTTTTCGTGGTTTAACTTTATTAGGATTTCTTCTGAAAGGGTCTCTATGTACCCTCTGAATATCCATACTGAGTTCTTCCTCTGACCATTTGAGTTGTAACCCTTCCTTTAACAAATATAATATGAACTTTCTCCTTCTGCTCCTTCTGGTACCTTGAGGACCCGAAGATTACATCTTCGTTGGTTATTTTCCAGGGATTCTATCTTATCCTTCAATTGCTATTCCTTCCCCCTTAGGTCCCGAATCTCCTTAGTGTGGTGCATGATGTAGTTGTAAAACAAGTAGGAGGGAGGAGGAGGAGGCAGCTTCGGCATGAGGAGAGGGAGCGATCATTCACATATGTAAGAGCACTGCAGCTGAACAATATATCAAGAGTGCACAAACACTACGGACAAATCCTTCAGTGAAAGAATACTATAATATGCCAATACTCCAGGGGAGGAGTAAGACACGATAAGGTGGGACATATACCCACAAGAAATCTTAGAAAAGATAGATTTTCGGCACAACGCATGCTTTAACTAATTGGCAGCGAGGGCGTGGCCAAAGCCTGTAGAAGTGAATATGCCTCGAAGAGCTGCACATGCACGCTGCTAGGCTGGATCTAAAAAATAAGGGGTGTGTGAAATGTACATCATTTTCTTCTGCTTAATTACGTGAAATTTCAGGAATATTATGCAAAGCCGCACAAACAGCAAACCAGGAATTTAGTGCAATTGTTTAAGCACAAAATGTTTCCTTGTGTCCATTTTGGAGATCAGGAGGAATTATGCACTCAATTCTCATAACGTGAAGAGCAATCACTTGTATTCTGTTCATATGTGTTGTTCCTGTGATCTTGCAAAAGAGTTGTTCTGCAAAAAGTATGGAAAAATGTGCGACATGGCGTAATTTTGGCATTTTATCAAACAAGCTTAGCATTCAATGGCACACAATTATTCAGGTGTTGCAAACATTTCAGAGCCCCTAAAAACGTCCTCTTCTCAGTACACGTTCACCTACTGTAGGGCTTGTTTCACAGCGCCACAATTACAACCCCTTTATGAAGTATCCTGCCTTGAACAGGTGTCACACAAATTTCAGGTGCGGCACCAGGAGGTCCGTAAGTATTGCATTCACGCTGCACAGTGCAGCCCCCCGCGAGGTAGTGCTGCGTTGCATGACTGGGAGGGAGCAGGAGAGTGCCATATTTTCAAAGATATGGCTCTCTCCTCCCATTTCCCTTGCACCAGCGCTAAATACAGCTGCTGTGCGCCAACCACAAATCTTAGCGCCATAGCACTAGGGTGTGTGTGTTTTTTTCTGTTTCCAGTACCCCCTGGGCCCCCACTCTGAGAAGGTATTTCATGAAAAGGAAGCAGGGTTGCTAAAAAAAAATGCCAGCCATGTGTTGTGTAAAGAACCTGCAAATACCTTGTGTTAGAACCGGCTGTCTCTAGTTGGCAGAGGTATACACTTCTGACAACTAGGGACACACCTTTTCTAGTCAGGGCAAGGGGATCACACCCTTCGATAACCCCTGCTCACACCCTTGGTAGCTTGGCAGAGCAGAACAGGCTTATCTCAGAGGCTGTGTGTTAAGCATTTATGACCACATACAGTAATAAAGTGAATACACTACAAATGGACACGACACAGTAGTATTATAAAAATAAGTATTTTTATATAAGGCTTAGCACAAGACCAAATAACGACAAAAAATGTACACAATCTTAATAAATACTCGGGGAAGGGAAAAAGGATAGTTCAAAGGTAGGTTCTTCTTTAGCACAAAAGTCTTTAGTATCAAAAGCAAATCTTCTTCTTGGCAATACAGTTCTTAGCAACAGGGTAACCCACACGGGGGCTACACGACGTCGAGGCAAAGTTATTCCAAAGGTTCGGCGTCGACCGCGAGGAGCACTACGTCGAGCCCGGAGTCACACGGACCCCCAACAACACAGTACCTTTGGAAAATGGAGCACATGATGATCAGCGGCGTCGAGCAATCCGGCGTCGCGTCTTCGGTGTCGATCAGGCCTCAGCAGGCGTCGTTGTCGATGATGCGGTTGCACAGAGTGAGCAGCGCTCACGGAGTCGAGAGGGCACGAGGGCGATGCGATCAGCAGCAGTGCAGACACGAAGTCCCTTGGAGCTGGAGCCGTACTCCCACTCACTGGCGTTGCTGCTGGCGTCGGTCGGGCCCGGCGGCCGGTCGTCGAGGAAGCGGGACACTGGGGCCGTTACCCATTATGTCGAGCTGGATTCGGCGACGTCCGTCGGCGTCGAGGTTGCTGGCTCTTTCAGAGGTGCTGGATTCACAGTTCCAGCAAATAGTTCTTTAAGCAGATGAAGTCCTTTAGCCCTGTGACTTCAGCAGGAGACTGGCACTCTTCCAGTCCTTGGAGATTTTCTTAGCAAGCGTGAGAGTACACACACAGTTCCTCTCTCCTGGTTTCCTTGGCAAAAATAAAGAAGCACTGCAGGATTCCACCCAGCATACAACACACTGGCAGAAGGGGTAGGCAAGTCCTCAGATCAGCAGGCCTCTTGTCCTTGGTTACAGGGTTCCTTGTCAGAAGTGATCTGATTTCTTAGTTCAGGGGTCCTTCTCTTATACCCCTTTTCGGCTTTGATCCCTTTGTCCATGCCGGGGACTTTCCCAACATCCTGGGTCTGTTGTGGGTGGAGCCAGGCAGAAGCACCTGGCTTATTCACTGAGCAGGGCTGGGTCCTCAGACGCCCAGCAGGAGGTGGAGCCAGCATTGATACTGGCAGGAGCAGAGCTGTCGGCCTCCTGGCAGGAGGTGGGGCTAGGATCGTCCATGGCAGGCACAGAGCCATCAGCCGCTTGGCAGGAGGTGGAGCCAGCATTGTACCAGGCAGGGCAGGCTATCAACAACTACTCTCCCCCTACTCTCAACGCAAATGTCCCACTCATCCCACACTGTCTCATCCAGACCTGTGGAGCCACCCAGCTCCTGTCACACACACGCAAGACCAGCAGAAACCAGATATGGTTAGACAAGAAAATAGACACTTTCTAAAAGTGCTATTTTCAAACCCAGAGTCCAAAAACCATCCACACCAACGGATGCGTAATTAAACCCCGAGTTCAGGGATACCAACCTCGACATTGCACCATGCTTCCCGAGCCAGCTAGGATCATAGCATTAATAATCCCGGCGGCCCATTCTAACTAATGGAGAGCAGGCTACCTTGCAATAGTGAAGAACGAAGATGGCTGTAATTCACTATCAGGACATGCCAACTTGGTCAGGCGTGGCCTACCTTATACTTACAATGCACCCTGCCCGTGGGCCTACTGTAGGGGTGACTAACATGAAGTCAAGGGAAGGTTTGAGGGGCTGGCAAGTAGGTATACTTGCGCAGCCTGCGTGACAGCACTAGGCTGCACGTGGGTCTCGCAATGACCGACCCGTAGACATTCTTTTACGAGGCCGCTCCTGTGGGTGGCACAACACGTGCTGCAAGCCCACGAGCGGCATTTGTATTTACAAGCCCCGGCACTCCTGGTGCGCTAGACTAGGGACTGACAGTAAACCAAATAAGCCAAACATGGATACAATAGATACATCAATTTAACATAGGGAGCACTTGCGCTGTGGCACTGATCAGCAGTGACACCGCGCCCAAAGCATATACCAGCAAAACATTGAAAAACAGTGGAGGCAAACAGAAAAAATGGAGGAGAGACTCAAGCCAATTATGTCAGGTCTAACACCTTGTCTTGACAGCAAATAGGGTTATAAATAGAAAATGATGTATTCATTTGTAATGTAACTTTTCTGTCTTTGTTCCCTTTAATTATCAGTCATGGATCATTCAGGCAGCCCTTCAACACAATTTAAAGTGCTTTCTATTTATATTTGCTGTTCAAAGTATGTACAGAAAAGTGCTGAAAATACGGCTTTAGATGACTGCTTATTTTTCTACCGTCTGGGACATCAAAATAATAAGCTGTCAATCCTAATCATAAAACTGGAGGTTTGTTGCAGGATCAGCAAATTGTTTATTTCCTCACCCTCGATTACTGATTAATGCCATAATAGCAGGTCTTTAAGTGGGCCGGGTCCTGACTTTGCCCAGCACCAGCAGTTTGTAAAAGCGGTCCCTATTGGGTTCTTCATTTTCACCCACATATTCAGACTGAAAAAAAAAATCTCAACTCTGCAGCAGTTCACTGTTTTGATGTAACTTTTTTTTTGCAGTTCTGTATTGCTAAACTTAAAGTACTTTACATGAGCACCATTTTTTTAAGGTAGGCACGGACAATTAAGTGAGTTGCCCAGAAAACACAGGATATTGAGCCGACACCGAGACTCAAACCTGTTTCCTCAGCTCCAAAGTTGGCAGCTGTAGACATTACGCCACAACCTCTTGCACAAGAACTAAAGCAGTTTCAATATTATATACAATAAAGCCGTAGTTGTATGTATGCATGTAGTATATTTATCTTATGCAACTAACAACGTTTGCCAAAGCCAATAGTCCTGGCTTGTTGTAGATGTAATGTTACTTATGTAGAGGCAATAACAGAAGCAGCGAAATACCAGTCGGGCGGCACATTTTTAGCATAAATGTTTTAAGCCACACCCTTAATTATATAGCCCCTTTGAGAGACCCGCTGTAGGAAGCTGGCTCTGTATATACTATACTAAAATGAGGTATAGTGTGCACAGAGTCCAGTGGAACCCCAAATGAAGGCAGAGGTAAAAGTAGATAGCACCTGATTCTCTATTTGTGGTAGTATAGGAGAGCATAAAGCTTTATCAGAGAGTAGTGCTAAGCATTGATTGTACACACTCAGGCACAAAATGATGTCACACACTCGAAGACTGTACTCAGACAAATTTGTTCGTATAAAAATATTATTTAGTTATTTTATTTCTAAAGCCAAATCAGGCCTGGTGCAGGTAAGTTAAATAATACTTTGTAAAATCTTACGCAGTGATTTACAGTTGAATGCAGGTTCAAATGCAGTTGGTTGATTTACAGGTAAGTCAACAGTTCAAAATTACTTTTCAGTTATTTTACAGATTACTGTGCATGTTACTTATTAGATTACTTTTTAAGTTACTTTTGCTAATCAGTGTGATATGCCTAGATATCACACTGAGACATTTCCCAGACAAAAGTTAAGTAGTTCCGTTTTTACACATATGCAGTTTGTCAATGTTTCATACAAACCAACTCCATACTTGAAAGCAAATTCAAGGAAAAGCAGTCAATGCAATTGGATGGGAGGAAATTAAGTTATTGGTGTGCTGGTAAGTACTGGTTTGAGGTAGTTGGTATTCTGGGTTTAGAATGAGGGTTCCCCCTGGGTCGAGGATGCAGTCTCAGAACACCCTCTGCGGCACTGGGGTAGCCAGGTTCAGAGTGCTGAGACCCAATGTTATCCGATAGGGGATAAGAGGCCTCTGGTTGGCGGCTACTCACAAGCAGGCCACTAGGTTGTGGGAGCAAAGCTCCTGGTGTTAGGCTCAGGGCAAAAGGAGTGTGAGTTAGCACACAAGGTGCACCCACAGCGGCACAGGGACGACTGGGTGCAGGGTGCTGTTTTGGCGTCGGGTGCTGTGCTGTTTTTAATGAGGATTGCCGATTTTGGTGTTTGGCTGTAGGCTAGGTCCAAGAAGACTTCTGGGAGGAACCAAATGCTGGGCAGATAAGTTGGAGGGCTCGGGTACGTAGGTGCACCTTGGGTTCTCTTCTCCAGGGCGGCTAAATGCATGGGTGTCTTTTGAGGTCTGATTTCACCTTACCGGGCACTTGCGGTTGGTGGGTCTCTATGCAGAGGTCGCAGGTGACGTCAGCGAGTCCTGGAGGGGTCATCTTACAGTGGACTCAGACTCTGGAGTGCTGGGGGACCTTGCTGGGATCGGTGGGCCACCCTGATTTGGGATGTAGGCGTCGGTGCAGTGGTGGTTCCAGGCGTTGGGTTTATTTTCCTCATCAAGCTCAGAGTCTGTATTGGGAGTTACTTTTGAACAGAGCTGCTGTTCACAGGACATCTGGTCTTTGGTGTGTACCAGTCAGGGAACCCACCAGAGGCTGGTAATTTTTCAGGGGGCATCTCTAAGGTGCCCTCTGAGTACATTGTGTAATAAATCCCACACTGGCATCAGGGTGGGTTTATTATGCTGAGATGTTTGCTACCAAACTTCCCAGAATTCAGTAATGCCATTATGGTCCTGTGGAGTTCGTAATGACAAACTCCCAGACCATATACTCTTTATGGGTTTACTGCACTTAGAATGTCTAAAGATTGACTTAGACACTGTAGGGGTACAGTGCTCATGCAACTGTACCCTCACCCGTGGTATGGTGCACCCAGCTAGAGGGGTGTCTTCACTATACCATAGGCAGAGGGTTGCAGGCTACATGTGCCATGTCGACTCTTCACTTTTCGCTGCACCAAAACACACAGCCTGCAATGGCAGTTTGTGAGTGTTAGGGTACAGGACCTCTAAGGGTGACACAATATGTGCTGCAGCCTTTAGAGGCCTTTCCTGGACACAGTGCCCTTCGTACCCATGGTACATTTTACATGGGACTTACATGTTGCCAGAGAGGTGCCAATTTGTGGTACAAAGGTACAGTTTTAGGAAAGAATACTGGCCCTGGAAACCTGATAGGCAGGGACCCAGGGCACATCAAGTCAAAGCACATCAACAATATAGCAAAAAGGTGTGGGGGGGGGTACTACCACAGAAACCCAGCTTCCTACACTTCCCAATTTTTTCATCCACTTAAAGCCCTGCAAAATAGCAATAGTTTACTTGTATCTTAAACTCTATGCCGCCGTCAATAGCATGCTGAGTTACTTCAAGTGTTTGGTAATGCACCCTGCATTCGGACAACTCACTCCTCATTCTCGCCCTTCACTTTCACGCTCACCCTGCACTCACAGCGATCACTCTGCACTCACGATGCACTTGTGCTGTTCACCCTGCAGTCACACGAACACACTACTCACCCGCACTCATGTGACACTTCACCCAACTGTCCCCCTCACTGCTCAACCTGCAATCTCTCTCAAATAAGCCCATCACTAACCATTCAGTAATTTGTCACACTCTGCACTTACATCTGCATCATATGGTTACCTCACTCACCCTGCAGTCACTCCTCTTACTCTACTCTCACACTGTCGCATTGATCATGGTGCACTCACATGGGCACTCCTGCCATCCAGACAGTGCAGAGGAATAATGTGCCACCCACAGAGAACATGCACCATGCAGATCATAGAAATGAGTGTGTGAGCGTACCACGAGTTGCGCTATATAAAAAATTAAATGTTTGTCATGTTATGGAGAGATGAGGTGCATTGTTGGCGAGTGGTACTGAGGGAATTCTTAGAAAAGGAGGAAATGGGGGAGGGGCGCCCCCCAAAAAATGTTGCACTGTGCACGACCAGTGCTAATGCCAGCCCTGGCTGGGAGTGTTAGCGCCCCCACCCCGAAGATCGGGTCTAGTAGCGCCCCTGTTAGAAATATTATCCACCCTACCGGGTCCCACCACAGAGACTCTTACTTCTTAGAGACACTGTTCTTGGAGTTTCATTTCATGATACAACAGCGGTAGAAGCCAGTACTTCGCCTCAAGTAGTACACAGCTCTTAGTCTAAGGCGGATCAGGAGCTGTGGATGTGCAGCCAAAAGCGCACAGGACTAGCTGGATGCTGCTTTGCTTCCCTAAAGACTTCATAAAACGTGACATCCCTACATTCCTTTAAGCGTCCCAGTATGGGATATATATAACTCTCTGTTGCCATCTTGTGGCAAGGTGCTGTCACTTTCAGTAACTTCTGTCAGCAGCACACGTTCAGTTTTAGTTAATTTTACTCAAGTAAAATATACATTGATACCCTTTATGCGAGCCTTTGCTATCTTGTGTTGTAGCTAATATGTGTGACAACACAGTTACAAATACGGAATTTGTTCTGAGTGAAGCGATGTTGCGACTGGAAGTAGTCAGATGGATGGTGCTTCCTGCCCCCCAGGCCTTCCAAGTGTCTTACAGGGATGGCCAAAATTCCCCTTTCCCCATCCATAGGAAGCGAATGCGAAACTATTTGCAATTTCAGCATTTCTGCATCTGCCTGCCCCAGATTGGATAACTCGCAGCCGTGGTGTTGCAGTCATTGGAATTCTGTGCCTAATACCCGTGGGGCTCTTTTTCTGAACTTGCGTGGAACACTGCTGAATTTGGGCCAAAAACCGGAGGACTTGTCGACTTGCTAAAGGAGTGGGACTGTGAGGACCAGCAGTCTGTGCGTGAGAACATCGTCCGCACCTAGGTCCTCTTCCCGCCCCCATCACTTCCTATTTAGTTACGCATCTTCCCGCGTTACGCGGGATGCGCGCGGAACGAGCTCCTGGGCAAGACAGGGCAGGCCCCCCCCCTCTTGGCCTCAACATTTGGTTCTAGAGAGGGGAAGCTTTTGTATCTGATTTGATCCAGGATTCGGAACAAGGTGCTTTCTTTATGAGGGTGACGCTACCATACTGGTCAAAGTACAAACATCCTTAGCCCAAATTGTGATCCAACTACTGTGGCACACTTGACTACCCCCTAGAAAATGATTACTACACCCGGAAAGGGTAAGAAAACCCAGGGAGGGGGGAGTGCTAGGGGTATCGGGACGCTTTTTTAACTAAGATTGTTTCGACTTTGGATCAAGGAATTTCAGTTGCCGAGAGAGTCGTTTGTCATTAAAGTTCCAACAAAACAAGCGATCATCCCTGGGCTCAACAATCCTGGCAACTTCTCCCTCTAAACAAAGCATACAGAGTAATGAGAATACCTTTAATACTGATATTAGTATTCCATTATTGCTTCAAGACAACTTACAATCACCATCTCAAGAGTCAACTAGGAGGGCACATTTCGACATAGTTAACTTGGATCCCTCCCTTGACATATCTTTGGAGGAGCCCTCATTGCTACAGCTGCCTAACCCCACCCCTGTGAACAAAAAGAGCAAAGCCCCACAAAAATTATTGGGACAAGGAGCGCCTCTGAAGAAGAAGAGGGGGGGAACTCCCATCGGGGTAGGCGAACAAAAACACCTAGAACTTGTATAAGTCCCCCAACTAAACAAACTACGTTAGGAACCCAGAAAAATTTGCCCCCAGTAGAATTAAACCTTCAGGGAACTAAGAATTTGCCCAAACCCCTACCCACTGAAACTGCCCTTAAGCAGTGTACAGTGGAGAATATAGAACATCTAGTTAGATCTTTACTTCTCCCATTATTTGAGAGGGTAAAACGGCTGGGTGATCAACTGAATACTTTAGAGGAAGTAACCACATTAAACACTAAACTCCTAAAGGACTTAACAGCCCATGGATACAACAAGACGTGTGGAGGTCAGAAGCCCAACAGCAACCTTATCATAGGGGGGTATAGAGACAAAATATCGACTCCAAAATATCGACTGGACATAATATCGAGTTTTAAATATAGACTGGACAAAATATCGACTGGACATAATATCGACTACAAAAATATCGTTTTTCAGGTAAGTGAAGTAATATCGACTGTATAAAATATAGATAGCAAAAATATCGATTTTTTAATAATATATAATATTTTATAGTGTATTTTTATGTAATAATATGTGTGAATAGTGTGTATTAATGTTATAAAATATTTTATTACATGAATTTTGTTTTGATAATAATTGCGTAATGTAATTCTGTAGCGGGTTGTGGGTTTATAGGGGAATAGGGTGGGAAGTAATTTAATAATAATTAATTAATTAATATATGTTTGTTAATATTTTTAATTAATAATTAATTGATAATTAATTAATATTAATTAGTTAATTAATTAATATATTTTGAATATATTTTGTATTAGTAAATAATTGTTAATTAATTAATTGTAATTAGTTAATTACATTAATTAGAGTACATTTTTTATATATATAATTTTGTGTTATTTTTAAGTAATTAATTTTGAAAAAATAATATTAATTATTAAAATAATTACACCTAATGTTCTAATATATTTACTTTATTGTTAATTAATAATTAATTGGTAATTAAATAATATTGATAAATTTTGGGTAAAGGAGCATTTTTAGGGTTCAGGGTCAGTTTTCAGTTCATGGGTAAAGGGGTATTTTTAGGGTTCAGGGTCAGTTTTCAGTTCATGGGTAAAGGGGTATTTTTAGGGTTCAGGGTCAGTTTTCAGGTCATGGGTAAAGGGGTATTTTTAGGGTTCAGGGTCAGTTTTCAGGTCATGGGTAAAGGGGTATTTTTAGGGTTCAGGGTCAGTTTTCAGGTCATGGGTAAAGGGGTATTTTTAGGGTTCAGGGTCAGTTTTCAGTTCATGGGTAAAGGGGTATTTTTAGGGTTCAGGGTCAGTTTTCAGTTCATGGGTAAAGGGGTATTTTTAGGGTACAGGGTCAGTTTTCAGGTCATGGGTATAGGGGTATTTTTAGGGTTCAGGGTCAGTTTTCAGGTCATGGGTAAAGGGGTATGTTTAGGGTTCAGGGTCAGTTTTGGGTTTTTGGGTAAAGGGGTATTTTTAGGGTTCAGGGTCAGTTTTGGGTTTTTGGGTAAAGGGGTATTTTTAGGGTTCAGGGTCAACAAATAAGATTTTAAAAAATTATTTTTATTATTTTCATTTATTATTTTATTATTATAATTTAATTTAAGTCGTTTTAAGTATATTTTAGTAATTAAAATTTAATATTAATTTAATTTAACACTGTTTTTAATAAAGTCGATATTTTTTACATCTATATTTTTGTTAACGATATTTTGTACTCGATATTTTTGTACTTACCTGTTTGTAGATACAAACTCGATATTTTGACTGTCGATATTTTGTCCACGATATTTTGGCAAGTCGATATTTTGTCAGTCGATATTATTTCAGTGATCCTCATAGGGGATATCCCAACTTGCTCCAAAAAACTTAGCAAGGTGGCCGAGAAAGAAGTAATGGGGGCTCATGAGACTAGGGGTAGAGGGCCAGCTAGCAATACTTCTAAACTATCACCACTTAATAAATACGTAACTTCCAACAAGGTCGAGAAAGAAGTAATGGGGCAAAGGAGACTAGGGGTAGAGGGCCAGCTAGCAATACTTCTAAACTATCACCACTTAATAAAGACGCAACTTCCAACAAGGCCCACCCTTCAGAAACGGCCAGAAAAAGAATAGGATGTCATATAGACCTGCCCCCAGAAGCGGTCCCATATGTTATAGTGCTCACGGGGGTCCCAGAGGTCACTGAATGGAAGAGGGAAGGATACTTAGAATTAAAGAATAAAGTAGTCCACTGGCTCAGACAAAATAGGCCACTCCCACCCAACATGAATGGAGAAATAGCACACGTGAGAAGATTAGCCTGGGTGGGACAAAGACCTAAAGACATCAATGGGGACGTAATTATTATTAATTTTAGAGACCGGAGGGTGGTAACTCACATCGCTGACTGGTACGTGGAGAGGGGAGATAGAGGTATATCGACTCGAGTCTTGAGCTATTTCTACCCTCAGTCGCTGATGACACCTTATGGACCCAGTGTTTTTCTAACTAAATCTAAACATACCCCCCAGGCACCTCACCCAATGAATATGTACCAACAGAGATCCACTTACCCTGCATTTAGGAACGTACAAAGGACCAATAATTACCGGGGTGACAGTACCAAGCAAGTCCCCCATACCCCTCACTGGTCAATTCCCCTAGACAACCGATACAATGTTTTTTCGGGATTGGATGATCTAGATTGACATCTTAGGACCACCTCGGCGGAGTACTTATTAAAATCTGCTACTCCTCCGTCCACAGTGTCAAAACAGATAAGGAGTAATGTAGTCCTGGACTGGGAAGGGGATCATGGGCACTTAAACGACGTTGTTGGGATGAAGGCAGTATCAGTTAGACAACAACAGAGGGTAACTACAGCGGTAGCCATGCCCACGGCTCCACAACGTTTGCCAGAAGTACAGGCCCCAATAGCCCCTTTTTTATCTAAGGGAGATAGAGAAAGCCCCACCCTAGAGAACATATGCCTTAAGCGGATGGATCCTACTCTCAGCCTCCTCTCGTGGAACATCGCTGGTTTGGCAAGTAAGGTGTCCCAGCAACCATGGTTGAACGTAGTCACTGAACACAGCATAATTTGCTTACAAAAAACATGGTCTATAGAAGAAATACATATAATTGGGTATCAACCCTTTCATACCCCAGCCACGGCAAGCACACAGGGACGAAATAGAGAGGGTTTGACCACATATGTTTCCACAACAGGGGGTATTAAAGAACTCAGGTTTCTGAGCACCGATTTCTACCAAATCCTGATGATTAACTGGGGCCACATAAATAATATGATTATAAAAAACTTTTTCAATAATGTGCCTCACATGATAGAGGCCATAACTAACAAACTTTTGTTTAGCTTAACTACCCTAAAGGATCGGTCGGCAGGAGAAAAGGTCGCGATCTGGGTTGGGGATTTTAATTGTACTATCTGCCCTCACTGCTCTATCGGTATTTGCGGCCTAACTGAACATAGGGAAGATAGTCCCACTCACTTCACTCATACGAAACTTGGTAGTAGTTTAAATAATATCCTCTTTCATTTTAACTTGTCCTTCGTAAATGAGTTATGCAGTCCGAGTATCTTGTTCCAGCCAACTTTTAACGGGAGGGGGACCAACTCCACTATTGACTTCACACTAATATCCACAGCTCATGCCGGGTTAATAGCAGCCTGGGAAACGGGTCAGGCCCTGTTTAGTGACCACTACCCTATATCCTTCAAATTAAAAGTTAAAGGGAACACACGAACCACAGTGGATAATCCACTTTATACACCAAAGATTAATTTGGCATCTAAAAACGGCTATACAATCAAGTGGGATAAGGTTGAACCATTAGATTTTCTGAGAAAATTAGTCTCGACATCCCTTCAAGACTAAAATATAAATATAAAATACAAGTAGCCGCAAAAACCCTACTGACTAGAAAATATCGGGTTGGGGCAAATAAAGCTCACAGGTGGTTTGACCGTAAGTGCACCAAAGCGTTAACAGCCCTTAAAAAGATCCTGCAGGCAACACCAAGAAACCCTGAGCTAATCTGGCAAGCCAGAAAAACTTACAAAATGACAATTAAGTCCAGGAAAGCTTCATTGAAGAGAGAGGCCTGGGTGGCCTTAAAAGAGGCATCGCACAGAAGAAACAACGCAGCCTTCTGGAAGGCGGTAAATGCCCCTTACTTACAAACCCTAGAGGCTGATTTTATAGATATAGCGATAACTGGGGATACATCGGTGACTCATTTTAAACATCTTTATGATAGAACCACTCTTGGTGACACCACGAATGGTCCCAGCGATAGGACGGCTAGTCTTTATAACTGTAACCAATCTAGCTCATTTCCACTTCACATAATCTTTAGTTGTCAGGAGGTGACTAAAGCTATAAAAGATAGTCCATCTGGTAAGGCACCGGGCCCGGACGGTGTTCCAATCGACATTTATAAGGCAGACTTAGACTTCTGGGCCCCTATGATCACGCATGTGTTAAACAAGGCCAATCAACAAGGCTTTATATCCTCTTGGTCTGATGCCATAGTCGTCCCGATCTTTAAAAAAGGTGATAGGAACGACCCCACGTGCTACCGGCCAATCTCACTCCTGAACGCTTTGATGAAGGTTGCGGGCCGGCTTATTCTAAACAGGATCCAAACTTGGGGGGAGGAAAAATCATGTCATCTGGAGACTGCAGTATGGCTTTAGATCAGGCAAAGGGACCGTTGAACAGTGTTTAAACTTGGCCCTACTTATCTCTAAGTATACCCAGGCAAAGAGCGGAACATTTTTTATCACCTTTATTGATTTAAGTTCCGCTTTTGACTGTGTTGATCATGAGTTATTATGGGTAACGCTTAGTGACAAGGGCATTGACAGTCAAATCCTGTCCTTTATTAAAGAACTATACAGGGGTGCAGGAGCAAGGGTGAGGCACGGACGCATGGGGGAGTGCTCATACAAATTCTCTATACAGAGGGGGGTTAGACAGGGGTGCATTTTAGCACCCCTACTATTCACCCTATATGTCAACTCCATCGGACAACATTTAAGGGACTTACAGAACGACTACCCCATTATCAGCGGGACCCCGGTGCCAATATTATTACACGCCGACGATGCGGCCTTAATGTCACGAACTAGAATAGGCCTACAGAGGACCGTGGATAAATTTGCCAGCTACATGAAGGACAGAGGACTAAGAGTCAATATAACAAAAACTTATACCATGTCCTGTGGGCAAGGGACAAAGAGGGCGCCCTGTAAAATTTTCCTCGATGGTAGGAGAATTAAAACCACAGAAAGGTTTTCTTACCTAGGAGCGAATTTTGACAGGAGGGGAAGATGGCAAGCAGCAGTGACCGCTAGACAACTAGCTTTTACATGGACCACCGGAGCTTTGAGTAATTTTGCTGCAAAATTAGGGGGGAACCAGCGAAAGAACTAATACACATTAACAAAGACGAATGTGCTTCAACTGCTACATACGGCGCTGGCCTGTGGGGGACAGAAAATGCCCAATCGATGCAGCGCTGCGAAAATCAGTTTATTTGTTATCTATTGGGTGTCCCCAAATCCACTTCCACGTATATGTTACACATAGAAGCTGGCCTCCCATACATCTCTGACATTATAAGGATTTCCCCCATACTTCTCTGGCATAAAGTTTGGGTGATACGTGAGACCTCATTAAACAGAGATTTAATTAATGACTGTCTTTCTCTCGATGGAGTAGCCAATATTAAATGGCTATCCCACGTAAGAAACCTGTTGAATGAGATAGGACACCCGGAATTCTTTGCCAGACCAACTAGTATGGAGGTGGTTTCGAGAGGCTCGCTGAAAAAAATGGCTCTTGACCACTTAGCGAGTGTCAGGTGGAGCCTTGAAAAAGGGAAAAACACTATTCTTAGATACCAGCAAATCACCTTGCATGAGGGGCTACAAAGGTATCTCATTTCTGTGTCAAGCCCATATGCTCGCATGCTTTTGTCTCGCTTTAGGCTGGGCACTTTTTTCCATTTGATTACTTTCCCCCTTTGTAATAACTGGTCCATGGACAACCTTGTATGTCCCTGTGATGATATTTCTTATCAATCGAACATATATTGGGTGCTGTTTTGTAAATTTTATCAGACACCACGAAGGGCTTTCTTGTTACCTATCCTTAGGGCTTGGGGGATCCAAACATGTGCATCAGCCTTTACCAAGCTGCAATAGTTAGAAGAAGATTACCTTATCCATGCAGTAGCTAGCTTTTTGAAACTTGTGATCAAATTTCGGAACACTATGTGATGTTTAGCAATATACACTTGATGGAGCAAGCATTCGCATGTGACGCGACTTGCTTGTATCAAGAACCTCAAATAACATTAATAAGTTAATTCAACATGTTTGTCTTACTAAAATTGCACTTTTACATTACACGGGGGTGTCCCAGAGACGCTTGCCTATGTGTTTACTAAAAGGTAATAACGCTTGCTTCTAATATGGTCGCTGCTTTGCGGGAATCTAGTCTGTGCATGCGTCGGTCATACCCATGTGATGTGACGCACTCGCAGTTCTGGAGGGAACTTGTTGCTCATGCGCAGTATTGCTAAAAATGTCCGCTTTGTTTTTCACATGCTCCGTGCTTGCACTGCTGCTTTTGCAAAGCTGTTTGTTCTGCTTAACTCCTAATGCTATAGTTATTATGAAGTAAGGGATGTAGTATAGCCATTTACGGTATACAGTGTATTAATTTTTTCTGTATTTCTAAATTGTTTTCGCTTACTTTTCATGTACAATCTTCGGGGGGGGGGGCCTGGAAGGCGCTGCTACTCCATCTTGAAGCCTGTATAGAACCAGTCATGTGATGGGGGGAAAAGAAAGTCATGCAGCAGTGGAACCCAGCCAGCTGGCAGCCGAAGCCAAGATGCTCCTGGGAACCGACCTGCGACCCAGCACGAAGAAGCTGACTTGTACCTGCATTTGCTACAAATGTATAAGTTTACAGTATATCCCATTGTATGCTAAAACCTCTCTTGCCATGGGAACTGGAATGTAAGGGGTGGGGTCGAAAATTAATATTAAGTCTGAGAAAGTCTCAATTTTAGGTGGTACCATGATCTAACCTCCTCCCTTGCCCAATCAGAAATTAGAGAACCTTTCACTTGCAACATTTGTGGGTGGTACATTGACCCGAAAACAGTATAATTAGCCATGCTTAGCTAGAGAAATTGTCCGACTTGTCCGAATAGCTGACCTTTCACTGACCCAACGAACTCTATAGGTGATTGATACAGAGAGCTGCGGAGCACTCTGTCCGTAAATTCCACAGACTCAGTCGGAGTTTGAGAAACCTTAAGTGCTGGCGAAGCACTTTGCTGGGAGATTCGAGAACCCAAATCAGGGTTATTGGCAGATTCCTTGCAGAGAGGGGGTAGCGCAGGCGTTGCATCCGAAGCTGCAGGTGTTGGTCGTACCCTTTGGTGAGCCTAGTCCTGATCCTAATCCTGAGGTTATCCTGTCCTGACTGTCTATGAGCTGTACCTGCTCGCCTACTGGCAGCCTAAGTCCTTGAGGGTCCTTTCCCGCCTCTTCCAACCGACCCGTGGCCAGGGTTGGTCTACATTCTGTCCTAGGTAAATATAAAACTCTGCGTGGGTGTTTGTCTTTGCTTAAATTTCTTTCCCTTTTCCTGAATAAAGCAAAATTGCCTATTCTCCTTTACCCTGTCTTTCTCTACAATAAGATTTTCGTGCAAACTGGTGTAATAGTATGTTCCATTCTCTCCCTACCCTTAGTATAATACTGAATCATATGCATATATAGTTTGTTCCATTCTTACCCTCCCTTTAGAGAAAAAGTCCATCTGGACAAATCAAACTGCATAAGTTTTGTTTCTTATAAACCGTTAGTGATAATCGAAAGTCTGCTTTGACTAGTATGTTCCCTTTTCTCACCCGCCTTTAGTGAAGTTAAGAAAGTCTGCTGATCTAAATTTAGCATGTTCCTTATTTTCCCCTTCCTTTATTTACCGATTTCCAAATGTTTCTTACTTTAATTCATAGTTGTACCATTTTCCTAATCTTAGTAAAAGACAGTTTGATCTGTGTAAACCTGTGGCTCATGGCAATTGAAGAAGACGAAAACTAGATAAAGGTTTTGAAAACTTCTTGCGTTTGTGGTTATTATAAAGTATAACCGTTATTTCACATGTTGCATGTTATTTTGATGTTGTCTACCTACTCCTAAAACTAGCTCCTGATCCATTGTGATCCTAGGTACCTGTTACAAGGATTGGTAAGTCAGGTACACGGTAATAGAAAGGAAGAAACTGAATTGCTGATATCAGCGTGTAGGTTACCTGATTAAAGTATACCTGAAAAGTATTTTATGGGCCTGAGTGTGCATAGTGTTTGGTCAGGTGACCTGCGCACTCTATCACACTGTCTTAAATGTATACATGTTTTTAAGTGATTTGCAGGTGATATGGGTTTTTTACAAACTATATGAAACATATTTTTAACTGTGATATTTTTGAAAGTAAGGGTCATTGATTAAGCTTTTATCGATTATGTACATTGTAAAATGTGTTTTTTAAATGATGCGCTTTTATGATTTTGACTTCTGAAATCGAATAAAGCTTGTTTTTGAATTTGAATTTGAAAATTGATAACTAGAGGAATGTAGGTAAAATGCAATGTAAAACATTAATTCCTTATTCCAAGCACTGAGATATGAAAGAGCGAGGAATTTACATAAAATAATTACATTGACTTACAGTGTGCTCTTTAAAGAAACTTTCCCAGCATGAGAGTGATGCCTCCTTGCTGGGAGACTTCTCTACTGGAAAAGTTGCTTTGAGGCGCACTGTCAGGGGGCCCTGGCATTGGATTTATCTTAATGTCACAACCATTAAAGCAAATAAATTGCAGTGGCCAAAAAAGTGCTCCAAAAAGCAAATGTGCTTTTTTATTTTTCTTTCTGCTCCTGAAGCAGCAGATTAGACCCAATTGTGCTCCAAGGGCAGAAAAGAAAAAACAGGTTCCCATGTGCCGCTTTCCACAATGGAATTTCTCCCACCTCATGGGGCATATTCACAAGCCCCTATCACCACCACAACGTCCCTTTCAGGGACGTTGTGATGGCGATAGGGGCCTCTGCTTATTCACAAGGCAGCATTAAGCCACTTAACGTGGCTTATCGCTGCCTTGTGAATAGGCCCCCTTTCCCGCTGTGTTTAGCGTGAAAGGGGTGTGCAGTGGGAGTTGTGGTGGACGTTCCACCGCAACACCCATTGATATTTACGCTGCCCCCTATTCACAAGGGCAGCATAAATAGGAACTAACAACAAACTTAAGACCAGGAAAACCCTCTTAAGTTGGCGATTCAAGGAGAAATGCTTTATTTCTCCTCGTTTTTGCATTTTCCATGTGGGCTGCCTTGTGCAGCCCACATGGGAAATGCAAAATGTCATGATTTGTTTATGCACAGGAAGGTGTCTCTTCCTATACATGTTAAAACCTAGACTGCAGTGTCAACATTATCGGCGCCATCTTGTTTCCCTTTTGAGCCCATTCATGCGCGTAAGCGGCAGCCATTTTAAAATACCATGGCCTCTCTGCCCATCGCCCACAGCTAGCGCGACCCTCTCTCTCTCTCTCTCGACCTCGCAGGTATCCCCCGCGCTCTGACAGGCCCCGCTCTCACATGCCTTGGGCCATAAACCCCTCTTCAGCGCAACTCTGCCTCGGAACCCCATCCTGTTCCCAGCTCGAAACCTCCCTCCATTCCTCTCATGATCCCGGGTCCTTTGATAAAACCCCCCTTTCCTCTGTGCCCGATTGTCTTACTCGTTCCCAGGCCGCCACCTGGCCCACCTGGCCCTGCGGATGCTGTTTATTGCCCCCCATACAGTAGGAAGCTTCTCCCATCAAAGGATCCACAAGTTGATCAAAGCCCCCACCCCATGAGATCCGATCAACCACATACATTCCGTGAATCGGCGGAATGTCCAGCTGCGCAACAATCGTCACCTGTTGTGACCGGGGTGGGGACTTCAACTGTAAATGTGTGGGAACGGGCCTGAAGCGGGGATTCCGAGGATGTCCTTTCATACTTCAAAGCATTTGCAAGAATGTACCACATGCAATAAACTGTAATAAAGATCATAAACCTGTGTATAAGAGGCCAGGCCTGAGAGATGCGGTTAGAGCACCTCGAGAAGATACCCTGTTGTCTGATTTGATGTGTTCTGCTCCGTCGGAATAAAACTTCTGTTTCCTGCCTTCCAGTCTCCAGCACCTGCCTCTTTGTTTGGTAACTTGAGTGGTAATAGAGGCGGTTAGCGCCGGGCAACTTTGAAAAAGGTCATCAGCCCTACCCTTTTTCCACAATTGGCGTCCCAAACGTGGGGCCCATCAGTGACTCGTGGATCCAGTGGGAGAGGTCCTGACGACAGAGTGAACGACTGCAACGATCGGGAGTGCACCTGCCCGATAGACCCTCGTCTGGCAGCCGATCATCCGAACTTCACTGGTTCCGAACAGACCTCTCTCGAGTGATCTACGGTCCTGACTGGGAACCATCAGGAGTGCCGCGAAGATCACGAAGAATAGAGGACGATCGGGCGCTGGATTTGGAAGACAAGAAACTGTCCATGCGGTCCGGGTAAGGTTGTGTAACGTGACAAATTGCGAAATGATTGTTTGATTTGGATAATACTAGTATTACTCTTTTGTTGGTTCTTTTGGAGATTCACTGTCTGCAAACGGAGAAACAACAGGCTCTCTCTTTGCAAGCAGTGAAGGATAGGTAATGCAGACTTTTGTCCCCGTTGTAATCCGTCGTGCCTATCTTCCTCCCCCACTGATTGATTGTTTGGCCCGAACTGTTGTTCGCGGATTGTTTTCTGGAGATTCTCTGTCTGCAAACAGGGAAGAACAGGTTCTCTCTTTGCAGGTAGTGAAAGGGTAGGTAACGCAGACTTTTGTCCCCGTTGTAACCCGTCGTGCCTACTTATTCTCCCCATTGATTGTTTGTTTGACCGAACATTGACTGTTCGATATTGGTTCTTTTGAGGTATTCACCGCCTGCAAACAGCGAAGAATAGAAATATTCTGTCTAGTCTTTGCATGCAGTGATAAGATAGGTAGTGCAGACTTTTGTCCCCGTTGTAATCCGTCATGCCTATCTTCTCCCCACTGATTGGTAGCCTGTTTAGCCCGGACCGCTTATTAGAGATGAACCATCCAGCTCCACTGGAGGGCACCCCTAATAAGGACATGTTCATGAAGCATGGATTGATCGCTATAGCTTATAGCAAGCTGTGGCATAAATATACGAAGAAGGATCAGAAAAGTCAGTGGCCACTGATAGGATCCTTCGACGAAGATAAAATAAGCGCGCTAGAAACAGCCCTTGGGAAACACAAGACAACGCCCACTATGCTTGATAGTCTCGGCATGTGGCGCAAAGAAACCGAACAGCGTAAAAAGAGAAATGAAAGTAGGTTGGGAAAAGAGCTGCGAAAGGCAGCCCACCTAGCTGCTAAGAAATTAGAAGAAGAGATTAAGGAAAGAGAAGAAGCCAAACAGAAACTAGAGGTAGAGACATCAAGCCAGTGTCCGGTTAGAACACCCTCTACGCTCTATCCTGAATTGCCCTCGAAACAGCGAGCCAACGATGATCTTTTGTTAGGTCCTCCGATCATCTACATGCCCCCTCCATATGCCCCTTCCCAATCCTTAGCACAGCACTCGCTACCCCCAAGCACAGACGAGAGTAGTACCAGAGCTTCGGTCCCCATGGCCTCCGCGCCGGCCGAACCCCTTGTACTAGATACAGCACAAGCAACAGTGTTAGATGACCCAGAGACCCGGAAGGCAGATTCCACAAGAACGAACAGATTAAGCAAGGATGAGCGAGCAGGGATTGACAAGGTAGTGAGGCCACTGGTAGAAAGAAAGGAAAGTGAGGAGCACATCACGGATATGTTCAACTCATATGCAGGGAGCCACAGACGGCATTTTGCCGTACGACTGTGTTATCATGCCCTGAATGCGTATGAGGACCGATATCGAGACAAAGGTCCCGAGAGCCTATTGACTCTGTATAGAAAGGTCGATATCGGGGATGAGGGCGAGTGTGACGTGACGGACCTCCTTACGCGTACGCTTGAGGTTTTCCGCCACCTCACTGAACAGGAATCGGAAGCAAAACCCACGACACCCGTAGCAACCGAACCACGAACTGAGCGAGCTAGCACCATGATGCCTATAAGAGAGGTTGCCCCCTACTGGGTTCCTCTACGAGGTCTAGGAACACACGATGACGTCAACCACCAAGATGCAAGAGGGAGGGTAGTGTACAACTGGGTCTACCAGCCATGGGATCGGCAAGATATTCTGACGTTCCGGAAATCTCTGCCCGATTTACGTAAAAACCCCACTGCCTTCTACACTGAATTAGGTACAGCCCTAGGTTCAACGATTATGACCCTGGCTGACATCGACTTGTTTTTCGGGTTATGTCTGCCAGCTGATGTGTGGAAGCAAATCCGGAAAGTCGACCACCTTGAGCTATTCGGACATACCTGGTCACAACTCGATGGAATAGATAGGCAACGAGAACCTGGACAGAAGCCTTTGAAATCCATTTTAGACCTCCCAGACAAAATTGTACAGAAATTGAAAACCCTGATCCCAGAAAAGAAAGTGGACTGGTCGATAGTAACGGCTTGTCGTCAGAAACCCCAGGAAGACGTATCGGACTACTTCTCCCGGTTTGAAACAGTGTTCTCCGATTACAGCGGCCAGGACATGACCACTGCAACCGGACACCATCTGTTTGTCCAGAATTATGTAAAGGGTTTGTCGCCGGAGGTCTCTCAGAAACTGCAGGCCAGTGAGAGTAGTTGGGCAGCCTCCAAACATGCGGCTATCCTTCAGATGGCCCAATATTACGAGCACCAGAAAAATGAAAACGATAGAGCAACAGAGAAAAAGAAGAAAGACTTAAAAGAGAGGGTAATGATTGCGCAGTTGCAAGGGGTGACTGTAGGACGAGAGCAATACAAAGGGAACTTTCAGACAAATGTCCCTAGGAACG
Source organism: Lissotriton vulgaris (assembly GCF_964263255.1). Lineage (NCBI taxonomy): Eukaryota > Metazoa > Chordata > Amphibia > Caudata > Salamandridae > Lissotriton > Lissotriton vulgaris. The sequence continues at coordinate 1,223,846,095 of NC_141693.1, forward strand.
CACTTCCTAAAGACCGCACCCCAACACCCCACATTGGACGTAGAGACATTAGCGAGGACCAGTGTGCCTTCTGCAAAGGATTTGGCCATTGGAAATCCCAGTGCCCGGTTCTGTTGGAGATTAACAGAAATAGGGACCCCAAGGACGTAGCGGGTGGACCGAGAAATAGAGGACAGCAACGGGGGTCCGCAAATGACACGACTAACGATAGATCAAACAGACCAAATACATTTGACCGACCCCGACAGAACCAATACCAGCAGTCTGACTGCGACGATGCCCACGACTTCGCATAGGACTGCCAAGGGCAAGGGAGGGATCCAGTCGAGCTCTATGTTGACCAGCAAGGTCCTTATGTCACCGCTAAGGTCCTGGGTACAAAGTCTCCATTTCTGATAGACACTGGCGCGACACGTAGTGCGTTATCTAAACGACTGATTCCAAGGGCACCCTTGTCTGGCTCACTTGTAACATCGATAGGTTTCGATGGAACGCCCTCCACTAACCCTTTGTCCACACCGATCCCCTTAGACTTAGAGAACAACACAACTGACACAACGTTTTTGCTTTCCGCCAATACTCCTGACGCCATTATGGGACTTGACTTGCTGGAGCATTTCCGAGCGACTATTAGATGTTCACAAGATGGAGTTCGAGTTTTCCTGTACGACACCCCATTCTGCTCAGACATTGCCCTTCCCGACGCATGTTTTCTATCACTGACACTGACTCGTCCCTACTTGACACTCTGCCTCCGTATTTGTGGGCCAAGACAGATTCGAACGTAGGACGCATGATGATTGACCCAGTGCACATCACTGTTCGACCAGACGCAATACTCCCAAAACTTCCACAATATCGGATATCGCCCAAGGGCGAGAAGGCATTGGTAAAGATTATTCAGTCACTGATAGATGCAGGAGTGGTAGAGGAAGTGGTTAGCAACGTTTGCAACAGTCCTATCTTGCCCATCATCAAGAAGCAAGGAGAGGGAGATGAGAAAGCATACCGCTTCATCATCGACCTTCGAGAGATCAACAAAGTAGTTGTACCCCAGTACCCCGTGGTCTCAGACATCACCACTATCCTGACTTTGATTCCTTCTACTGCCACCACCTTCACTGTCATTGACCTCAAAAACGCATTTTTCTCTATCCCCATCCACCCAGACAGCCGATATCTCTTTGGCTTCACCGTAAAGGCCCGCTCATATAGATTCTGTCGAGCACCCCAAGGCTACACAGAAAGCCCCAGCATCTACTGTCAGGCCCTCAAGAGACAACTGGATGAGGTCCAGTTACCCGATGGAGTGGTGTTGATACAATACGTCGATGACATCCTTTTGGCGGCCGACACCACTCCACTAGCAGTCACCGCCACCATTCAACTCCTGCACTTCCTTGCCGAAAATGGCCACAAGGTCTCCAAGAAGAAGTTGCAATTCTGCCAACCCCAGGTCACTTACTTAGGCCACCTTTTGTCCAAAGACGGAAGGAAACTTACTCCCGACCGGATCCAAACCATTCTTGAAACCCCTGTCCCTAAGACTCAGAAACAGGTCCGCTCCCTACTAGGCTTCACCTCCTTCTGTCGGCAGTGGTTGCCAAACTTCAGTCTCATTGTGAAACCGCTGCTTTCTCTGCTAGCTAAAGATGTCCCCTTCCCACTCCCTTGGACCCCTGAATGCCAATCCTCCTTCATAGAACTACGAGATGCCCTTTGTTCGGCCCCTGTCCTAGGTACCCCCGATTACACAAAGCCCTTCTCCCTCTACACTCACGAAAGGGAGGGATGTGCTTTGTCTGTCTTGACCCAGTCCATTGGCCCAAAGCAACGACCATGCGCTTACTTCTCTGCCACTCTTGACCCCGTAGCCAGAGCCTTGCCTGCCTGCCTTCGAGCTTTAGCGGCCGCTGCTATCTCTATCCGACAGAGTGAGGGGATCGTGCTCTCGAATTCCCACACGGTATTAGTACCCCATGCAGTTGACACCCTCCTGAACCAAACTAAGACGCAACACCTGACGAGTGCACGGCTGACTGGATACGAACTGACTCTGCTCGCACCCCACATCACCCTGAAAAGATGCACCACACTGAACCCGGCAACTTTGTTGCCCCTACCGGAGAACGATCCAAATGTGTCCCCTGTACATGACTGTGTGACCCTCACAGACGAACAGACTAGAAGTAGGGTTGACCTCAGAGACACAGCTTTTCCTGACCCTGACGGAGAGCTGTGGGTGGACGGCTCTTGCATCAAACTCCCTGATGGCACCACTTCAGCTGCCTATGCAGTCACCACGGCCCGAACTGTAGTAGAGACAGCCCGCATCACACAACGATCTGCACAGGCAGCAGAACTGATTGCCCTGACACGAGCATGCATCCTAGCAGCAGGAACCCCAGCGAACATTTACACCGACAGCCAGTATGCCTTCGGGGTGGTTCACCAATTTTGGGCTCCTTTGGAAGGAAAGGGGATTCTTGACCTCACACGGCACCCCCATCTTACATGGAGATCTAGTTTCCGCCCTGATCGAAGCCGTCCTTCTCCCCGAAAGACTTGCGGTCATCAAATGCCAGGCACACAAGAAAGTGACAGACATTATTGGACAGGGAAATGCACTAGCCGACATCACTGCTCGAACCACAGCTGAAAATAGGACGACAACACGCATATACGTGACCAGGTCCCAAGCAGAGAAATGGACCGACGCTAGGGACACTATTAGGGACATTCAAATGGCTAGCTCACAACACGAATTGACTGAATGGGCATGGGTGGGACTGAAAGACGATGAAGGCTGCTGGCGGACAAAAGACACGAACAAATGGTTGCTACCTGACTCATACCTGATTCCCATATTGACTATGGCACACTCCCCTGCACACATAGGATCAGCCCCCATGATTGAACTTGTCTCCAGAGTTTGGCACAACGACAAAACCACAGACTCCGCCAAACGTCTGGTCCAACAATGCTTGATATGCTTGCAACATAACCCCGGGAAAGGAACTGTGGTACCCCGGGGAGGGTTTGGGGTTCCCAATCACCCATTTGAAGTCCTACAGATGGACTACATCCAACTAGACAGATGCCAAGGCCTAAAATACGTACTTGTTGTGGTGTGTGCATTCAGCAAATGGGTGGAAGCATACCCAACCCGTGATAACACTGCTATGGCCACTGCAAAAGTACTATTAAAAGAATTTTTCCCTCGCTACGGCCTTTGTCGAATTTTATGGAGCGACAATGGCCCCCACTTCGTAGCCGAAGTTATCCAGCTCATCTTGAAAGGGCTGGGTGTAAAACAGAAGTTCCACGCAGTCTTCCACCCCCAGTCTGCTGGACTTTTTTGAGTGACACAATGCCACACTAAAACTAAAACTAGCCAAGATAGTGGCTACCACAGGACTGAAATGGCCAGACGCTCTCCCACTGGCATTGCTATTGATGCGTTCCACCCCCACCAAATACCACTTGACACCTTACGAGGTCGTTTTTGGCCGACCCATGAGCGTCTGGTCTGCACCAAAACCGACTTCCATTCATGACGTCCCGGACGTCCTAATGTCTGATTACTTGTATAAATTGACTGAAACTCTGTCTGTCATTCACCAACAGGTGCTGCATGCCATCCCTGACGCTTCCAGGGGTCCCGTACACAACCTGCAACCCGGGGATTTCGTATTGATAAAGAATTTCCAGCGCCCCAAGAGTCTGGAACCCCGGTGGACGGGCCCCTGGCAAGTCCTCCTCACCACCCGAACAGCTCTTCGAGTGGAAGGAAAGCGGACCTGGGTGCATGCGCACCACTGCAAACGGATCCCCCTGACTCTGACGACGACCGAAGACGTGACCGTCCAGGAAGAGCTCCTGAACAAAGACCGACCATCGCTGAACTGCTATCCAGACACAGAGACACTCGAACTAGCAAAGATTCCTGACCCCTCCGTGCCATCCAAAGAAGGGTATAACCTGCGACGAAAGGAGGGAGTTTCGGCTAAGCAGACTGTTGACTAAGTCATAATTCTCAGATCGGTGGCCTAACACTACAAAGGCTGTCAGGAGAGAAAGCCAGACGAGGTTTTTGGTTCTGCCCGCTACCGAGCTCCCTTGAAGATGATGAAAGCGCCCGATAAGAAGATGATGGAAGCGCCCAATAAGAAGATGATGGAAGCGCCCGATAAGAAGATGATGGAAGCAACCGGACATCCGAAAATTCGCTACAGAAACCCAAAGACAGACAAAATCCACAGTTCAAAGACAATTGCACTTTTTATCACGATCCTCTTCTGCTTTCTCCTCATGACCACACTCTGGATTGTGGAAGAAAACGCACCCGCTCATGAGACATTCCTGACCACTGCACAGCCTACCACCATGAAGGAACATTATTTGATTTCCCTCTCTCCCCAACTCAGAGAAAGGCGAAATGAGTTTTGGAACAACTCCTTTGTGCAGCTGCTGCACCAGCACAATCTTGCCACCAACTGCTGGATCTGTGGGTTGCTACCCCACGCCAGTGGACATTTGATACCCTTCATCCCTTCACCCTTCTCAATTCACGGCTCCTGCCTTGCTTGGCTGATCCTCCTGCAAGAGAGCTATAGGGAAAATGCCACCTCCAGCAAAACTATGACGCATTTCTTTCATGAGGTCTGGCGAAACAAGACGAAGACACATTTCTGCCCGCAGAACTCCAACGACTCTATCCACATGGACATCCCTGCCAAAGAACAAATTGAAATGCAGGTCTTCAACAATCCGACCAGACCCACCTTCTCCTACCTTCGGAAGTGAACAGCCGCCACCCTGACTGTGGCCCTATCCGTCATCAACGTCACAGGCCTTATGTGCAAAGAAGGGCTTGGGACACAGCTGGTGGGCCGCAGTGCTTGCCGCATCACCAGAACTTTGGACTCCACCGATCCACCTTCCTTTGTATCCTCTCCAAACATGTACTTTGTTTGCGGCACAAAAGCTTACACCTGGCTCCCCAAAGGCTGGGGGGGGGCACTTGTTTTATCTCCTTCATCCTTCCTCCGACCTATGTGGCTCCGGCGAATCACCATAGACAAAAACGAGCCAAGGACATTGAACAAGCCGACTCTACAGGAGCACAGTTCCTCGATGCAATGAAGGGACTTGTTCCACTCTGGGGCCCGATGGCAAACAGCCGAGCCATTCGACATTTGACTCAGGCAGTCGGACAACAATGAACATCACAGCTGGTATCCTTGCAAACAACACAGCCGAGCTTCAAGCGGTCCGCCTGGTGGCTCTCCAGAACCGCCTTGTTCTAGATGTGGTTCTAGCGGATCGTGGTGGAGCATGCCGCATTATTGGGTCCAGCTGCTGTACATATATACCGGACAATTCACCCTCAGTGTACAAAGCCATCGAACATCTCCACAGACTCTCCTCAGAAGTTCACCAGGAGCAGGAAGAATGGTCGCTTGGTGGATGGTTTTGGAGTACTGTTAAGAACTGGGGCTGGAGACTGTTTACCATTATCCTGATTCCTGTGGTTGTAATATGTGGGTTCTGCTTAGGAATTCAATGCCTGCCGCCTTTGTGTTCATTATGTGCGAATAGTATCTGCCCTAAGACTGTGGACTTTGGAAAGGAACGCATGGGAGCACTGTATGATGTCGAGGTTAGGAATCTAATGCAGATAGACATTGAGTAGACAAGCTGGCTAGATATCTTGAAAAGGGAGGACTGTTAAAACCTAGACTGCAGTGTCAACATTATCGGCGCCATCTTGTTTGCCTTTTGAGCCCATTCATGCACGTAAGCGGCAGCCATTTTAAAATACCATGGCCTCTCTGCCCATCGCCCACAGCCAGCGCGTCTCTCTCTCTCTCTCTCTCGACCTCGCAGGTATCCCCCGCGCGCTGACAGCCCCCGCTCTCACATGCCTTGGGCCATAAACCCCTCTTCAGCGCAACTCTGCCTCGGAACCCCATCCTGTTCCCAGCTCATCACCTCCCTCCATTCCTCTCATGATCCTGGGTCCTTTGATAAAACCCCCCTTTCCTCTGTGCCCGATTGTCTTACTCGTTCCCAGGCTGCCACCTTGAAGTATCTTCATTAATAAATCCAAGATACAGAAAGGTATATTTGATGAAGTTTAATCCAGGAATATAAGATCCCATCCACATACAAGGCCAGCAGACATCAACTGACACCAATTAGAACATTTCCATGACACATACGGTGACATAGCTAGTGATGTCCTTAAGATTCTATTAAAGCTGCAGTGTTAAATATCACACATCCTCTTCCCTCAAAAACAAACAAAGAGGAGAAAAAATAAATAAATAAATAAGTTATGCAAAATACACAAAATTATCAAGATACACAGATCATACAAAATCAGTAAGATAACTAGGCCTTTTGGACACACGTGTAGAAGACCTAATATTTCCAGAAACAATTGCTTTACTATTTTCCAAATCCTTTTCCTTGGAATCACAAGTCAGTCCTTTCCAATGCCGACTACGCCAGTGAAGTATCTTCATTAATAAATCCAAGATACAGAAAGGTATATTTGATGAAGTTTAATCCAGGAATATAAGATCCCATCCACATACAATGCCAGCAGACATCAACTGACACCAATTAGAACATTTCCATGACATATACGATGACATAGCTAGTGATGTCCTTAAGATTCTATTAAAGCAGCAGTGTTAAATATCACACACCTGGCCCTGCGGATGCTGTTTATTGCCCCCCATACAGTAGGAAGCTTCTCCCATCAAAGGATCCACAAGTTGATCAAAGCCCCCACCCCATGAGATCCGATCAACCACATACATTCCGTGAATCGGCGGAATGTCCAGTTGCGCAACAATCGTCACCTGTTGTAACCGGGGTGGGGACTTCAACTGTAAATGTGTGTGGGAACGGGCCTGAAGCGGGGATTCCGAGGATGTCCTTTCAGACTTCAAAGCATTTGCAAGAATGTACCACATGCAATAAACTGTAATAAAGATCATAAACCTGTGTATAAGAGGCCAGGCCTGAGAGATGCGGTTAGAGCACCTCGAGAAGATACCCTGTTGTCTGATTTGATGTGTTCTGCTCCGTCGGAACAAAACTTCTGTTTCCTGCCTTCCAGTCTCCAGCGCCTGCCTCTTTGTTTGGTAACTTGAGTGGTAATAGAGGCGGTTAGCGCCGGGCAACTTTGAAAAAGGTCATCAGCCCTACCCTTTTTCCACATACATAAACACACCTTTTTTTAAAAAAATGCCTTTTTGTAACTTACATGTGTGCTGCATGAAGCAGCACACATTTAAGTTACAAACTGGGATTTCATGTTTGTTTATGTGCAGGAAGGTACACCTTCCTGTACATAAACAAACCTCCCTGCTTGCAGACACCCGCACTCTGGTGCAAGGGTGCCTGCGTTGGCGCCAAGTTGAGAAACCTAGCGCCATCGCAGGGGCAAAAGCAAAGGCTGCACCCTGTCCTTGTGAATATGGTGCAGGCTTGCTTTTCCGAAGTGGCGGATAGAGGCGTTAAGCCAAGAAGGCTAACACCTCTCTCCGCCACTTCCTTGTGAATATCCCCCTTCGTGTCTAACACAAAGTGCACAACCCTATATAGGGTTTAATCACTTATGGTTTTTATTTTTTTATATCTGATTTAGTCTACAAGGTAATTGTGACTGCACGGAAATTTTCCTTGATACAGTAACAGTATATTTTGCCAGCAGAAAGTGATTAGCTAAGCCTTTTTTTTTTTTTTTTAAACAAATTTTATTCGTCAAGTTGCACAAAGAACGCATGACTCTGCACAACAGAGTCTACTGCAGCATCACATGCTATTAAATGGCAACAATTGACCTTTTTGTGAAGAAAACAAAGCAAGCAATATCATGAGTATTACAAACAGTAACATCCCCCGAACCCCAACAGTTCCCCCTCCCACCTCTCAGATTGCGCCGCCACCACCAAGACCCACGCACACCAAGCACACACACTCCCCCGACCACCCTCCCCTCCCCCTGAGCCAGGCCCACCCGCCCCATCCACTCCCTCAATCCACCGTAACATCATCTGGTTCGATCGGCAGCTCCAGCCACAGGCCCCTATAGTCAGCCCACCCCTTCCAAATTTTGTAGTGCTTACGCGGGCATCCCCGCGTCACAAGATCGGCCGCTCCAGCCCCATGTTAAAGTCCAACCCGTTTTTCCAGGCAGCCACAGGTGCCTTTTATAAATGTTGCCCCATATCCCCTCCATCGCATGTAATAGAGCAAGCTGGGGCATACGTGGGAGCGACCACCCCAGGACTTCAAAAAAGGCAAGCAAAGATACTCCTCCAGAACCGGTCTAATGATAAGCATTGCCAGACAATATGTAAAAAGGTGCCCTCAGCCCCGCAACACCTCAGGCACTCTGGGGATGCAACCAACCCCACCCACCACAACCGCACCCGGGTAAAGTAGACAGTGAAGATATTTAAATTGGATGAGGCGGAGGCGAACAGCTAAAGCGGCCCCTCGTGGTGTGGCAAGGGATTCCCTCCAGTCTTCTTCCTCCATAGCCCCCACATCCCCCTCCCACGCCTCCTGAAGCCTCCCTATTTTTGGCTTGTTGTATTCCTCTTTGTTTTCATGATCTTAGTGTTGATATTTCACTGGCTTTGGCAAAATTTGTGAGGTAGATTACTGAGCGGGTGCTTGCAGGCAGAGAAGAGCAAGCGACAGACAGTTGTGTTAAACCCAAAACTCACTCCTCACAAACTTTTATCACTGTTGTATCTTTATGTTGCAAATAAAACAATATTTATAACCCTTTGATGTACATTTGGGCCTGATTTGATTTGCAAAGATTTTGCCATGAGTCGGTATGACTTATTCTTGTAGTACCCTGAATTTCAACAGTACTCCTGGCCTATGCGGAGGGCCCAGCTCACAAAGTTAAATCTACATACAGAGATCTCTGCACAGGCAGATTTATACTTACGCGAAGCAGTAAATGAATTCCTGGATTCAATTCACCAAAACCAACTGATTATTTGCCCTATTTACTCTTATTAGTAGAAGTGCATTTACTCCTGCCTCCCCCGAGCTAGAGGGTGGAGACACAACCAACTCAAACTATGACTGTAAAGTTACTAATTTAGTATACATCATCCAAACATAGTTCTGCATTGCGTTGGTAGGAAGCTTTGACTACACTATGCAGAACTTTGAATTGAAAAGAAAAGGGAAGCAGACATAATACGAAGAAACAGCACACATCTGATACACATTACTCCTGGAAGCACATAAATGAATCCCTCACGCTGTGCTCTGACCTTTTTGGCTGCTGAATGATGCTGTGTGTTCAGAACTGAACTTAATGCGTATTGTGTGTCATGGTGCATCTCTGGGCGTTTATTTGGAGCACAAATTGTGTTATGTGTCTTTCAGTATGTGAAGAGAAGTATTGGGTGTGGTATGAGCCATATTTTTTTAATCATTAAAAAGTTCATATTTGGGGGGCGTGGCTACGGTGGTGAACATGGCGGACGCAGCCTAGGCGAGCTCCGTCCCGCCGAGCAGATATCCGGCAACAATCCTGCGTCTCCCCGACAATAAGACGCCCGACTTGGAGTTTTTTGGCAATCGGAACCAGCAGCGGTACTCCGGCTGCATTTTAGAGGCTGAGGTCGAAGGCTGGGCAGAGGTCTGGGTCCCGAGGCGGTGCGGCATACTAACGCATGTGAGGCCGGGGCCTTGATTTCCTACCAGCCGGGCGGAAGTGCGACGTGGCCGGGCAGCAGTGGGCGGTCCGGCACTTCCGGTGCGTGCGCCTCTGCAGCGCGCTTCACGGCGCGGCCAGAGAAAGGAGCGGAGCCTGGCGACACGGCAGCAGGATCGCGTGAGTCCCATTGGGCGGTCGCATCGGACCGGGGGGGACACTTCGGAGATGTGGGCGCGACGGACCACCTATCCTCCCAACCTCTCTTGGACTCCTGCTGGTGATTGTGGCGCTCACTGTGGGGGAAGCGTGGGCCCCTGGCTGGGATTAACCGCTGCACCCAGGCGGAGTTGTATGCACGGTGTGCTGTGGCCTTCGCCCGGTTCTGCCCCACCGCGGGGCCACTAACGGACCCTCCTGAGGCCAAGGACCGGGAATCTGCGGACAAATAGTGTGGTGGGGATCAGCCGGGGACGCTGCGGTGGCGCTGGACAGTGGAGGCGAGCCGCCCAAGCGGTTGATTGTACTTTGGGGCCTGGCCCCGAGATGGTGGTCCTCGGCGGACTGGCGGCGGTGCCCCTGGAGTAAAACCTACAAGACGGTGCAGTCGAGGCGGACCCGGCACCCAACGTTGTGCACATGCCGGCCTGGAATCTGAGGGGGGTACTAACCCAACGTGGTGCCACTGGTGCGAGGAGGCGAAACGACGCCGGCGGACGCGTGAATTCGCCTGGCGGTGGACGTTCACACCCAGATCACTGCTCCCGAGGCGCCCTCGAATTGGCTCTGGCATCTACGGACCATTATGACGAGGGGCAATACCGGTGGGCACACTTCTAAGCAAGGCACGATAGACAGATTCACTGGGCCAATTGGAAATGCGGGAGCAGCGGGGAGCCCTCCAGCGTCCGGCCCCGACAACGTCGCCCTCATGGCAGTGATAACCCAATCTAGAGACATGCTAGACGCAAAAATTGGGGCAGTTGGAGCCGACGTTACATTACTGCGCCAGGACTTGCGTACTGCGGTGGCTCGCATTACAGAAGGGGAGACGAGAATCACGGGAGTGGAGGACGACGTGGCGACCCTGCAAAAGAAGGTGGCCAATATGGAAGGTATCCAGAAGAGCCTTGCCTTACGGGCTGAGGATGCTGAAGGGCGCGTTCGAAGAAACAATCTACGCTTTGTGGGATTTCCGGAGGGCTGTGAGAAGGGCGACATGGAGGCCTTCCTGACCCACTGGCTGGAAGGGTGGCTCCCCCCAGACTCCCTATCGTGCTGTTTCATAGTGGAACGCGCGCACCGGGCTCTGACCCAAAAACCGCCGCCGGGAGCTCGTCTCAGACCAGTGATAGCCAGACTGCTTAACTATCACGACCGTGACACGATCCTGCAACAAGCGCGCATGAAGGAACCTCCGCTGTTTGAAAGCCACCGAATCCTGATATTCCTGGACTACACCAGGCTGGTACAGCAACAACGCCAATCCTTCACCGAGGCCAAGGCGCGACTGCGGGGCCTAAATATCCAGTATGCTCTGCTCTACCCTGCCCGCCTACGGCTGGTTTTCCAGTCCAAGACTCAATTCTTCCATACTCCGGAGGAAGTATTTGTCTGGACAGATGAGACAGTCCGGATCAGGGTGCATACTTCCCCGGGTCGGGATTCGGACACATCCTCTACAGCGGGCCCCCTAGGACCCCCCCGGCGGTCACGTAGCAGGAGTAATTGGAGATCCCATAAGAAGAAGAATCCTCCCCCAGGGAATGCTGCTGCTGAGGCTGCTGAGGCTACTGACTCCCAAAATCCTACATCATAGCCTCTGAGGGATATGGCAGGCCTCGGATCGAGACTCAGTGGGGTAACTACACTCCTCCTGAACATGGACAATTTTTATAGATTGCCAATTGGAACTTCAGCTGAACAAGTAACTTTTTTTGGGGTTTTGGGGTGCTGGTTGGGGGACGGCTTGACAAGGGCGGACATAGCCCCTTGGTTGGGAAGGGTTTGGTTGTTGGGGGGTACGTTGACATTGCTTGGGTAGTTCTTGGGGATCCATTGGGATAGTGGGTCTCGGACCTCCCGTTGGGGGCCGGGGACGATCTATACCGCGACAGGTACTTCAATGTTGCTGAGGTATGGGGTGGGGGGAGGTGGGGCGTTTTGAGGGTAGTTGGGTGTGGGGCAAGAGAGGGGGGGTCGTGGGTATGGGTAGGTGGGGTGGGGGGGTAGGAGTGCTGTTGAGAGGGTAGTTGGGTTGGTCACAGTGTCTGCGCGAATTTGGCTGCATAAATGTGTGTGTGTGTGTGGCTCCAAAAGCCCAGGGCCTTGCTTTTCCTTCCTATTGATAATGGCTGATGTTCAGGGAACGGGCCAGACCCAGGTGATGTTACGTGTGGTTAGTTGGAATGTCCGGGGAATGTTGGACAAAATAAAACGAGGGGCGGTATTGCAGCTGGGGAAGAGGGAACGGGCGGATGTTCTCCTTTTGCAGGAGACACACCTCCAGGGTACCAAAACCCTTAGCTTGCAGCGTAATGGTTATCAGCAAGTGTTTCATGCAGGTTTTGCGAGGGGGTCTCGAGGAGTGGCAGTCCTGGTGCATCGCAGGCTCTCCTATGTGCAAGAGACGCAATGGATTGATGCCCATGGTAGATATGTATTTGTCAAAGGTATGGTTGTGTAGACGAGCCGATGGTCTTTGGTAGCGTGAGCCGATGGTCTTTGGTAGCGTGTACGCCCCACCCCCGCTGCAGGAGGCGCTTATTGAAAAGCTGTTTGAGGTGTGGGTCGATAGCCCGAATGTACTGGCGATCGTGGGTGGTGACTGGAATGATGTGATGGATGGACGGCTGGACCGATATAGGCCCAGTGGGGGGCTTTCAGTAGACGCTCCCACGAAACTGAGCGGCATGGTGCAGGGGATGGGATGGATTGATTCATGGCGATACCAGCATGCTCAGACACGCGAATACTCCTATGTCTCCGCCGTGCACCGATCTTTCTCTAGACTAGACTATCTGTTCATTCCCCCCCCTTGGATAGGGAGGGTGGCCTCTACGTCTCTACTCCCATGCGGCATATCTGACCACTCCCCTGCGACGCTGAATCTTTACCTAGATAGGAAGCGACAGCCCTTTAGATGGCGCCTGTCCACGTGGCACCTACAACAAGACGGCTACCGATTGCATATTCGAGAAGCCATATCCCACTACTGGGAAGATAACGATGGGCCCGAAACAGATGCCGTTATCCTGTGGGAAGCTCTAAAACCCGTGGTCCGGGGAGTTGACATTGCCTGGTGCGCGGAAGCCCGCAGAACTCGTAGGAGGGATTTAGAAGAGGCAGCGGGGCGGGTCCGAGACCTGGGGGGGGAGAGTAGTACTGGCGACTCAGCTGAGGTGGTCGGACAGTTGCTGCTGGCGCAGCAATCCTATACATCCCTGTTGCTAAATGAGGCACGCCAACTGTGGTTGGCTACGCAAAGTAGAATCTATCAGTGGGGGGATAGATCCAGTACCATGCTCCACAGACTCTGCCAACATACCTTCCGGGCGCAGTCCCTGCCGGGACTATGCGATGAGCTGGGGGGCCCTGTAACAGCTCCGGAGGACCTGGCAGCCAGCTTCGTGCAATATTACGCGGCTCTTTATGCCCCCCAAGATGCTCTCCCAGCGGAGGACGTTGACAAATTCTTGGCAGACCTTCCGCCTCGCGCGCTTTCGGACGAAGGTCGCGACCGGCTGGAACTCCCTCTATCACTGGAGGAGTTGGATACGGCGCTAGGGGAGCTGAACACCAGGAAGGCCCCTGGACCTAACGGGTTCCCATGTGAATTTATGAAGACTTTTCACCTCCAACTGGGGGCACGTTATAGAAAGGCACTAGAGGCGGCCAGGGAACGGGGTCGCCTTCCGGCGGACTGGCAACACGCCGAAATTGTGGTCTTTTGTAAGCCCGGGAGGCCCCCCGAACACCACTCTTCATACTGACCGATATCGCTCTTAAATTTTGAAGCAAAGCTCTTGGCGAAAGCCCTGGACAATCGCCTCCTCCCCAATATTACAGACCTAGTTCACCCTGATCAGGCTGGCTTCATGCCCCATAGGGCGAGGAGACACAATATTCGTCGCGCGCAGGTGGTAGTGGAGGTGGCCCGAACTGCCGGAATTCAAACAGCGCTCCTTCTGGCCGACATAGATAGAGCATTTGATTCCTTGAGTTTGGTCTATCTCCGAGCGCTTCTGTCCCGCCTGAATCTTGGGCCTCGCTTCCTCTCCTACCTACAATAGCTATACATAGACCTGACGGCGTCGGTGAGAGTGGCGGGAGCAGTATCAAACCCCTTTTCCATCGGCAGAGGTACCAGGCAGGGCTGCCCTCTCTCACCCTACTTATTTGCATTGGCCATGGAGCCGCTGGCGGCGTGGGTGCGGATTGATGCACAGCTGCGGGGACTCGAATGGGAGATGGGTCCTTCTGATCGTATTGCACTCTACGCCGACGATGACCTCTTCTTCCTTACCGATATAGATAGGTCGGGACCTAGAGTTCTTGAGATAATGCGTATATTTGGGGAGGTATCAGGCCTACGCTTAAATGTGCAGAAATCCACGCTGTGGGTACTGGGGGATCATGAGAGGAGGGGACCCTTGGCATCGGCGCTGCAGGAGGCGGTTGGCGGTATCAAATACCTGGGAGTCTTTCTGACCGATATACCAGGAATAGCTTGGGCACGCAACGAGATGCCGGTCTAGGATCGCGTGCGATCTGATATTAAAACATGGTCCAGAATGCCGCTAAATATATATGGTCGGCGATATTTAAGATGGTGGCCCTCCCACGCCTCCTGTATCAGCTGCAGAGTCACCCATATCCCAATGCGCCACAGTGGTTTCGACAAGTGAATTCGGAGTTAAGCCAGTTTCTCTGGGCCGGAGGAGTGGCGAGAGTGGCTCTTCGTACTTGCTTTCTCTCCACTTACTGTGGGGGACTGGCCACCTCGGACATCCTGTCCTACTACCAAGCATCTCACTTGCTGGTGCTAAATGAATGGGGGTATGGGGACCGAGGTGACCCGGCCTATGCCCTAGAGCGGTACATGATGGATCCAGACACCCTACATACCATCCTGTATTCGGCGACCGTCAGGAAGAGGCTTCCCGTGGTCACCCAGGTGGTCTTCCGAGTGTGGCGTGGAGCTCTACGCCGCATGGGGTGGTGGAATAGGCTAACGAGGTAGACACCGCTGTGGCAGAACGGACAGCTGTCGGCCTTGGCATCCTTGCAGGGGTTCCGGGGCTGGGATGCTATCGGCATCTCCACTTTGGGACGCGTCATGAAAGGCACGACTCTCAAGTCGTTCCAAGCATTGAGCGAAGAATATACTATGCCTCGAACCCAATTTTTCAAGTATCTGCAGCTGCGACATGCCCTGTCCCCTTCCCTAGTGGGCTTGGACTCGCTGCCCGACTTTAGTCCCCTTGAGGCTAAGGTGTTTATGGGGGAACTGGAGGAGAAGAAAATCTCTAACATTTATCAAACTCTGGTCACACATTGCTCCTCTTCACTAGGTGGATTGCGCTCCATGTGGGAGGGGGACATTGGGGCGTTTGAGGCGGAGGACTGGAGGGAGGCCCTAGAGGCCCCGAGAGGAGCGGCAATAGCAGTGCGCTTAAGGTTCATTCAATTTAAATACCTGCACAAAGCCTATTATACCAGAAAACGACTGTGGAGGGCTGGTTTGATTGCCTCCCCTGAGTGCTTGCGGTGCGAGCGGGCGGCTGGTACGTTTGTACACACGGTATGATCATGCGAGAAGCTGTCGAGATTTTGGATGGGAGTGTGGGACTGATTATCTGAGGTCCTGGGCTGGGACCTCTCCCGCTCGCCGCAGTTGGGCCTCCTGCATATAATGGAACAGGTTGGAGGAAACATATATAAACGCCATCTGCTGGTTCTGGGCCTCACAGTGGCCAAAAGAGACATTGTACAATTGCTGGTGGACCCGGGGTGAAAAGGAGTACACACTATTAGTGATTCGCTAATTGCAGAGTATGGACTATGCAGACACTGTGCGGGGATGGGGGCGGGATCCAGGAAGAGGGGAGTGGGTTGGAAGTTGGGAGGGTTAGTTTAATATCAAATGTTGATTGAATTGAATGTACGCGATGACTCATTATCTGCTCGCTGGTCCTTCGATGTATTGAGGGACAGTGTCCCATATGCAATTCGACAACAATAAAATTTGTTCTAAAAAAAAAAATACGTTCATATATGTAATTTCCTAGCTAGACAGATCCTTTACAATTGCATTATATAATGTGATTTGTAAAGGTTTGCTGAAATGTTTACAGTTATATGACTGTGTTTACATTTTGTACTTTTATTGTTTTAAGTTTTGTAGTATATTTTATAATTTTTTAATATTTGTGCAATGTCATGTAGATGGGGATATGTAAAGTGGAAATTAATGAGCCATTGTTTTAAAATATCTAATATCTTTTCAAACTTGCACAATGAAGTGTTTATGAACAGCTGCAATAATCTACCCATTTTTCTTTTCTTTGATTTACATTTTTCACCATTGAGCTTTGTGCTAGTTGTGATATAATCAAAGCAGTGCATGAGGAGTTGCCCTTGGCTCAAGCCAGTACAGCTGCAACACTAGCAGTGCTCTTAAAAACAGGAATGATGGTCACTGCAACCTAAGTAGATAAAAATATGTTTTATAACTCTATTCATTAGTTTGAGTTATACAGGTGCCTCTCATTCATGGCTGGACTGGGAACCCAAAGCAGCCCTGGCAACGTTTGTAGCAAACGAGCCTGCCTTCTATGGGAGGGTGGGGAAATGGCAACAATTATGCTTTCTACTACACATTTTACATTATATATTCAATTGTGCAAGCTTTCGCTCACTACTGACTTTGTGCTTAACCCCATGTTGCTGCTTCTTTTTCGATTCCAAGGGTCGCAAGCTAAAAAATAAAAAAAGCACCCTGAGAACTGTCCACATGAAAACATAGGGACAAGTAAAGCCCTCTTCAGACCAACGTGCATCACATCCCCTTGACAAGTTGCAAAGCAGGAAGGAGAGCATGCTTCTTACATCCTTCAGCTACCTCACATTGCTGGGAGAGAAAAGGATGAGAGACAGAGTAACCATAAGGGGAGTCTGGTGAATAGTTATTTAATTGACACAAGCAGCATGATATTTCTCACAGAAACACTGTTCATAGGAGAAGGGTGATAGTTAGCATGGTGTGCTGATAAGGGAAGAGAAATAAACCAAAGTGGATGCTTGAGGCATTGACCGAAGAGGTAACAAACAGAGAACACAACACAGTTTATTTATTTATTTAAAGAGTTTTCTATAGCGCGAACATGACCCTTGGGTATCAGAGAGCTTCACATTATAAGAGGTAGGTTAGCGACAAGTCTTGTCCTTGGTTATTCATTACTCTATAATCACTTAAGATAGCTCTCAAGGCTGGCTTTGAACTCGCTGAGCATGGATCAGGCATGCATATAAGTACATCATACATGGCTAAGACATCCTCCAATTCAATATTTGGCGACTTTGGTCGACAGTGATTTGTGTCCCTAATTATTGAATTGGAGGATGTCCTAGCCATTTGACTGACAACTATGGGCTTGTGTGCAAAGTTTTAGTCTGTGGCAGTGGGGTGGGGCATAGACTTTGAAATAGAGACAAGACATGACACTGAGGAGATTGAAGGGCAGCCCATTCAGCGTGGAATTATGTGGAGGACTGAAATAACAATGGCCATACTTGAACAAGATACTCAGTACTATTGCTTTTTGTCTATGCATGACTAATATTGTATTGGCTAATAAGGGACTGTATAAATGGGGAATATAAAAGACGAAATACTGCCATTTGAATTATATGAGTGCAACAACATTCCAGCATGGCCGCTGTAATAACAGTATGTGAACTATATTGGCAGTAGTCCTTCCTTGTTTGCCATGAAGATATCGTCCAATAAGATCTGTTCAAATGGTTTTTAAATGCATGTCATTAACTTTGCAGTGTTAACTTTATGAGCATTGAGGAAAGCAAATCACCGAAACGCGTCTGCTCATCAAATTAACAGTCTAATAAGACCCCGTGAGTGCTCAGTGTTTGTTCTGGAGAGAAATGTACATGAGCTCACCATCACGATAAAGGATGCACCCCTCCTTGGAGTTCGGCAGTCTTGGTGGAACTTGTGTTGGGATATATATATATATATATTGAACACCAAATGCCCGTAAGCTGTTTCGGAGGGTCACTCTGCCAAAAGAACACCAACCGGCTTGACTTTTCCTGCTCCCCACCGCGTTCTTGAAAGTTATGTCTGCCTTACGCGTTTCGATGCACCTTGCATCTCATCAGAGGCTTGCTGTCACAATTCAGAGGAGGTGGCTTTCTTTTATTTCCATTAAGAACCGGCTTGATTAGTTCAGCCCCGTCCCCCCGCATGGCATGCTGGGAGCGGTAGTTCCTGGAAGATTGCCTTCTTATTTTCCCTCAGTGGGTACCTCTTGTAATTGTGTAATTGTCCACTTAACTTTCCTTGGTAGGATCAGTCACGAGGTGGAAAGACAATGTACTTCGGTCTTTCGGCGCTGCCTTCCATGAGTTGGTCTCATGGTGCCGCTTCTCAGTTGACCATCAGGGACGATCAATTTGTTTATAAGAGAAGGTGCTCCCTCCACGACGTGGGCCGCCGTTGATATATTGAACACCAAATGCCCGTAAGCTGTTTCGGAGGGTCACTCTGCCAAAAGAACACCATCTGGCTTGACTTTTCCTGCTCCCCACCGCGTGCTTGAAAGTTATGTCTGCCTTACGCGTTTCGATGCACCTTGCATCTCATCAGAGGCTTGCTGTCACAATTCAGAGGAGGTGGCTTTCTTTTATTTCCATTAAGAACCGGCTTGATTAGTTCAGCCCCGTCCCCCCGCATGGCATGCTGGGAGCGGTAGTTCCTTGAAGATTGCCTTGTTATTTTCCCTCAGTGGGTACCTCTTGTAATTGTGTAATTGTCCTCTTAACTTTCCTTGGTAGGATTAGTCACGAGGTGGAAAGACAATGTACTTCGGTCTTTCGGGCTGCCTTCCATGAGTTGGTCTCATGGTGCCGCTTCTCAGTTGACCATCAGGGACGATCAATTTGTTTATAAGAGAAGGTGCTCCCTCCACGACGTGGGCCGCCGTTGATATATTGAACACCAGATGCCCGTAAGCTGTTTCGGAGGGTCACTCTGCCAAAAGAACACCATCCGGCTTGATTTTTTCTGCTCCCCACCGCATGCTTGAAAGTTATGTCTGCCTTACGCGTTTCGATGCACCTTGCATCTCATCAGAGGCTTGCTGTCACAATTCAGAGGAGGTGGCTTTCTTTTATTTCCATTAAGAACCGGCTTGATTAGTTCAGCCCCGTCCCCCCGCATGGCATGCTGGGAGCGGTAGTTCCTGGAAGATTGCCTTGTTATTTTCCCTCAGTGGGTACCTCTTGTAATTGTGTAATTGTCCGCTTAACTTTCCTTGGTATGATCAGTCACGAGGTGGAAAGACAATGTACTTCGGTCTTTCAGCGCTGCCTTCCCTGAGTTGGTCTCATGGTGCCGCTTCTCAGTTGACCATCAGGGACGATCAATTTGTTTATAAGAGAAGGTGCTCCCTCCACGACGTGGGCCGCCGTTGATATATTGAACACCAAATGCCCGTAAGCTGTTTCGGAGGGTCACTCTGCCAAAAGAACACCATCCGGCTTGACTTTTCCTGCTCCCCACCGCATGCTTGAAAGTTATGTCTGCCTTACGCGTTTCGATGCACCTTGCATCTCATCAGAGGCTTGCTGTCACAATTCAGAGGAGGTGGCTTTCTTTTATTTCCATTAAGAACCGGCTTGATTAGTTCAGCCCCGTCCCCCCGCATGGCATGCTGGGAGCGGTAGTTCCTGGAAGATTGCCTTGTTATTTTCCCTCAGTGGGTACCTCTTGTAATTGTGTAATTGTCCGCTTAACTTTCCTTGGTAGGATCAGTCACGAGGTGGAAAGACAATGTACTTCGGTCTTTCAGCGCTGCCTTCCATGAGTTGGTCTCATGGTGCCGCTTCTCAGTTGACCATCAGGGACGATCAATTTGTTTATAAGAGAAGGTGCTCCCTCCACGACGTGGGCCGCCGTTGATATATTGAACACCAAATGCCCGTAAGCTGTTTCGGAGGGTCACTCTGCCAAAAGAACACCATCCGGCTTGACTTTTCCTGCTCCCCACCGCGTTCTTGAAAGTTATGTCTGCCTTACGCGTTTCGATGCACCTTGCATCTCATCAGAGGCTTGCTGTCACAATTCAGAGGAGGTGGCTTTCTTTTATTTCCATTAAGAACTGGCTTGATTAGTTCAGCCCCGTCCCCTCGCATGGCATGCTGGGAGCGGTAGTTCCTGGAAGATTGCCTTGTTATTTTCCCTCAGTGGGTACCTCTTGTAATTGTGTAATTGTCCGCTTAACTTTCTTTGGTAGGATCAGTCACGAGGTGGAAAGACAATGTACTTCGGTCTTTCGGCGCTGCCTTCCATGAGTTGGTCTCATGGTGCCGCTTCTCAGTTGACCATCAGGGACGATCAATTTGTTTATAAGAGAAGGTGCTCCCTCCACGACGTGGGACGCCGTTGATATATTGAACACCAAATGCCCGTAAGCTGTTTCGGAGGGTCACTCTGCCAAAAGAACACCATCCGGCTTGACTTTTCCTGCTCCCCACCGCGTGCTTGAAAGTTATGTCTGCCTTACGCGTTTCGATGCACCTTGCATCTCATCAGAGGCTTGCTGTCACAATTCAGAGGAGGTGGCTTTCTTTTATTTCCATTAAGAACCGGCTTGATTAGTTCAGCCCCGTCCCCCCGCATGGCATGCTGGGAGCGGTAGTTCCTGGAAGATTGCCTTGTTATTTTCCCTCAGTGGGTACCTCTTGTAATTGTGTAATTGTCCGCTTAACTTTCCTTGGTAGGATCAGTCACAAGGTGGAAAGACAATGTACTTCGGTCTTTCAGCGCTGCCTTCCATGAGTTGGTCTCATGGTGCCGCTTCTCAGTTGACCATCAGGGACGATCAATTTGTTTATAAGAGAAGGTGCTCCCTCCACGACGTGGGCCGCCGTTGATATATTGAACACCAAATGCCCGTAAGCTGTTTCGGAGGGTCACTCTGCCAAAAGAACACCATCCGGCTTGACTTTTCCTGCTCCCCACCGCGTGCTTGAAAGTTATGTCTGCCTTACGCGTTTCGATGCACCTTGCATCTCATCAGAGGCTTGCTGTCACAATTCAGAGGAGGTGGCTTTCTTTTATTTCCATTAAGAACCGGCTTGATTAGTTCAGCCCCGTCCCCCCGCATGGCATGCTGGGAGCGGTAGTTCCTGGAAGATTGCCTTGTTATTTTCCCTCAGTGGGTACCTCTTGTAATTGTGTAATTGTCCGCTTAACTTTCCTTGGTAGGATCAGTCACGAGGTGGAAAGACAATGTACTTCGGTCTTTCAGCGCTGCCTTCCATGAGTTGGTCTCATGGTGCTGCTTCTCAGTTGACCATCAGGGACGATCAATTTGTTTATAAGAGAAGGTGCTCCCTCCACGACGTGGGCCGCCGTTGATATATTGAACACCAAATGCCCGTAAGCTGTTTCGGAGGGTCACTCTGCCAAAAGAACACCATCCGGCTTGACTTTTCCTGCTCCCCACCGCGTTCTTGAAAGTTATGTCTGCCTTACGCGTTTCGATGCACCTTGCATCTCATCAGAGGCTTGCTGTCACAATTCAGAGGAGGTGGCTTTCTTTTATTTCCATTAAGAACCGGCTTGATTAGTTCAGCCCCGTCCCCCCGCATGGCATGCTTGGAGCGGTAGTTCCTGGAAGATTGCCTTGTTATTTTCCCTCAGTGGGTACCTCTTGTAATTGTGTAATTGTCCGCTTAACTTTCCTTGGTAGGATCAGTCACGAGGTGGAAAGACAATGTACTTCGGTCTTTCGGTGCTGCCTTCCATGAGTTGGTCTCATGGTGCCGAGGCTCTACTACAATGAAAGCTCGCAGGACTGACTTGCATCCTACTTAAGGATTGATAAAATGTTTTAATTGAAACACAGGCATGGAGCCTACTACAGGTCTTAACGAAATACTCACCCTCTTTGGACGACAAGCACCATCATGCTCCGTGGTGAGCAGAGTGAGCCACGCCCACTGAGGGCGGCGAAATTCAACAAGAAAAAAAGCAATAAAGCGATGTTGAACGAGAGTGGTGAGTCATCTATGCTGCTGTTTGAACTACCCATGATTAAGAGGCGTTTTGGCCTCGAAACGCGTCGGGGATGGAAGGATAAACAAGCTAAGCAGTCAGGCGGGCAGCAGAGAGGCCAACAAACCGGATGGTCAGAGCTTCGTAGTGTGCTCTCTCAGAGCTCAAGGGCATTTGGTGGACAATATATATATATATATATTACTTTGTCACTGGATTCAAGTTAGCATGGCTGATGAGTGATGTTACTCCAAAACTGGTCCCAGGATGCTTGTTTCCGGTTCAGGGAAGACCTGTCTTGGCAGTTCGGGCTGGACTGTTCCCATGAGTCACAAGGTCAAGACTGATTTGCATATAGCGGGGTTTGAACTGAGTTGGGAAAGTGAGCTAAAGAAAGATGATGGATTCAACCCAGATCTGTGACTGGGGCTGAGTGTCTGAAAAGTTTCAGAACTCCGTCCATCATCTCCTTATGTTTGGATGAAAGTACAACCATCATAAAAATGCACACGCTCCCAGATTTATGAAAGCGCACTCCTCGGAAGTCCTCAGGCAAGTGAAAAACTGAATTTGAACTGCGTACCTTTATTGTACTTAAACAAGTTTGCAAATAATAAGTAAATGAGCACAAATAAAAAAAACGTAATTGATACTTTAAGCCAATAAAGTCCCTTTACAACAAGAATTGCAGCCCTGTGAGTCCAACAGTGCAGTGCCTGACCTTATAATACCCCGGGTGTGGAGTACATGGAAATACATTGCTGTAGGTACCAGTTAGAAGGGAATGCATGGATAGTGAGGTAAGACAGACAAGTAACTGGTAGAAAGAGCAGAGGATTATTGAGTAGTTTGGGACTTGAAGGGGGATAAAGGTGCACATGAAATATAGTAAATGAGAGACATTGGGGATGAGAACATAGTGATGCCTTGTTTTGAAAATACTTGTATTCGGCTTGGTTGAGAGACTGAGTATGTTTTAGGTGTTAAGGTTTTCTGGGGTCCTATGTTTACTCCATTTGCACAGTCTATTGTCTTGGTTTATTTGCCCTCAGTGAACAGAACACTGCCCTGCATTCATTTAAACTTTAGGAAGCAAAATACTGAGACAGACTCTTGAGCCCTCAAAGAACTCAACACTGAGTCTTAAGGACCCTGAGTCAGGCTCGTGTGCCCTATGTAAGCATACTCCTGTGGCCCCCATGACTAGAGCTCTGTGCTAGCTTCCTGTAACTTCAGTGAGCAGCTCACCTCTGCCAGCTCCTGTGCTCACTCAGTGAGCCGAACAAGGTATTAGGCCTCTGTGTCCATTGAGCATCCTGGCTTCCGAGGTGATAAACCGGATAGTGTGCCCTAAGTGGGCAGGCCATATTGCACCATGTGCTAGCGCCTTCTGCTCACTAAGGACTCTCAGAGACAAAGCACTTCCTCCTTCAGCCCCAGCTCCTTCTCAGCCAGAACACTGACAGAGAATCATACGTTAAAGGCCAACCTTGCATCATTTCCGACCTGTGATTCAGCCCCTATACCAATAATGCCTACAGAAAGTCTGAGGTACACAGTAGGACTGCCAAAGCCTGAATAATATCGGCCCAGCATTCTAACTGGGAGCATATGCGATCATGTGTATATTACTGCCTCCTTCCATGCAGAAGCTCAGGATTACAACATGTCATGTGTGATCTTGTGCACCCCCCCCCCCCAACACTTATGAAGCTGCAAATCAGAATTGTGTTCTGAGGACTGCAGTTGGGCCAGGAAAATACAGTTCTCATTTACTTGAGTAATGTATTCTCAAGTGCACCCTCTCGGCCCCCTTCGCTGTAGCTTCGCCGTACTCCTTTTCGGTTCCTTCGGTTGATTCCTCAGAGCCTCAGCCCTTTCCTGCATTTTTCTGCCACCTTCCCCCACCCCAAACCATCCTTCTGTGGTGGTAATTTCTTTTACTTTTAAACATCGAGTCCATGTAAGCACTGGCTGGCCCTGGGAGGCTGGAGACAGGAGAGATTATGCTGGTCAGGCCCGCTGTTTTTGTTACTGGGGGCCGATATTGTAGCGCTGCTGCAAAACTGGCCCCCAATAACTAAACCAAATTCCCCACCCTTTCAGACACCCATTGAAGCATCCAATGCCCAGCCCGGCCAGTCCAGCCTTGCTCTTATTAAGCCTTTACAGCCTTTTAGGTGCTTTTTTGGGATCACATTCAACCATTCCCTCTGGTTGCTATTCTGGTTAAATCTTCCTCTAGATTGTGTTTACACAATGCACTGAGACTGCTCACAGCATTTCACGCTCTTTCCTATCTCTACTAGCAATGGCAAAGTACACATTTTTCACTGAGATACAAGGCCATCACCTACAATCTTTTAGCTGAAGCTCTTTCTGATAGGGGGGGTTACAAGTGTGATTCTCTCATCACTTCCGTCCCATAATGAATACAGCTGATTTCAGAATAAATATGGCCCTAAAGCAAATTTTGAACACATAGGTGTTAAGCCTGGGGCCTTTATAGCTTACAGCATGCCCTCTGAGACCTGCAAAGGAATATGCTCCATTACAAGACCCTGTTTCAAATATTTGTTGACATTCTAATACATGTTTTAAATCCTTCCTGAGAGCCGGAATCTCAAATACAACCGCCTTCGATCTATTACAGAACCTGCAAGAGACAAGTAGAATCATCAGAATAGCAAGTTATTCCAATAATGACCAGCGAAGATGAATAAGGCACTGTCTGGACTCCAAACGAAGCAAGCTCTTGCTTGAGAAAATCCCTGAGAAACACAAATTTTGCCATATGTACCATCCACCTCTTTTCGTCATATGCGTAAAAGGCACACAAATTGTGATTTGACCACAGCTACTTAGGTCCAAGAAGAACCACTTTGGGGCCGATAACGATGTTGGTCGGAAACTGTTCCGAACTAATTGGTCTCGTAATTGTTTCTAAACTAATTGGCTCCTGTGTGTCCGAATGACCATTTACGATGCTTCCCAACATCGTTCGTTCGGACTCTAATTGACTTCAATGGGAGTTTTTGTTCTGAACGAGAACACAGGCTCCCATTGAAAAACAGGGAGGCTGGGGAAAACCTTGAACCCTGTGGCAGGTACCCCATGGTGCCTGCCACATTGTGCATGGTAAGAAAGAGTTGTCCCTTGGGTACCCCCACGGGCCCCAATCGGATGCCTCTGTGAGAAGAGGGCCCGAAACAGGCCCCAAAGACAGATTCTGGCAGCCCTTTCATGTCAGGCAGACTGAATCAGTATGGCTGTCTGAATCGGTCATCGCAATCACTCGTTCGGAAACTGTGTCCGTAGAGCTGTACAATTCAGCTCCGAAAGACTCGGACTGTCCGAATGCCTTTTGGAACCGATTCGGACTGCCCGAATGGTTTCCGGGCATCATAATCAGTCGTTAGGAAATGTGTACGATTTGTGCAGAAACAAAGGTTCCAAATCAGATTCTGCAATACCAAATCCCATTTGGAGCCTTTCCAAACGACATCGTAATCGGCCCCTAAGTGTTGATTGACTGTGTTAAACCTTATCATGGGGCCAGGTTTCTTCAGTCAGTCGCAATGTTGTGATGTGTCCACTCCCCAAAAGAACTTTCATTCTGCCCATGGAATCAGACCTCCCTGTCATCTTTTTCCCCAAGAACAGTGTCTGTCAGGCTGAGCAAAGGTCAGCCTGACAGACACTCTTTTTTTGTTTAAGATTAGGCAGCCATGAACTAGACCTGCTCTAAATGCGCAGCCTGAGTTGAACTTTGCTTTGCTGAGGATGCCACACCTCCTGTGGTCGTGACCTCCTCAGCTCAGTAACGGTCCACGAGGCCATCCTTCTCGGTGACGAGGGGTAGCATCACTCATTGCCTTAGACTGACTGAAGCTCCCACAGCTGAGTGTCAATAAGTTAAATTTCATCACAGAGTGGGCTGCGGGTCAGCAGTCTCACCGTACCCATCCCTCTTTGTGATGAGGCTGCCTTCCCTCATTGGCTGACCTAGAGGGAAGGCAGCAGTCCCAATCCTCCTGGGAAATTCGAGGAAGAGCTGCAGGTAAGTGTGATTTAAAAAAAATTCATGTTTGGTGCATGTGTGTATGTTTGAATATTTGGTAATGAGTGTTGTGAATGGCTGTGTGTGTGTGCACGCTTGTTTGAATGCATGAGAGTGAGTGAGTGTGAGTAATGGACATTTTGTCCATGATGGTATTTACATATTTTTCTTTTATCTCACATATTAGGTTTCTTACAGGTTTTTTTTACAACTTCCTGAGGTGAAGATTCCAATGCACTTAGTTTTAGGATTGCTACATTCTATTCAATTTCTTAACTACTTTAAGTAATATCTACTCTGAGTTGTCGATGGCTGGCAGCACTGAATATGAGTATGCAAATATAGGTATTTATGGTTTTTTTAAAGAGCATATATTGAACTATCAGCATTGAAGCTGAAATATCAAAAAGTGGTGGGATTTTGAAAATATTTTTGCAATTTGAGCAGGCACACGATCTGAATCAAAAATATTTGGAAAGTACTTACATTCAACACATAACTTCGTGAAACACGCAGGTTTCCTGCTCTCGCTTCAACTAAGCAAAGCAGGAGTTTGAAATGGCAGGGCAGGAGCTGTGCTCACGCCCTGCCTAGTGAACAGCAAGGTCCCAGGGTGGGCACCACGAGACATTGCAGGATGGCCTTGGGGGGTGGCGGTCCCTAGGACCATTGAGGGCTCCGGGAGGAGGGGTGTGTGGCCCCCCTCGCAATGTTTGTAAAACCCCGGGGAGGTGGTGGTCCCCGGGGCCCGTGGAGGTGATGGTCCTCAGGGCTGTGTGGGGGGGCTCGAGCCATCCCACACTAATTATTTATTAGAGCCCCGGGGAGGTGACAGTCCCTGGGGCTTGGGGGGGCCCGTGAGGTCCCCCCACCCAATTTTAATAAAGCCACTGGGAGGTTGGGATCCCCGGGGTTTGGGGAGGCCCGCAACGCCCTCCCTTATCTAAATAAAGTCCCATGCAGGTGGTGGTCCCCGGGCTTGGGGGGCCCGCGAGGCCCCCTGCCCTTATTTAAAAGAAGCCCCAGGGAGGTGGCGCTCCCCGGCACTGCGGGGGCCAGGGGCGGATTTGTGCACCCGGCACGTCCCCGCCCGAAAATGAAAAATAAAACACCCTAACCCACCAGGCCTGCTCAGGGGGTCCCCTGCCCCCTTTTCTTCTTTTTAATGTTTCACTCACCTTTTTCCTTCTCACTCGGTACCGAGTCACAAGATGGCTGCTAACACTTCCTGGTTTGAAGTTTTGGCAGTCAGTCAGAGGCACTCTCATGCTCGGGAGGGCTCAGCCAATCAGATCTCACAATTCTCAAATATCGATATCTGTAAATATTTAAATATCTCGAAAACTACTGAACGGATATACGCCATTTAAACAAGGTGTGCCTTCTGGACCAAGAGCTATCTCTCTGCCAAATTTTGTGTAATTCAGTTCAGCAGTTCAGGCTGTAGCCGTCTCTAAAGTTTCCTATGGAAATTAACATAGAGAAAAGACATTTTGGGATCCCCTTGACGAATCACCACGAAACTTTCAAGACAGGAGCTGACCTGAGTGAACAATTAGGTTTGATAATTTCGTAAAGATTTGTCAAACAGAGCCAAAATTATTAGCAAATCAATAAACGTTTTTCCTATGGAAACTATGGGCCGGATGTAGGAGACCAAATACCGGTCGGTAACGGCCGATTTTGGCCGTTAACGACCGGTATTTAGTGTTTGACATGTAGGGGGCTTGAGATTTACAGAATCGGTAAATTTACCGATTCAGTAAAATACTGAATCGGTAAATTTACAGAATCTGTAAATCCAGATGTAGGTGGCACAGTCAACAGAGCCACAGGCCCTTAAGAATTCGTTATTTACCACCCAATACTATTGGGTGGTAAATAACGAATTCCTGTGTACATGCACATCTGTGCATGTACCTTGTAGGTATCAAGGACCCCCTGATATGGATAGGACTCCTGGGTCAGGGACAACAATTTTTATGTAACGGCATATACCCAGGCAGGCTTTAAGAACAAAAGCTGGCTATAAAGTAGGACATATACATATATACATAACTGATAAAAATTAATGCAATGGACTGGAATGATATCAAAAAAGATAATCTTTAATAAAAGATAAATAGATACATATAATTGACAAATTACACAATATAAAAGTTTCTCTTAATGCTCATGTGGCTCTTTTTCAATTATATATTAGAAAGACATCATGATATATAAAAAAAAAAGGATCTTTTTTCCTTTTATGAAGAATAGGGCTGTGTGTCAACGCGTTTCGACAAAGTCTTTTGTCTTCATCAGGACTAATGGATATTCAGCCACTTTTTCTAAATAGAATAAAACAATATTTAAGTAACGTTAAGATCACAGTGCATTGCTTTTCTTCAAAAATAGAATATTATTCAGTTGATAAAATTTTCCTAGCCAGACTTATATTGTAGTACGGGTTACATGAAAAACACATAGTTGGAAAACATACATAATACATATTTCATAGGCTTAACAAACAACAATACATCTACATCATTATAATTACAAACATATTCCTAGACAAATCTGTAAATGCTGGATAGAGATTGGCGCAACATTTATGAAATTTCAAATCGGTACCCATAACTCTGACTGAGGAGTTAGACCAATTAACAAAAGATGTTTTTATATATTATGATCCCTATGTGGTCTATCTGACATTTGTTCAATTTTTATAGTTATGGACTACCTATGTATTAAAATTAGGGGCGGGAACATTTTACTAGACATTTAATTTATTAGTATGACAAATTAATGTTACCAAATACGATTCCACTAAGCTATGTCAGCAGGATATCAGGTTCAGAAAACCAAAGTTCTAAAAGTGCAGTTGAATATATCAGAGTACCTTGAAGTTTATGTTACATTAAGTTAGTAGAAAAGAGAGGTATGTTTAAAGCAGACGAGCGCGAGAACAACCTTGCTTGATTAATTAAGTTTATCTTTTAATCAATACTGTCCTTACCTAAAATAGATTATAACCAAGAGGGTTCAAAGTTGATGAAGGGAGTAAGGCACCTTTCCTTTAATATCCGGAATCGGTATATGATAACTGTTTAAAGAAAAACAATACGCTGTATAAGTTCCTATGACAGGCCCCCCTCCCAATGTTTGTAAAACCCCGGGGAGGTGGTGGTCCCCGGGGCCCGTGGAGGTGATGGTCCTCAGGGCTGTGTGGGGGGGGCTCGAGCCATCCCACACTAATTATTTATTAGAGCCCCGGGGAGGTGACAGTCCCTGGGGCTTGGGGGGGCCCGTGAGGTCCCCCCACCCAATTTTAATAAAGCCCCGGGGAGGTTGGGGTCCCCGGGGTTTGGGGAGGCCCGCAACGCCTACCTTATCTAAATAAAGTCCCATGCAGGTGGTGGTCCCCGGGCTTGGGGGGCCCGCGAGGCCCCCTGCCCTTATTTAAAAGAAGCCCCAGGGAGGTGGCGCTCCCCGGCACTGCGGGGGCCAGGGGCGGATTTGTGCACCCGGCACGTCCCCGCCCGAAAATGAAAAATAAAACACCCTAACCCACCAGGCCTGCTCAGGGGGTCCCCTGCCCCCTTTTCTTCTTTTTAATGTTTCACTCACCTTTTTCCTTCTCACTCGGTACCGAGTCACAAGATGGCTGCTAACACTTCCTGGTTTGAAGTTTTGGCAGTCAGTCAGAGGCACTCTCATGCTCGGGAGGGCTCAGCCAATCAGATCTCACAATTCTCAAATATCGATATCTGTAAATATTTAAATATCTCGAAAACTACTGAACGGATATATGCCATTTAAACAAGGTGTGCCTTCTGGACCAAGAGCTATCTCTCTGCCAAATTTGGTGTAATTCCGTTCAGCAGTTCAGGCTGTAGCCGTCTCTAAAGTTTCCTATGGAAATTAACATAGAGAAAAGACATTTTGGGACCCCCTTGACGAATCACCACGAAACTTTCAAGACAGGAGCTGACCTGAGTGAACAATTAGGTTTGATAATTTTGTAAAGATTTGTCAAACAGAGCCAAAATTATTAGCAAATCAAAAAATGTTTTTCCTATGGAAACTATGGGCCGGATGTAGGAGACCAAATACCGGTCGGTAACGGCCGATTTTGGCCGTTAACGACCGGTATTTAGTGTTTGACATGTAGGGGGCTTGAGATTTACAGAATCGGTAAATTTACCGATTCGGTAAAATACTGAATCGGTAAATTTACAGAATCTGTAAATCCAGATGTAGGTGGCACAGTCAACAGTGCCACAGGCCCTTAAGAATTCGTTATTTACCACCCAATACTATTGGGTGGTAAATAACGAATTCCTGTGTACATGCACATCTGTGCATGTACACCTGTGCCATGTGGCACATACACATGCCCTAAGGGCATGTATGTGTGTCACATGGCACACAAGCCAGAAACAGGGGTGCTACAGGGTGTCAAAGTGACACCCTGTCCCCCTTGGCAATTCAGTATTTTTACCGATTCCCAATTCCCATAACCCCTAAATCCTAAAATTAACCTTGGCATCCCAAAACCCAAACCCACCCGAGCCCCAAAATTACCCTTAGCACCCCAAAACCCATACCCACCCTGAACCCTAAAATTCATCTTTGCACCCCAAAACCCAAACCCACCTGAACCCCAAAATTACCCTGGGCACCCCAAAACCCCAAACCACTCAGGACCCCAAAATTACCCTTACCACACCAAAACCCAAACCCACCCTAAACCCTAAAATTACCTTTGGCACCCCAAACCCACCCTGAACCCTAAAATTACTCTTAGCGGCCCAAAACCCATACCCACTCTGAATCCTAAAATTACCCTTGGCACACCGAAACCAACCGTGAACCTTAAAATTACCCCGGGCACCCCAAATCCCAAACCAACCCTGAACCCTAAAATTACCCTTACTACCCCAAAACCCAAACGTACTCTGAACACTAAAATCACACTTGCTACCCAAAACCCGTACCCACCCTAAAACTCAAAATTTCCCTTGGCACCCCAAAATCCAAATCGGCCCTGAATTCTACAACTACCCTGAGCACCCCAAAACCCAAACCCACCCTGAAACCTAAAATTACCCTTACTACCCCAAAACCCATACCCACCCCAAAACTTAAAATGACTCTTGGCACACCAAAATCTAAACCCGCGCTGAACCCTAAAATGTACCTTTTTTTTTTTTTGTATTTTTTTTTTGTCCTCATTAGCCACTATATCGTTCCAGGGGTACTCTAGCTGCAGAAAGACAGTCGCTACTGCGCAATCGCGAAACCTAAAATTGGCTTCACGACATCCTACAGAGCGGATCTGATGTCTCAGTGAGGAAGAGCCCCGCACGAGCTATCTCCATTGGAACCCAATATTGGCCGTTAGTCCAGTAGCTTTGTGGCATGAGGTGCCTCCCAATGGACATGGAAACTTAGGCTTAATCATCGGACCCGGGGAAAAGAAAAAAAAAAAAAAAAACCCGGGCGTTTCAGTTATCCCGTCTCCAATCTATCAAAAAGTTCCAAAATCTCAGAGTTCTGGGGCTGCAGGCTCTAGCTAGATCTACTTTCGATATTTCGTAAAGTGACGACAGCCACTCTGCATGGGTCGGCGGATTTACATTAACCCAGTTTTTGCATAGTTCTCTTCTTGCTATTAGGATAGCATAATATAGGAATTCTCTTTCTAACCCCTTGATGTTACTGGATAGCCCAAAAATGACTAACGACCAGGTGAGAGGAATGGGAATTTGAAGCATGGAATCAAGTGAAGTCTTAACTTCTTGCCAGAATGTCTTGACATTTGGACACTCCCAGAACATATGTAGGTCTGAGGCAGCTGGGAGGGAGCATTTGCTGCAGCACTTCCCTGGCTGAAACTTGGAAAGCTTTTTAGGGGAATAGTATGCTCGATGTAGTGTAAATAGTTGATTACGCCTCAACCAGGCGGGTTTAATGATTTTATAGAGAAGGCTAAAAGATTCAAACCATTTCTCTTCTGCCCGCCCATCTCCCTCTCCAGCCCAAAGTTTTAACGGGAGGCTAAATTCTCCGTCTGCTTCTTCCGTAATGTTCCAGTAGAAAAAAGCTACTTCTTTCCCTCCATAGGGTTTCTCGACAAGGTTTTTTTCTAATATGCTAACTCCGCCGAATTTGGCCTTTTTCTTAACTTGAGTACGAAACCAGCTGGTCAATTGTAAATATGCATACCAGGATAATGGTGAGGTTACCTTTTCTGAGAATAATTCCCAATTCAATATGGATCCTTCTGCCACTAAGTCTCCCCAGCATGTTATTCCTG
Organism: Lissotriton vulgaris; assembly: GCF_964263255.1. NCBI lineage: Eukaryota > Metazoa > Chordata > Amphibia > Caudata > Salamandridae > Lissotriton > Lissotriton vulgaris. The sequence continues at coordinate 1,223,878,460 of NC_141693.1, forward strand.
CTTCCGACAGTGCGCCTTTGACCGTGTTAGTATGATGCGTGGAGAATCCTGAAAAATCCCAGATTGGTGCGCAAATGGAAAAGTACGCTATCCCTGTTCTAGACCTAATATGAGTCCATTCCTTCAGAGAACTATGTAAAGTCTTTAACCTAACTTTAACCTTACCTTCCGTAAACAGTTAAAAACTATCTTGTTCGAAAATGAAATTTAGATCCCATCCCTCTGTATATCTGCTATTTTACTGGTCATAAAGCGCAGAGATACTCCTGGCGGAGTGATTCAAGCGCTATATAAACTCACAAATAAATAAATAAATAACTTTCTTGAAGAATCTCTGATGCCCAAACTTAAATAGAAAGCCGTCCAATGGGAGGGTGGAGCCCAAAATCATTGCCTTGAACATGCGGCCATTTGGGTTATCTAACGGGGTCTTTAATAGCATTCTAGAGTGGGTCAGATGGAACGCCCATGCATAATATTCAAGGTCTGGTAAAGCAAGACCTCTCTTTTCTCTCCTCCTTCTTAACTTCTTCCAAGCCAACCTAGTTGACTTAAAGCACCAGATGAATGAATTAATATTTTGTTGGCATTTGAAAAGTGACTTGGTATCGAATATTAGTAGAATACAGTTAAAAATAAATGAGTATTTGGGGAGGATGGTCATTTTCACCAAGCTGGTTCTCCCGTAGATGGAAAGAGGGAGAAAAGACCAGGACTTCATGAGTACTTTAGATTCACGGGAGATCCTGTCCAGATTAGACTGGGACAGGAGATTTATGTCATGTGTGATTGTTATACCCAGATAGCGGATTGAAGGCCTGACCGGAAGGCGAAGATTTATGATGTTCCAGGCCAATATGTCGGTTTTTCCGGCGTTTATTTTATAGCCGGAGAATTTTCCAAATTCCTCAGCTTTTTTGATTACTATGGGGAATGCCTGGGCCGGGTTCGTTGTGTAGATGAGAATGTCATCGGCATATAATCCGATTTTCTACTCCCATCCGGAGAAGACAAAAGGCTGAATATTGGTGTCCTCTCTAATAGTCTGGGCGAATGGTTCAACATAAATGTTGAATAGAAGAGGGGAGAGAGGACACCCCTGTCTTGTCCCTCTACTTATTTCAAATGAGTTTGTACGCGTGCCGTTTATTAGTAGGCTAGCTCTCGGGTTTTTATAAAGTAGTCCTACTGCTCTGCAAAATTTAGGGCCAAATTGGAACTTCTCCGTGACTGCAGTTAAATAGGACCAATTGACCCTGTCGAATGCTTTTGTTGCATCCAGTGTCATCGTGGCGAGAGGCAAATCAAAGGTTGACGCGATATCTATCGCTCCGACTAGATCGTAGGTTAAATCCGCCAGTTGTCGACCTCTAATAAACCCTTTTTAATCCTGGTGGATGATTGTACCAATCTCGCTTCCCAAACGTGCAGCCAAAACAGTTGAAAAGATCTTGTAATCATTATTGAGAAGCGAGATTGGACGGTATGATCCACAGTCAGCAGGGTCTTTGCCTGCTTTTAGGATTAAGGTGATATTTGCCTCTCCCCAGGAACTGGGTGGTGCCTCCCCCCTTAGTAAGATGTTATTAAAGAGGTTGGTTAGTGTCGGGGTAAGAGTTTGATTAAGCACTCGGTATACCTCGCCCGGGATACCATCTGGTCCTGCAGCCTTTCCCAATTTTAGATGTGTAATTACTTTTTCAACCTCCGCCTCGGTAATTTCTTTCTCTAGGTTTTCACTCTGTGCCACAGACAACTTAGGAAGATTCACCTTATCCAGCCACACCGTTCTTTCCCTAATATTAACGTTGGTCGCGTCTGTATATATATTTTGAAAGAAGGCGCTGAAGGCTTCGCCTATTTCAAGATCTGTATTTCTTCTATCGACTTCCCCTACTAGCCTCACTTCTTTAATATGGTTCCTTGACTGGTCGGCTTTTATTTTCCAGGCCAGGAGCTTCCCTGCCGATTCGCCATATTCAAAATGAGAGAGCTTACTGGCCTGCCATTGTTAACTCAGTCTCTCCTGCAATAATATATTTAATTCGTCTCTTAGCTCCCTTTTCTTTTTCAGATTCCCCGGTGACTCTGGGTCTGCTGACTCTAATAGGGTCAAGTCTTGCTCTATTTTTGATATCCCCTCTTTATATTTCTTTTTTCTATAGGATGCCCTGTTAGTAATATGTCCCCTTATATATGCTTTCCAAGACTCCCACACTTTACCAGGGAGGCAGACTCTAAGTTCCACTCCAAAAAAGAAATGGTTTCAGATATAAGAAGTTCTCTTTCTTCTTCTTCCAGTAGAATGGAGCGGTCAAAAGACCAAGAAGCGTGGGTGGGCCGCTTATCTAACGTTATAGAAAAAGTAATGGCAGAATGGTCGGAGATGTGCTGGGGTAAATATGTTAAGTTTTCTATGGAGTCTTTTATGGAAAAGCTAAATAAGGCATAGTCGATGCGTGATTTATGTTTATATTTATGGTTGTGGAAAGAGACACCCAAAGTTTTCCCGGCTCTTTGTCTCCACAAATCGACCATCCCCAGGTTAGACATAGCGTAGACAAGAGTGTCTCTCATTTTATTGTTTACTACAACTCTCGAACTAGAGGATTTATCTAATTTAGGATCTAACACTAAATTAAAATCGCCCATCCATATTATTGGGTCTGTAACTGTGATCAAGTGGTTTTGTAGTGTGATTAAGTAGGAAGGATCGTCCTGGTTAGGACCATAATATCCCACAAGGGTAAATCGCCTCTCAACAAGCTGGACATTGGCTATCAGCCATCTTCCACTCGAATCCGTCCTCCAATCCGCTATCTGTGCCCTAGCTCCCTTTTTGAAAATGACAGCTATTCCACGGATGTCAGCGTTGTGATCCGTACTTATAAATTTATCCACCCATTTTAATTTTTTCATTATGTCTGTAAACTCTTGTTTGTTTAGGTGAGTCTCCTGTAATGTTATGACCTGCGCGGGGGAGTCTCTAAGATATTGCATAATTTTAAGTCTCCTTCCTCGCACACGCAGGCCATTAACATTCCATGATAAAAATTTAATTAGAAACCCCCCCCCCCCTACTTACTCTGGCCTGTTGACTCGCCAGGTTGACGTCACCGACGTAGCCCCCTCTGATGCCCTTATTTGTTAAATGGTCGACACAATTTATTTAGGTAAATATCATAGTTGTTGTTTTTTTTTTTTTTTTGAGTGATGAACCCAATCTCCTAGCGGAGGATAGAAAAGGGAAAGAGAGGTGGTAGGGGAAAAAGAAGAGAGAGGAAAAAAAATATATATATATTTCCCGTGACCATATGCTATTTAGTATTACACCTCTTTTATTTTGTTGTGTATATTTTTCCCATTTTATTTTATTTATTTATTTATTTTATCTGTTTTTTTCGCTCATTTTTTTTCTCTCTCAAGGTAATTATTGACAGCTCCCTTGTTTCTACTTTCCTATTTTCATGCAGAGTTAAGCTATTGTTCCCCTTTTTTTTTAATATTATCATATTTCTTTATTTCTTAATTGAACGCATTTTTTTATAATTTTTATAATTTATTTTCTTCTCTCTCATTCATTTATAGATTTTTTTTTTTTTTTAATCTAGGGCTTGGTTGAATTGGCATACTATCTCAGATGGTTCGAGAAAACTCGCTGATGGATACCAATAGTTCATCTGCCTCTAGAGGAGTCTTAATATTGTACATTTTGTTGTTAAACATAATCTTCAGAAATGCTGGGAATCGCATCTGTACAGTGGCACCTAAAGCTCTGAACTTTTCCATTCGTTGGCCTAGTTCCCACTGCCTTTCCAGTATGGTCTTAGATAAATCTGATCTCACATCGAAGGAGAAGTCAGAAGTCTTCAGTGACTTGGCTTTTAGTGCTAAATTTAGTATCTTTTCCTTTATCGCATATGTTAGAAAGTTGACAAGTATCTTTCTGGGTTTATTCCTCCCAGGATTCAAACGGAAGGGGTCTCGATGGATCCTTTGTATGTGTGATTCCAATTCTTCTGCTGACTCCTCTAGATTGAGAGTCTCCTTTAACAGAGAGACCACATATTTCTTTATTTCACTTCCTTCTTTTCCTTCCGGAATTTTTAGTAGTCTAATATTGTTTCTTCTTGAATAGTTTTCCAGGGACTCGACTCTGTCTTTTACAGCGTCTCCTTCTCTGACTGAATTCTAGTTTCTGCATGGTCCAGTTTAGCTTTGAGTTCGCATACGGTGCTCTCTAAACATCCGGTCCTCTCAGAGAGCCCATCTACTTTGGTCTCTAGGTTTTCGCACATAGCACGAATCTCTGATTGATTTTGCCTAGATTCGGCAAAACTCTTCTTGGCTTCTGCAAAACCAGTTTTGATCTCTTGTCTCATATTAAGAAGTAAGTGTTGGAGAGTGCTCTCACCATCTCCGTTGTTGGCCCCGGGAAGTAGAATCATGTCTCCTGCTCCACTTGAGGCTTCTGGGTTTTCTAAATTAACCTGCAGGGAGTCTGATATGATCTCTGTGACTGTGTTCAAGTCAGTGCTCAGATCTCTTGTAGCAACATTCATATCTATCTTGTTGGCCTGTTCCATTTCACCCACTTCTGGAAGCTTGGTGTGACAAAATATACCTGATGGACTTAGTATACAGGAGGGTTCGTCTGGGGTAGATATACTTTGTTCGACCGTCAAATTTTGAGGGCCTAGAGATTCTTGATTGATATTTAGGATCTGAGGTAGGGTCTTGAAGTACGACCTCAGAGAAGGCGTAATCAGCGTAGCTTTACCCTTTCTAGGTTTGCCTTTTTTTTCAAGACACCTCTGAGGCGACTCTCTCACGCTATTACCCTGACCGTCAGCCCCTAGTTTACTAGTGTTAAACGGCAAATGAGCTCCCGCCTCATTAGATGCTCTATCTTGCGCTAATTGTATTGACTCTAACTCGGACTCTGTCTCAGTTTCTGTGTCAGAGCCTTTCCAAGGGGTCTTTTCTGTCAAAGGTTTTCGCTCAGAGTCCGGCTCCGCAGTTTTACACCCTGGAGCTGTGACCTTCCTTTTGCTCTTCCCCTTTCCCTTTCGTTTCCCCAGATTGTCGCTGATAGATCCCTTCTTTCCTTCAGAATCCCTCCTCTTACTCCGTTGTTTAGTCAGTGATTTATTCTGACTTAAGACTACAGTAGAAAGGGCATGTAATTTGTTTTTAATACTACTCAATTCCGGGGCTGGAGCTGTTATATGACAGGGATCTTCAGGAAGCCCTCCATTTATTTCTTGGGCTGGACGTGTCAGAGGGCTCTTGTCTGCATCTATCACTAATGCTGTGTAATTGGTGTTACATTTAGTGCTATCAGCTGCTATGCAAACTGCTGCTTTAGAGTATAAGCTTGCATTTACTTTTTTGAAATTTCCTACATCAAGTATTGCTGATATGCCATCCTCCTGAGAAACCCCCTTACCGCACCATTTTACTGAGCTCCCAGTTCCAGTCCCAGTCCTTGAGGATACACTGCGAGCAGCCGCCCTTCGACTCTTTCGCAGCTCCACGGCTGCTTCGAACCAGCGGAGTGGAGCGGGAAGCGAGACCCGCCCCCAGCACATCGGCTGCTCTGCTTGCAGCGACCGGAGTAACTGACAGTCTCAAGGCCGCCGCACCTCCAAGCTGCAGGATCGCTGAGCTGCAGAGAGATGCCGAAGAAAGGCACCAAAGCTCGAGTCCCCGAGCCAAAATCAATCCGACGTCATCACCGCGCTGTCACCCCTGCATGCCTCCAGGCCTCCTGCAAGAACGCTAAATCCGCCACCGTCGACCCGTCCAGCAGGTAATCCGTGTTCAGGGCATCAGCACCAGAGCTAGTGTCGGGACGTGCGCGCCGCTCTTAGCTGGCGGCCGCCATGTTTTCCAGCTCCCTAAAATTTACCTTATTTCCCCAAAATCTTTACGCCTACACCCCAAAAACCAAACCCACCCTAAACCCTATACTTACCTTATACTTACAAGTAAAACACATATGCCTTTACCACGCAAGCCTTCACAACGAATTTCGTTGTAAAGCCAAGACTGGTAAAGGCATATGCATTGTAATGCCAGGCGTTGTAATGACATTACTATGTAATGGTAGTTGCGTTGTGTTGTTGGCATGCATTGTAATAAATTTGTTGTAATGGCTGTTCCCCCCCCCGGATGGAAGATAACCAACCCAGCCTCCTGGACACTGATCCACATACGGCCAAGGTCACACTTAGGGCCGTATTACGAGTTTGCAGACCGAAGTTATGTCAACAGCTTCCCCTCTGTTAACCTCTGGGAAAAGCAGTCCTCATAAGTAGTGAAAATACACATAGGTGTCCCTGACTATCTGTGTGCACATGCGCTAGTGCACATACTGGTTTGTGGTAGCAGGTGGGACAAATTGTTCCCACCTCCAGAGTCTGCACAGTTTACTGGACATGGATTTAACTAATACATGTGTCTCTGTACATGCACAAGCCTGCGTTGACAGGCGGCTGTAATGATTGAAAGCAGCGCAAGAATACGCACGCGCCACTAACCTGAATCCGAGGCCCAGCAGGGACGACTGGATGACTGTCCTCGCAACCTCCCACTGCACGTCTCCCAACAATGGGAACAACCACCACTATTGGAATGAGCACAGCCGGAGGCTGTAAGGGAAAAATCGGGTGGAGGGATGTGAGGGTCTTCTAAGCTGTGCAGGACGAGTTCGGGGATCAACGGCTGTACTGGGAAGACCTCCCTGGAGGTGGGCGAGAAGACATACAGAGGATAATGTACTTCTGAACTGCCGCGAAGATCCCCTCCTCCCCAGTGTTCTGGAACTTACCACAATAGTGAATGGATACTCCGTGGAAGAAGTCGGGGTTCCAAGGTTACAGGTAAGTCTGCTTCATCAGTGTTGAAAGGTTACTTCACCTTCCAACCAAGCTCTTGCACGGAAACACGGAGGATATGTATTCTCCTCGTGAATGAGTCAGCAAGGTAATGCTCCTAGAAAAACCCAAAATACTCCTTTTGGGGTGAAATATGTTTGCAGATTTTCCACAGGCGCAATCACGCCAGTATAGCAGGATTCCGAGGGATAAACAACAAAAGAAACGTGTGATCCGCACGCGTATCAATTCCAGGCTTAGAAGCAAAGAAAATCAAGATAGTAGAAGAGAGCGAGCCCGCTCTCCTCAATGTATTCCCACAAACAAACGCGGCTCTGTTGTACTCACAGGGACACGCTGGGAAACAGGTAATCTGACCTCGCAGGCACTTCGTCGTCACGGCGGGTGTCTGCTCAACTGACCTCGCAGGCACTTCGTCGTCGCGGCGGGTGTCTGCTCAACTGACCTCGCAGGCACTTCGTCGTCGCGGCGGGTGTCTGCTCAACTGACCTCGCAGGCACTTCGTCGTCGCGGCGGGTGTCTGCTCAACTGACCTCGCAGGCACTTCGTCGTCGCGGCGGGTGTCTGCTCAACAGGACGAACAGGCTAGTCACTAGAATCCAAGGCAAGTCTTCAGATGCACCAACGATGTGAAACGAACCAGGAACAGGATTGACAAGCCCCGTTTTGTTCCAGGGGAGGGGCTTAAGTAAGTTCTGCCCATTGTGCATTCTTTCTATACCGCTTGGCATTCTGGGACTTGTAGTTTTTCCAATTACGGCTGGAAACGTACTGTTTGCGGCAACTTGCCGCTCTGCCTAGGGTGATCGCTACACGGCACGTGCAACCATGGCCATCATAGGCGCAGGAGCGCACTTACATCGGCCTGCAATGGCATGCTGCTCATGAGTTTACTCATGATAGATGCTAGTGCACACCCTCCAGTCTGCAATGACAGATCAGCCTATGTTTCCGAGCAGTGAATCAGAGCCACTGCCTAACATGGATAGGAAGGGCGTGTGCACTTTCACGTGGCAGGGACAGGCCAGGCACATGGTTTACCCAAGCCCTAGCATGTTTGGTTCCAGTACGCTCACACCACCTGGCTCAGACCAGCCTGACCAAGGTGGACCCCCTTATGGGTACGATTGCGCACTCTCGGCCAGCGATGGTGGACCGGGTACCTTGCCAGCTAACACCATGGATGGAAGCACACAGACATAGTCCTGCACCGGCAGACCTGGGGATGCAGGTATACACTCGTCAGCCAGCAATGCCATAGGTGCCAGGGTGTATCCTCCAGCCTGCCATGGCAGAAGGGACACTTATCTGAATGAATGCATCAGGGCCAGTGCGCAAACCCTGGTCTGCGTTGGCAGACCAGCCCATGTTCCGGAACAGCGTGTCAGCTTCACTGCCTAATCTGTGTAGGAAGGCACACCCACTTCCCCACAGCCTTGACAATGAGGATGTGTGAAGGGCCCTAAGGCCACTCCTGAGAATCAGCAACACCCCAGGAGTATCCATGGGGAGAGACAAACTCTAAGGCAGGGAAAGTCCCATTTGGGGGCTTCCTCCATACCTGGGCAGGGAACATCCATAAATGCCCCCCAGGAATTCAGCCTATCACTGCCCGGTGCCCTTCAGGGCTTCCCTGGGGGTGTGCACTCCTGATGTGGGACTACCCACTCAGGGTTGGCTGAGGCGTAAGTGATGCCAACCTAGACAGGGGTGCAATGGCGCCCCGCAGGCCTTTCATGGCAGACCCGATATAGGGTTTACAGCTATCCAGTGGGTGGCACACTCAGGGATATGTCCAAGTACTAGCTAGTGCTGTACCCGCCCCAGGTATGTGGTGTACCTGTTTACAGGGCGCACTGAGGTAGGGCAGCAGCAACCCATCATATATGCACCCTCAGCCCAATGCAGTCGAGGCAGGTGTGTTCACTTTCCCTCTGCCGTACAGGGGGAAAGTGCACAGTTTCCTAAGGTTATTCAGAGAGAGTCAGCAAAGACTAGGAGGAAATAGCAAAATGTTTTGGGGTAGTTTCCCCTAAGTAGGCCATGCCCAACAATGCAGCTTATTTTTCCAGTGCCAGGCATCAGAAGAGCAGTTCTTCTTTGGTCCCTTTTCCAGTTCAGGCGTGATCTGAAGTTCAGGGTGCCTAGGGTGCCACATTTATGCCTATAAAGTGCCCAGGGAGGATGATGTGGTCACTAGCCAGTGGGCTACCAGGATCCCTTCTGCACTGTCACAATGTTATATGTGGCATCTAGTAATCCCAGGGTGCACTATTATGCCCACTATTAAGATGTCTGAACCCCTTTCTTGGATATTAGGAGCTTGGTAGCCCACTAAAGAGTACTGGGTACCTGTGGGCTCACGCCCACAGAAATATCTTTTTGTGCATTGGTCTTCCGTCTCTGTTTCTGCCGCCAGGCTGTCTGCCTGAACAAAGGGACAACCTTTCAGGAGTGTGATTACCATTCGCCCACCAAAGGAGGCTTCACCTCTGAAACCCACCTTTTCGACCAACACCATGAGCTGCTTACTGCAAGGGAGAGGTAACACCTCCCTCTGTAGCAGGCTACCGCTGTTCCTAAGCCTAGATGTCATTCACACTACTCCCCTGGAGGGCAGAAAGCTGTCTGGTGGCCAGTAGCGGTGTGAGGCCACTGGACAAACTTGGCTACAGAGTGACATTAAATTTGGCTTGGGCATCGAGTTGGGTTTAATACCATGATTAGTTTAAAACCTTGAAGTGCCCATTTTAGTAGTCCTATACGTAAGTTAGCTGGGGTCAGCAGGTAACTCTGTGTTAGCCAATAGAGCTACTACTGTTTCCAAAGCAAAATGATAATTTGGAATTGTTGCTGTCAGGACAGATTAAAAAGTATCTGTCTGGGGCGTGGCTTGCGCTCCGTCTAAGATGGTGGCTGAATAACGGAGCTCCCTCGCTGACTGCCGCTTTCACCCGTATTTCGGCGGCATTATCGGAGGACTGCAATAAATCAGACCACATCTGGGTCTTTAACTATGAGGTGAGCCTGGCACTTTGAATTTTAGCGCATTTTGATGTCTCTTACACTTTAAAATCGGCGCGAATCGATTTTTACTGATTCCGGTCGCCATTTTGATTTTTGCTTCCGGTGATTTTTCCTCTGAAGTTGCACTATGTTCCGGAGCGTTTTTCCTCCTCATGACTCTTCATGGCTATTATTTTTTCTGCAGCATCTTGCTCTTTTTGGGCTCTTTGTCTTCATTAATGATGCCTCATTGATATTTCTCCTCATTATGTCTCCTGCACTGTTTTTACCACCATTTTGACTGTTTCTCTCAATGCTTCTATTCTGAGGTCAAGAAAGGGCACATAAACAAATAACCTGTGGAACCTGTTCTGCAATGTGACGAGACTGCGAGGAAAGTAGGGCACAGTTTATATGATATGGATGAAATATGCGTTGTGGTCATTGACATCGTGTTCAGAGTGTGAGAGGTGCGGTCTCTTTGTTATGCTTGACGGAGACACAAGGATTCACCACTTCGACCCTTGAACACGATTGTGTAAGGCACATAGCCATAATTTCTGAGACTTTCACAATTTGAGCCCTCCTTCATATTCATATTATTTTCCCTTCTTTATGGGGAAATTGTGCAATCTTAAGCTCTCTGCGACTAAAAAATCCACTATCTGCTCAGACTCTGATTCCACAATTCAAGCTATGGAGGAGAATCCTGTACCAAGATCAGAGATACATCCTGGAGCATCTCCCAAGCTCAATACTGCCAGTAAGCTTCAAACTACGGCAGTATCTTCTAAACGCCTAAAGAAGGATCCCCCTTCTCCGAGCTCTACTTCTTCTTCATCCTCTATGGATCTCATCCTGGAGGAATTACGTGCCCTCAAACCATTTATGAAAATGACCACCAAAACTCTACAGACTTTGCATGATAAATGGTCTTCATTGGATTCTCGTGTTTTGATTCTAGAACAGTCAACAGAATCTTTTCAAACTTCCTGCTCTCGCATTTCCTCTATGAAGGCGGATATACTTAATCTCAAACAGCAAGCGGAGGATTTGGAAAATCGTAACCGCAGAAACAACCTTTGCCTTCATGGTCTTCCAGAACTTTCGGAGGGGTCAAATCCTACAGCCTTCTTTCAATCTTTTCTCCCGAAGATTCTGGACTTACCAGCTTCCTTTTCCATCAACATTCAAAGAGCCCATAGACTTGGTCCCAAAGTGTCTAACAAACCCCGAGGTGTCATCATGTTGTTTCTACAATACACTGATCTTCTACAAGTTCTCTCAGCCGCCAAAGCCAAAAAGCAAATTATGTGGGAAGGTCACCGTCTTTACTTGTCACAAGATGTAGCTAAAACAACTGCTGACCATCGGAAAAAGTTTCTGGACATGCGTCCTAAATTACGGGCTCTCAACGCTAGATATGGCTTGCTTCATCCATGCCTCTTCAAAGTTACATACAAGGACAAAATCACCACGTTTGAAGATCCAGTAGCTCTACAAGAGTTCCTTCATCATCACGGAGCGGATGCAATGGATGCCTCTGGAAATGCTTAACTGGTTTATTATAATGGTTTAAATAATTTTCCATAGTGTCGATCCTATGATATTGTTTCGTCGTTATGTTGGTCTTTCATTGCCGTTTTTGACTATTCACTTTGTCTAAATTTGCCCCTTTCTTTCTCTCATGTTCCTTCCTAATATTTACTACCTTCTCTTTCTTTTTACATATGTCACCTCCCTCCTTCCTTTCCCCGATGTGCCCCATATGTTTCATATACTCCGGATGTTTTTGTAGCGGTTGTTCGGTGCGTGCTCTTGTTGTTCACCGTCGTCGTCTTTTGGCGCCATCACCCTCGTCTTTTCGTTTGTCTCCCTAAGTATGTTTTTAAGTCATCTGTATTTGACTTGTACTGTCTTCTTACTTCTCACCCTTTTTTCTTCTTACTGTATCTCATTGCTTTTCTCTCTTTCTTCTTCTCTTTACACTCATCTTCTCTTTCCTTTTACTCTACTGTTCTCCTCATCACTTTTTTCTTTTATATTCTTTCTTAGTTGCTCTCGTGAGCTTAAGTTACTTGTTTATATACTCTTATTGACTTAAATTCCGAGTTACTACATGGAATGTTAAAGGTTTGAATAATCCAATTAAAAGGCACCGGGTGTTGTCTCATCTTGCTAAGCTTAAGACTGATGTTGCCCTGATTCAGGAATCCGACCTTTCTGATAATGAAGCCTCTAAGCTTAAAAGATGTTGGGTGGGTCATGTCTTTAACTTCCCTGCTTTGGGCAAGAAAAATGGTGTTGTGATCCTATGCAATAAAAAATTGAATGTATCTCTTATTTCTCATGAATATGACGATAATGGCCACTGGGTGATTGTTAAATTACTTATGGATAAGATTCCTATTGTTATTTTCAACGTTTACACCCCTACTGGAGTTGATAAGTCTTTCTGGCCTAACATTTCTGATAAATAGTATTCACTCAATGATCATTACCTTATTTTTGGCGGGGATTGTAATCAAGTTCTTGATCCTATCCTTGATCGAAATTCCAAAGTTAAATTTTGTACATCCAAAATCATTTTACTGCTTCCATACATCATAAAGCTCTGGTGGATATTTGGAGACTATGTCACCCTGACCTTAGAGAATACAGTTTTTATTCCCCTTCCCACCACTCTCAATCTCGTATTGATTACCTTAGCCTTAGTAAATCACTAGCCCAACATGCCACTCCCTCTGACATTGGGCCCATTCTAATTTCAGATCATGCTCCTGTTCATGTGGATATTGATCTCATTCCCTTTTCTCCTCATCCTGGCCGAAGGAGATTTAATAATTCCCTGATCCTTGATTCCAATTTTTGCACTAAATTTATCGACTTTGCTACTGAATTTTTTCTGCTTCATCACACCCCAGATTCTTCTTTTGTCATGGTATGGGATTCTTTTAAGGCAGCTGCTCGAGGTTTTTTATAAATTTTTTCTCACAGAGAAAAAGTTTTTGGAAGCCAAATCGACCCAACTTCTTAATCAAATTAAACTTCTTGAATACACGTACTATCATTCTAACACTGAAGCTTCTCTCAAAGAACTTATTGATGTTAAAATTACTTTAAATAAAATAACCACAGATGTGGCCTCTAACTTTTTATTGAAATGCAATTCCCGCTATTATGGGGGGCAAAATAAAATGGGGAAATTACTTGCCAATTATTTTAAGGTACCAAAAGAAAGAACTAAAACTGATTCATTTCAAAGTCCTACTGGTGATGCTATTTGTCAAATTTTTTCAAACCCTTTACACCCCTGAATCTACCCCGGATTCGGCAGATCTCCTCTCCTATTTTTAATCTATTCCTTCTCCTCCTTCTACCCACGTTGACTTTAATTCCTTGGATTTGGACGTCTCACTCCAAGAGATTTCTCATGCTGCTCTCAGTTTTACGTCGGGGGAAAGCCCCTGGCCCGATGGATTTACCATTGAATTCTATAGTCATTTTGCTTCACTTCTTTTACCAAAATTACTTCATTTGTTTCAATCTTTCCTAGAAACGGGCTTCTCTCGAGGCTCGTTTCAGGAGGCTGTGATTTGTTTAATTCCTAAAGAGGGCAAGGATCATACTTTTTGCAAGAACTATCGCACTATTTCTTTGGTTAATACTGATTATAAAATTTTTGCTAAGTTTTTGGCTCTCAGAATAGATCCATTGTTACCTGATTTGATTGGCCCGGAACAATGTCAAGGGTAGACATTCTTCTGACAATTCTCGCGTCTTCTTTAACGTCCTAGTTACAGCCTCTTCGCTTAACTATCCTTTAGCCGCCATCTCTTTAGATGCGGAAAAAGCTTTTGATAGGGTTAGCTGGACTTTATGTTTCATGCTTTACAATGGGCTGGTTTCCCACCTAAATTTATTACCTTTATTTCTTTACTTTATTCTGGTCCCCGAGCTTCTATTTTTGCTAATGGTATGGTCTCTGATTACTTCCCTTTACATAGAGGTGTTAGGCAGGGTTGCCCACTGTCTCCTTTATTATTTGTTTTGGCTTTGGAGCCTTTTTTGACCAATATTCGACTTGATGATAACATTTCTGGGTTTCATTTTGATTCTCAACAAGTTAAGTATCCGTTTATGCTGATGATATTCTTTTATATTGTTCTGACCCTCAGTATTCTCTTGCTTTCTTCCTTCAGCAGGTCTCCTCTTTTTCTCAAGTCTCCGACTTAATGTCGATAAATGTGAAATTCTTCCCCTAAACAATTTATGCCAAAACATCTTTTTGAACAATCTAGCTTCTCTTGGCAACCCTTTAAGATTAAATATCTAGGAATTTGGTTTGCTCCTCTTTTGTCGGATACTCTGAAAAGAAATTTTGACTCTATACTTAAAAAATTGGATTCAGCTATTTCTCGCTGGAATCCTCTCTTCCTTTCCTGGTGCGGCCGCCTTGATTCTATCAAAATGATGCTACCTCCGATTATTTTATATACTATTTCTATGATTCCTGTCCATATTCCTAGTTATTACTTTAAGAGAATTGACTCTGCCCTGCAAAAATGTATGTGGAAAGGCAAACGTTCTCGCCTAGCTCTTGTAACTTTGAAGAAGGATAAATCGCATGGCGGTCTTCGTTTCCCTGATTTTAAAACGTATCACTGTGCTTTCTCACTGAAACAGGCTGCCCGTTGGATTTCCACTGATCTCTCTCTCTACCCCTCTCTTTGGCTAAAAATAGAATCTTCCTTTTCTCTGCTTTTGACTTTCAGGAAATCCTTTCTTTTTCTTCCAAATTAATTTCTCTTCGACACCCTGTTATTTCACATTCTTGTGCCCTACTTCTACCTTTTCTACCCTCCTCCTATCCCTCTTCTGTTTCCTTTGATCTCCAGCGTATTTGGCACAATAAACATATTCAAATTGGTAATCGTACAATTTACTGGAAGTCCTAGCATTCCAGAGGAATACAGTGGATTTCTCAACTTCTTTCTCATAATCAAACTCCTTCCTTCTCGGCTATTAGATCTCAGTTCTCCCTTCCCAAATCTTCTCGTACACAATATGACTTGCTTTGTCCTGTTCTAGTTCAATATATTCATTCATTACCTATAACAACTACTATTCCCATTGAATCTCACTCCATTTCCTCCACATTAGATCAATCTCCATCTGCTTCTTTTCTTTATAAATCCCTTCAATTTCTCATAAATAGGCCTAAAACTAAAACTGAATTAGCCTGGGAAAAAGATCTATCTCAAGATTGGTCTGTTCCTCTATGGGATAAAATATGGTTTAAGATTCATAAGACCTCTAGAGCTGCCAATACCCCCAAACCCTCTTTTTCATTTATAATCGAATTTTATTTACTCCACAAATTTTGTCTACCTTCTTACCAGATACCCCTTCCACCTGTTGGTCTTGCGCACACCCTTCTGCTGATTTTAAACACATGCTTTTTGAATGTCCCCCCATTTCCCAGTTTTGGAAACGCGTTTGGTCCCAAATTTAATTAATTTTCCACGTCCAAACTCCCTTTTCCATCTCTCATGCCTTTCTGGGTACTCTCTCCCCTTTATGGCCCCAATCTTCACCACAAAATAAACTCCTTGATCTATTAATTACTATTGCATTTCACCTTATCACCTCTAATTGGAATGATGCGAAGAGTGTGACCTTTCGCTCTTGGTGGAACGCAGTTTGTTTTCATCATCGACTAAACACCAATTTTGTCACTCCTATCTCCTTAGCAATCAAAAGGGATCTCCTGTGGCTACCCTTAACTAATTATTTAACACTGATTACTTCCCCGTTCTCCTCATCCACATCTCATTCTGATGAGGTTCGCAAACCACCTTGAATTCCCTCCCATTGCCCTTTTCATCATTAATTTCATTACTTGATATTTTTTATCCTTTGTTTCAAAGTTGTTTATTTCTTTTATCCTTTGCTATGGTTATGCTTACGATGTAACTTTTTTCTTGCACATTTTGACAGATTATCTTCTGTGTCACTTTATACTTTACACAGTTTTTTGCCAATTATGTTTTCATTATATATTTTGTAAGACTGTATCATTCACCTGTTTTCTTCATTTCTGTTCCTGTTTTTTGGTCTCAAAAAACTCAAACTTAAAAAAAAAAGAGTATCTGTCCTACTTAATAATATGTACGTCCCTGACCCAGGGCTCCATAGGCCTCCTTAGGGGAGACCTACATATATTAAAGGAAGTGGGGGCTTTGCCATTAGTTTGAATGGCAAAGTTGAACGTAGCAGTTTGAAACTGCTTTTCCAGGCTGCAGTCGCGGGCCGGGCACCATATTGTACTTTTCCCCATACAGGGTGGCAGAACCAGAGCTGTGGTCCTGAGGGCGAGACTTTGTCTTACATGTGTGGTACCATATACTAAGGGCTTATAAGTAAGGCTCCAAAGTTCAGTTTTTGCACATTTTTACAGATAAATACAGACATAAAACATTGTGTTTCTTGTCTGTATTCATTTTTAAAAGCAGAAAATTCAGTTTTTGTGAACTCCAGGCCAACAGCTGAGCAGACAGACATCATGGATAGTTAAAAAAATAGGATGATTTCCTTAAATACAAGCATATGTTAACAGATATATGAAGTATAATGGTAAAATGTACCTTTGGGCGTAATGTTCTGTTATATTTGGTTGCTTCATTTGCTAAAATTCTGCAGGCATCAAAGAATGAGTGCATGTTTATCAGTTAAATAAATGTGGAAATGTACTGTTTTACGACTCTATTTATTCTCAAAACACCAAAAATATGGATAAATACCAATAAGATGGCCAACAAATAAATATAGATAAATACAGAGGGGGATGTTAAAAATAAACACTATAGAACTAGGAGGCCTCCTTAGAAGTCAGATTATGCCAACTGGAGGTAGCCAATTCAGCATATACTTTGTGAGGGGTAAGAACACTGGTACTGAGGACTGGTTAGCAGGCTTCAGCGCATTCTCAGACTTGAAAGACCAGCAGCATCAGTCCAAAACATTGGGGATGATCATGCAAAAGAGCCATTTACCTACACCCTAGCAATAAAGTGTCACTGAAAGAGTCAAACAGAAGCCCAGAGCAAACATAAAAATTTTGCACGTGTCCACACTGATATCTTGGCAGCCCTGGTGCCAGAGCATGCATCTGCGTGTGTGTGTCTTTGCGCATGAGCATGTCTTTGGATGTGAATGTATGTTCAAGGGCATTCACCCTCTGTATCAGTTTCAGCAGGGGCCAGAATAACTTGTTATTTATTGCTCATTATTCTCTTTTATCTTTTTTTTTGCTGGTCACAAGATAAAAGCAAAAGCTAATAAATATCACAGGAAAAAGATACAGAGCAAGTCTGTGGCAAAAAAGGGTCAAAAGGGCCAAACACGTGACAGCCGCCAAAGCCAAAAAGCAAATTATGTGGGAAGGTCACCGTCTTTACTTGTCACAAGATGTAGCTAAGACAACTGCTGACCGTCGGAAAAAGTTTCTGGACATGCGTCCTCAATTACGGGCTCTCAACGCTAGATATGGCTTGCTTCATCCATGCCTCTTCAAAGTTACATACAAGGACAAAATCACCACGTTTGAAGATCCAGTAGCTCTACAAGAGATCCTTCATCATCACGGAGAGGATGCAATGGATGCCTCTGGAAATGCTTAACTGGTTTATTATAATGGTTTAAATATTTTTCCATAGTGTCGATCCTATCATATTGTTTCGTCGTAATGTTGGTCTTTCATTGCCGTTTTTGACTATTCACTTTGTCTAAATTTGCCCATTTCTTTCTCTCATGTTCCTTCCTAATATTTACTACCTTCTCTTTCTTTTTACATATGTCACCTCCCTCCTTCCTTTCCCCGATGTGCCCCATATGTTTCATATACTCCGGATGTGTTTGTAGCGGTTGTTCGGTGCGTGCTCTTGTTGTTCACCGTCGTCGTCTTTTGGCGCCATCACCCTCGTCTTTTCGTTTGTCTCCGTAAGTATGTTTTTTAGTCATCTGTATTTGACTTGTACTGTCTTCTTACTTCTCACCCTTTTTTCTTCTTACTGTATCTCATTGCTTTTCTCTCTTTCTTCTTCTCTTTACACTCATCTTCTCTTTCTTTTTACTCTATTGTTCTCCTCATCACTTTTTTCTTTTATATTCTTTCTTAGTTGCTCTCGTGAGCTTAAGTTACTTGTTTATATACTCTTATTGACTCAAATTCCGAGTTACTACATGGAATGTTAAAGGTTTGAATAATCCAATTAAAAGGCACCGGGTGTTGTCTCATCTTGCTAAGCTTAAGACTGATGTTGCCCTGATTCAGGAATCCGACCTTTCTGATAATGAAGCCTCTAAGCTTAAAAGATGTTGGGTGGGTCATGTCTTTAACTCCCCTGCTTTGGGCAAGAAAAATGGTGTTGTGATCCTATGCAATAAAAAATTGAATGTATCTCTTATTTCTCATGAATATGACGATAATGGCCACTGGGTGATTGTTAAATTACTTATGGATAAGATTCCTATTGTTATTTTCAACGTTTACGCCCCTACTGGTGTTGATAAGTCTTTCTGGCCTAACTTTTCTGATAAATAGTATTCACTCAATGATCATTACCTTATTTTTGGAGGGGATTGTAATCAAGTTCTTGATCCTATCCTTGATCGAAATTCCAAAGTTAAATTTTGTACATCCAAAATGCACACTCAATTTACTGCTTCCATACATCATAAAGCTCTGGTGGATATTTGGAGACTATGTCACCCTGACCTTAGAGAATACAGTTTTTATTCCCCTTCCCACCACTCTCAATCTCGTATTGATTACCTTAGCCATAGTAAATCACTAGCCCAACATGCCACTTCCTCTGACATTGGGCCCATTCTAATTTCAGACCATGCTCCTGTTCATGTGGATATTGATCTCATTCCCTTTTCTCCTCATCCTGGCCGAAGGATATTTAATAATTCCCTACTCCTCGATTCCAATTTTTGCACTAAATTCATCGACTTTCCTACTGAATTTTTTCTGCTTAATCACACCCCAGATTCTTCTTTTGTCAGGGTATGGGATTCTTTTAAGGCAGCTGCTCGAGGTTTTTTATTAATTTTTTCTCAAAGGGGAAAAGTTTTTGGAAGCCAAATCGACCCAACTTCTTAATCAAATTAAACTCCTTGAATACACGTACTATCATTAGAACACTGAAGCTTCTCTCAAAGAACTTATTGATGCTAAAATTACTTTAAATAAAATAACCACGGTATAGAGACAAAATATCGACTCCAAAATATCGACTGGACATAATATCGAGTTTTAAATATAGACTGGACAAAATATCGACTGGACATAATATCGACTACAAAAATATCGTTTTTCAGGTAAGTGAAGTAATATCGACTGTATAAAATATAGATAGCAAAAATATCGATTTTTTAATAATATATAATATTTTATAGTGTATTTTTATGTAATAATATGTGTGAATAGTGTGTATTAATGTTATAAAATATTTTATTACATGAATTTTGTTTTGATAATAATTGCGTAATGTAATTCTGTAGCGGGTTGTGGGTTTATAGGGGAATAGGGTGGGAAGTAATTTAATAATAATTAATTAATATATGTTTGTTAATATTTTTAATTAATAATTAATTGATAATTAATTAATATTAATTAGTTAATTAATTAATATAATTTTGAATATATTTTGTATTAGTAAATAATTGTTAATTAATTAATTGTAATTAGTTAATTACATTAATTAGAGTACATTTTTAATATATATAATTTTGTGTTATTTTTAAGTAATTAATTTTGAAAAAATAATATTAATTATTAAAATAATTACACCTAATGTTCTAATATATTTACTTTATTGTTATTGTTAATTAATAATTAATTGGTAATTAAATAATATTGATAAATTTTGGGTAAAGGAGCCTTTTTAGGGTTCAGGGTCAGTTTTCAGTTCATGGGTAAAGGGGTATTTTTAGGGTTCAGGGTCAGTTTTCAGTTCATGGGTAAAGGGGTATTTTTAGGGTTCAGGGTCAGTTTTCAGTTCATGGGTAAAGGGGTATTTTTAGGGTTCAGGGTCAGTTTTCAGTTCATGGGTAAGGGGGTATTTTTAGGGTTCAGGGTCAGTTTTCAGTTCATGGGTAAAGGGGTATTTTTAGGGTTCAGGGTCAGTTTTCAGTTCATGGGTAAAGGGGTATTTTTAGGGTTCAGGGTCAGTTTTCAGTTCATGGGTAAAGGGGTATTTTTAGGGTTCAGGGTCAGTTTTCAGTTTTTGGGTAAAGGGGTATTTTTAGGGTTCAGGGTCAGTTTTCAGTTTTTGGGTAAAGGGGCATTTTTAGGGTTCAGGGTCAGTTTCCAGTTTTTGGGTAAAGGGGTATTTTTAGGGTTCAGGGTCAGTTTTGGGTTTTTGGGTAAAGGGGTATTTTTAGGGTTCAGGGTCAGTTTTGGGTTTTTGGGTAAAGGGGTATTTTTAGGGTTCAGGGTCAACAAATAAGATTTTAAAAAATTATTTTTATTATTTTCATTTATTATTTAATTATTATAATTTAATTTAAGTCGTTTTAAGTATATTTTAGTAATTAAAATTTAATATTAATTTAATTTAACACTGTTTTTAATAAAGTCGATATTTTTTACATCTATATTTTTGTTAACGATATTTTGTACTCGATATTTTTGTACTTACCTGTTTGTAGATACAAACTCGATATTTTGACTGTCGATATTTTGTCCACGATATTTTGGCAAGTCGATATTTTGTCAGTCGATATTATTTCAGTGATCCAATAACCACAGATGTGGCCTCTAACTTTTTATTGAAATGCAATTCCCGCTATTATGGGGGGCAAAATAAAATGGGGAAATTACTTGCCAATTATTTTAAGGTACCAAAAGAAAGAACTAAAACTGATTCAGTTCAAAGTCCTACTGGTGATGCTATTTGTCAACTTTTATCAAACCCTTTACACCCCTAAATCTACCCTGAATTCGGCAGATCTCCTCTCCTATTTTCAATCTATTCCTTCTCCTCCTTCTTCCCACGTTGACTTTAATTCCTTGGATTTGGACGTCTCACTCCAAGAGATTTCTCATGCTGCTCTCAGTTTGACCTCGGGGGAAAGCCCCTGGCCCGATGGATTTACCATTGAATTCTGTAGTCATTTTGCTTCACTTCTTTTACCAAAATTACTTCTTTTGTTTCAATCTTTCCTAGAAACGGGCTCCTCTCGAGGCTCGTTTCAGGAGGCTGTGATTTGTTTAATTCCTAAAGAGGGCAAGGATCATACTTTTTGCAAGAACTATCACACTATTTCTTTGGTTAATACTGATTATAGCTTTTTTGCTAAGATTTTGGCTCTCAGAATAGGTCCATTGTTACCTGATTTGATTGGCCCGGAACAATGTCAAGGGTAGACTTTCTTCTGACAATTCTCGCGTCTTCTTTAACGTCCTAGTTAAAGCCTCTTCGCTTAACTATCCTTTAGCCGCCATCTCTTTAGATGCGGAAAAAGCTTTTGATTAGGTTAGCTGGACTTTATTTTTCATGCTT
Source organism: Lissotriton vulgaris (assembly GCF_964263255.1). Taxonomy (NCBI): domain Eukaryota; kingdom Metazoa; phylum Chordata; class Amphibia; order Caudata; family Salamandridae; genus Lissotriton; species Lissotriton vulgaris. Next base: position 1,223,899,938 of record NC_141693.1, read on the forward strand.
TACAATGGGCTGGTTTCCCACCTAAATTTATTACCCTTATTTCTTTACTTTATTCTGGTCCCTGAGCTTCTATTTTTGCTAATGGTATGGTCTCTGATTACTTCCCTTTACATAGAGGTGTTAGGCAGGGTTGCCCACTGTCTCCTTTATTATTTGTTTTGGTTTTGGAGCCTTTTTTGACCAATATTCGACTTGATGATAACATTTCTGGGTTTCATTTTGATTCTCAACAAGTTAAGCTTTCCGTTTATGCTGATGATATTCTTTTATATTGTTCTGACCCTCAGTCTTCTCTTCCTTTCTTCCTTCAGCAGGTCTCCTCTTTTTCTCAAGTCTCCGACTTAATGTCGGTAAATGTGAAATTCTTCCCTTAAACAATTTATGCCAAAACATCTTTTTGAACAATCTAGCTTCTCTTGGCAACCCTCTAAGATTAAATATCTAGAAATTTGGTTTGCTCCTCTTTTGTCGTATACTCTGAAAAGAAATTTTGACTCTATACTTAAAAAATTGGATTCAGCTATTTCTCGCTGGAATCCTCTCTTCCTTTCCTGGTGGGGTCGCCTTAATTCTATCAAAATAATGCTATCTCCAATTATTTTATATACTATTTCTATGATTCCTGTCCATATTCTTAGTTATTACTTTAAGAGAATTGACTCTGCCCTGCAAAAATGTCTGTGGAAAGGCAAACGTTCTCGCCTAGCTCTTGTAACTTTGAAGAAGGATAAATCGCATGGCGGTCTTCGTTCCCCTGATTTTAAAACGTATCATTGTGCTTTCTCACTGAAACAGGCTACCCGTTGGATTTCCACTGATCTCTCTCTCTACCCCTCTCTTTGGCTAAAAATAGAATCTTCCTTTTTCTCTCCTTTTGACTTTCAGGAAATCCTTTCTTTTTCTTCCAAATTAATTTCTCTTCGACACCCTGTTATTTCACATTCTTGTGCTCTACTTCTACCTTTTCTACCCTCCTCATATCCCTCTTCTGTTTCCTTTGATCTCCAGCCTATTTGGCACAATAAACATATTCAAATTGGTAATCGTACAATTTACTGGAAGTCCTAGCATTCCAGAGGAATACAGTGGATTTCTCAACTTCTTTCTCATAATCAAACTCTTTCCTTCTCGGCTATTAGATCTCAGTGCTCCCTTCCCAAGTCTTCTCGTACACAATATGACTTGCTTTGTCCTGTTCTAGTTCAATATATCCATTCATTACCTATAACAACTACTATTCCCATTGAATCTCACTCCATTTCCTCCACATTAGATCAATCTCCATCTGCTTCTTTTCTTTATAAATCCCTTCAATTTCTCATAAATAGGCCTAAAACTAAAACTGAATTAGCCTGGGAAAAAGATCTATCTCAAGATTGGTCTGTTCCTCTATGGGATAAAATATGGTTTAAGATTAGATCTAGAGCTGCCAATACCCCCAAACCCTCTTTTTCATTTATAATCGAATTTTATTTACTCCACAAATTTTGTCTACCTTCTTACCAGATACCCCTTCCACCTGTTGGTCTTGCGCACGCCCTTCTGCTTATTTTAAACATATGCTTTTTGAATGTCCCCCCATTTCCCAGTTTTGGAAACGCGTTTGGTCCCAAATTCAATTAATTTTCCATGTCCAAACTCCCTTTTCCATCTCTCATGCCTTTCTGGGTACTCTCTACCCTTTATGGCCCCAATCTTCATCACAAAATAAACTCCTTGATCTATTAATTGCTATTGCATTTCACCTTATCACCTCTAATTGGAAAGATGCGAAGAGTGTGACCTTTCGCTCTTGGTGGAACGCAGTTTGTTTTCATCATCAACACCAATTTTGTCACTCCTATCTCCGGATCTCTTGTGGCTACCCTTAACTAATTATTTAACACTGATTACTTCCCTGTTCTCCTCATTCCCATCTCATTCTGATGAGGTTCGCAAACCACCTTGAATTCCCTCCCATTGCCCTTTTCATCATTAATTTCATTACTTGATATTTTTTATCCTTTGTTTCAAAGTTGTTTATTTCTTTTATCCTTTTCTATGGTTATGCTTACGATGTAACTTTTTTCTTGTATATTTTGACAGATTTTCTATACTTTACACAGTTTTTTGCCAATTACGTTTTCATCATATATTTGTAAGACTGTATCATTCACCTGTTTTCTTCATTTCTGTTCCTGTTTTTTGGTCTCAATAAACTCAAACTTAAAAAAAACAAAAGTATCTGTCCTACTTAATAATATGTACGTCCCTGACCCAGGGCTCCATAGGCCTCCTTAGGGGAGACCTACATATATTAAGGGAAGTGGGGGCTTTGCCATTAGTTTGAATGGCAAAGTTGAACTTAGCAGTTTAAAACTGCTTTTCCAGGCTGCAGTCGAGGGCCGGGAGCCATATTGTACTTTTCCCCTATACAGGGTGGCAGAACCAGAGCTGTGGTCCTGAGGGCGAGACTTTGTCTTACATGTGTGGTACCATATACTAAGGGCTTATAAGTAGGGCTCCAAATTTCAGTTTTTGCACATTTTTACAGAAAAATACAGACATAAAACATTGTGTTTCTTGTCTGTATTCATTTTTAAAAGCAGAAAATTCAGTTTTTGTGAACTCCAGGCCAACAGCTGAGCAGACAGACAGCATGGATAGTTAAAAAAATAGGATGAGATTTCCTTAAATACAAGCATATGTTAACAGATATATGAAGTATAATGGTAAAATGTACCTTTGGGCGTAATGTTCTGTTATATTTGGCTGCTTCATTTGCTAAAATGCTGCAGGCATCAAAGTATGAGTGCATGTTTATCAGTTAAATAAATGTGGAAATGTACTGTTTTACGACTCTATTTATTCTCAAAACACCAAAAATATGGATAAATACCAATAAGATGGCCAACAAATAAATATAGATAAATACAGAGGGGGATGTTAAAAATAAACACTATAGAACTAGGAGGCCTCCTTAGAAGTCAGATTATGCCAACTGGAGGTAGCCAATTCAGCATATACTTTGTGAGGGGTAAGAACACTGGTACTGAGGACTGGTTAGCAGGCTTCAGCGCATTCTCAGACTTGAAAGACCAGCAGCATCAGTCCAAAACATTGGGGATGATCATGCAAAAGAGCCATTTACCTACACCCTAGCAATAAAGTGTCACTGAAAGAGTCAAACAGAAGCCCAGAGCAAACATAAAAATTTTGCACGTGTCCACACTGATATCTTGGCAGCCCTGGTGCCAGAGCATGCATCTGCGTGTGTGTGTCTTTGCGCATGAGCATGTCTTTGGATGTGAATGTATGTTCAAGGGCATTCACCCTCTGTATCAGTTTCAGCAGGGGCCAGAATAACTTGTTATTTATTGCTCATTATTCTCTTTTATCTTTTTTTTTGCTGGTCACAAGATAAAAGCAAAAGCTAATAAATATCACAGGAAAAAGATACAGAGCAAGTCTGTGGCAAAAAAGGGTCAAAAGGGCCAAACACGTGACAGCCGCCAAAGCCAAAAAGCAAATTATGTGGGAAGGTCACCGTCTTTACTTGTCACAAGATGTAGCTAAGACAACTGCTGACCGTCGGAAAAAGTTTCTGGACATGCGTCCTCAATTACGGGCTCTCAACGCTAGATATGGCTTGCTTCATCCATGCCTCTTCAAAGTTACATACAAGGACAAAATCACCACGTTTGAAGATCCAGTAGCTCTACAAGAGATCCTTCATCATCACGGAGAGGATGCAATGGATGCCTCTGGAAATGCTTAACTGGTTTATTATAATGGTTTAAATATTTTTCCATAGTGTCGATCCTATCATATTGTTTCGTCGTAATGTTGGTCTTTCATTGCCGTTTTTGACTATTCACTTTGTCTAAATTTGCCCATTTCTTTCTCTCATGTTCCTTCCTAATATTTACTACCTTCTCTTTCTTTTTACATATGTCACCTCCCTCCTTCCTTTCCCCGATGTGCCCCATATGTTTCATATACTCCGGATGTGTTTGTAGCGGTTGTTCGGTGCGTGCTCTTGTTGTTCACCGTCGTCGTCTTTTGGCGCCATCACCCTCGTCTTTTCGTTTGTCTCCGTAAGTATGTTTTTTAGTCATCTGTATTTGACTTGTACTGTCTTCTTACTTCTCACCCTTTTTTCTTCTTACTGTATCTCATTGCTTTTCTCTCTTTCTTCTTCTCTTTACACTCATCTTCTCTTTCTTTTTACTCTATTGTTCTCCTCATCACTTTTTTCTTTTATATTCTTTCTTAGTTGCTCTCGTGAGCTTAAGTTACTTGTTTATATACTCTTATTGACTCAAATTCCGAGTTACTACATGGAATGTTAAAGGTTTGAATAATCCAATTAAAAGGCACCGGGTGTTGTCTCATCTTGCTAAGCTTAAGACTGATGTTGCCCTGATTCAGGAATCCGACCTTTCTGATAATGAAGCCTCTAAGCTTAAAAGATGTTGGGTGGGTCATGTCTTTAACTCCCCTGCTTTGGGCAAGAAAAATGGTGTTGTGATCCTATGCAATAAAAAATTGAATGTATCTCTTATTTCTCATGAATATGACGATAATGGCCACTGGGTGATTGTTAAATTACTTATGGATAAGATTCCTATTGTTATTTTCAACGTTTACGCCCCTACTGGTGTTGATAAGTCTTTCTGGCCTAACTTTTCTGATAAATAGTATTCACTCAATGATCATTACCTTATTTTTGGCGGGGATTGTAATCAAGTTCTTGATCCTATCCTTGATCGAAATTCCAAAGTTAAATTTTGTACATCCAAAATGCACACTCAATTTACTGCTTCCATACATCATAAAGCTCTGGTGGATATTTGGAGACTATGTCACCCTGACCTTAGAGAATACAGTTTTTATTCCCCTTCCCACCACTCTCAATCTCGTATTGATTACCTTAGCCATAGTAAATCACTAGCCCAACATGCCACTTCCTCTGACATTGGGCCCATTCTAATTTCAGACCATGCTCCTGTTCATGTGGATATTGATCTCATTCCCTTTTCTCCTCATCCTGGCCGAAGGAGATTTAATAATTCCCTACTCCTCGATTCCAATTTTTGCACTAAATTCATCGACTTTCCTACTGAATTTTTTCTGCTTAATCACACCCCAGATTCTTCTTTTGTCAGGGTATGGGATTCTTTTAAGGCAGCTGCTCGAGGTTTTTTATTAATTTTTTCTCAAAGGGGAAAAGTTTTTGGAAGCCAAATCGACCCAACTTCTTAATCAAATTAAACTCCTTGAATACACGTACTATCATTAGAACACTGAAGCTTCTCTCAAAGAACTTATTGATGCTAAAATTACTTTAAATAAAATAACCACGGTATAGAGACAAAATATCGACTCCAAAATATCGACTGGACATAATATCGAGTTTTAAATATAGACTGGACAAAATATCGACTGGACATAATATCGACTACAAAAATATCGTTTTTCAGGTAAGTGAAGTAATATCGACTGTATAAAATATAGATAGCAAAAATATCGATTTTTTAATAATATATAATATTTTATAGTGTATTTTTATGTAATAATATGTGTGAATAGTGTGTATTAATGTTATAAAATATTTTATTACATGAATTTTGTTTTGATAATAATTGCGTAATGTAATTCTGTAGCGGGTTGTGGGTTTATAGGGGAATAGGGTGGGAAGTAATTTAATAATAATTAATTAATATATGTTTGTTAATATTTTTAATTAATAATTAATTGATAATTAATTAATATTAATTAGTTAATTAATTAATATAATTTTGAATATATTTTGTATTAGTAAATAATTGTTAATTAATTAATTGTAATTAGTTAATTACATTAATTAGAGTACATTTTTAATATATATAATTTTGTGTTATTTTTAAGTAATTAATTTTGAAAAAATAATATTAATTATTAAAATAATTACACCTAATGTTCTAATATATTTACTTTATTGTTATTGTTAATTAATAATTAATTGGTAATTAAATAATATTGATAAATTTTGGGTAAAGGAGCATTTTTAGGGTTCAGGGTCAGTTTTCAGTTCATGGGTAAAGGGGTATTTTTAGGGTTCAGGGTCAGTTTTCAGTTCATGGGTAAAGGGGTATTTTTAGGGTTCAGGGTCAGTTTTCAGTTCATGGGTAAAGGGGTATTTTTAGGGTTCAGGGTCAGTTTTCAGTTCATGGGTAAGGGGGTATTTTTAGGGTTCAGGGTCAGTTTTCAGTTCATGGGTAAAGGGGTATTTTTAGGGTTCAGGGTCAGTTTTCAGTTCATGGGTAAAGGGGTATTTTTAGGGTTCAGGGTCAGTTTTCAGTTCATGGGTAAAGGGGTATTTTTAGGGTTCAGGGTCAGTTTTCAGTTTTTGGGTAAAGGGGTATTTTTAGGGTTCAGGGTCAGTTTTCAGTTTTTGGGTAAAGGGGCATTTTTAGGGTTCAGGGTCAGTTTCCAGTTTTTGGGTAAAGGGGTATTTTTAGGGTTCAGGGTCAGTTTTGGGTTTTTGGGTAAAGGGGTATTTTTAGGGTTCAGGGTCAGTTTTGGGTTTTTGGGTAAAGGGGTATTTTTAGGGTTCAGGGTCAACAAATAAGATTTTAAAAAATTATTTTTATTATTTTCATTTATTATTTAATTATTATAATTTAATTTAAGTCGTTTTAAGTATATTTTAGTAATTAAAATTTAATATTAATTTAATTTAACACTGTTTTTAATAAAGTCGATATTTTTTACATCTATATTTTTGTTAACGATATTTTGTACTCGATATTTTTGTACTTACCTGTTTGTAGATACAAACTCGATATTTTGACTGTCGATATTTTGTCCACGATATTTTGGCAAGTCGATATTTTGTCAGTCGATATTATTTCAGTGATCCAATAACCACAGATGTGGCCTCTAACTTTTTATTGAAATGCAATTCCCGCTATTATGGGGGGCAAAATAAAATGGGGAAATTACTTGCCAATTATTTTAAGGTACCAAAAGAAAGAACTAAAACTGATTCAGTTCAAAGTCCTACTGGTGATGCTATTTGTCAACTTTTATCAAACCCTTTACACCCCTAAATCTACCCTGAATTCGGCAGATCTCCTCTCCTATTTTCAATCTATTCCTTCTCCTCCTTCTTCCCACGTTGACTTTAATTCCTTGGATTTGGACGTCTCACTCCAAGAGATTTCTCATGCTGCTCTCAGTTTGACCTCGGGGGAAAGCCCCTGGCCCGATGGATTTACCATTGAATTCTGTAGTCATTTTGCTTCACTTCTTTTACCAAAATTACTTCTTTTGTTTCAATCTTTCCTAGAAACGGGCTCCTCTCGAGGCTCGTTTCAGGAGGCTGTGATTTGTTTAATTCCTAAAGAGGGCAAGGATCATACTTTTTGCAAGAACTATCACACTATTTCTTTGGTTAATACTGATTATAGCTTTTTTGCTAAGATTTTGGCTCTCAGAATAGGTCCATTGTTACCTGATTTGATTGGCCCGGAACAATGTCAAGGGTAGACTTTCTTCTGACAATTCTCGCGTCTTCTTTAACGTCCTAGTTAAAGCCTCTTCGCTTAACTATCCTTTAGCCGCCATCTCTTTAGATGCGGAAAAAGCTTTTGATTAGGTTAGCTGGACTTTATTTTTCATGCTTTACAATGGGCTGGTTTCCCACCTAAATTTATTACCCTTATTTCTTTACTTTATTCTGGTCCCTGAGCTTCTATTTTTGCTAATGGTATGGTCTCTGATTACTTCCCTTTACATAGAGGTGTTAGGCAGGGTTGCCCACTGTCTCCTTTATTATTTGTTTTGGTTTTGGAGCCTTTTTTGACCAATATTCGACTTGATGATAACATTTCTGGGTTTCATTTTGATTCTCAACAAGTTAAGCTTTCCGTTTATGCTGATGATATTCTTTTATATTGTTCTGACCCTCAGTCTTCTCTTCCTTTCTTCCTTCAGCAGGTCTCCTCTTTTTCTCAAGTCTCCGACTTAATGTCGGTAAATGTGAAATTCTTCCCTTAAACAATTTATGCCAAAACATCTTTTTGAACAATCTAGCTTCTCTTGGCAACCCTCTAAGATTAAATATCTAGAAATTTGGTTTGCTCCTCTTTTGTCGTATACTCTGAAAAGAAATTTTGACTCTATACTTAAAAAATTGGATTCAGCTATTTCTCGCTGGAATCCTCTCTTCCTTTCCTGGTGGGGTCGCCTTAATTCTATCAAAATAATGCTATCTCCAATTATTTTATATACTATTTCTATGATTCCTGTCCATATTCTTAGTTATTACTTTAAGAGAATTGACTCTGCCCTGCAAAAATGTCTGTGGAAAGGCAAACGTTCTCGCCTAGCTCTTGTAACTTTGAAGAAGGATAAATCGCATGGCGGTCTTCGTTCCCCTGATTTTAAAACGTATCATTGTGCTTTCTCACTGAAACAGGCTACCCGTTGGATTTCCACTGATCTCTCTCTCTACCCCTCTCTTTGGCTAAAAATAGAATCTTCCTTTTTCTCTCCTTTTGACTTTCAGGAAATCCTTTCTTTTTCTTCCAAATTAATTTCTCTTCGACACCCTGTTATTTCACATTCTTGTGCTCTACTTCTACCTTTTCTACCCTCCTCATATCCCTCTTCTGTTTCCTTTGATCTCCAGCCTATTTGGCACAATAAACATATTCAAATTGGTAATCGTACAATTTACTGGAAGTCCTAGCATTCCAGAGGAATACAGTGGATTTCTCAACTTCTTTCTCATAATCAAACTCTTTCCTTCTCGGCTATTAGATCTCAGTGCTCCCTTCCCAAGTCTTCTCGTACACAATATGACTTGCTTTGTCCTGTTCTAGTTCAATATATCCATTCATTACCTATAACAACTACTATTCCCATTGAATCTCACTCCATTTCCTCCACATTAGATCAATCTCCATCTGCTTCTTTTCTTTATAAATCCCTTCAATTTCTCATAAATAGGCCTAAAACTAAAACTGAATTAGCCTGGGAAAAAGATCTATCTCAAGATTGGTCTGTTCCTCTATGGGATAAAATATGGTTTAAGATTAGATCTAGAGCTGCCAATACCCCCAAACCCTCTTTTTCATTTATAATCGAATTTTATTTACTCCACAAATTTTGTCTACCTTCTTACCAGATACCCCTTCCACCTGTTGGTCTTGCGCACGCCCTTCTGCTTATTTTAAACATATGCTTTTTGAATGTCCCCCCATTTCCCAGTTTTGGAAACGCGTTTGGTCCCAAATTCAATTAATTTTCCATGTCCAAACTCCCTTTTCCATCTCTCATGCCTTTCTGGGTACTCTCTACCCTTTATGGCCCCAATCTTCACCACAAAATAAACTCCTTGATCTATTAATTGCTATTGCATTTCACCTTATCACCTCTAATTGGAAAGATGCGAAGAGTGTGACCTTTCGCTCTTGGTGGAACGCAGTTTGTTTTCATCATCAACACCAATTTTGTCACTCCTATCTCCGGATCTCTTGTGGCTACCCTTAACTAATTATTTAACACTGATTACTTCCCTGTTCTCCTCATTCCCATCTCATTCTGATGAGGTTCGCAAACCACCTTGAATTCCCTCCCATTGCCCTTTTCATCATTAATTTCATTACTTGATATTTTTTATCCTTTGTTTCAAAGTTGTTTATTTCTTTTATCCTTTTCTATGGTTATGCTTACGATGTAACTTTTTTCTTGTATATTTTGACAGATTTTCTTCTGTGTCACTTTATACTTTACACAGTTTTTTGCCAATTACGTTTTCATCATATATTTGTAAGACTGTATCATTCACCTGTTTTCTTCATTTCTGTTCCTGTTTTTTGGTCTCAATAAACTCAAACTTAAAAAAAACAAAAGTATCTGTCCTACTTAATAATATGTACGTCCCTGACCCAGGGCTCCATAGGCCTCCTTAGGGGAGACCTACATATATTAAGGGAAGTGGGGGCTTTGCCATTAGTTTGAATGGCAAAGTTGAACTTAGCAGTTTAAAACTGCTTTTCCAGGCTGCAGTCGAGGGCCGGGAGCCATATTGTACTTTTCCCCTATACAGGGTGGCAGAACCAGAGCTGTGGTCCTGAGGGCGAGACTTTGTCTTACATGTGTGGTACCATATACTAAGGGCTTATAAGTAGGGCTCCAAATTTCAGTTTTTGCACATTTTTACAGAAAAATACAGACATAAAACATTGTGTTTCTTGTCTGTATTCATTTTTAAAAGCAGAAAATTCAGTTTTTGTGAACTCCAGGCCAACAGCTGAGCAGACAGACAGCATGGATAGTTAAAAAAATAGGATGAGATTTCCTTAAATACAAGCATATGTTAACAGATATATGAAGTATAATGGTAAAATGTACCTTTGGGCGTAATGTTCTGTTATATTTGGCTGCTTCATTTGCTAAAATGCTGCAGGCATCAAAGTATGAGTGCATGTTTATCAGTTAAATAAATGTGGAAATGTACTGTTTTACGACTCTATTTATTCTCAAAACACCAAAAATATGGATAAATACCAATAAGATGGCCAACAAATAAATATAGATAAATACAGAGGGGGATGTTAAAAATAAACACTATAGAACTAGGAGGCCTCCTTAGAAGTCAGATTATGCCAACTGGAGGTAGCCAATTCAGCATATACTTTGTGAGGGGTAAGAACACTGGTACTGAGGACTGGTTAGCAGGCTTCAGCGCATTCTCAGACTTGAAAGACCAGCAGCATCAGTCCAAAACATTGGGGCTGATCATGCAAAAGAGCCATTTACCTACACCCTAGCAATAAAGTGTCACTGAAAGAGTCACAGAGCAAACATAAAAATATTGCACGTGTCCACACTGATATCTTGGCAGCCCAGGTGTCAGAGCATGCATCTGCTTGTGTGTGTCTTTGCGCATGAGCATGTCTTTGGATGTGAATGTATGTCCAAGGGCTTTCACCCTCTGTATCAGTTTCAGCAGGGGCCAGAATAACTTGTTATTTATTGTTCATTATTCTCTTTTATCTTTTTTTTGCTGGTCACAAGATAAAAGCTAAAGTTAATAAATATCACAGGAAAAAGATACAGAGCAAGTCTGTGGCAAAAAAGGGTCAAAAGGGCCAAACACATGACAGAAACAAAAAAAAACGATGGCAATGAAAAACAAGCATTTACAATGCAACGGTTTCGCCTTTGGAGAAGTTAGAGCTATTGGCATTGTAAATGACAAAATGTGTACTTATGTGTTGGTTTTGAAAACAGATAAATAAATGGCATTGTCATTTACATTGCCAATAGCTTAATATCTCGCAAATGTGAGAACTATTGTACCCTACGGACGAGCTCAGCAGACAGCAATTACTACCACACACACACACCCAGAGCCACACACACACACCCATAGCCAGCCCCACACACCCAGAGCCAGCCACACACACCCAGAGCCCCACACACACACACAACCAGAGCAGTCACATTCACACACCCACTGGAGTAGTCACACACACACACTGGAGCAGTCACACACACACTGGAGCAGTCACACACACACACACACACACACACACTCTGGAGCAGTCACATACACACACCCTGGAACAGTCACACACACACACACACACCCAGGAGCTCCGGCAATGACGGGCAGATCTGTCTTCCAATGGCTAGCCTCCATTTATGGAGCTATCCAATGGAAGACAGAGGCGGGAGAAAGCTCCATACTTGTTTACAAAAGTTTTCGCCTGCGCGATACTGCTTGCGCAGTAAACGCCAGGCGAAACCTAAAAATGACTAAAGCATGGTAAGTCTCCATATGTCCTGCTAGTAATACTTATTTACACACTAGGACTATTGTTAACCAGACATATTTGAAATAAGAAACAGGATAAGAAGACCACCAAAAGGTCAAATATGATTTACATTCACTCGAATTCTGTACAATGTGAACAACAATTAAATCAAAAAAGAAAACGCACTTATGAATTATGCCTCTCTGTGGACCAAACTAAAACAAAAATAAAATGCACTATTTTAGTGGTATTCCGAAACATCAACTTGGACAATTCTTCCTTGATGCTTTGTACATCCACACAGTGCTATTTAGGGCACCCAAAATGCATTTGTGAGAACACATATTTCTGAAAAGAAAACATGATTCTGCTTTACCTTTATCCATGGCCTGAAAGTAACTGAATCAGTAAGTTGTTCCCTACACGCAAAGTCGATTTCTGTGATCATCATACAGATGCTGATTTAATTGCCCAAAGTTTCAATGCAAAGGAAGAGAAAACAAAGAATTTCAGTATGTCCCAATACTTTGGAAAACCTTTTGAAATAACACAATCTGCCTACCTTAATAGAAATTCAGTAACCCTAATAATCTCCCATTTAGCTGATCATAACAACGCACAGTGTTTTAAACACACACACACGCTCGCATGTCACACAATTCTCGAATAAACGGAAGCACGCACACATTGTTATATACCTAAACGGATACACACACACTAGCATGTACAAACACTTCTTCCAGCATACATGCAATGCTCTCTTCAGACATGGCTTTTCTCTAACGCTCATGCACAATCCCCTATGTATGGATAAACACACCCCCGTGGAGCTGCAGTAACCTGGCTCCCCCTACTCGGCGTGCCCATCCGCGGCTGGCAGAGTGTGTCCTTTTAGGGCATGCGTGCTGTGACTGACACCTCTTACCAGTGACAGCCTCTGAGCTGTGGAGGGGCCGCCGTCCCTCTCAGCGAGTGTGGCTGACACTAACCGGCCTGCCTGCACTTCACCCACATCCTGCAAGCGCCTTACCCTATCCCACGATAAGCATGAGCGGGGGGTGTGGTGCGCAGCCCACTCACCCCAAGAAATATCACCAAACTTCTTAAACTGCCAGGCAAGCTTCCATGAAGTGCCAAGCTCGGCGTATCTGCGCCTGCACACACATCGCCAGTTGACCGCAGGTTCGAATCCCACCCGGCAATATAGTGCGAGGGAACATTGACACACATAGCACATGCTGACCTGCAACAGTCCACACACAGCAAGACAGTGTTGTAAAAGCGCGGCGAACCACGTCAGACTGCCTCTGTTGCGCAGTAGGGTTGGCACAGGGTCAGTCTCGCGCCAGAAGGGGCCAGAGGAGCTGTCAGGGGCAGGGCTGGAGTAAAGTCATGTCACTGCCTGAAAAGCGAAGCCGGTAGGGATGGAACAGTCGATTGCATGTTAGACTTCTTCCAGGAAGAGGCAGTCCATTCTGCCAAGTGTTTAATTTGAGCAGGTGCTCAGCACCGGCGATTGTGTCGCATGATTTCCCCTGGACATTGAGGCACGCCGAGACTCGAGCCTGGTTCTCCAGCTCCGAAATAGGCAGCTTCTAGCCATTTGGCCAAGTCCTCTCCAGAATAACGAGTGCTGGGGCTCTAGTCGGGAGGCAGATTACACCTGCACATTTCTACGGTTAGCGCTGTCTCCTGATGAGAGCCCCGGCACTTTTTATTTTACAAATTAACCACTGAGTTTCTAGACAGCTGAGGTAGTCAGGCACTGGCAGCGTTTTCTCAGAGACAGCCCTACAGCCCGGAGTGATTGACTTGGCGCGGGCCTGCCCCGTGACTGACAGCCTGCCCCGTCCCCGGCACACGTGCAGACGCGAGGTGTGGGGTCGCTCACCTAGTAGCAGCAGCAGTAGGGCCCCCCTGCCGGCCGGTCCAGGGTCCGAGGTGCTGCCCCCTGCAGGCGACGCCATCTTCATGCAGTCCAGCGCCCAGAAGAGGTGAGTCAAGAGCCTGGGCGCCGAGTCAGATGGCAGGAGACGGTCAAAGGCGAAGGATAAAAATAGTGCAAGAGTAGGTAGAGGCCGGAGCCCGAGCAGTCCGCAGGGCGAGTCTGTCTAAAGTTTTAACAGGGAAATCAAGTCCACGGGCCATCTCCCTTCCCCCAACTCCTCATTCCTGTCTGGTGCTCGCTGCTAAGCCACCTCTCCCTTCTGTCCCTCCTCCTCTCTCACTTTCTCTCTTTCCTTCTCTTTACCCCTCCCCCTCCCCCCCCCCATCCACTGCTACTTTGCTGCCCCTCTTTCTGTCTCTTCCCTATCTCTTTAGGACTCTGTTTTTTCTCTTATCCTTCCTTTTTCTCTTCCTTTTACTTGCTTCTCCCCTCGCCCGTCTCTTCTCTTTTATCTATACTGTCGCTATCTCTCTATGTTCCTACATCAACATTCTCTTTTAACTCTGTATTGCCATGCCCCTCTTTCTCCTCTACCGACCTCTCCTCCCTCTTTTTCTACTTTTTATTCTCTCTCCACTTGTCACCTCCCTCTTGCTACCCTCTAGCTGCCTTTTTAACCTGACAATCTGTCGTCGCGGCCGCACGGGAACCATGTAATGAAGGGCAGATGTCAGGGAATGGGCGTAGGGATTCTGAAATAGAAAGACAAGCAGTCTCGGTTTAGCGCGGGAAATGTCAGCGGCGCTCGCGCTCTGCATTTGCAAACACATGTTTCTTCGCCGGGCTGGCGGCGCGCGCAGGAGATAAAAATGTGCAAATAAACAAACGTACTCTTAGAGCAGAGGAATGAATTGCAGATAATGCCTGACACTAATGAAGATAATTACGAGAGTAATTACATTACTATCTCAGTGGGAATGACAGATAAACAAGTGCTTTGGTTTATAGGATTTTTCAGCGCAAGCATCCTCCCCAGGAGGATATCCGCTCCACAGCAATCATAAATCAGTCTGATTTGACCTCATTAAGCGGTGATATCTGCTTTTTGTTAACCTTTCCTTGCTTGCTACAAGATACTCTACGAGCACCTCTTCACAAAGCCCTGCCTGCCAAGCAGATGCAGCATAACGGCGAGCTGAATACAACAGCAATGTGCAAAAAGTATTACCTTACAGCTCTTTCACGCAGGGAGATTCAAACATAAGCTTTGCGAGCATTTACCATTCAAAAACAACAATTAGAAATTCATTCAACTTTCTCAGAAAATCAACTATATTTAGCTAATGCCCAATAAAATTAAGGGCTCACAAACAACAAAATGTTTTGCTAAAACAACACGATTTGTTCCAAACTGAGAGCACACTGTTTAATATACACAAGATAAACAATTAATTATGTGTCATGTTATTCAGGGAACTTCCTGTGATCTGTAGTTTCCAGGAATGTTCCTTCTTTTTACGTTTATAGTTAACAGCGGCCCCTAGGCCTGTGGCTTTCTAGAGGCAGGAGAAAGCGAAAATTAATAGGGTGCCTGGTTAAAAACAAGATGTATGGAAAGACACGTTCTTGGGTGCGAGCTCTAACCACTGTCAAATTACCTGAGTGCAGACCAAATCAACAAACAAAAATATGTTCTCTCCTCTGCACATCAAGCAAATCATACCCCCCCCTCCCCGAACACCAGGAGTATAAATCAGCAGTTAACACACACCCTCACCCTCTGATGTTGCCATATCGTGATGTTTCCAAAATAATATCACATCCCTGCAACCACTCCCCAAAACTCTGTTCTGTGCCATCACCATCTCTACCCCTTGGAAAACCATGTCCCATTCCTGTGTTGGCAACCTGGATTTCGCCTCATACTTCTGCTCTCTTCGTTTCATTATCAGGCAGTCCCGTGTCACTGTCCCCATCATCCTTCCATACCCTTCAACTGTTTTTTCTCCCTCCATTCGGTAAATCCATCGTGCATCCAATACAAGATACCTTGCCCCCAAAGCATCTTTCTCCTCTACCGACCTCTCCTCCCTCTTTTTCTACTTTTTATTCTCTCTCCACTTGTCACCTCCCTCTTGCTACCCTCTAGCTGCCTTTTTAACCTGACTGTTCTCCCTATCATCTCCCAAAGCCATCGTTGGAGCCCCTCACGGCTCTGCTGAAATGCCCGGGGGAAACAATGTCCGCTGGGGGAGCGACCCACTGCCTTCTGGGGCCACTCTACCCCTTCAGGAATGCCCTCGTGAGCCTCTCAGGGCTCAAGACAGTGACACCCTGCCACACGGAGCCTCCCCTAGCCCTTCTCACTTACCGGGCTACTCTGGCGGGGGCTCCTGGCAGGTTTCGCGCTGCTCCTCTTCTCGGGCTGCGGGGCTCTCCTCGGCCACGGAGCCCTGCCTGCCGCTTCCCTCTTTGCTTTCCGGGGCGGCCCCGGCGCTCTCCCTCACTCCTGGGAGCCCCGGGCCGCAGGGATTCGGCCGGCATTCTTCCTCTGTTTTCCCCGGTGGCAGTGCTGGCCAATCACAGCGCGGCGGCGGGCGGGACTTCCTCCGACAAACCGGAAGTCCCGCCCCGCATCAGGCACCGTCGTGCCTGACTTCCTGTTTTGCGGCGCTCGGGCCGCGGCGGTGAATCTCGGGGGCATTTCAGAGGGGTGGCACCCTCGAGATTAAAATAAAGCGGCTTTTTAAAGCGCGTCCCAATATAGCGCCACAAAAGGAGTTTGCAGTAGCCACAATGAAACTTTCCATGGTCGACAGCTAATTGAACAAGTCAGGTCCCGGGCCGCGCTGTGATTGGCTGACGTCACGGGGGTGTCCCGGGCCGGCAGCCAATCACAGCGCGGCCCGGGGAATGACATCACAGGGGTGTCCCGGGCCGGCAGCCAATCGCAGCGCGGCCCGGGACAAAGGGGCGGGGCTTAAAAAAAGCACCAGAAACGCCCCCGAATCGCGTTTTCGAGAGAAAGCGCGATTGACAGCCTCTGTCTCCCAATGGCTAGCCTCCATTTATGGAGCTAGCCAATGAGAGGCAGAGGCGGGTCATCGATCATATATAGAACTCAATAGGTTTTTTAGCGAATGCTCACTATGTGAGCATTTGCAGGCAAAACCTAAAAAGGGAGAGGCTAATGGAGTGAGAGAACATGAAAGAGATAAGGAAGTAGGGCTGTGAAGAAGAAAACATGGTTAGAAAAACAGGAAGCATGTTGAAAGAATGAAATTAGGCATAAACAAAGAATGGAAGGAAAGAAAGGTGGGAAGGAGGAAAGAGAAAAAGAAAAAGAAAGGGAGAAATTATGATAAAAAAATAGAAGGAAAGAAAATTTGAAAAAGAAAGAAAGGCAGCCGGAAAGAAATAAGCTACAGAATTATTAAATACAAATAGAAGGAAGGAAAGAAAGATGGAAAGCTGGAAAACAAAATTAAATATCTAAACAAATATGGAAAGAAAAATGGGTGACACGCGGAGGAAAAGGGAAGAGAGGCCAATGAAGAAAAAACAAACAAGGAAAGGCATAATGAAAAGAAGGGGAGCATGAGGGGCAGTAATATGACTAGTAAGGAATAAAAAGAATGAACAAGGAAAGATGGTGAGAAGGTAAGAAAATAAAAGAAGAGAATTAAGGTAGCTAGAACCTCCGAGCCTAAATTGAAGAAGAGTGGACCAGAGGAAAGCAAGCAACAAAGAAGGGATTAAAAGAGAGTGCAATGAAGGAAAGAAAGCTACAAATACGGAAGGTATGAATGACCGAGAGAAAAAGAGAAGGAAAAATGAATAGTGAGGAAAAAGAAACAAGGACCGTGCAAGAAAGGGTGGAGTAAATATATGCAGGCAGGGAGGAAGGAAGGAAGAAAGAAGGGAAGACTGGTAAACAAATAACTGTTTGGAGACATTTTTTATTGCATTATTTTTTATTTTTTCACTGGGGAGAGGGAAAGAATTCTCACAGACCTGCATACAAAATGGTCGGCATCTCTCACTTCGGTCGCATGCTTGGTGCCATGTGGTTCAAAGTGTCATTATATTTTTCTAGCTACTCCCTTGTGCAAGTCTCTTCATGGCTGTGCGTTCTTCTGGCTCGAGGTTCCAATAAGCTGACGAGGAATCTGTCAGGGGGCTCAACATTCTGTTACTTCTCGATAACACTGATTACTGGTAAAAACAATAGATTAAAAGAAACGTGTTCCGTACTGACAAAGAAGGCGGTGTTAAGAATGTGTTACAGATGTGTTAGGTTAATTTACTCACACGGCTCGACAGCAACTATTTATGAAAGCAGCCAAGACACATCTGCCTCAAGTGATTCAAAACATGATCTTACACCAATAAAACACCTGGCTGCACAGTACGCACTCAACCACATAGCTCAATACAACACATCTATCTCTTACATTAGAACCGAATAAAACACGCAAACAAATCTGTGCTAATATCAGCAACAATCCCCATCCCCCATACGGCAATCTCATGAAGAAATAAACAGACAAGACACCTTTTTTCGTGGAGAAAATTGCTGCATGTTTATTTGCATACCAAATATGCCAACATGGTGGGTTATCTTAAGGGCGATCCAAAGGCAGGCAGCCCCTACGCCACCTGCCCACCTGATGAGCCAAATTACACAGTGGCCTTAATCAATCGGTGCTTACCAATTTTGGGGAGGGGGTAACCCCTCCCACCGGTGAACCAATAGTCCACCCCATTACTTACTTACTTAAGGGGGCGGAGCGTTCCAGGCAACCCCCGGTTGCTCAGGTCCACAACCGCCCGTAGGACTAAAGTGGCGCCGTCACTTCTCCAGGGTCCAATGCGAGGACCTCCCTGGGGATATTTTGCCTTTGCACCCTTGTTGTGCTCCTGAAGAGGGTACCCTATGTGCCTTTCAGCCTCTGGATTGCCCTGTACTCCGCCACAGCTCTGGGTGTGGCCACCATCACAACCAGGGCCCCCGGCAAGACCGGCATTCTTACCTACATCCTGCTGATTCCTGGACCTCTCCCAGGTCCAGCAAAACAAGTCCATGCCCACTCTTGACAGGTGAACCACTCTTCTTCTGGTGCATCACAGGGGTGCCCTAGGTATAATCCAAATTCACCTGTACATAATACACTTAACCTGTCTTCCGGCCACTCCCCAGGGTGGCTCGGACGGAAGTACCTTTTAAAACATTGGGATTACCATCGTCCCACCTGCATGATGCGCTCCGCTGACAAGCTCGCCAAGAACGCTGAGCTTGCTGCCCCTGCAAAAGAGTGACTACAAAAGCACCTGCCAGGACCCGCATTGCCTGACATATTTAATCATGCCTTCATTAGCTGATTTTTGACTGCATGTTTTACTATAAGTGATAAAAGAAACTTAAAGGACTTCCTTATTAGCATTTGTACTCTTTTCCTGTTGCACCTTCCATTCCTTCGAAATCCTTTGTCTGGATTCCAGTGGAGTCCAACTGCAGCAGACTTAAGAAGTGTTGTGCACAGGACATTTACAGTTATTGAACGGGGATTGAGGTGCTGAATTAAGGGTCAGCCGCAGTTTCTTGAGTTTTGTAATGCATGCCTTCATTACCTGTTCAACCCAAAATTGATAAGGGGCGTACTGTCAGCTTGGACCAGGAAGTAACCCTCTCCAGAAGGGCCAGCTAAGGGCCATACCACATATCTCCCAGTTTGATGCAACCAGCAATACCCTCTCTTGTTGAGCCGAGCCGGTTTTGATCCTCTCACTTCACCCCTGATGGGAGTGTCACACCATCCAGAAATGCTGGGCCAGAAATTGGGACAGTAGTCCCATTGTTAGCTGACAAATCCCAAGGATGATTTGCTTAACTGAAACAACTGATAACATGCAGTGCTTTTGGATCTGAGGACCTGGAGTAAAACCTATGAGCAATGTACATGCCCCCTCCTAAATATGAATGCAAACTGTGCTCTGGTAGTTGTCTGTGTTTGTGATCCAACCCCTCTATTTCAGCACTATTGAGGTAACAGCATCCTTTTAGGACTGACAAACTCATGCCCCAGCTGACTGAATAGTGCCTATTCGTGTGTAGCCCTTAACCCTGCTTTTTTCCCGAAGGTGTACCAGGATTATGCTGAATCTTAGCTCACTTCACTGCTGAGTGCCCCACACACAATCACAGGTAGTTCTTTCCCTTTTCCATTTCTCGCTACCAAATTTGAATGACATTGCAAGCACCAATCCCAAGCGAATAAAAGGAAGCATAAATTGACAAGGGACTTTGGCCTATTCTTCACCCCCTGTGTAGTGCTCTGGACTGTTATGACAAGCGTCAATAAGGCCTTACAATCACATGTATCAAATCCTCGTGTGATACACATCCGCCGGGTAGCTGATATGCTCCCTAGCTGTAGTACTTTGTAGATATTCAATGATGCCAACAGCGAGGCAATTGTAATCACCCTCGATCCACAGGTGCATTGATCAGTTGGCTAGGCCATGGGGACCCTGGAAAGCTCATTGAACCTCCTGTCCTCTGCCCAAGTGGCAAGCACCACCCACTGTTTCCCCAAAGGGGCTTCCGTTAGAGAAGAGTGTGAAAATGTCTTGCTAGCTTGGCCGTCACAAACTAATATACCTTTGTGACCATCCTCCCCAAAGTACGCACCTGCCCAGCTACTGGTGCGTCTAAAGAAGACTTAGGGAAACGCCTGTTGCAGTTAACAACATCAGTGGTGCAGAAACATTACGTCGAAATCCAACCTGTGCAGTTTCATGTCCTGGTGCAGTCCCCAATTATGTGATTCCACTGGACACCTCTGCCTAATGCGCGTGACCTAGGTACCTGGTCCAGCTTGCTCGGCGGCCTGCCTGTGAGTCAATACACCAGCCCCAACTTGATGTACTGCTGCTGGCCGAGTCTAACGCTAAGCGCCACATTGTCCCTAATGCACCTGCCCCCCTAGATAGGACCTTGACCTTTACTTCCTGTAAGCCCTGGTGTGCCACAGCACTTACAGACGCCGAGGCACACACGCGGCCCGGGGACCCGCCCCGGCCGCATGGTGCACCGCCCCTTCTATTACCCGCAGAGGTAAACTTGCAGCCCCACAAGCCCCCTCTCCCCATTGCTCACAACTCAGTAGTCACGTGATGAGTCCAACCCACAGCTGAGTGAAAGGTGAGAGAAACTCGGGGCCTGGGATGGCAGCAACAGTCGGCCAATTGGCAGTACCAGGCAACAGAGAGGCACGATCAAACAGCTCGCTGCCCCCGCATCTTCAGCCCCCTCACCCGCCAGAGTTCCCATTTTTCCATCCTGGCAAGTTGCGTAACACCATGCCTGCGCAGTCTCAGCAGGCTGCAGTCTCAGGCCCCCAAGCCTAGCCACCCTAACGGGAAGGGGTGTTAGCCGTGACTGCCCTGACTCCATGGAGCTGACTAGCCCCCCTCACCTGGCGGCCGGGCCTTGGAGGTGACTCCACTGCCACAGGACCAAATGGGGAGGGGGACCAGGGTCACATCCCTTCTCAGCTCCAAGGGATCATAGGGCATGTCTAAATGGCATCAAGGGTAGTGGGAAAGAGGATGCCAGGTGGGCGGGAGAGGTACTTATACCTCACCCCCGCTCACTTCTGCCCAGAAATGACGCGGGCACGTGGACTCCTGGGGGGCCCTCCCAACACTGGGCTGTCTTGTGTGCCCTCATGTGGCACCAAGGAGGCCGCCCTCTTAGGAGGGTCTCCTCCGTTGACCGCGGGCCGCCAACAATCATGCAAACACCTACTAACACGCAAACAAAAGAGAAAGCCATTTAATCAGGGACCTGAAAAAGACAAGAACGCCATCCAATCACAACACACCCAAAGTCGTAGGTGTGGGTCTGTAACAGACAACGAAAGTTGTCGGTAATGAAACTACAAAAATGCAGCAAACTCATAGGGGCATATTCTCAAGCCACTAACGCCACTGGAACTTCACTTTTTTGACGTTCCCGTGGCGATAGGGCCAGAGCCCTATTCTCAAGGCAGCGTTAACACACTTAACGCGGCTTAAAGCCACGTTAAGTGGCTTAACACTCCTTTAAAGCTAAACTTAGAGTGAAAGGGGGCATGCAGTGGGTGTTGCGGCGGGCGTACCACCAAAACACCCATTGAGTTTGACGATACTGCCTACTATCAAGGGCAGTGATAATAGGAGGCAGCGCCAAACTTAAGACCTAGAAAAATCAGGTCTTAATGTGGCTAAACGAGGAGAAAATCTTTATTTCTCCTCGTTTTTGCTTTTTCCATGTGTGCTGCATGTAGCAGCACACATGGAAAAAGCAAACTGACATTTTCGGTTTGTTAATGTACAGGAAGCGACACCTTCCTGTGCATTAATAAACCTTCCTGCTTGCAGACACCCTTGCGTTCTGGTGCAAGGGTGCCTGTTCTGGTGTTAAGTCGTGAGATTTAGTGACGTCAATGGGGGAAACTCCAGGCTGCACCACATTCTTGTGAATAGGATGCAGCCTGGCATTTCCAAAGTGGCAGTGAGAGGCGTTAAGCCAAGGAGGCTAACGCCTCACACTGCCACCTCTTTGTGAATATTCCCCCATAATATTTGATATATTGGTTCATATCACGCTTCCTCTGTTTTGTTACTATCACCTAATTAAATAGTAGTCAATTGATTGATTTTCAACAGGAAGGAATGCCAAGTTTGTCTTGTTGGGTTCAAAATGATGACGTAGATGTCACCAAGAATTCCTCTCACTGAGACACAGTGCTGGCCTTATGATTCAAGCCCATGTATAAGTGAGGACACAACATCAGTTTGTGGCTGCAGACTTCATTGAACTGAGTCAGGAGCGTCCCACCGCTATGCAGTCTACACTGGTGTGTGCCAGCCCCGCCTTCTGATCTCCTTCTAGGCTGGGACACGTCACTTCCCTTTCCTCCCCCCATAGAGTCCTAGAGTCTGAGTCTACATCTCCCCCATTTTTAAACATAGACCCAGCCTTCTCTCGCAAGTCTACATCTCCTCAATGAGACTTTGAGACCTGGGCAAGTGGCTAGTGTTCTTCTTCGATGGGCATTCCTCTTTCACACTCATTCCACTCAGCACCTCAGGATTTGTGATGACTCTGCTGCAAGTGTGTTCCTTGTGCAGGAGGGTGGTTGCCTTAAAATGTGAGCCCTTCCGTGTGATGGACTTCCCGGGTTGTGTCACAGTGTCCATGCTCCTTTTCTGCTCTGTTTGATATTGTATGGACTGTCCAATTGTTTCTGCTGTTGTTGTTTGACCACCAACCACTCACCAATCTCAGGAATTGTTGTGTGCACTTGCCTCTTGGTGTCAGCATACATACACTTTTATCTTCTCCTTCTTTTCAATATTGTGTTCTTGATTTTATCAGCATTGATGGGGCCAGTTGCTGTCCGTTTTAGAAGTTTGGTTTGGATGGATCTCCTAAACAGGAGGGTGGCAGGGCTCTCGTTAGTTGTTGAGTGAGTCATGGTTTGATCTGTGTGCAGGACTTGACACAGTGCTTTATTAAGTGCTAGGCCTTCCTCAGTGGCTCTCTGTATGGACCTCTTGAGGGTGCCCATGAATCATTCCACCACACCGTTGGCTTGGGTCCCCAGTGTGGTTACCCTGGGGTGGTCGGTTGCCAGGTAATTTACAAAGACCTTTAAGTCTCTATTGGTGAATGGAGATCTGTTCCCTGACTTCAGTATTTTCGTGTGTCCTTATGTTGCAAAGATGTCATCCATGGTTTGGATTACTATTGCAGCCCCAGTTGATGAGATAATCTTGACCAGTGGTAACCAAGGTTATTTGTCTATCACCATCAGTAGGTATTTGTTGTCGTGAACAGGCCAAAGAAGGTGACCGCCACCCGTTTTCATGCACCATCAGGAGTTCTGACATCTCTAGAAGCAGCTGTTTTGATCCTGATGACAGGAATGCGCACATGTGGCATGCTCATAGGTCAGCTTTTACCATGGCATTTAGCTTTGGGAAGCACATTCTCTCACACAATGCTCTCTTGGTGGTGACCATTCCCCAGTGCCCTTCATTTATGAGTTTAATGACTTGTTTGCACAGGAACTTGGGGATTACGATTCACAATCACCTTAGTATGAGTCCCTTTTGTGCCACTGCTGGCTCCTCCTTGATATTATAAAAGGCCTTGATCTTCTCCAAGGTACCACCCCAGTTCATGCTGTGCTTCAACTTATGTGTTTCTATGAGATGCCTGACTAGAGTAAGATCTCTGTGTTCCTTCGTGGCGATGACTATCTGTGGAACTGAGAGGTAGGTGGTATGTTTATGTTAACTAGAAAGTGGAGGTATTCCTCGGCCATGGGTGTGTGTTGTTTTGTCGCACAGGGTGTCTTGAGAAGTAGTAAGCAGGGTTGTGTTCTCTCTGCCAGTGTTGTGGACTATGATATAGTCATATTCCTGGATGCTTATTGCCCATCTTTTGATCCTGGGTGGCATTTTTTCCCTGGGGTTTCCAAAAATTGTGAGGAGGGCCTGTTCGTCAGTTATGATGGTTAACTGTTTGACATACAAGAAAATGTAGAAATGTTTTCACGGCAAGACTACAGCTAGACTCTCTTTCACTGGTTGGAAATATGCTCTCTTGGTGTCTGAGAGCTTCCTGCTGGCATAGACTACCACTAGTCACTGAGCTTCTGGTACTCCGATGTGTAGGCTAGGATAGCCCCCAGACCGACTGGGCTGGCATCTATAGTCACCTTAGTGTCCAGTTTTGGATCGAAGTAGGCCATGAAAATCTCCTTCTCAATTGTTGCTTTTATTTGATGAAAACTTTGGTCACACTCTGATGACTACTGTAAGTTAACATTTTGTCTAAGGGTGGGCAGATCTCATAGAGTTATATTAAATCTCTGCGAGACTTCACAGAGTTCCGCAAATATGTGGAAACCGGCACGTCGCACAGCTTGCACTGATTTTTAGTGCTGGGAGCTTATTCAATGCTGAAGAATCATTGCGAACTGCACCACGCGGGTAACCAGCGGGTTCTGATTCTTTAGTTTGTTTTAATGCCGCTTGAGTAGATTTTCTACTCGAGAGGCAGCTTTCTCACCGCAAGCGGTCGTGATCACTCGTGTTGGTAAAATCTCTCCTGGTGCTTCATAGATCTTGAAAATCGCATTAGAAGATAACAATTCTCACAAGCCTACTTATAGTTGGCGAGCTGCGTCTGAAAAAAAACGGCACTATGCGATGGTTGGTGGAATTTGTCCTGAACTCCAAGTTACGTGCATAACGTGAGTGGACAAAACTCCGCCAACTTTGCACGGGGAGCAGAAATTTATCACCCACCCCAAATTTTGTCTTGTGAGTGGCGCAGCAGAGCAATGATAGTGGCGTAGTCACGTATGTATCTGGCACAGTAGCTCACCATTTTTTCAGGAAGGATTGGAGCATGTTGACATCTCATGGTGGACAGGCAGCGGTAAGGTGCACTAATTTGTCTGGGTTAGGCATCATTCCTTGCTCTGAGAATATGTGCCCAAAAAAATTCAATTTAGTCTTATGGAACTCATATTTTTCTTCATTTAGGGTGAGTCCCGCTTCTTTGAGTAGTTGACAGACTTTGTCCAGTTCTGCATCGTGCTCTGCGCACGTAGTTCCAAATACCAGTGTCTCATCACTGTAGTTGAATGTGTTTGGCAACAGCTCGATGACTTGGCAGATGACATCTTGGAAGATCTAGGCAGCCGATGAGATGCCAAAATGTAGTAACTTGTATTGGAAGAGCCACAGATGCATAGAGAAAGTTGTTATGTATTGATTTCATTCCTCTAGCTCTATCTGGAAGTACCTTTTGTTTAGGTCAGGCTTCGAGGAAAGATTTGCACCATTTACTTGGGTCCATGTCCAGAGTGTGTGGTCCTGGGTGGCATTCCTGCTCGATTGCTTTATTCGGCTGGTGCATATCAACACAGATTCGCACATCTCCCTTCTTGTGCTTTTTCGGCACCACCACTATGGGGTTGGGCATTTGGAAGGCTGGATGTAGAATTGGAGGAGATTGTTGATCTCCTTCTCCACCATCTCTGCAGATGGAATGATATTCACTGTTGCCTTTGTGCCACAGTGCATATAGCCTCATTGATGTGGAGCTTGACATGGACACATTTTAGTTTTCCTTGGCTTCTGATGGAGGGGAGTTTTTTGGTGACTCTGTGGCTGGTCTTTATGTTGTAGTTGATGGAAATTAGGCCCAGCTCTGTGGTGAAGCTGAGGCGGCATGCCTCTGACGTCTTGCCTTGTAAGACGTGTATTGTGGATTCCTTGACTTCTCTATGTATGCTACAGTGGCCGTGAAGGATCCTCGACTGCACAAAGATTTGGATGCAGCCCATGTGTAGAATTCAATGTCCCAGTGTTTAAAGTCTGGAGTGGGTGTGAGTCTGTGAAGCGATCAAAGGGCATCACACGGATAGGTACACCACTATCAGTTAAAAAGGTTATTGAGAGGTTATTTACTCTTGGTGTGGACGTCTGTCTTTCCATTGTGAAGACTTTGGTGCATTACTTGTGTCTGAGAATTGTGGTGAGTTTTCCTGTGCAGTGCAGAGGCATCCTTTTGGCCCGCTTGTAGGTCTTCTCCCAAATCTTGGCCAGCCATGAGGGATTTGGTAGGCCTGATCTTGCTTGCTTATTACGTTGGCTGTGGCACCACTTTCGACGATGTAGTCCACGTCCTGATCTCCCATTAGGAGAGTGATAGAGGGCCGTTGGCCCACCTGGCCGTGCGTGGACAGCATCAAGAGGTTTTTGCCCTCCTCGCTGTTGCTGGTCGATGATGCAGTTGATGGGTCTGAGGACGATGTGGAGGGCTATCGTCTGGATGTTGATGTAATTTTCCGCAAGTGGTGTTTTGCTGTGTCCCTTGATCTGTGGCAGTATTTACTCCCCCCTTTTTTCTTTTCCTTGGGTCTGTGAAAGTTGGATGTCTTTCTCCTGTTTTGAGCACAGCACACCGATTTGATGTGGTTTTATTTTCCACAACCTTCGTATGTTTGCCCTAGTACCGGGCATTTGCCATTATGTGAGTAGGGTAGACCATATCTGTAGTATGTCTTTGGATGCCCGCTTGATGTAGGTCTCTGCTTATCACTGCATTATTAGTGGTGCCTTTGCATGTCAAGCCCCATTTATCTTTGGAACATCTCCACTTATATATCAGCTGCTTTTTTTCGTCCCATTCTTCGGTGCGTGCTGGGGCAAGCATCTTATTGAGGGAGTGAGTTTCTCTAAGCATCTGTCTCCGAAATGTCTCCAACTAGCACCCATCAATGAGCTGAGCCCAATGGCTTCCGCATTATTGAATTTGTTGAGCCTGCACTGTTTGAGGAGGTTTTCAAGGCACTATAAAAAGTCATCTGTGATTTCTCCTGGTTGTTGCCAATCTTTATTGAAAGTGTACCTTTCATAGTCCATATTGGTGGCAGTATCCATCTTAATGGCTAGTGAGTCCTTCACCTTGTGGTATGTATTGGCGTCTTCCTTCGGGATCTTCTTGACAACTTCTTTCACCTCATCACCCGCAAGGTCCTTAAGGTATCTGATTAATTGGCCTTCTCCAGTTCCTCCAGTGCATCAATGAAGTCATCAAATTTCTCAATCCAGTCAGCCTGTCTTGGGCCTATGTTGTGTCAAATGGGGGTAGCGGCTTCAGGAAGGCTGTCTTGTCATATCTGGGCCTCCTGTCCTGAGACATGATGAGCATGAGCCTGCTGGGGTGCAGGGGTGATGACGCAGATGGGGTGTGTTGGTTGCAATGCTGCTCTTTCTATTCCAGGAGGCCACTTCTCTGGGCCTTCTGCCCAATCTAAGCTGCCAGCTGCTTTCAGGACGTGTTGGAGCTCAGCTCGAAATGGCTGCTGCTCAAGGTGTATGAACCCAATCGAAGATGGCCAGCACTGGTTTGGGAATCTTTCCCAATTGGTCCAATACAAGATGGCCAACGCCAGGGTGTTGAGGATCTGCTGGTCCTTAGAGCCGGAGGAGACTCTGGAGTCTTATCTCCCCCTCACGGTGTGCAGGGCCTAGTTTTCAGTGCAGGTCTGCCGCTCGCAACCTACTGCATCATGTGCTTTGTGCAGAGGGCCTACTGGGTGGAGTCACGTTGGCAGTGCTGCTGGGTTTGCTGGCTGGCTGAATGAACACAGGTTCAGCCACCTCATTGCTAGCTGCTGTAGCATAATGGTATCTGCACTAAATAAGGACAGAACACCTGTTTGTGGTTGCAGACTTTATTGAACTGAATCAGGAGTTTCCAACGCACTCCACGCTCTACATCAGTGTGTCCCAGCCCTGCTTCCTGATCTCCTCCAAAGCGGGGACATGTCACTTCCCTTTCCTCCCCCACACCAGGTCCTAGAGTCTGACTCTACAGCTGGCAAACAATTCTTTTTCCACAAAGGCTACTTTTAATTCCAGTAGAACTTTTCCAAACTAGCACAAACATCACCTTCATCCTGCTTCCCAGAATCAACCTTCCCATCTTTTACTTCCACCTTTACAACTCTGTTCTAACTACATCATCAGCCACCACTGCTATGCAGAGCCTTGCCTGTCACTCCTTCTGCACATTCAGAATGGCCACATTTTGCCTTAATATTGTCATATTTTCTAGGATTTTGGTACAAACAAAAGCTCACACCATAACTGTCCTCCTCTTGTCAAAAATACTGATAGGATACCAAACTCTTGCTCCTGAGCCTACTCATTGTCTTTCCATCAGCTGATACCAAATTTACTCTTCTTCTCACTCACTCTCTTAACCAGTCTGGTGCAAGCAAGGTCACTGCCCTTCTTCCTCTCAGCAATTCAGAACTGGTCTTATCTGTGGTAGAACGTGGCATGACACTAGTCTGCATCAAGGTTTAAACAGTTTCCAGCATCAGAGCTCTTTTGATCTCTGACAAATTAACATACTTATTTCATTATTTAGGAGACTTGTAGAGCGCTGAATGTCTTGTGGAGAAGTGTGGCTCAGGGGTTAGAGGCGGCAGACCCGGAAGCTGAGATCGGCCCCGGACCAGGGTTCAATTCCCCGCCCCGACGGGGGTTGGGCTCAATAATTCCACGGACTCGATAATTCTCGCTCCGGTGCCTACTCGACTCACGGGTTCACACTCTGCGACTCTGGACAATAGCTTGCTTAATCTCCACAACGGCCCCTCGCGGCAGGATGCCTGGCTTTCACCTTGTGGATACCCTGCCGGGGTATCTCACAGGGGAATACCAGGACGGGTTCCCTAAGCAAGCGCATAGATGCCTGCGATGTGGGCGATTTGCGCTATATAAATACATGTACATTTACATTTGTTGGAATAACTTTGCAGCACTTGTTTGTACAGAGGAAGAGTATGGAAAACAATATATAGGGGTTTTTGGGCTGTTAGAGTTCAGCAGGGTGAGTTGAAGACCATCAACCAGCATTGTCCAAGTGATATACCCGATAGAGTGAATTCTGCTAAATGCTTTTCTCAAGAATTCAGGGGCATATTAGCAAGAACCTCATTAAAATTATCGCTGTTTTAGCGGCAGGAAACTACTGGTAAAACTGTGATAATCGGCTTGCTAAAATGCGTTACGGAATTCCAATAGAAGCTCAGGTTAGATATGCAGGACATCTTGTCGTAATTTGACAATGACCGAGTTAGCGCTTAGCTGTGCTACACGTTTTCCCGCTTAACTTGGCTATACTTGGAAACGCCATTTTGTGTGTTACGGCGGCCATCTTAGATCATAAGCGGCCTCGTGGCTAGCGTGCCCTTTAGTCCGTTGTTCGTGCCACTGACCACTCGAGTTTGCCCAGCAACAGGCTATTTTTAGTAACGGTCAAGCCTGTACATTCGCAGTCCCAACTGACCAGTCACCCCTCAGGAATGTGCCGCCAAACTGACCAGCGGGGTTGTAACACCTCCAATGAGCTGGCTGTGTTCCAAAAATGACCATATATGTACATAACGCTCTGTAACTTTGTACCGCCTATCTTTTTATTACCTTCATATTGTATAAAAGAACGGGTCACACCGGTGTTCGGTGTGATACTTCTTGCATTACCGAAGGGTGCTGTAGGAATGTACCACCACCCCATGGGGTCCTAATAAACTTGTTCTTTGAATTTTTCAGTTTCCGTGCCAACAGTTCTTTGAATGTAAGTGGGTTATCTTCGGAGCATGTAGGCCTTGGGAACCCGATACTACAAATTGGCGACCACGAAGGGACTCATCGGAGACTCGGATGCCCGAAGGAGAGGTCGTGACGAAGGTTTGGAAACTCGCCATGGACGCGTACGCTGCCACCGAGTGACCCGAGTCTTGGCACCCGCGGTGTTTCTTCCTTTCCTTCTGATCTGACCTTCCAGGTGGCGCCGGTCTCCGACTGAGTTCTCGATCGTCTGCGTTGCTGGATAAAGTGCCGTTTGGCTGATTCGATTAAAAGACCTTGGCAGTTGGAATCTGGACCTTTGAGATTTTTGGGTAAGATTGGTGATCGGTAAGGTAGTCTGCGGACGCTTACTGAAGTTCTATGATTTGTGATCGGTAAGGTAGTCCTCGGACGCTTGCCGAAGTTCTATGACCTATGACTTTGATGTGAGTTAGCTAACATTTGTGAATTTGTGAACTTTGAATCTATATGTGTAGTGCACTTCACATAGGCAGGCATGTAGACATGTTTCTCTAATTTTGTTTTTTTCCTCTGAGCGGCACGTTTGTGTGAAGTACTGTAAGTGCCATTTTATACGGCATCGCGCTTTCGTGATACTTTTTGAACATGCCTGTTTTAAGCACACTCCGAGGGATGTGCTGTCTTGGAAATGGTACCACAATTAGGTTAGCGGAAGCACAGCCGGCTCCCCCAGAAGAAACACCAAACCGCGAAATGTATATCAAATTCGGCCTTCCCCCTATAATGTACAGTAAACTATGGAACAAATATACTAAATCGGATCCTGAATTGCAATGGCCACTACATGGGTCGTTCGATTTGCGTAAGGTTCAGTTTGTGGAGCAATGTTTGTTTCAACGAAGGTCTAGACAAAACATGTTTGATTGTGTACGAATGTGGGAGAAAGCGGTGCGTGAGCGAATGAAACGTGAAGTTGCCTTGGCGGACAAAGAGCAGCGCAAGGCTGCTCGTGATAAGGCTTTACAGCTTGAGGAAAAGGAGGCTCAGGAGAAGAAAGAGAGGGAGGAACGGGAACGTAAATTGCAAACGACTGGTCAATTCCCTATTCGCCGACCGCTTTATCCTGTCCTTAATAATGAAATTGATGATTTTTCATTGCTAGATCGATCACCGCCTCCGTACGTCTCGCCTACGGCTCCAACTGCAGATTCGGATGACGAAGGACAGGATAAGCCGGGAAAGAAGGGTGTATCTGGTGTCAGGTTTTCTGCGGAGAAATCCGCAAATTTACGTAGTTGGGCTCGTAAAGTGAATACGAATTTTGTTACTCAGACTGAAGTTATTGCTGAAAGGGGTAATTGGACAGAACAAGAATTACTGTATTTTCTGGCTACTTTGGCAGATGAAGTTGTTACTACATATCGTCAATTTTCGGATACGCTAGAACCTAAGGTTGTGTCAGTTCACCGTGAGAATTTGGAAATAGGTATATTTGATCTTTCAGATGTCGATGCCCTTTACAAGCAACTGATCCAGCTGCGGGATGAGACTTCCAGATTGCGGGACGAGCGGAAAAAGAATAAGGAGTCCGGGCCGGAGACTACTGGGCTATCTAAGGAGTGTTCTCTCCGGGGTTCAGATAAGAGTTCTGCAATGCATGTTATGCCTATGGGTGAAGCCGCACCTTTGTATGTTCCGCCAAAAGGGGAAGGTACAGATGATGATAAAATGTCAAAGGATGCGAAGGGGTATTTTATATATAACTGGGTGTATACGCCTTGGAATAGAGCAGATGTTATGGCGTTGAAAAATTCTTTACCTGACCTTCGTAAAAATCCGGCAGCATTCTATGAAGGGGTGGAAGGGGCTATTTCGTCCTGTGTGATGACTCTTGTCGACATAGATCTGTTTTTTGGGTTAATTCTTCCACCTGATATGTGGAGACTGATTCGTAAAAATAATGATGAAACGATACTTGGGGGAACATGGAAAGAAATAAATGCAGCTGATTTAGATAGGGAACCGGCATGTAAGCCTTGCCAGTTGATTTTAGACCTCCCGGCGGCTATTTTGACTAAATTAAAAACGCTCGTACCTTCTAAAAAGATCGATTGGACCATGTTAGCTTCGTGCAAACAAAAGCCAGATGAAATGGTTTCAGATTTCTTTACGCGCTTCGAAGAGGCGTTTCATGATTACAGTGGTCAATCTTTAACAGATGATACGGGCCGGCATTTGTTTGTAGATAAGTATGTGGCTAATCTCCTACCGGAGATTGCAAAACGATTGAAATCGAGTGAAAGTTCCTGGGCCACGGCGACCCCTGCGTCTTTGTTAACTATGGCTCAGTATTATGAGCGGCAGGAGTTGGAGGCTAAAGAAAGTGTTGATAAAAAAGCGAAAGAATTGAAAACGAAGGTGATGTTGGCGCAGGTTCGTGGAACACAGAGTAGAGGGAATGATAGAGGTAGACGAGGTGGAGGCAATACGTCGTAGGGTCGTACGGATATAGCGGAGGATCAATGTGCTTATTGTAAAGAGTTTGGGCATTGGGCCGAAGATTGTCCGGTACTTCGTGAACAACGTAGCCAGCGTGGTCGAGGAGGCGGTAGGTCGAGGGGCAGTTATACGGGGGCGAGAGGTGGTGTAGGTGATCGTGGAAGGGCTGAAGAGAGGGGCCGTGGCCAGGATGAACGAAATACTTTTGATAGACGAAATCAATATCAGATATCGGAGGGTGAGAATGTGGAGCATCAGGATTATGTGCATGCATAGGACTGCGTAGGATGGGGTACGGAATCAATTGAAGTGCCGGTAGATCAGAAGGGTCCATATGTAACAGCGGGCATTTTGGGTTCTACTGATCAATTTCTAGTCGACACAGGAGCTACTCGTAGCGCTTTGTCAAAAAACTTGGTTCGATGGCACACCCTCCCCTAGCCCATTGTCAAAACCCCTTGCACTTTGTCTTGACAAATTTTTTAGTTTTGGTCAATTTTTGCTATCGCCCCATACACCAGATAATATCCTGGGCATTAATTTGCTTAAATATTTTCGAGCAATGATACGGTGCGCTCCTGAGGGAGTGCGGGTTATCTTGAATGACAATTATCCTGACTCAGATAGGTTTTGCACTATACTAGACATTCCAGCTTTGGCCTCTCTCCCGCACACGTTATGGGCGACCTCAGACACGGATGTGGGAGAGATGCGTATTCCACCTATTCAAATTACTGTTAAGGAGGGAGCCTCTCTGCCACGGGTGCCACAGTATAAGATTTCGAGGGAAGGTGAAATTGCCCTGACACATATTGTTCAAGATTTGATAACTGCAGGAGTGGTGGAGGAGGTTCCTTATAATGTTTGTAACAGCCCTATTCTTCCGATCCTTAAGAGAGATACTGACGACAAAGTCTATTGGTTTATTATTGACTTGAGAGAAATTAACAAAATTGTCATTCCCCAATACCCGGTGGTGTCCGACATTATGACCTTGCTTACACTGGTGCCACCAACGGCAACGACTTTTAGTGTACTTGACTTGAAAAATGCGTTCTTTTCTATCCCTGTCCATCCTGATAGCAGATATTTGTTTGGCTTCACGTTAAATAATAAATCGTTTAGATTTTGTCGTGTTCCTCAAGGTTACACTGAGAGCCCTAGTATCTACAGCCAGGCTCTGAAAAGACAGCTTGATTCCTTTGAATTGCAGTCTGGGGTTGTCCTTATCCAGTACGTGGATGACCTTTTGCTTGCTGCAGACTCTCATGCACAATGTGAGGAGAGTACGATTGCGTTGCTTTCCTTTCTGGCACAGAATAATCACAAGGTCTCTAAGAAAAAGCTTCAATACTGTAGACCCAAGGTGACCTACCTCGGTCATCTTTTGTCTAAGGAGGGGCGTGCATTAACATCAGATCGAATTCAGGCGATTTTAGATACACCAGTCCCCCGCACACAGAGAGACGTGCACGCCTTCATAGGGTTAACGTCTTTTTGTAGGCAGTGGATCATGGGGTTTTCGCACATTAAAAAACCCTTGCTAGCGTTACTGTCCAAAGCTACACCAATGCCCCTTGAATGGACAGATGAATGTCAAAATGCTTTTGAACAATTGAGACAGGCCCTTTGCTCCGCTCCCGTATTAGGCACACCAGATTATACGAAGATTTTCACATTGTACGTGCACGAGAAAGATGGGTGCGCGCTATCAGTGTTAGTGCAAGCACACGGGGATAAGCAGAGGCCATGCGCGTATTTCTCAGCCATTCTTGATCCTGTAGCACGAGGGTTACCTGGGTGTTTTCGAGCAGTGGCAGCAACAGCAGTAGCTGTAAGGCAGAGTGAGGGAATAGTGTTATCACACAAACTGTTGGTGCTAGTCCCCCACGCAGTAGATGCCCTGTTAAATCAAACAAAGACCCAATATCTCACGAGTGCACGGTTAACAGGGTATGAGCTTACACTTTTGGCGCCACATATCACACTGAAAAGATGTGCTACCCTGAACCCTGCCACTTTATTGCCCTATCCGGTCGAGGAGGGTCAGGAAGAAAAACATCATGATTGTGTTTTCCTGACCGAGGAACAGACAAAGGGTCGTGTCGACTTACAGGATATGCCACTTCCAGATGTGGATGGGGAACTGTGGGTTGATGGATCGTGTTTGAGGCTGCCAGATGGCACGACTTCCGCAGCCTATGCGATCACGACACTTAAGACAGTGGTAGAAACAGCTAGAATACCACAGAAATCGGCCTAAGCAGCAGAGCTGATAGCCTTGACAAGAGCATGCGAACTGAGTGCTGGCCTATGTGTGAACATATACACAGACAGCCGGTACGCCTTCGGAGTAGCACATGACTTCGGGCTACTCTGGAGAGAGCGTGGGTTTTTGACTTCTCACGGAGTACACATTATGCACGGAGAACTAGTGCGTGATCTCCTAAACGCGTTGCTTTGTCCAAAGAAAGTAGCGATAATAAAATGTAGTGCCCATAAAAAGATCACCGATAAAGTGGGTCAGGGAAATGCCTTTGCGGACAGCATAGCAAGACAAACGGCTATGTCCCGAACTGACTCCCCCATGTACGTGACACAATCACAGGCCGAGCGATGGTATGATGCTAGAACAGAGATACTAGATATTCAGAAATCAGCTACTGAATCAGAACTGGCGGCATGGGCAGCAGATGGGGTGCTAGATGATGAAGGTTGTTGGAGAAGCAAGGACATGGAGAGATGGAAATTGCCTGCAGCTTACTTGCAAGCGATGGTCCAGATGACGCACGGGTTGGCGCACGTGGGGGCTCTCGCAATCACTCGACTGTTAACACGAGTTTGGGAGCCTCCCGAGATTGCTAATACTGCCAAGAGAGTAGTGCAGACCTGCCTGATATGTTTGCAGCACAATCCTGCAAAGGGGACCCATACTCCGAAAGGAGGGTTCGTTCCACCTTCTGCACCATTCGAGGTACTCCAAATGGATTATATCCATCTTGAGCGTTGCAACAACCTGAAGTATGTCTTAGTGGTGGTATGTGCTTTTAGCAAATGGGTAGAGGCTTTCCCCACGAAAGACAATACAGCTCTGACAACAGCTAAGGTGTTGCTTAAGGAGTTTTTCCCTCGATTTGGAGTTTGCAAATTTTGTGGAGCGATAATGGGCCTCATTTTGTCTGGAAAATTGTGGAGTATGTGCTGAAGGGGCTGGGGATTCAGCAGAAGTTTCATGCTGTGTTCCACCCTCAGTCGGCAGGGCTTGTTGAGCGGTACAATGCCACGTTGAAACTCAAACTAGCTAAGATTGTGGCGTCTACGACATTGAAGTGGCCGGATGCTTTGCCGCTAGCATTACTCTCTCTCAGATCAGTGCCCCACTCGCGAACTGGCCTCACACCGTATGAAGTGGTGTTTGGAAGGCCTATGAATATTTGGGGAGTGCCCAAGCCGCGATTAATACATGATGTGCCTTGTATAATGATGAACGATTATTTGGCACGATTAACAAATGATTTGCTTTCTATTCATCAACAGGTTCGAGAAGCGCTCCCTGACAACTCTACTGGAGAGGCCCATGATCTTCACCCTGGCGACTACGTTATGATCAAGTCGTTTGAGAGGGCGAACAGCTTGGAACCGAGGTGGCGTGGCCCCGAGCAGGTCCTCCTGGCGACTCGGACAGCTGTACGAGTGACCAACAGGAAGCGGTGGGTGCACTCAACTCACTGCCGTCGTGTTTCTCCTGATCTGGTGAATCCTGCTGTGTTGACCGACTACAAGGAGATTCTGGAGAAAGAAAAGAGCCCAGCTGTGACATCGGCCGAAGTTGAGGGAGCCTTCCCGGACCACACTGTTTCTGGACGAGAGCGCTATAATCTGCGGCCACGATAAGAAGATTTTTTTTGGTTTTCGAGACTGGTTGGTTACCGCTCTGAGGTTTGTGAAACGGAAACCGGGAATCTCAAGGGGGGGGGGATCAGTTCTGCCAAGAGTAGCGACACCCGTCTTGACCCCGGAGAAGAAAACAACGGCTACCTCGGAGCTCAGCACCGTATTTTTCTTTTTTAGGTATATACATATGTGCATTTGAGACTTTGTGAACAATTTGAACTATTTGAGACATTAAGAACTTTTGAACTATGGCGTCTTCCGCATCACGAGACAAAAGAATACTTGGTGCCATCCTTTTCGTTTTGACAATTGTGGTAATAGCTGTGATAGCCTGGGTAGTTGAACTTGTGGTGCCTGCACGTGAACATTTGCTGCCGACTACCCCGGCTCCATCTGAACATTTTCACTTCACCTTGCCCTATCATGAAGAACGGCACCGACAGACTTATTTGAACAATAGCTTTATCCAGATTCTGCATCATACGCACAATATGACAAATATGTCTAATTGCTGGGTGTGTGGGATGTTGCCTGGGCACCAGAAGAAAGGGGGCACTCCACTCATTCCTCTCCCGTTTTCACATAATGGATCCTGTAATGCCTGGTACACTCTTCTCTTCACTTTGAGATGGCCAACAAAAGGGGGGGTGCTTTTCCGTTTGAATAAAATTTGCTATCATGACAGGGATGGGTATCCACGAGCTGAGGGTACTCGATTTGAATGGGAGGAGTACCGCCCCGATAATGAATCTGCCCCACGTGTTTACAGCAACCAACGGAACATTAATGTAACCAGTTCACATGTTATTAATGTTATTGCTACTAAAGCTGATTTGTGTATACGCAATAAAGGTACAATTCCGGTGGGGAAAAGTGAATGCAACATCACACTTACCTTTGATAGCCCGAATGGCATATCGTTTGTAGCATCTCGCAATACTTATTTCATTTGTGGTACGAAAGGTTATCATCAGCTTCCGTTGGGATGGTTAGGCACTTGTTATGTATCTTTTGTACTACCCCCTGTATTCATCGCCCCGCCAATGTATCATAATGATTATGTTCTGTATCACGATTTTGTGTTGAATCGTGTTAAACGTGCTGTTGTTCTGGACAATATCGACCAGACCGATACTGCCTTACAACAATATGTGGACTTTAATTTGGGACTGTTCTCCTTTGTGGGGGCCGCTTTGAATAGTCGGAAAATACGACGATTGACCCGTGTTGTTGAGGCTGTAGCTAATGACACTGCCATTGCACTTGGAAATATTACGGAAGAACTTCAGATTTCTAGGATTGTTACGCTCCAGAACAGAATGGTTCTAGATGTAGTTCTAGCTGACCGTGGGGGGGCATGTAGAATTATCGGAAGCAGCTGCTGTGTATAGGTACCTGATAATTCCCCATCTGTTTATGATGCTATTTCGAAATTGCATAAGATAGCTGCCGAAATACACCCGGACAATGGAACTTGGACTCTTTCAGGATGGTTCTGGTCAATGCTTACCACCTGGGGTTGGAAACTGCTAACGATTTTCTGTATCATTGTGGGGATACTGTTCTTTGTATGTTTATGTATTCAATGTGGCCCAGCTTTATGTTCCATGTGTTTATCGGCTTGCATACCATCAAGACGAGCTCTTGCTCATGACAAAATGATGCTTCATAAAGAAGTAGCCCAAATAATGCTAATTGATATTGAAGATGAACACCCTGATTATGTTCACTATGAGGTAGCTTCAGCTAAACGCTAAAAGGGTCGTCTGTCGTAATTTGACAATGGCCGAGTTAGCGCTTAGCTGTGCTACACGTTTTCCCGCTTAACTTGGCTATACTTGGAAACGCCATTTTGTGTGTTACGGCGGCCATCTTAGATCATAAGCGGCCTCGTGGCTAGCGTGCCCTTTAGTCCGTTGTTCGTGCCACTGACCACTCGAGTTTGCCCAGCAACAGGCTATTTTTAGTAACGGTCAAGCCTGTACATGCGCAGTCCCAACTGACCAGTCACCCCTCAGGAATGTGCCGCCAAACTGACCAGCGGGGTTGTAACCCCTCCAATGAGCTGGCTGTGTTCCAAAAATGACCATATATGTACATAACGCTCTGTAACTTTGTACCGCCTATCTTTTTATTACCTTCATATTGTATAAAAGAACGGGTCACACCGGTGTTCGGTGTGATACTTCTTGCATTACCGAAGGGTGCTGTAGGAATGTACCACCACCCCATGGGGTCCTAATAAACTTGTTCTTTGAATTTTTCAGTTTCCGTGCCAACAGTTCTTTGAATGTAAGTGGGTTATCTTCGGAGCATGTAGGCCTTGGGAACCCGATACTACAATCTAACCTGGGCTTCTATTGGAATTCTATAACGCATATTGCTAATATGCCCCTCAGTTTCCTGATTCATAGATAGACTGGCGCAGCTCTGATTTGTGGATCAGGGAATTTCGGAATACAGAGCTCAAAACTCCCAGAGATTGGCCGACATATTTATGCTGCTTCTGCAGTGCGCAGGGATCAGGTGTTGTGAGGTGTAGCGAACGTTCCTGGTGCTGGGAGAATATGGAGCCAGTTTTTGTGGATATATTGGACTATTTTTACAATAGGCTTTCTGGATAATATATCTTAAATTTGATTCTGGCATCAACTAGAAGCCTGTTGACTTGGCCTGGTCTAACCTTTATAGGTTAGGACACATCTCTGCAGATTGGTTTTGGACACTTTGAAGTCTGCTAATACGCTTCTTTGAGACACGTACCCTTCCAGTATCAAAAAACTATGCTTATACTAACTTTAAAAGTGCTCAAACATCGTATGTGCACTGTACAGTGGAGCATGCACGCAAAGTTTTGAGAAATAAAAATATTTCTCCGACTTAAAACCTGCCTTGTGGATGCACTGTTTTTGGGCACAAAGCCCTGGCTTCACGTTAGCAAATAGGTCTTTGAATCAAAAAAACATGGGTGGGAGTGTGGGAACGCCCATGGGAAACGAAATACCCATGATGAACATAACATAGAACGTTTTTCTCATATAATAATGAATGTGGTCAGGAAGTTGTTGATACTGGACAAAGGCTTCAAGATATTTTCTAGAAGGTTATACATTTCAAATTCGTTGGAGTACATCTGGAAGTAAATCTTGTATATATCTGTCAATTGTGACATGGGACAGTATAACAGTTAAACGCACTGCTGGAATCCACAGGAAAAGAATTACAAAGAGCTCAGGCAGGCTGGTTGAAACCAGTTACTGACTTATTAAAGCAAGCTTGATCAATATCTCATTAGTGCACTGTAACCTCTGACGCCGGGGTGCTGAAAACAATCTTTTATGCTCAGCCCCTTCTTCCAGTCAAAAGTGCTGTAGTGCTCAAAAATCAAAGTGCACTCCATTGTCAGACACTTCGCAAGAGGTCCAAAATACCACCATTCTTCATATGCCAGGGTACCATAAGGAGGTCACCAAACTGGAATAGTAGCGACTACCACAAAGGAAACTCTGCAACTTTCTGGAAAGAAGCACATGGCCAGAAACACCCACAACAATTTCATGCACGCCATCTTTTGCAATGCCACTGGCTCTAATGGAGTTTCCCTAATCTGCAGTTGCTTGCCAATGCCTGGCACTGCACAGTTGACTATTTTCAAACATCAGGCCCATATTTTTCTATATGTTGCTACTGAATCTACATCCTTGACATATTGTTAGACATAGTTTTTCCAAAATGTCCTTCAAGGACTAGTGACGTCTATTTATCATCCCTCAAAAGCTTAACTCGCTCCTGAAATAGTTCTACAGACATATCTGATATTGTCGGAGGACTCAAATTATGTTCCCTAGGCCAGCCCTTAGCATTGTAACTCATTCCGATTTGTACGACTCCAGCCGCCTCAAAGCACGTTTCCCTTCACCTTCTATCACATACAATTGTGAGATTTTGCCTTAGAGTAACTGCGAGCGTAGCAGCCATTTTCTGCTTATTTTAATTATGCCCCTTTATGAAGCGTAAATCCTCAGTTCCATACTTAGCGTTTGAGGCGAGAAACGTCCAATTAACTTCCCCCTGCACAAGCTTACACTTCTGTATGGATTTACCTTTCATCATGATGTGCTTTCTCTTAACTTTAGAATCCTGCACATGAATAGCGTATTTGTTTCCTTTTAATCACAATGGGCCAGATGCAGCAAGCATTTTTCTCCTTGCAAATGCTTTTGCGATGCATCAAACCTAATTTTGCGATTCGGTAAGTTACCGAATCGCAACATGGGTTTGCGATTCGCTATTTGGAAGGGGCGTGTTTAGGGCGTCCCTTCCAACTAACGAATCGAAACAGCATGCATGAATTGATTTGTGACGTTGAATGCGGTCGCAAAACATTCACATTTACCACCTACTTCAAGTAGGTGGTAACCCAGTCGCATATGGGAAGGGGTCCACAAAGGTCCCCTTCCCCTTTGTGAATGTTTGTAAAAGCATTTTTAAGAGCAGGCGGTGGTCCCATGGATCATTGCCTGCTCTAAAAAAAGAAAAAGAAAACTTTTCACTTTTCTTTTTTGTAAAGCATCTCGGGTTGCTCTAAGGAAAACGGGCTGCTTTAAAAAAAAAAAAAAGATTGCTATATTTAAAAGCGATCACAGACATAGTGGTCTGTTGATCTCAGCAGGCCACCATTCCTGTGATTTTTGCGATTCCTAGGGGTCGTATATTGTGACCTACCTCATTAATATTCATAAGGTAGGTCATTTGCGACCCCTTAGGAATCGCAGAAAGTGTACTACACACTTTCATGCATGCCGTTTTGTGATTTCCTAATTGCGAATCGCAAAGATTCGCAATTAGTAACTCGCAAAAAATTTTTTGATACATCTGGCCCATGATCTCCTTTGGAGCCATGATTGCGAAAACCTAGAAATTTGTATCTGTATTGGTATGAAGCTTATGTTCCTCATAGGTGCTGGGGGATCCCAATGCCTCCCATTACTGTGATTCACATGTATATATTTATTTTGTTAATAGTATTTTTTAGGCTTGGAATATTTCCAGGAATAATTCCCATAACTCTAATTAATCGTACATCCCTCCACTATCAACATTAATTTGCTCCTTCCTTGTCCTTTTTCATTCCTGCATCAAACCCGCTTTATTCAGATAGAGAGCTCAACGAGCCATCTGCCTGAATGTTCCTTCTGCAAGGTATGTATTCTATGCCAAAAAGGTGACTGTAGCAATTTCTCACTTGAACCTTTCCACTTCAGAATACCTGCCACAGGACAATGCGCAAAATGAAGCGTCTTCAGCATACTCATCCTTTCAACGTTCCCTGGTACATTCACAATTGAATAGCATCTTCTGTATGGCGCAGTATCTTTGCTCACCGCTCTTAATGTACAGGAGGCAAACGTTCCATCACCCACCTGTGACAAAGTGCCCCACCCAACCATATGCACTGGCATAAAGTTATGACCTGACCTAGACAAGTGGAAAAGGTCACTTACAATGCTAAACTTGATATTGTCATAACAGTGTTGCCTTTCTCCATTCTGCACTGTCTCCACTCCTGTCAGGTGCAATCATTTAAAATGTACAGTTCCTTGGTTAATAATCCTAAAAACTGACAGATGATATGTATAGACGGCAGATCATCTTCAATCACACTCACCAGACTTGGCTTTACCTGCACCCACTCTCCAGGGATGACATGTACCCAAATACCCAGCTATTTTCTGACAGAAGACATGCTTGTCTGTTCTAGGCCCTGGAAGGGTTGAGATTTTGATCAATACCTTATCACTATCGATCTAAAACCCCGGTCTGGCCGACTGAATCTTTATTGCCTGTCATTGAGGAAAGAAAGTGCATCTCTTACCAAGTTAGTTCCCCCAGTAAAGGACTCTGCTTCAAAGGATCACAAACAACTTCTAGCTTTCAAAGATTTATTATAAGTTGCAAGTACAAGCATCTCAAGATGAGATTCACCAGATACACGGGCCCAACTACGTACACGTGTTCTCTGAAAGCCCTCAGACGAACAACGGAAACTATCAATACCAGTTCTAAAAACAATAGTGCCGTTAGCATAGACACATATTGAAATCTATCACTCATTTACAGGCGGAAGGAAAATACAGGTTAGGCTTTCCCTACCCTGCTCTAGATGGTATCCCTACTTAACCAGGTCTCAACCTATCAAAGGTGTCAGCAGTGAATGACTCCCAAGGGAAGCCACCCACTCTCGAACTCTTGGTGAAAACCTATAGTTCTCCAATCATGGCCCCTCTCTGCCTACCCATCCGCTCTCTAAAGGATCCTCAGGCGTCTGCTCTAACTTCCCCCAGGGGTGCTGTCCCTAATACAAAAATACAACAACATTTAGGACGCCCCTCGTGAGACGCCCCTCACGTGGTGTAGCTTCTGGCTGTTTCCATGATGAGGCCTTGTGGTTAGAGTCGACCTTGCTTCTCAGACTCGTCTCCGGCCCGCTGATACCCCTTAAACATTCCGGAACCCTCCTCCATGTCTGGTCCATTTCTTGAACAAGCTTCTATTCATTATATTAATAATTGAATACCCCCTTTTCTCTTCCAGACAGACATCTGCAGCCTAATCCCAATTCTCATGGTTTTCCAACCGCATTGCAACATTCTTCGACCCAGACTAATACGTATAAATCAACATTTAAAGCTTTCCAGCTCTACTATATTTTATAGCATTCAACTTCTTCTTTAATTATTAGCATGTTAGTACTCATATTCTACTGATTTCGGTAAACACATCTATAAATCAAAAAACCTACTCATTAATACTAAACATTAGTGCAATCCATATTGTGAATTTTAATCACCTTCCCCCTCCCGCCTTGCTCTGGCCCTGAGGCCTACCACATTTCGACGTTTCCGTATGCCATCTTACATTTTAGCAGCTACACAACATGGATTCAGGAATAATCACGCTTAATAAAATTGTATTACTTCACACATTTCTGTATTAGTTCCACTTCTATTTAAACTTCTATATTAACTACACATTTCAGAATATAACTTTGGATACTATCAGCACTCATGGCATTTCTCTTCATGATTTGTGCTTACTACGTGTAAGTGTGATGTATTTCTACATTTTGGTCAGTTTGCGCTCTCTCAGTTCCCCCCTTTGATGACCTCTCGGGGTCATCATTAATATTCAAACTGCAGTGATTGCTAGCATAACTCGTTTCTGGGTTTCCAAAGCCCTCAGGCTCCGGTACTGACTATCTTGTATGGCAGCCAATCTCTGCAGCTGCTTTCTCTGAGCCCTCTCTGACCTTCTTGATCTGTACCATTTGAATACCCTCACCAATCCCCACAACACGATCCCACAGATCAATATTATGA
Organism: Lissotriton vulgaris; assembly: GCF_964263255.1. Classification (NCBI taxonomy): domain Eukaryota; kingdom Metazoa; phylum Chordata; class Amphibia; order Caudata; family Salamandridae; genus Lissotriton; species Lissotriton vulgaris. Next base: position 1,223,943,584 of record NC_141693.1, read on the forward strand.
TGATAGGTTTTAGTATTTTCCACACAAAACTTTTGCCTAAGGTGGTGAGCCAACCTCCAGCGTCACTTATCCCTTGGCCCACCTTTTCCCAGACATTTTCTCTGCTCAGGTCTTCGATCTCCTTGTGAATATCAGTTATGTTCCTAATAACCTTTTCAAGGGGCTTCGAATTGTCTGGAATGTAAGTACAACATTCTTGGACCTTCAAAGCCTTACAGACTCCGCCCTCTTTTGCTAGTAGGACATCTAAGGCAAGACGGTTCTGAAGAACCATAGCCCTTATCGATTGCATCTCTCCTTCTACCAGCATTAAGGACTGAGCAGTACTGGCAGACAACCTGTCTACGACTGTTGCTAGTCGTCTAATTTTAACATCATTAAGAATTAGTCCCAGAAGAGGGAACACAGCTCCAAAGACATCTCCAACCATTTCTACACCTCCTACATCTCTCCTTCCCCTTGATGATGTCTTGCCCTCGATGATCTCTAAGTCTTGGGCATGGTATATTTTAGGGAAGATAATTGCCAAGTAACATGAGCCATACCAATTATCAGGTAGCTTCACGTAAGCATTTCTTCCACATACGAAATATACATTTGGAATCACTTGCATTCCCTTCAGAAAGTCCTTGGTGTAGTACTCTAAATTGAAAGCATGTTCACAGCTAACTTCTCCCACGTATACATTTTCATAATACGTTTTGGCTCTATGAAGACATAACTTTCCTCTCTGTGTTCTATCTAAAGCTATTGGACCACTACTACCCTTTCTTTTGTGTGCCTTTTCTTCATCGGTCCAATCTGTTTTCCATTGTCCTGACTTTTTCAAAATCTTTTGTCTCCTATTCCGATCATCCACCTGCCCTATGAACTTTTTCTCGACTTCTGACACCTTGCATGTCAGGTTATTTCTGCGGGCATGTGAAGTATCTAAAGTAATCCAAGGAATGAAAAACTTTGCCAACCTGTCTTCACTCTTCCAGTAGTCCCATTTATTCATCTGTTTATAATTTGGGACTTCTGGTAACACTGCATCATAATTGGAAAAATAGTATTCAAAACTATCTCTCCCATAAAATATACTAAGCAACAAGCTACATGTAATGCCATATGTCAGCGGGAGGTGATGATAACGAATGCCTTCATCTACAGACGCCGGCAACTGCATGCAGACGTAACAGTCCTTGACCTCCATGGCATCCACGTATTCATATAATAATTTTGCATAAGCATTTGACCTAAAGTCACCTTGGGACTCATCCACGTGTAACCTGCGGGCTTCTGCAGCTAGTAACGCTTTCTCTTGTGTGTTTTCCCCTTTCCCACCAGCAACGGTGGGAGTAAGCGCCTCTACAGATTTCACATCAGTTACCTTTGGCTCTTCCTCACGTCCCTTTACATAGGAGACTGTTACTACTAAAGCTATTAATATTATCACTCCTACTATTAGTGTACCTATTATACATTTCGCTCTGCGGTTCTGGGTACCAGCCTCCATTTCGTCAGATAGTGTGGCTCTCTCGTAACTCAGCACAAAGTCCCTTTCCCCTTTTTTTTTTTTTTTTTTTCGTTCCTTTACAGTCTCTTTACTCCTTTTGTCTTTGAGAACCACGCAACTGGAAGCTGACAACCTTTTCCGCCAAAGTTCCTTTTAGTTCAATATAGACAACCCTAGCCCTTCTCCATCCACTCAGGGAAAGTCCCTAAGATTCTCTGCTTCCTAGGCGCTAGGTAATCTTCTTTTCTTCACGCTTATTTACAAAGTCTTTTAAGCATCCACTATCAGGCGCTCGCCTGCAGCTTCGACAGCAAAATTCAATATTTCCAGACGAAGATTGTGCTCTTCTGCGGCTGATATCTTTGTACCAAAATCAGGGAATTGCAATTCTGTGAGAAACATGTCCTTTATCTTGCTGAGGCGGGGAGGACGGGGAGCATGAATGTCAGTGACCCTTCTTGTTCGACCCCGGGTACTAACAGTCGTATCTCCACTGTTACGATGGGCTCAGAACTGGACACCACCACCGCTCTGATCCTCCCTGTCACTGGTTTCGAAGCCATCTGTCGCCAGATATGTCCACTCAGGGGTGGAGTATCTTCTGTTAGGCACCCGCACTCTTCTTGACCTCCTCAACTCCGGTGCTTCAAATCAGCGCCCTGAGCACCGTCTTCTGGGTCTGAGTCTTCTGTTATCGGAGGAAGGGTTCTCTCCAGAGTTGACCTTAGGCTAGAGCTCCTTCTCTGCGGCCAATCAGCTTCTCCGCGTACCCTTCTACTCCGTCTTCTTCTCGTTTGTTCACGCTCTCTGTCAGACCTATCAGCGTCTGACTCGTACTCCCAGCTACTTTCCCCTTCAGTAGCGTCGTCTGTCTCGCTGTCGTACTGACCGTCCTCAGCTTGGTCAGACTCGTTCCCTGCTTCCGCTGGCACCTCTACAGCTTGGCTAGCCCCCTCTATGGCTTCTCGGTCCGTTGCTGGACGTCTATCCGAGAGAGGAGCTGTTTCTTCCAGAGGTGCTGGAACTCTCCGGGTATGCGACGCGTGGATCCAATTGGGCAGGCCTCCCACCTTTACGGCCGTGTTGGTGGTCAGGATGATCTGGAAGGGCCCACGCCAACGAACATCCAAGCAGCTGCTTCTCACGTGCTTTTTCACCAGGACCCAGTCCCCAGGAAGCAAGTCATGACAAGGGTCCTGGCACGATGGTACCTCGGCAGCCTGCACCTGAAGGGACACAGAATGAATGGCGTCAGACAGCCCCTTACAATAGTCCAGGATCATATCATCTGTGATGCTAATCAATGCAGCAGTTGGGACAGAAGGTAACCTCATTGCTCTTCCCATCAGTACCTCATGAGGAGACAAACCAGTTCTCCTATCCGGGGTACTACGGAGGCTCATAAGGACCAATGGCAGCGCATCAGGCCAACTCAAAGATGTTGATGAACACACCTTCGCAATTCTGGCCTTGATGGTGCCATTTATCTGCTCCACAATTCCTGAAGCTTCTGGTCGATAACTGCAATGTAGTTTCTGATCTATATTTAAAGCTGCACAAATCATTTTCACAAGCGAGCTGTTGAAATGCGTTCCCCTATCTGATTCCAAAGAGGCCGGCACCCCGAAACGCGGGATAAGTTCCCTGAGCAATATCTTAGCTACCGTGAGGGTGTCGCACCTGCATGTAGGATATGCCTCAACCCATCTGGAGAAAACGCAAACAACCACCAAGATATAACGGAGGCGGCTGCACCTTGGCATTTCAATAAAATCTATCTGCATTCGGTTGAATGGACCTCCTGACCTCCCTATGTGGCTCAGTGCAACTGGTGTCTTTTTCCCTACATTCAACTGCTGGCACGTCACACAACGCTGGCACACTGCTTCGGCTGCTACTCTGAACTTGGGGTTGTACCAGGTCTGTCTAAACACTCTCAGCATAGCATCTCTTCCTAGGTGGACAGGACCATGTATTTGTCGGGCCATTGGGCTCACCATCTCATTGGGCAACACTGCTCTGCCATCTGCTGAAACCCAGAAATGGGCCTCCCCCACTACACATCCTGCCTTTTGCCATGTTTCTTTTTCACAATCAGGAGCATTTTCTTGCATCTCCTTCAGTTCGTCCCAAGTATCAACAGTTTCCAATATCATAGCTAATTCAGTCCTTACATTTATTCCACCCACTTCCACCTCGGTGAAAGAGTACCCTGTTTCCGCGCAATACCGTGCGACTTCGTCGGCATATCTATTGCCTTGTGACACGAAGTCCATATTTCTGGTATGTGCGGTACACTTCACAACTGCGATACCTGCTGGACATTGCAATGCCTCTAACAACAAGCGCACAAACTCTCCATTGCGAATGGGAGAGCCTGAAGAGGTCATGAAACCTCTTTGAGACCATAACTGCCCGTAATCATGAACTACCCCGTAACCATATTGACTGTCAGTGTATATGGTGACTCGGATTTGATTGCTTGCCAGGCAGGCACGCGTCAGGGCAATAATCTCGGCTACCTGAGCGGAGTGTACTCCTTCCAGGCATCCAGCTTCCACTACTCCAGTAATTGTACAAACAGCGTAAGCTGCTCTCAACTGCCCAACTTCGTCTCTTACACATGAGCCATCGACAAAGAAAATTTCATCTGGGTCGGTCAGTGGCTCATCTACGATGTCGGGTCTTGGTTTGGTGCATAGTTCAGTCACATCGAGGCAGTCATGGTCTGTACATTCATCATCACCCTCAATATCGTTTGGAAGTGGCATCAAGGTGGCAGGGTTCAAAACAGAGCATCTCCTGAGGGTCACGTTTTCTGCAGCAAGAATAACTTGCTCATAGCGCGTGAGCCTACTATTCGTCAGATGCTGGGTTTTGGTCCTGGTCATCAACAATTCAACAGAGTGGGGCACATGCACCTCTAACGGGTGCCCCATTACAATGTTCTCACACCTCTCAATGCTGACACCTGTTGCGGCAACGGATTTGAGACATCCGGGCAACGCTGCGGCTACTGGGTCTAAAGTAGCCGAGAAATACGCGACTGGTCTACGGGCATTCCCATGGATTTGGACTAACACAGACAGCGCGCATCCCTCTCTCTCACAGCAATAGAGCAAGAATGGTTTATCGTAATCTGGCATTCCCAGAGCCGGAGCACGACACAAGTCCTCTCTCAGCTGCAGGAACGCCATCAAACAGTCTTTGTCCCATGGTACCGGATCACTCACCTCCTTGTGTGTCAGTTTTTGTAAGGGCTTTGCTTTCAGTGAAAAGTTTGCGATCCACTGTCGGCAATATCCCACCATTCCTAAAAACATCCTGACTTCTCTCTGCGTTTTAGGCGCATTCATCTTCATGATGGCCTCTATCCTGTCTGGTGACACCTTCCGTTTCCCCTTCTCAATTCTGTGTCCCAAGTACTGTACCTCTGTCAGGCAGTACTGCAACTTTCCCGGGGACACCTTATGCCCATTTTCGGCTAGATGGTTTAACAAAGCAATAGAGTCTTCCCTGCAAGCTTCCTCTGTCTCTGACGCCACAAGGAGGTCGTCTATGTACTGGACCAGAACTGACCTCTGGGGCAGTACTAGACTTTCAAGATTTCTCTTCAGGAGCTGGTTGAAGATCGATGGGCTCTCTGTATACCCCTGAGGAATACGACACCATGTTAGGACGCGACCTTCCAGCTTAAATGCGAAAAGAAAATGGCTTTCTTCGTCCAAAGGGATCGAAAAGAAAGCCTGGCAAAGATCAATTACAGTGAACCATTCTGCTTGGAACGGTATCTGAAACAGTATCACGGATGGATTCGGTACCACTGGACAACACGAAACGACTATATTATTAATCTTTCTGAGGTCCTGTACTATCCGAAATTTCCCATTTGGTTTCTGCAGACCCATAATCGGGGAGTTACATGGACTACCCACGATTTCCTTCAGTATTCCCTGCTTAATCATGGACTCAATCACGGGTTGTATGCCTGCAATCGTTTCGGGGGTCAATTTATACTGAGGGGTTCTTGGGAACTCAGCATGTGGTTTCACTACAATTTTCACTGGGTCTACTCCTTTCACCAACCCAATCTCTTCCCCAGTGAAATCCCACACTTCTGGAGCAACGGTCTCTCTCAGATCCCAGGGGAGCTCGTCTACTGTCAAAGTGGGATACAGTTCCACACATATTCTGGAGTTAGCGACTTTAAAGTCAGCATCATCATCATTTGTCAGTACCTCCACTCCTTGCGGTGTACAGTATATAGTGCAGTTCAATTTGCATAAAAGATCTCTTCCTAGCAGACATACAGGACTAGAATCGCAAACCACAAACTGGTGCTCATCACTGTACTTCCCTATTTTCACCTGCACGGGTTCCGTCAGAGGACTGGTCATTCTCCTGTTAGCGACCCCCACCACTTGTATGGTCTCTCCAGACATGGGCAGGCCTGGCACTGCGGCTGACCTGATCGTGGATCGGGTGGCTCCTGTGTCCACTAGAAATGTCGTGGGGAACCCTGCCACTTCGGCCTCAACATAGGGTCCCCTCTGATCTACCTCCAGAGCTGCCCCGAGGGTGCAATCATCCCTTTCTACCCTCTGTCCAGTTAGTGGGTCCACATAATAGCATTCCTCTCCCCCGACAAACAGTGGCATCTGTCTATAGGTCTTACCCATAGTCCCTACTCTGGGTGGCTGCGGGAACTGAGCTCGGGGAGGTGGCCCCCCCCCTTTGAGCACCTTTCCCTGGTACTGCGTTACCCCTCTTGCAGGCGCACTCTGGGTCACTTCCTCTTCTACCTCTTGGTCTCCTATCTCAACATTATAGGGACACTCGCGTTTCCAATGTCCCACCTCGTTACACTGGTGGCACCTAGTTGTTTTCTTTAAGGCAGTTATATCCATCCTGGGTCTAAAGGTGGAGTTCTCCTCATTGCCCTTGTTCTGACTGTACTGTTTCTTTCCTCCAGTACCGTTTCCTGGTTGCTGTTGCTGCTGTCCCCCCTTCCCAGCTGCCTGCATCTGTACCACCATCAGTTTCTCCTTTAGTTTCTTAGCCTTGGAGTCTATCTCATCACAGCAGTACCTGGCATACCTCAGTATTTCGTCTAGGGGTTTATTTTGCCAACAGATCAAGTGTTGCTGTATCATTAAACTAATATCCGGTCTCAGACCCAAGACGAATTTGGACACAAACTGCCCTATGTCCTTTGGATCCATTACATCTAGACCGCTATACTGTTTGAACGCCTTCAGCAATCTCTCATAGTATTCGTGAACTGTCTCTTTGGGTTCCTGTCTTGTTCGGTCAATTTTTACCCAATCTATGTCTTGCATTGGCACTTTATCTTTCAGCCAAGTCATTACTCTCTCGAACTTTGCCATCACACTCTCGGACGGCCCATTAGTCTTAGCATCTCTCTCGGGCTCTATGGTGGGCCACTCAGCGCTAACCTTGCATGCGGTCCACAAATCTCCTGGTACCACTATGTCAAACAGCGTGTTCAAATCTATCCATAAGACCTTTGAGATTTTTACGAATCTCTCAACTTGCTTATACCACTCCACGGGGTTTTCCCGCAATTTGGGGAAAGAGGTGGTAAAAGCAGCTAAATCCCCCCTACTCCAAGGGACGTGGACATAGGTCCCATTTGCGACTTCCCTCAAAGGGTATGTCTCTACTCCCTGCTGTCCTCCTGGTGTCATCCCAAGTGTGCTTCTCCTGACGGTCCCTCTCTTGGACCACCTCTCTTCCCACTTATCTAGGGCCCTCCATGTCCTTATTCCAGTGATCAGTTCCCTTATGTGTGTTTTCAATCCGATGGTTCGCCTCTCATCTAGATCTCGATCTGTGTAATGTAGCCTGTGGTTGCCCTGTAAGGCTTTGGTCCTTGACAGGTCTACCATGTATTTGCCTGCTAGTTCCACTAATTTCTCATGGGTTGCTCTCGCCTTTCGAGTTACGTCCTTTGCCATGAACAGAATTTCACCCTGCTCATACATGTCTATTCTTTCTAAGGACAGGGTACCGTCTACCATGTCGTCCAGATCTGACTTTAAGCTTGAGACATCGAGTCTTTTAGCTTTTAATTCTGCTCGCAATATCTCCTTCGAGGGAGGTTCACAGGTGTCTCTCCCATCCCAACTCCGGGCCCTTCGTTTGGGTTCGGGAGAGTTGGGGAGTGCTCTCTCTTGTTCCCATCTCTCCAGATCCCATGCTCGGCCATCCGATCTTGGAAGGTGATGGAACACAGGCCTGTTACCCCCTATTTTACTCTGTCCGTTCTCTCCTCTTTTCTCACAGTAGGACTCCCTGTTATTCTCCCTTCGGTCCCCATCCCCTCTTGGCCTTGTATCACTCAGTATCTGATACGATCCTTCTTGGTTTCCCATATTCCCTGGGCTGCGCTCATGCCCGTCCTCACAGGGACTATGGTGCGGCCTTTCGCAACTCCCACTCTGTTCTCTATTGTCTGGCACGCAGTGGATACACTTAAAGCTGTCTCTGTACTCCCGAGCCCTTCTGTCTTCATCACTACGTATTGGGCGAGACACCCCCCCGTTTTCCAGGTCTGATCTACCTCCACTCCGGGCCCAATGGGTGCCTCTCCTACTGTCTTTCTCCCTTCCGTCCCACTCCGGACTGCTCTCTTCAGCCCCGCAGTGAGTCCGGGCTCTGCTGTCCTGCCTTTCCCTTTCAGCTTCCGCAGTTATGATGTTCTTGTGAGCTTCTACTGCCTCATCCCATTTCTTCATGTACTCATTTAACTCCTGAAAGGATTTCCGTCCTGATCCCCTCATATCCTCTGGCCATCTTATGTCCCCCGGATCCCCTGCCGTGGGTACTGGGGTGCTCCAATCTCTTGGTATCGGCAACTGACTTGGGGAGTTGATCGTATCATTCCTCCTTGCCATCTCTGCTCTTTCTCTGTCCCTCCGTACCCGTTCCTCCCCTCTAGCTCTGTCTGGATCATATACCGATACTATAGGACCTATGGTAACCGGTACTTGTAGTGCATCAGGTAACGCGTAGGATGTGGCACACTCCATTTCTGGCGCTCTTTGCACCACAAACCTCCCGACCACCTGTTGCACTTGGCTAGGCTGGGACAGTTCTTTCTTTGCAGCAGGATCCCATTCGGAACTGGGAAGCGGCCCATGCTCTCCTGCATTGCCCCCCCCTTTCTCGGCATCTCCCCCTGCTCTGTTATACGGAGGCGGTCTGTCTGTCAATAATCTGTTTATCAGGCTATCCTCTGTCTCGCTCTCGTCATCCTCTTCTAGGGGGTTTTTATTCCCGGGCATCTCTAACACTGGATACAATTTGTTTACTTCCATGTTATGCACCCTCCATCTTTTAGCATCCTCATCCCACTTGGAATCCTGTACTGCTCTTACCGAACGTTTCACTCTTTCTTGCCGTCTATTCATGTTCTTCTCATGCGCTGCCCTAATCCATGCATTAAGGGCTTCGAACTGAGTTGGTCTAGGCAAGGGTCTCGTAGAGGTCATAATTGCTTTTAATCTGTGTAGCACCTCTAATCTATACGTCCCGTACTTCGGGAACGTGAGTTCCTCATTTCCATCTGTCATCTTACTCCACTCTGAGATCCACAGAATCGTGTGCAGCCCAACATTCGTCCCCATGTAATGAGCTGGCGTACCCTCCGGCGGGGCTTCTTCCCCTTCATATGATCCCCTGCGTTCTCTTTTAAACAGCGCTCTTAACCATTTAAAACACTTCATAATTATGCGCAAAATTTCCAGCTTGAATACTTTGTTTACTTCCTGATGACAATCCACCAATCCTAGCGCGGCTTAGCTAGCTGGCCTATCGCAGCGCGGTCTTTCCCCGGCCGGCCAATCCCAGCGCGGCACTTTCTGACGTCACTAGTCTCCGCTTCGCAGCAGCACCCCTCCTTTCTCAGCTCTCTTCGCGGTCATGCATGCATCCCATTCATACTCCGAAAAATGACTACTTCCGACCAAGCGGTCACTTCCCTCGACTGTACGTCCACAGTCTATCTGTAATTATCAACCCAACTGACGAGATGTCTGTCGTCCCTCTGATAGGTTCTTTACGCACACAGTAACTTCCGACCAGCGTCTGTTACTCGCGCACTCACTCCCCCTATCTGGTCCTTCGGGTGGTCACTGGTACCTCATGACCCCCTTCACCCTGGTTAACAATTACTCTGGGTGTCCGATACACCCGAACCACTTAAGCTCTCCTTGAGCCTAAGATTTCCACCGGTTGCGCGCGCTCACAACCTGTTCCACAGTCTCTCTACAGTCATTCAACTCCGCCAAACATTACAACATAGATACAATACAAAACACCGCAATCTTAACACGCATGACCCTTTATACTCACTCTCGACCGATACTGCTGCTTTTCTGTCTCACGTCATCCGGTCCTTCTTCCGCGGGCGGTTCTTCCGATCATCGGTCTCTAGGGGGCTTGGGGTAATCTAACCTGGCCTAGATCACCTTCCTCAAGAAGGCAACCATCCTCTATAGCTACCAACTGGAAGGGTTGAGATTTTGATCAATACCTTATCACTATCGATCTAAAACCCCGGTCTGGCCGACTGAATCTTTATTGCCTGTCATTGAGGAAAGAAAGTGCATCTCTTACCAAGTTAGTTCCCCCAGTAAAGGACTCTGCTTCAAAGGATCACAAACAACTTCTAGCTTTCAAAGATTTATTATAAGTTGCAAGTACAAGCATCTCAAGATGAGATTCACCAGATACACGGGCCCAACTACGTACACGTGTTCTCTGAAAGCCCTCAGACGAACAACGGAAACTATCAATACCAGTTCTAAAAACAATAGTGCCGTTAGCATAGACACATATTGAAATCTATCACTCATTTACAGGCGGAAGGAAAATACAGGTTAGGCTTTCCCTACCCTGCTCTAGATGGTATCCCTACTTAACCAGGTCTCAACCTATCAAAGGTGTCAGCAGTGAATGACTCCCAAGGGAAGCCACCCACTCTCGAACTCTTGGTGAAAACCTATAGTTCTCCAATCATGGCCCCTCTCTGCCTACCCATCCGCTCTCTAAAGGATCCTCAGGCGTCTGCTCTAACTTCCCCCAGGGGTGCTGTCCCTAATACAAAAATACAACAACATTTAGGACGCCCCTCGTGAGACGCCCCTCACGTGGTGTAGCTTCTGGCTGTTTCCATGATGAGGCCTTGTGGTTAGAGTCGACCTTGCTTCTCAGACTCGTCTCCGGCCCGCTGATACCCCTTAAACATTCCGGAACCCTCCTCCATGTCTGGTCCATTTCTTGAACAAGCTTCTATTCATTATATTAATAATTGAATACCCCCTTTTCTCTTCCAGACAGACATCTGCAGCCTAATCCCAATTCTCATGGTTTTCCAACCGCATTGCAACATTCTTCGACCCAGACTAATACGTATAAATCAACATTTAAAGCTTTCCAGCTCTACTATATTTTATAGCATTCAACTTCTTCTTTAATTATTAGCATGTTAGTACTCATATTCTACTGATTTCGGTAAACACATCTATAAATCAAAAAACCTACTCATTAATACTAAACATTAGTGCAATCCATATTGTGAATTTTAATCACCTTCCCCCTCCCGCCTTGCTCTGGCCCTGAGGCCTACCACATTTCGACGTTTCCGTATGCCATCTTACATTTTAGCAGCTACACAACATGGATTCAGGAATAATCACGCTTAATAAAATTGTATTACTTCACACATTTCTGTATTAGTTCCACTTCTATTTAAACTTCTATATTAACTACACATTTCAGAATATAACTTTGGATACTATCAGCACTCATGGCATTTCTCTTCATGATTTGTGCTTACTACGTGTAAGTGTGATGTATTTCTACATTTTGGTCAGTTTGCGCTCTCTCAGCCCTAGACCCTTTTCTTCCAAAATTCTCAAAACCTTGGGCAACATGACATTGTCAAGCAAACAGCGATTTTGAACCCTTGAACAATTTACTCTCGAAAATGGATAAAGTCAAAAACAGCTGGCACTCGTAAAAACTGTTACACACCATTATGGGCCACAAAAGTTAATCTGCGGTACAACTGATGGCAGCTCAGGTTTGTGTTAGGCAGCCCATACGCAGAACCTCAAAAGAACATTGCACCTCCCTCCCTCAGACCAGTTTATCTACTTCATCCACTGCTGACACTGCACCCTCTGTGTATAAATGTACAGCATTATTTATTTAGAAGCTATGACTATTCAGGACAAGAAAATTGAAGGATCCTTGGGATCAATAATGCCATTTCTGCAGAGTTCCTCCCAGATCATCTTGAGATCTTCCTTAACACTAAACGGCATATTATGTGACTCAGGCTTTGCAGGAACCATATTTTCTTGACTTTATTGCAGAGGCAAAACCCTTCAGGTTGCCTGTCACTGAAGCAAAAACTAGGTGCATGGCTAAAGCATTCATTGCATGTTTTGAACCTGGCAATAGGAAATCAGTGCCATTCCTGTCTCAAACACCTTTCTCTCCATATGCACCCTGTTATATTATGTCAAGGTAACCTATTTAAGCGCACGTTCACCCAAGGTTTCTTGGTGCTGTTCTTTTGAGGGTAACGGTAACTCATGGTGCTGTCTAGATTCCACTGTATGCTTTTCTGAAAAGCCAAATTTGTAACAGCTTTATGAATGTAGCATTTCCCCAGATCCGATGGACAGAAAATCTTGATGTTATTAAATACACAATCACGGATCCACAACTCACAGCAGCCACTTCAAAGAACTTAGAAGACTAACAACAAAGTTTCAACATTATAAAAGGCTAGAACCCTCCGCCATCTTCCCTCTTTTTAGCTTACTGCAACATAACATATAGCATGTATATTTTAAATCCATTCTCAAATCTCAATTACACAAAAAAGGTTTGTAATAACGAAGTGCAAATTTTGCATCCCAGAAAGGATTCCAATGATCCAAAGTCTCAAAAAAGTCCAATGTTATCTGTTGATTCAAACTCCACCATCTGCTACCTTTATTGTTGTCCACAAAATAAATACAATAAAATGAAAGCAGGGTTGGGAATATGGGTGGGATAATATTAGATTCAGTGTCTTTTATAGAATCCAGATTTTCTGTCCTTTGGAGCTGGGGAAAATATACATTTTATGGCAAGACCGGAGGTCAATATGATTGCAAGTTTAAAGCTTCTTTAACAAACAATGTGCTGCATTATCAACAGGCTTAAAATAAAATCTGTGAAAAATCCCATCATTTGACAAATCTGCACTCTTCAAAATATTTTGCAATGCACCCCCAGCATAAAAAGTTTTGAAGCAGACACACCCCTCACAGAATGTGCTCCAAGCAAGCTAACATCCACACCTGAATTCTTTATCACCTCCTTTACGCATCTAGCAAGTGTTGGAGATGATACAGCCTTATGAGGTTGCCCTGAAGAAATAAGCAACAAATTCTCACCCACAGGTCTTATCTATAATATTCTTCTGTCATACTCTTTGACATACACAAATTCCCATGCTCATTAACAACAGATAAAAATATAGACACTGAATCCGTTTTTGTTTTTTTATTTAAATAAAAACACACTCCGTCTGGAGAAAAAATCCTGTTTGAAACATTAAGGACCCTATCATCTAATACCCTTCTGCATGAAATTGGACATAATAAAATCGTTAACTTTTGTGATAACATCTTCAAATTCAGTACTTCAATACCACCTAATCCCTCCAGGTAATTCAACACCTTAGTAACATTCCAAGTGGAATTGTGCCTTTAAACCAGTGGTTTTGATATCCTTATACTCAACAATATTCTCTTCACTAAAAATTCTGACCTATCGTAATGCCATTAATCAAAACATATCCAGAGGCAATTGCCAATCTATGAACATTAATTGTCCTGTAAGCTAACATTTCAGTTAAATAGTTCACTACTTCTACAATTCCACTGAAATGGGATAAAAATCCCTCTCCACACACCAGCAAACTCATTTCTGCCATGCCAATCGATGCATCTTCCTAATACCTGGGACCCAGGACTACTTAATGAGATTTATAGCTCCCTGTGAAAGCCCTGCCACCTCCCAGACATGCTTCAAATTCTCCATGCCACCAGCCTCTTCTGCCCTGTCAAAACCATTTCATGCATTTCTTCTGTTGGACCTACCAACATTTCTTGAAATATTGGGAACAGAATTGCAAAATCCACTGACTTTTCTAGAAATTTTAGATAGCAAACCTGAGATTTCCAAACTGGTGTTAGTAACACCACTGTATCCTTCCCCTTGCGTACCATCAAAGTTGATTGACTAATCATTGAAAGGGAGGAACAGGATACGGTCTGAGACCCCTCTAATTATGTCTGAAAGCATCTACTTCCGCTGATTCTGGGTTTGGACGCCAACTGAAAAATCTCCTAATCTGGGCATTTAGCCTGTTAGCAAACAGGTCCACCTCATATGGACCCCAAAACTCCATCAACTTCAGGAAGACAGATCTGTTCAGACTCCAATCACCAGACTCCTTGTAATTCCTTGAGAACCATTCTGCCTCCACATTGTTCAATCCTGGTATGTGCTCCACTTGCACTAAAATATTCTGTCTCAAGCAATACTCCCAGAACACATTTGCAAGATCCTCTAGATCCCTTGAACTTGGACCCCACTTGTTGACATATCTCATTGCAGAGAAATTTGTCCATCTGTAAAAGGGCGGAATTCACCTTGTTCTTCGTAAAACTCCTCATCGCAAAGGGCTCTGCCAATAGTGCCGAACAGTTTATGTGCAGCCTGCTCTCTTCTTCGGACCATATTCCTCCTGTTGAAAGTGCACCACAATATGCTCCATAACCTGCTAAATGTGCATCTGATTCTATAATTATTTCTGCATTCTCCCCAAAAATGGCTTTCCCCTTCCAGCCTCCATATTCTTTAATCAGCAACCAAGTTCCTCCTTCGCTTCCTGTGTACGCACAATCTCTTCTGAATCTTTCAACTTATCTCAAATGTATTTCAAATCTCTGAAATGCTCCAAAATTCAAAGGACTTGGGAAAATAGCTTGAATTGATGAAGATAACAGACCTACTACTCTCACCAACATTCTCAAAGAAATTATTTCTAAATTCAACACCTTCTATATTCCCTTCTTTATCCACTTCAAATTTCCTTTGGCAATTTCAATTGTCCTGAATTTATCATAAATCCTAAAAATTGTGTCTCATGACTCTGAACTAGACACAAATTCTGTCTGTTCACAATAAAACCCCAGATCTTCCAACAAGGACACTGTCATATCTGTGTTTGCACTCTTTTTTATCTCTCCAGATCCATAAACAGTACCTCATCCAGATATATTATTAGACGAACACCATATTCTCTTAGAAATGCTGCAACCGGCAGAAGCATCACCAAGGGGCAGAAGACAGACCAAATGGCAGGCAAACAAACTTCTCCATTCTTCCACTGCATGTAAACTGCAAGAATCTCTGAGGGGGATCCCATATCGGATTTGTCAAATAGGCATCTTTCATATCCAACCAGGCCAATCAATCCCCTGCCTGCAAAACTTCTCTCAGTAAATGCCTTCCATCTTGAATTTAATAAATATATCAGCAAATAACAACCCATTAGCAGCTTGACCTGCTTCATTATTGCCCAATTCCACTACTGTTGGGTCTATCTTACATAAAATTATTTTCCTGCTGTCAACTGAAATGCTTATAATCACATTTTCTAGAAGACACACTGCGCCTGAAACCATTCTCTTAGTTTCTCTACATCCAAACTTTTTTTTCCTTACATAAGCCTCCTCAGCCACATCAAAGATCTTAGTCAATGGTCCTGTGAGATCCAGCAGCCTATCCTGACACATTCTCACTCCTTTATCCAGTCCCTTTCTGGCATCTTGTCCCTCTTTGACAATAAATGCAAGAATCTTTGCATTCAAATCAGGCGTCATCATTACCTTATTTGCTAAATTCGGCCTCAGACATTCAGATCTTAGGCATAGCCTTACATCCTTAGGAATGTGTTTCCTCAACAATGTGTTTACATATTCAGCAACATTTTGACAAATGCACATGTTTTAATAAAATACAGTCACACATAAAATCCCCCAAGGGTCTGTCAAAGCCCCAACTTCTCTGCTTCTAGTGTTCTCTATCTGTCTGATCTCTGTACCATACCCCTGTCCTCATTGTACCATATCCCAGACCCCTGAATTAAATTCAAAAGAAAAACTTAATTCCACTTCTGTGCTACCAGAAGATTCAAGACAGTGAACAACTGAATGTTTTTGAGCACTTTTTACATTTTTCTTCACTTTCTCTACACCCTTCTGTAGGTTCTCATGTGTGTCCTCGGCAGTAAGATATTTTTAGCATGGACAAAGCGTGCGCAAACTTCACTATCTGCCTTCCCAGATATGTTTCTCTTTGCTTGTCTCACATTTGAATAAATATGTTTCCTTTTCCTACTCACTTCTCCATCTTTACTACACTGTGATCCTTCACCAGCAGACCAAAATCTCTCCTCCTCAGACATCATAGCCCTGGCCTGAAAAATTGCCTCCAATTTTCTCTCTATTCTGTCATCAAGCTCATTGGAAAATGTTTGTAACACATTACTAATTTTGTCCTCTAATGGCATCTCTTTTTGAGCACAAGATTCTGCCATTTTCAAATAATAACTTTCTTACAAGCAATTAAAATAAGTATAAAACCCCCCTATTCTAAATTATAATCACCACGAAGCCTCTATTTCTCAAATTCCCCAAAAACAATTTTTACCCAAACAATATCCAAAACCAAGTACAACTCCCTTCCTCCGTACTGATAGAATCACAATCTCCTCAGCTGACAGAATAACTGATAAATAGCTGTTTATAACTGTCAAAATATCCCAATCTGTCAAACCAAATGTCCAATTCATTACATTAAGAGTATCCCAAACTCTTAAAATGGTCGCCGGCGCATCACATGATACAGGAGGCCGGCGTGCCCTAAATGTGTAATAATCCTAATTTTATCTTTATTTATTGTTGTGCTTCGTGCTAACTAAACTGTCAAATAATGTTACCCCCCTCTGCAACAGCATTATGGAGTCTTCGGGATTCTCTAGGTTATGGGTGATCTGTTCTGAAGGCTTAGATCGGCAGCCATTTAATCTACCTCCAGTGGGAGGCTTCGTGCTCGCCAAAAGCAATGGAGCCCAACCCTGCATGGCAGTGAGTGTGCACTCGAGGCCACACATTGCTACATGTGGTTGTGACCTAGAAGCCCGTGCTAAAGAACTTGCATCACTGCACGCTGCCCTGGCTTTGAAATGCTTGTGCTACTGCCTGCCTCTCATGCCCCTACCAGCAGAGCTTGACGATTTCAAGCGGTAAGGCAACAATTTCATGAAATTATTGTTTTAAGTGCAACAGTACTGAATTGATCTTAAAAGACACATGTGCCAATTGTTGTAATTTGAATAGACATCATATCTGCACGTTTTTTTAAACAGTCATACAACCAACTCACCTTGTTAAGCTACACACAAAATACAAAGTACTCAATTACATATTAAATAATAATTGAACAACATTTAAAATCCAAATAAGATCATTAGCTTATATGTTATCATAACTCAGTTTACATATAGAAATACTGTACTTATTTGCATGGAGCAGCAGCAAAAAAGAAGGAAGATGAGTGGGGGGGGGGGGTTGTACGTTTTTATAATGTTGTAACTTTGTTGTTAGCGTTCTAAATTCTTTAAAGTGGCTGCTGTGAGTGGTGGCAATAAAGAAGATTACATTACTGGTAGCCTCTAGTCCTGCCCTAAAATCTTAGAAACTCTTCTTCTAGGTGCAATTGTGCTGGGAGGGAGTTCCACAGCATGGGTGCAAGCACAAAGACACTTTGGCCACCCAGCCTTTTCCGGATGTATTTAAGGGTGCTGAGATATTTTAAACCAGTGGATCTCAAGGCCAGCCTCTCCACTTCAGCCATGTAAAATAATGTCCAGTCCTGTTATCCTACTCCCAGCAGAGGCAACTGCAAATACTTTAGGCACTTACAATTATTTTCACCCCTTTCTTTATTTAACTTAGCCTCAGATATAATGAAGATCCAAAACCAGACTCTATTAATACTTAATACTTATAAGTTCTTCAGCTAAAGTGTGTGGCTCATCACATTCATTTTGTCCTCATTGCACCATCAAAACCAAACTTTGCATTTATTCCTCCTTACTCAACGCATCTCATATTTAGCATGTTCCTATAAACACTTGACACTTTTTCTACACACCCTTACAAAATAACCCAATGTTTCAGACGCAAACCTCCTTCAACTTTAAGAAACAAATTTTACCAAAGCCAATGGGTCTGGGCCAATGGTATCTGTCTGCCAGCCTATTACTTTGCCAATGCTTATTTTCATGTTATTGTAATTCACAAAAGAATAAGAATAATGATGCCTACTCTTGTATGCACATGGGCGCAGCTGCACAGGTGGACATTATTTATTGTTTCTGTAATAAGATTTTACAGTAATATATGAGGATGGACGTCCATACATGTGCTCCCATGTGGAACCGCACCCATCTATGAATGGGTTAAATAAAATGTACACTTGCAGTTCATATGAGGGATTCAGAGCATTGCAGTCAGTGGCAAGGGCCTGGTGCCAGTGCCTGGCAAGCTTCAAGACCCCTGCAAAGTAAAAACAAAATTATGAAATAAAAAAAATCATTAAAAGATGACACATTGGCCATCAGGTCCCTGGTGCTTGGATATGTCTCTGGACCTTATGACAGCTTCTGAAAAATGTATGCTGTTACACAAATGTTGACTGACTTAAAAAAGTTATGCGACCCCTATCTGGGTGCCGAGAATGATAAAGGTATGTGTTGCTTTCACTACTTTTTTAATTTATTTTTTATTTATTTGAGTTTTATTTAGAGCTGGCTAGACCCGGAGGTATCAGAGCGCGTTACATAAGGATCCACAAAATTACAAAATTACATCAGTTACAAGTTACATCAGTTCCAAGAATACATTTCAAGAGAGTCGGAAGACGAGGTAAATGGAGCTTAGAAGGGTAAGGGGGTGGGGTAAACTTATATGAGGGAGAAAGGATGGAGATAGAGTGGATGGAGAGATGAAGGAGAGTCAGCCCAAAGTCCGGTTGGGTAGTTGACGGCCGAGGGGGAAGTCCACAGCCCATCTCCTCTATAGCTAACAGGTAGCTCCACCGGGCATCAGTCAAGCGGCGAGGTCTCAATGAGAAACAAGCATTTGCAATGCAATAGGTCTCACATTAGGAAAGTTTGCGTTTTTGGTTTTGTAAACAACAATTTTTTTATGTGTTGGTTTTGAAAATAGAGAAAATAATAGCTTTGTCATTTACAATGCCAATACTTGTAATTTTTGCAAATGTGACACTTATAGCATTTGTAATGCAACATGTTTTGTCTTTATGTGACTTTGATGTATTGATATTACATATAACAATGGCTTATAATTTTTTAAAATAATTAATACTTAAATAAAAGGTATTTTAATTTATAATGGCAATAGCGTAATTTTTTTAATTAACTTTTGTGAAGATTATGTTCAGTGTATTTTATTGAGACGAAAATCCAAGAAGAGAAGTGAAATATTTAAATTTTTTTGAGACATTTCTAATAAAGCTTGAAACATTGTGAGAATATATTTGAACCAGTTGTTGTTGAATGGTTGCACAGATTGATGCTGTGTTGGCGCTGAGTGATCTTGTGGTGGCAAAGAGTGATGCTGTGGTAGCGCATAGTGATGTCGTGGTGCCCCTGAGTGATGCTGTGGTGGTGCGATAGATAGAGTGAGTGCGATAAATAGATAGAGGGAGGGCAATAGATAGATAGATAGATAGATAGATAGATAGATAGATAGATAGATAGATAGATAGCTAGATAGATAGATAGATAGATAGATAGAGTGAGGACGATAGATAGATATTTAGCTAGATAGATAGATAGATAGATAGATAGATAGATAGATAGATAGATAGATAGAGGGCGATAGATAGAATGAGGGTGATCTATAGATAGATAGATAGATAGATAGATAGATAGATAGATAGATAGATAGATAGATAGATAGATAGATAGATAGATAGATAGATAGATACATAGATAGATAGATAGAGTGAGGGCGATAGATAAATAGAGTGAGGCCGATAGATAGATAGATTGATAGATAGATAGATAGATAGATAGATAGATAGATAGATAGATAGATAGATAGATAGATAGATAGATAGATAGATAGATAGATAGATAGAGAGTGAGTGCGATAGATAGATAGAGTGAGGTCTATAGATAGATAGATAGAGTGAGGGTGCTTAAAATAGAGTGAGGCCGATAGATAGATAGATTGATAGATAGATAGATAGATAGATAGATAGATAGATAGATAGATAGATAGATAGATAGATAGAGAGTGAGTGCGATAGATAGATAGAGTGAGGTCTATAGATAGATAGATAGAGTGAGGGTGCTAGATAGATAGATAGATAGATAGATAGATAGATAGATAGATAGATAGATAGATAGATAGATAGATAGATAGATAGATAGATAGATAGATAGATAGAGTGAGGACGATAGATAGATATTTACTAGATAGATAGAGGGCGATAGATAGATAGATAGATAGATAGATAGATAGATAGATAGATAGATAGATAGATAGATAGATAGATAAAGGTTTGTAATAACCAAGTCCAAATTTTGCATCCCAGAAAGGATTCCAATGATCCAAAGTCTCAAAAAAGTCCAATGTTATCTGTTGATTCAAACTCCACCATCTGCTACCTTTATTATTGTCCACAAAATAAATACAATAAAATGAAAGCAGGGTTGGGAATATGGGTGGGATAATATTAGATTCAGTGTCTTTTATAGAATCCAGATTTTCTGTCCATTGGAGCTGGGGAAAATATACATTTTATGGCAAGACCGGAGGTCAATATGATTGCAAGTTTAAAGCCTCTTTAACAAACAATGTGCTACATTATCAACAGGCTTAAAATAAAGTCTATGAAAAATCCCATCATTTGACAAATCTGCACTCTTCAAAATATTTTGCAATGCACCCCCAGCATAAAAAGTTTTGAAGCAGACACACACCTCACAGAATGTGCTCCAAGCAAGCTAACATCCACACCTGAATTCTTTATCACCTCCTTTACGCATCTAGCAAGTGTTGGAGATGATACAGCCTTATGAGGTTGCCCTGAAGAAATAAGCAACTAATTCACACCCACAGGTCTTATCTATAATGTTCTTCTGTCATACTATTTGGCATACACAAATTCCCATGCTCATTAACAACAGATAAAAATATAGACACTGAATACTTCTTTGTTTTTTTATTTAAATAAAAATACACTCCGTCTGGAGAAAAAATCCTGTTTGAAACATTAAGGATCCTATCATCTAATACCCTTCTGCATGAAATTGGACATAATAAAATCGTTAACTTTTGTGATAACATCTTCAAATTCAGTACTTCAATACCACCTAATCCCTCCAGGTAATTCAACACCTTAGTAACATTCCAAGTGGAATTGTGCCTTTAAACCAGTGCTTGTGATATCCTTATACTCAACAATATTCTCTTTACTAAAATTCTGACCTATTGTAATGCCATTAATCAAAACATATCCAGAGGCAATTGCCAATCTATGAACATTAATTGTCCTGTAAGCTAACATTTCAGTTAAATAGTTCACTACTTCTACAATTCCACGGAAATGGGATAAAAAATCCCTCTCCACACACCAGCAAACTCATTTCTGCCATGTCAATCTATGCACCTTCCTAATACCTGGGACCCAGGACTCCTTAATGAGATTTATAGCTCCTTGTGAAAGCCCTGCCACCTCCCAGACATGCTTCAAATTCTCCATGCCACTAGCCTCTTCTGGCCTGTCAAAACCATTTCATGCATTTCTTCTGTTGGACCTACCAACATTTCTTGAAATATTGGGAACAGAATTGCAAAATCCACTGACATTTCTAGAAATATTAGATAGCAAACCTGAG
Organism: Lissotriton vulgaris; assembly: GCF_964263255.1. Lineage (NCBI taxonomy): Eukaryota > Metazoa > Chordata > Amphibia > Caudata > Salamandridae > Lissotriton > Lissotriton vulgaris. The sequence goes on from NC_141693.1 coordinate 1,223,965,171, forward strand.
ATTTCCAAAGTGGTGTTAGTAACACCACTGTATCCTTCCCCTTGCGTACCATCAAAGTTGATTGACTAATCATTGAAAGGGAGGAAAAGCATACGGTCTGAGACCCCTCTAATTATGTCTGAAAGCATCTACTTCCGCTGATTCTGGTTTTGGAGGCCAACTGAAAAATCTCCTAATCTGGGCATTTACCCTGTTAGCAAACAGGTCCACCTCATATGGACCCCAAAACTCCATCAACTTCAGGAAGACAGATCTGTTAAGACTCCAATCACCAGACTCATTGTAATTCCTTGAGAATCATTCTGCCTCCACATTGTTCAATCCTGGTATGTGCTCAAGCAATACTCCCAGAACACATTTGCAAGATCCGCTAGATCCCTTGAACTTGGACCCCACTTGTTGACATATCTCATTGCTGAGAAATTTGTCCATTTGTAAAAGGGCTGAATTCACCTCGTTTTTCGTAAAACTCCTCATTGCAAAGGGCTCTGCCAATAGTTCCGAACAGTTTATGTGCAGCCTGCTCTCTTCTTCGGACCATATTCCTCCCGTTGAAAGTGCACCACAATATGCTCCATAACCTGCTAAATGTGCATCTGATTCTATAATTGTTTCTGTATTCTCCCCAAAATTGGATTTCCCCTTCCAGCCTCCATATTCTTTAATCACCAACCAAGTTCCTCCTTCGCTTCCTGTGTATGCACAATCTCTTCTGAATCTTTCAACTTATCTCATATGTATTTCAAATCCAGCGACGGCTCGTGGAGGGAGTTACGGTGGGGCAGGAGGGTGGGGAGGGGGAGGGGCAGGGTGGAGGTTGCTAAAAACCGGCATATGGATAATTGCAGGTAAGTAAACAATTTAATTAATAAAACGAATTTCGTAGCTCGCACTGCATTGCATTTTGCGATGCAAGGCGCACTACGAAATTCGTTTTATTAATTAAATTGTTTACTTACCTGCAATTATCCATATGCCGGTTTTTAGCAACCTCCACCCTGCCCCTCCCTCTCCCCACCCTCCTGCCCCACCGTAACTCCCTCCACGAGCCGTCGCTGTTCAAATCTCTGAAATGCTCCAAAATTCAAAGGTCCTGGGAAAATAGCTTAAATTGATGAAGATAACAGACCTACTACTCTCACCAACATTCTCAAAGAAATTATTTCTAAATTCAACACCTTCCATATGCCCTTCTTTATCCACTTCAAATTTCCTTTGGCAATTTCAATTGTCCTGAATTTATCATAAATCCTAAAAATTGTGTCTCATCACTCTGAACTAGACACAAATTCTGTCTGTTCACAATAAAACCCCAGATCTTCCAACAAGGACACTGTCATATCTGTGTTTGCACTCTTTTTTATCTCTCCAGATCCATAAACAGTACGTCGTCCAGATATATTATTAGACGCACACCATGTTCCCTTAGAAATGCAGCAACCGGCCGAAGCATCACCAAGGGGCAGAAGACAGACCAAATGGCAGGCAAACAAACTTCTCCATTCTTCCACTCCATGTAAACTGCAAGAATCTCTGAGGGGGATCCCATATCGGAATTGTCAAATAGGCATCTTTCATATCCAACCAGGTCAACCAATCCCCTGCCTGCAAAACGTCTCACAGTAAATGCCTTTCATCTTGAATTTAATAAACATATTAACAAATAATAACCCATTAGCAGCTTGACCTGCTTCATTATTCCCCGATTCCGCTGATGTTGGGTCTATCTTCCGTAAAATTATTTTCCTGCTGTCAACTGAAATGCTTGTAATCAAATTTTCTAGGAGGCACACTGCGCTCTGAAACCATTCTCTTACTTTACTTACATAAGGCTCCTCAGCCACATCAAAGATCTTAGTCAATGGTCCCGTGAGATCCAGCAGCCTATCCTGACACATTCTCAGGCCTTTATCCAGTACCTTTCTGGGATCTTGTCCCTCTTTGTAATAAATGCAAGAATCTTTGCATTCAAATCAGGCTTCATCATTACCTTATTTGTTAAATTCGGCCTCAGACATTCAGATCTTAGGCATAGCCTTACATCTTTAGGAATGTGTTTCCTCAACAATGTGTGTACATATTCAGCAACATTTTGACAAATGCGCATGTTTTATTAAAATGCAGTCAAACATAAAATCCCCCTAAGGGTCTGTCAAAGCCCCAACTTCTCTGCTTCTAGTGTTCTCTATCTGTTCTGATCTCTGTAGCATATCCCTGTCCTCATTATCTGAATTAAATTCAGAAGAAAAGCTTAATTCCACTTCTGTGCTACCAGAAGATTCAAGACAGTGAACCACTGAATGTTTTTGAGCACTTTTTACATTTTTCTCCACTTTCTCTACACCCTTCTGTAGGTTCTCATGTGTGTCCTCAGCACTAAGATATTTTAAGCATGGACAAAGCGTGTGCAAACTCCACTATCTGCCTTCCCAGATTTGTTTCTCTTTGCTTGTCTCACATTTGAATAAATATGTTTCCTTTTCCTACTCACTTCTCCATCTGTACTACACTGTGATCCTTCACCAGCAGACCAAAATCTCTCCTCCTCAGACATCATACCCCTGGCCTGAAACATTGCCTCCAATTTTCTCTCTATTCTGTCATCAAGCTAATTGGAAAATGTTTGTAACATATTACAAATTTTGTCCTCTAATGGCATCTCTTATTGAGCACTAGATTCTGCCAGTTTCAAATAATAACTTTCTTACAAGCAATTAAAATAAGTATAAAAACCACCTATTCTAAATTATAATCACCACTAAGCCTCTTTTTCTCAAATTCCCCAAAAACAATTTTTACCCAAACAATATCCAAAACCAAGTACCACTCCCTTCCTCCGTACTGATAGAATCACAATCTCCTCAGCTGATAGAATAACTGATAAATAGCTGTTTATAACTGTCAAAACATCCCAATCTGTCAAATAAGTGATATTTGTGTAGAGAGTTTTTTTTTGTTGCATACGAAATGTAAGATGGAAAGGAAACAATGAACGTATTTGGGTGCGTAAAGTTAAATAAAAAGTAAGTAAATACAAGAGCTGCGGGCTATCAATAAACTGTGAGATACAGTTGCGAAAGTGGTAATTTTAATACACGATATCGTAACCATGCAAGAAGGTGGAAAAAAGATGTTAGGTATAGCACGATATCATAAACATGCAAGAAGGTGGAAAAAAGTTGTTAGGTATAATACTTTTCAAAATCCTTATTTCAAAAGTGCACCGTGAGCTGCAAAGTATACAGTGACACGCTCTGTGTAAAAATGCTCTTGCATTGCTGTGGTGGGGGCGGGGGAGCGGGAGCGGGTGTGCATTCCTTTGAAGTTTTATGCTGGGGGCGGGGGAGTGACAGCCTTTGAAGTCTGATGCCGAGGCACAGACAAATGGTGGGCTGTTGCAAAACATCTGGATGTCAGTCAGTCAGTCAACGTTCTTTATTTCGATTAATTAAAATCATAAAAAGCAGTACAAGATCATATTCATGAACGTTAAAATTATATAAAAATTAAGAGCACTTTTGATTTTAACAATTCATACAAACAGGGTTTTAAGTACTTTTAAAACAGTATAAAATGTACAAAGTTTCCTTATCCAACAGCAATTTGAATCCAGTATAAAATGCATCATTTGTTAACATTTAATATATCAATTAATGTCCATGACCCTATTTGAACCTGCACAATAATTACAGTTAAGGAAGTCTCCTTTTATTTAACCGGGCTGCTGCCACCAAAAAACTGGCTACACTAAAGGTAACCTGGACAGAACTAAGCATTTGTAAACATAAGAGGGCGGGCCTTACTTGTACAAAACCAGATTCCCGCAAACTTGGGTTTAAATTTTTTTACGCCCCTCCGAGTAATGCTCGCAGAACATTACCAAGTGGAGCGTATCCTGTAAGGAAGAACTGTCACAAGTACATGGTGGTGTGTCTTCTGGTTTCCCCCATTTAGGATATGTGACGTGAGATGAATAAGGTTGAACCAAAATCTGACCAAAAGAAAGCGATGGAAGGGCTTGGTAACGTACTTCAGATACGGTTCAATCACTGGGGAAGTTCATAAACCATGGATGGATCTCACAATAGGTTTTCTGAGTTCTTCCTCCTTCCTTTCCGCTTCCAACAGATTGCGAAAATTATGCTTGATCCGCCCTATGTCCTCCTTCCTGATGCCCTGTGGCGATGAGTACAATTCTGGTCGGCCCAACCTGCCGCGTGCCGCTTTGACATATGACAGCCATGGGACCCTATCCGCCTTCTCAAGGGCAACACAATCCTTCAATATCAGGTCGTTAAGAGTGATCTCATCGTTCAGCCAAGTTTTGACCCAACGAATCAACTGAGCCATTTTCAAAAAGTCTGAGACATAGCCCAGTCCCACCTCACAATGTATAGAAAATGGGGGGGATGAGTGCGGGAGTGATAGGAGAGATCTGAGGAACCTATTTTCTGCAGTTTGTATCTTAGGCGATACTGCGTAACCCCAGATATCCGAACCATAGGAGGCAATTGCCAAACACTTTGATTTATAAATCTTTAGCATTGCTTCCATGGGTCTTGCTCCCAATCTTTTAGAGAAGTTCAGAAGAGCTGTAGTGGATCTTGCAACTACATTGCTCTTTAGCTTCATCTGAGGGCCCCAGTTTCCCCTCTCGTCAAATAAAACTCCCAAGTAGGGGAAAAACGGCATCCTCGACAGTACGGTGCAGTTGCACATGAAGGTTTTAACCTTCATGTTTTTATTCCGTGCTCCGGCAACCATTAAGTGTAATTTTGTGGTGTTAACCTTTAAATCCAGGTCTTCCATAAAACTACCAAAGTGATCCAACAACCTCTGTAGGCCCATGCCCGTGCATGCAAGTAAGACTGCATCGTCCGCGTACAGGAGGACCGCAATACCCGACCCACCTATACGCATAAAATCCTGTGAGGCCAAGTCCAATGATTTTCCAAGGGCATTGATGTAAATGGTAAAAAGAAGAGGGACCCGAATGCAGCTTGTCTGACCCCCCCCCTTCTAGAGCTAAATTGCTCAGTACACCGGCCTTCCCTCGTAACCCTGACAGAGGCAGACAGGTCCTGATGAAGCTCACTTAAAAAGTTGACCAAAGACGCATCCAAACCCATCTCCCGCAAAATAAACCATAATTTTGAGCAGTTAACTAAATCAAATGCCGACTATAAGTCCATGAAACCCAATTATAAAAGTCTCTCCTTCACCACAGTGAATTTACTTATAAGGATGTGTAAATTTAAACATTGGTCCATGGTACCCCTTTGTGCTCTAAAACCATACTGGATGTTGGAGAGGACCCCTTCTATCTGCAAGCCAATCCCCCAATCTCTGTAAAATGACCCTGCCCAAGATTTTAACGGCAGAGTTCAACAGTGAGATTGGCCTATAACAGGCGGGGTCCCCTCTATTCCCCTTTTTAAAAATAGGAACTATGACCGAAGAGGACCAAGAGGACGGGAAATCCGTAGTGGACACCGTGTTAAACACATTGGTCAGGATTTTTGCCCAAAAGTGTGGGTACAGGATGTACAAATCTGCAGGAACCCATCCGGGCCTGGGGCCTTATTTCTGCTTGTCTCTTTGATCGCCCTTTCTACTTCCACCAAGTAAAACCTGACGGGCATAGTATGCCGAACAGTGGCAAGGTCGGCAGATGCAGGACCCCTCTGATCTATGTCATAAATGCTTTTGAAATGTACAAGCCAACTCTCGTCCGGGATCACGCAGTCCGTGTCCAGATTCTCCTGGTCCGAAAAGAATGGCTGATTAAAAACAGCCCAGAATTTCCTGCTGTCCCTTCTCACATCCACGGATTGCAGGTTTTCCCAGGTCTCCTCCTGAATTTGACGCTTGCGTCTTATAGTTGCAATTTTATACTCTTTACGGAGATCAGCAACTAGGGCTCTATTCCTCAGTCTATGTTTGAGTGCCTTGAGTAGGGCACCATGAGCAATTGAACAGTTTTTGTCGAACCATTTATAGGCCCTCCTTGTGTGGGCGATATCGCCAGCCTCTAGGTCTTTGGAGATCTGCTTACACACTGCTACATAAGCATCAACAACATCAACTCCTGCAGCAGTGTCATCCAAGCAGACAGCCAGGTTGGCCTCAGTCTTAAGTGCGAGTTCCTCAAAAAAAGTTTCTGGGACAACCCTATTCCATTTGATCCGTCTCCCCTGGTCTATGGTTGACAGATGCCTAGGCGCCCCCCCATCTTGGGTCAATCTGGTTCCTGAAAATGACAAGATTAACTTCCAGCAGAACCGGATTGTGGTCGCTGAAAGTTGAGGTCACTACACTGTAGACCATAGTTTTAGCCAGAACACCAGGGAATAAGAAAATATAATCAATAACGGTGTTTGCCCCTCTCCCTATAAAGGTTGGAGCTCTCGCCTCACCATTGCCAATACCTGGTTCAAATAAATTCATGTTGGAGAGGAGACCCTTATGGGGCTCTCCCTCCTTACTATGCTCAAAATGGGCCACCCCCTCGCACGGTGACCCTCCATAAATATCATTATAACAGTCCCACAAGCATGGATGTATATTAAAATCTCCCAGAAGAACCACCTCTGGGGCAGAAGAAAGATCTTGTTTATAGACTGACAAAAAATGCTCCAGGGCGGTCAGATGCTCGTTCAACAACGAGCCCTCCCTAGTGTTATAAAAATTAATAAGTAAAAATTTCTGCTGCTCAGAAAAGATCCATTCAATTATAAGGAAATTCATTGAGGTAGTTTCCAGTTTCTTAAAAGTTCCTACCAAATTCAGTGAAAGAAAAACCAGCAATCCCCCTTTAGGTCTTCCCACTAATCCAGGGACTGCAGGGGTGGAAAAACTAAGATACCCATCAAATACAAAACTGGGAGAGGTATCCCAGGTTTCCTGGAGGGCAAGAATATCATGCTGCTTAATAAACTCCAACCAAATGGGATCCGTGGCTTTAGATCTAATACCTGCCACGTTCCAAGTCAAGATTTTACATGTAGGCCTCCGGGGACGTACCTCAGCCCTCTCCTCTGCCGAGCTGCAGAGTAGTCAGTCGTTCGTGTCCATTGAAGCCAGGGGTGAAAAATGATTAGTGAGACCTATCTCTGCTGAAGAAGGACCACCCTGCTGAGCAACAACACATTCGCTGGGGGAACCCCTTTCTGCCCTCCCTGATAACTCTCTTATGGACACTTGTTGTATGGTATTATAAGCCTGATTATGTGACGGGCGCAAGATGGTGCGAGGAGGCCTATCCTGATGTATTGCATAGGTTTTCTTAATTGGCCTTATAGGCCTGTCTGGGGGGTAAAAATAACTAAGAGGGAGGGGTCTAATACCATCGTTTGTCAGGTCTGAAGCATCCCGGAACAGTCTCTGAGCGATGGCCTGGTTATTAAAATTTACCACTAGGCAATCCCCTGGAATAGATTTTGGGTGAGGCCCTACCCAGCTAACCCTCCTTGCCATCATAACGGTGGGTGTAATGTCTGTTCCTCCACTACTAAACTGGGAACAACATTCCCTGGCCAGAACCATGAGGTCATGAGTAGACTCGCCTGGGTCAACCCTTACTGGGGAAACCCCTGTAAAAACGGCCACTAAAGGGGCAGCCTCCGGAGGCAACTCCAGACAGCTATCCCTGCAAAGAGCCGGCTTAGCTCCATTGTTAATGCTTGGTGTCCCAACCCTCCTAGGTCCCTGCCCCTCCTGAGCACCCCCATTAGCCAGTCTTCTTTCCCTTAAAACTTCAGGTGCCTTATTTATGGTTTTAGGCCTAGGTTGAATAACATTTGCATTTTGAGAGTTTGCCAAGTTCCCCGTTTGGACTGATTGTTGTTTAAGAAAAACATCAATTTTCTCGCATTTACCCAAGAAACCCGCAAAACATACATTTAGAGTGTCCACAATGTCTTTAGCAATGGCCACCATTGCGGGTTCAAGTCTTGACGTGAACAGGTCTTCTACAATGTTACAAACATGATCCCTTATGCTGACATCCCGATGAGTAGGCTTACCCAGTGGTATTTTCCTCTTAGAAGCTTTTTTCAGAGGCCTTCACCTACGAGTGGACTTGAGAGGGGGGGCCAATGGGGTTGTAACCTTTTGAGCGGGTTGAGAGTGCGGGGGATTTGAAGGAGCAATAAAGTGCTCAACAGTGGAAAGGGTGTTAGCAATTCCAATTGTAGGTTCCAATGGTACACTTTGGGTATAATCAGTTTCTAATACTGGGTCAGTATTAGCAGAACCCAACCCCAGTTCCTTCTCAGCATATGCTATTTCCTTAGTCAAAACACCCACCGCAGAGGTCAAGTAAGAAATGATGGATTCCGATTTTCTGGGAATCTTAGCATGTTTACCTTCCTGATCGCTCCGGCATGGCTGCTTTCTCTTCCCCATGGCGTGTGTCAATAAGGTGGCCCAGCCCTGCCTCTGCCGTCCTCGGACGGCCTCAGATGGCCCACCCTTTGCCCAGGCTTAGCCCGGCGCCGCCCGCGCACGGGTGACGCGGGGGCTCTCGCTGTCCTTTGAGCGCTGTCCAGTGGCTGTGGCGGCAGAAAGGCTGGCGGGAACAGCAGCGGAGCCAAGGAAAGGCTCGGGCGTCCTGCGGCCACCCCGCAAAGCCCAGGTCAGTTAGGAAGTGTCCCCGCTCCCCCGGGGCTCTCACTGTCCTTTGAGCACCTCCGGGGGCGGGACAGGGCATGCGCGACTTCCTGTCGCGAGGGCTGCTGGGGGAAGTGGTCCCAGGTCTGCCGCGCCGCGCTGTCCAGTGGCTACGGCGGCAGGAAGGGTGGCGGGAACAGCAGCGGAGCCAAGGAAAGGCTCGGGCGTCCTGCGACGACCCCCGCTAAGCCCAGGTCAGTTAGGATGTGTATTTTGACAAAGCATCTGATTCGTTAATCACGGACGCACTGCTCCCAAAAAAGCCCGTCTTTTTATGTGTGTTCGCAAGAGTGCCTAATAAGTAGCACAAAAGCTCCAGTTTAATTCAAGAATATATTTTTTGGGGTGAATGCATTTAAATAGATGTAAGCAAGTGTCCAAAAGTTCATTTCGAGTAACAGTGAGAAACACAGTGCTTTAGCATACATTTCTGTTATACTATAGACAGATGGCCCACCCTTTGCCCAGGCTTAGCCCGGCGCCGCCCGCGCACGGGTGACGCGGGGGCTCTCGCTGTCCTTTGAGCGCTGTCCAGTGGCTGTGGCGGCAGAAAGGCTGGCGGGAACAGCAGCGGAGCCAAGGAAAGGCTCGGGCGTCCTGCGGCCACCCCGCAAAGCCCAGGTCAGTTAGGAAGTGTCCCCGCTCCCCTGGGGCTCTCACTGTCCTTTGAGCACCTCTGGGGGAGGGACAGGGCGTGTTCGACTTCCTGTCGCGAGGGCCGCTGGGGGATGTAGTTCCAGGTCTGCCACGCCGCGCTGTCCAGTGGCTGCGGCGGCAGGAAGGCTGGCGGGAACAGCAGCGGAGCCAAGGAAAGGACCGGGCGTCCTGTGGCGACCCCCGCAAAGCCCAGGTCAGTTAGGAAGTGTCCCCGCTCCCCCGGGGCTCTCACTGTCCTTTGAGCACCTCCGGGGGCGGGACAGGGCATGCGCGACTTCCTGTCGCGAGGGCTGCTGGGGGAAGTGGTCCCAGGTCTGCCGCGCTGCGCTGTCCAGTGGCTACGGCGGCAGGAAGGGTGGCGGGAACAGCAGCGGAGCCAAGGAAAGGCTCGGGCGTCCTGCGACGACCCCCGCTAAGCCCAGGTCAGTTAGGATGTGTATTTTGACAAAGCATCTGATTCGTTAATCACGGACGCACTGCTCCCAAAAAAGCCCGTCTTTTTATGTGTGTTCGCAAGAGTGCCTAATAAGTAGCACAAAAGCTCCAGTTTAATTCAAGAATATATTTTTTGGGGTGAATGCATTTAAATAGATGTAAGCAAGTGTCCAAAAGTTCATTTCGAGTAACAGTGAGAAACACAGTGCTTTAGCATACATTTCTGTTATACTATAGACAAGTGAAAATATTGTTGCCCTATGGTTCCCGTGAGATTTGTTGTTTAGTAACAAAATGAACAGCATTTACAGTTGACAAATATTAACGGGGGACCAAAGTGAAAAGAAAAAATGCATCCTGTGTAAGTACAAGCTTTCAGCATTGCTGTTGCGGGTGGCGGGGGAGCAGGAGTGCATTCCTTTGAAGTCTGATGCGGCGGGCGGGGGAGCGGCAGCCTTTGAAGTCTGATGCGAGGCACAGACAAATGGCGGTGTGTGGCGTGGCTGGTTTGTGCATGCGCATAGATCACATGAACTGTGTCTAATCAGCCGTTTTGGTAGACTGTTCTTTTCCGCTTACTATAATCTCACCAGCAATGCGCAAGCGCATTGGCTCAGGCGAGACCTAAAAAAGTTAGAGAGCAAAGATGAGGAATAAATGGAGCCTAAAGGAGCAAGGGGTTGGAGTAAAGGGGTATGATGGAGAGTACGACGGAGAGACGAAGTAAGGTCTGCCGAATATCCGACTGGGTAGGTGACGGCCGAAGGGGTAGTCCACAGCCTATCTCCTCTATAGCTATCATGTAGCTCCACCGGGCATCAGCAAAAAAGTTACTACTATGGCAATTGGTATGCCACAATTCTAGACCTGCAAAATCTACAAGCACCACCAATAGGAGATTGCCCAGTGCCTTAAAGGAGCAGTATAGTTTAATTTAAAGAGAAGTGTGTTTATTTCTACAATGGCTTTAGATAAATGTTTGCAAACGTAGATTGATGCTTTCACCTGCCTTTATAGTAATATTGTATTGTAAGTGTATTGTAATTGCATTTATAAAGTGCTTACTACCCCTGACGAAGCGTCAAAGCGCTTTTTCGGCGAGTAGCACGCTACTCCGGGACCCATAAAGGATTAGTGTTGAATAAGTATAGTGAAATATGAAAGTAATTAAAGTAGTGGATAGGTTAGTCAGTTATTTGGATTCGGAAGGATAGAAGAGGAAAAAAAGGTTTGTATTTATATAGCGCTTGTTACCTCTGATGGGATGTTGAAGCACCCTTTTTTTAGCAGTAGCACGCTACTCCAGAAACCCATAAAGGATTAGTATGGTGAAAAATGAAAGTAATTTGAGTGGTGGATATTCGTCAGTTATTTGGAGTGAGAAGGATAGCAGAGGGATAGAAGGGGGAGAAAGGTTTGCATTCATATAGCCATGTTACCCCTGAAGGGGTGTTGAAGTACTTTTCTGGCAAGTAGCCTGCTACTCCAGTACCCATAAAGAATTAATGTTGAAAATTAGTATAGTGTAATATGAAGTAATTTGAGTGATGGATATGTTATTCAGTTATTTGGATGGAGAAGGGTAGCAGCAGGATAGAAGAAGGGAAGAGGGTTGTATTTATATAGCGCTAGATACCCCTGATGGGGTTTAAAGCGCTTTTTTGGTAAATATCAAGCTACTCTGGAACCCATAAGGATTAGCGTTGAATTAGTATAGTAAAATATGAAAGTAATTTGAGTGGTGGATATGTTAGTCAGTTATATGGATTGAGAAGAGTTGGAGAGAAGTAGAAAACGGAAAAGCTTTGCATTTATATAGCACTTGTAACCGGGATGGGGTGTTGAAGCGCTATATTGGCGAGTAGCACGCTACTCCTGAACCCAAAAAGGATTAGTGTTGAAAATTAGTATTGTGAAATATGAAAGTAGTTTGAGTGGTGGATGTGTTATTCAGTTGGATTGAGAAAGGTAGCGGAGGCTAGAAGAGGTAAAAAGGTTTGCATTTATACAATTCTTGCTTACCTGTGAGGAGGTGTTGAAGCGCTTTTTTGGCGAGTCGCACGCTACTCTGGGACCCATAAAGGATAGAGGTGAATGGGTAAAGTGGAATATGAAATTTGAGAAGTGAACATGTTAGTCTGTTAGTTTAATTGAAAAGGATAGTGGAGGGATCGGAGAGTGAAGGATTTGTTGGCTTTTTTGGGGGAGGTCATAGCAGTAGGAGGAGGCTTTTGGATGAGTAAAAAAGGGTTGCGGAGGGGATGAGTCAGAGGGAAGAGTTTAGAAATTTTTTTTAGAGATAGGTTTAGTAAAAGAGGTGTCAGATGATACAAGGAGGGGTAAAGTAAGGGAGATACATTGATTGTCATATGTGACGTTTTGGAATGCTTTGATCTTTTTTAGCGGTGCATTGAAACAGACCCTTGGCTAATGAGGCGCTCAGACACACGTTTCCCTGCCTGTATCAACTCTTATGACTTAATATTTACAGATGACGCTGTCCAAGAGATTACATGCTTAGTTTCACTACTCTTGCATGTGTGCGCAGCACACTGATAACTGGGGAGCCCTGGTGCCCGAGTGTGCCTCTGCTTGCGTGTGTCTTTGCATCGGAGCGTGGCTTTGAAATGTGCGCCCTTGGATGGGAAGGCGTGTGTCTGCGTGGCTGTGCCTGTGCGTCTGGCTTCAGCTTCCATTACGCTTTCAAGGAATCTGCCAGGGGGCTCAACATCCGCTTCCTTGTGGATAACACTGATTACTACTAAAAACAATAATTGACAGGAAACATGTTAAGTGCTGAGAAAAAAGGCAGAGTTAAGATTGCGAGACTGATTTGTTCGAGTAATTAACCCACTCCGGTGCACCGAAACTATTCATGAAAGCAGACTAGAAACATCTGCTTCAAGCGATTTAAAACATGTTATTATACGAAACAAACACCTGGCTGCAGATTACTCACGCAACCACGCAGCCCAAACCACCCCCCCCCCCCCCCACACACACACACACACATCATAACCGAATAAAACACGCCAAAAAAAATCACGCAAACAACCACAAACACGCAAACAGAAGAATATGGGGAAAGCCATTTAATCAAGATCAGGGAACTGAAAAAGACAAGAAAGATATCACATCACGAACAAGGCACAGAAACCAAGTCCTCTTTAATTATATTGAGGAGCGCGTGGGTCTTTAGCAGACAGCGAGAGCTGTCTGTAATGACACCACAAAAATGCAGCAAATTCATATTTGATTTATTGGTTCATACCAGGCTTCTGCTGTTTTTATTTGGTGTAAATAATATGTGTTACTATTGCCCAATAAAATAGTGGTCAATTGATTGATTTTCCGAAGTAAGGAATGCCGAATTGGTCCGGCTGGGTTCGAAATGACGATTAGAGGTCACCAAACGTTCCACTCACTGAGGCATCCTGCTGGCCTTATCATTCAAGCACGCGCAAAATTCTTTGCCCACAAAGGCTACCTCTGAATCCATGAACTGTCAGGCCAGCAAGTCAGGCCCTCTTTGGACGATCACTTTTGGTCTTTCTTACTAGCACAACCATCAACTTGATCCTGCCCCATCACCAACCAACCTTGCCTACTTCGACTTCTACTTCAACCTCTCTGTTCGAACTCCGCCATCTGCCACCCCTAGCATGCAGATGTCTGTCTCCCCTTCTGCGCGTTCAGAATGAACAAATGTTCACTCATTTTGACATATTTTTGTCATATTTTCTAGAATTCTGGCACAAACAAAATCTCCCCCGATAACTGTCCTCCTCTTATCAAAATACCACTTGGATGCCAAATGCTTTCTCCTGAGCTTACTCTGTAGTGACGCTCAATGAATATGTTCTTTACTCCTAAGGTACAGTGCAAGGGCAACGCACTCCTTCTGGTACAGCTCAAATATCCAACTGCCTCTAGAATCCCCCCAAGCATCCTAGGCATCCCGAATGACATACAAATAACGACATAAGACGAGCCCGTAACACAAGCCCTAGCATCGCATGCGGGGGCCCACAACACACCCCCCTCCTTTAAAACATACATTTTTTTTTAACACAAAATGAATACAAAGTTTGATGCATATTTTAACATGCTACCTCCCCCTCCTTATATATAAATTACCCGAATTACCTGGAAACATTGCAACCCTGAATACCTAATCCCCAGTTCTTTCCCATGACCTGAAAACGAGACAGAGAAAAGATAAAAAATGAAGTAAAAAAAAAACTTCACTTACAACCTTCATGGCTATAACTCTCTACTAGGTAGGTGGTTTCCTTACTCTTCTATCCATTTTATACTCCTCTATACTGGGAGGTGATATATTTCCATTTAGTGTTCGCTCACCCCTATATTCTTTTACTTCAACAGCATCGCCAGAGGTAGTGGAGTGACACTCAAAGATTTCATCCTTTAAAAGTTTCACCAGGAGTAGGTAATAAGTGATTCTTGGAAGGATCTACTAATGGACTCCTGACTTTCCATTAATTTTCTATCTACGTCTTAAATGTCTCTGAATGAGCTATGGTTTCTTCCATATCTAACCAATAAAAACCTCTCCTGTCCTGATTCCCATCCTCTCATCCATTAACATTGCTTAAAACCATCCGTTTGAGGTTCCATACCTTACCATTGGTCAAGCGGACCGCAATGTGCAATACTTTCACCACTTCTTCTGGTTCGTAGAATTTACTGTCTCCTTTACTTAAAAATCCTGATTTCTTTATGTGGACCCAGTCCCCGACCTTAACATTCACAGGTTTGATACTATTTCTGAAATCATAATCACCTTTGCTTGTCTGATGTCCCTTTGCCATGGTGTCTCTGACTGTTTCCGTTGAACAAGGTTTGACATATTCGCTAAATAACCACCCAGGATTGTATTTAGTCCTCCCCCTCATTCTCAAAAAAGGTGACAACCCAGTGGTCTCATTTCTAGTGACTCTATTAGCCTTTATAGCAGAGGTCTCCAAACTTTTTGATGCCGGGAACCCCCTGTCAAAATCTTTTATGCGTAAGGACCCCCTCCTGACAAAAATTTCTAGAGCTTGGTCCTCCTCATCATTACCATCTATTGTCAACCATAAACGTCCCCAATTCCCAAAGCAAATTATTTTTACATCGGGGAAATAAATGAAACAATCTTCAGCAAACCAAAGGTCAGTAAGAGAGCTTGGGGAGTGGTCAAAGGTGTGGCTGAAACGAAGAGCCTTATTTATGAGGTATTGTCGTAGGGCAGCGCCGCAAATCTTCTTGCTGTGCTACCACACGCAAATGTGAAAGGACAGGAATGCACCTTCTTTATGAAATATGGTGCATTCCTGTTCTTTCCCCCTGCGTTGACGCACAAATTGCTACCTCACACTAACATAGGCAGGATTGTTTTTGTGCAGGAAGGGACACCTTCCTGCAAAAAAAGAATCCTGAGAGGGGTTTTCCTCTTTCTATGTGCGCTGCAGAATGCAGCACATATGGAAAGAGGAACACACATAGAAAGAGGAAAAACAAGGAGAAATGAAAACATTTCCCTTCGTTACTTCTGCTGTGGGGAGGTGTAAGGTATTTTTTTTTTTTTTTTTAATTTTTAAAACCTTTATTATAATAAAGCACACAGCTATTCAGCCTAACATCCCGGAGGCAAGGCAGCATGGTGTCAGAAGAAGTAGTGTGCAAAGCGATTCACATCAGGACAATGCAGGTTTGTTTTTTATTTTATATACAAAGAAGAACCTAAATAGAGGCACCCTAGGGCGCAAGAGAAAGGCAATGGAGAAAGAGGAAGGTCGATGAGTCAGTAGGAGGCGGCAGAGGTCAGGTAAGATTTAGAAAAGAACGTAAGTAGGATGTATGAAGGGGGAGGGAGGAAGGAACAGGAGAATTATAACACGAGTAGCGTAGCTGGTGTCATCGGCTATGGCGACAAGTGTTCGTCGCGGGGAATCGGCTCTGGTGGCAGGCACAGGTCACCTCTGTATGCATTCCATTCCCCCCACACCTTATTCCACGTCTGCGGCCGCCCCCTGGCAGTATACACAGTCTTCTCACGTAGCATACACCAATCCATGTTGGCCTTCCATTGTACCACCAGGGGGGCCGTATTGGATCCCCATTTCTGCGCTATATCCCTCTTAGCGACCATGTTGCCCAATGTAGCCCAACGAGTCTGCGCCGTGCTGTAGTCATTCGGCTCCCAAACATTGAGGAGGCACCTACGCGCCTCTGCTGCCAACTCAACCCCAGTCACCTCCCTCATCACTCGATGCACTCTCTCCCAATAAGGGGCAATAACGGGGCACTCCCACAGAATATGCATGAAAGTAGCAGGGGCTCCGCAGCCACGACGACAAAGGCCATCAGGCGAGAAGCCCATCGGCACAAGCCGGGGACCGGTAACATACACCCGGTGGAGGATCTTAAACTGTACCAGCCGCAGACGCGAGGAAATGGCGACCTCCTTAGGGGAGGACACAGCACTCTGCCAGTCCTCGTCGTCCAGTTCTAGACCATCGGCTACCCACTGTTCCCGCAAGCGCTGGAGGAGGTCGATTCTAACATTAATCAGCTTCTTGTAGGACAGAGAGATGGCGCTATCCGGCATATGCCCGTCCAGGACCCTGTCCTCCAAGGGGGAACTTTCAGGGATGTCGCCCTCCTCCGGTCCAGCGGTAGTTATCGCATGCTTGAGTTGGGCATAACGGAAAAACTCCGTTCCACCCAGTTGGTATTCTGCCTGTAGTTGCGGGAAAGTCTTGATTGCGCCCCTGGCCATCATGTCCTCCACTCTCGAGATACCTATGAGGTCCCATCTATCAAAACCCTTAGTATGCCAGAGCTTGCCTAAGATATCAGAATCGTATAGAGGGGTGAATTTCGTCAGTCTGCCCTGCCAGCCCTGTATCTTATTAATCGTTCGCCACGTGTGTACCGCCGCTTTGGTCGGGCCTGTGAGGCGCCGATCGAAGGATTTAGAGTAGAGGGCTCGGTAGTAGTTGCCCCCCTGCAAGAGCCATCTGTCCATAGCATAGCCCGGGCTGTCCACAGGGCCGTAGAGGCCATGGTTAATAGCGGTAAGTTGAGAGGACCAGTAATACCTCCGCACATCCGGTAACGCAATGCCCCCATCATACCATGGCAACGTAAGCTTCTGGATCGCGATGCGAGGCCGACCATCCCAAAGCAGGGTGCGCTGCAGGCTCTCAACCTCCCGAAAATAACGAGCTGGAACAAGATCCTGGGTGTTCTGCAAGGCATACAAGAACCTGGGCAGGGACATCATTTTAAAGAGCGCCGCCCGGCCCAGGAGAGAGAGAGGAAGCTTGCGCCAGCCCTCCACATCCCTCCGCAACCGTTGGAGCGGAGGGAGCAAGTTGTGGTCATACCTCGCCTTAGGATTAGTCGATATATAGATCCCCAGGTATTTGAAGCCTTGCCTGGCCAGTTGTATGTTGCAACCTCTGGGGAGGCGCGGCGTGTCCCCCTTGAGGATGTAAAGGGAGGACTTGGCCCAGTTAATAATTAGGCCGGAATAGCGCCCGAACAACCTGAGCACGTCACACGCCACGATAAGCGACTTACAAGGGGAGGTGAGGTAAAGCAGGATGTCGTCCGCATACAGGGAGACCCTGTCCTCGAAGTCCGGGGACCAGGAGATCCCATGCAAGTCAGGATGCGAACGTATCATGGCCGCGAGTGGCTCAAGGGCCAACGCAAACAAGAGTGGAGACAAGGGGCAACCCTGTCTGGTACCACGGTGGAGCGCAAAAGGAGCAGACATGCGACCATTAACTGTGACGGCGGCCAGAGGGCAAGCATAAAGAAGTTGCACCCAGCCCAGAAAGCCCGGACAAAACCCAAGCTTTGTTAGTACCGCCCAGAGGTAGCTCCACTCTAGGGAATCAAAGGCCATCGTGGCGTCTAGGGAGGCAAGTACCGCCGGCTCCGTAAGGGCGTGAGCTCTGGCCATGACCCCATGCAGGCGTCTCAGGTTGAGGGCAGTATTACGGCGGGGAATAAAACCGGATTGGTCCGGGTGTACCAGGTCGCTGATAACCCCGACCAGCCGATTAGCCAGTAGTTTAGCCAGGATCTTGGGCTCCGCGTTAAGGAGAGAGATGGGGCGGTAGGACCTACAAACATCCCGCGGCTTGCCTTCCTTATGGATGACCACTATGGTGGCCAACCGCTGGTCCAAGGGAAGGACACCGTCTTCACGGGCCCGGAGGAACATACCCCTCAAATAAGGGGAGATCACATCCGGCCGGATCTTGTACAACTCAACCGGTATTCCATTGGGTCCTGTAGCTTTACCCGCTCGCAGGGCGCGGATGGCCAAGGCGATCTCATCTGCGGTGATATCCCGGTCCATATCGACTCTATCCTCTTCCGAAAGACAAGGGAGGTCAATCGCCGAGAGGAATTCAGCTGAATCGGCCTCGGAGCGATCCGAGCCGGCTGTATAAACACCCCGAAAATAGTCAGCAAAAGACTCGGCGATGGCACTCGGATCCGTAACCACCACTCCATCCTCACCCAGGATTTCCGGGACCACCCGGCTTGCCATCTCCCGCCTGTCCAGCCAGGCCAGCAATTTACCGGCCTTATCACCGACGTCATAAATGCGGCCCTGCTGCTCTTTGGCCAAAATCAGGGCAGCATTCGTGGCGAGATCATGATACTCTGACTGTTTCAGGGAGAGTTCGTGTAGGAGAGAAGGGTCAGGCTCAGGGCCCATGCGGGACTCGAGATCCAAGACTTCCTCCTCCACTTGCAGAAGGTCGGCATCACGAGCTCGCTTAGCCTGTGCAATGAGAGCTAGAGCTTCACCCCGCAAAACAGTCTTGAACGCCTCCCACAGGGTGACCGCAGAGCCAACGGAGCCCACATTTTCAGTGAAATACAGGTCGATGGCCTTCGCCAGGAGTGCTCGTGATTTATGGTTGCGAAAATACCAAGGATTCACCGCTGCCGGACGGCTGGACAGGACGATACCAAAATCGAAGGAGACCCACAACGGGGAGTGGTCAGAGACGCCCCTTGCCAGAAAGCGGGCCTCGGAAACAGCAGGCGATTGCGCCGCCAGAGTGAGAACATAATCAAGCCGGGACAGGCTCCCATGGGCACCAGAAAGGAACGAAAACTGGCGGAGTGCCGGATGCAGTAGCCGCCAACAATCCACCAAACCCATAGAGTCAATGAAGGTCGGCAACCACATTTGGGAGCCCAGTAGGTCCCTTGGCGGCTGACGATCAAGGGTGCCAGAGCAGACTGAGTTGAAATCACCCCCCAGGATCAGTAGGCCCGAAGGCAGGGACAAGATGGCGCCACTAAGGTCCTGGAAGGTGCTAGATTGGAGGCCAGGGGGGACATAAACCGAAAGCAGCGCCAAGGAGCGCCCCTCCCATCTTCCTGCCACCGCTGCGTATCGTCCTCTGTCATCAAGCAGTGTGACGTCTATTTCGAGAGGAAGGGACGCACGCACAAGGATGCCCGCCCCCCGGGAACCCGAGGAGAACCCAGAGTGGGCAACCATTTTGTAACCCTTACGATTGAGGGCCCTACAGGAGTTTCCCACCAAGTGCGTTTCTTGCAATAGCACAACATCAGGCATGTGCCTCTTTATCAGCTGAATTACCACCCCTCTCTTAACTCGGTCACCTAGTCCATTGACATTCCAGCTAAGCACTTTCAATTTCCTACCCCCCATCACCCAACAACCCGCCCCACCCGACTACAACCGACTCAAATACCAATTGCACAATAAGACACCCAATCCATTGCCTCAAGAAAGAGATAGAGAAAGAACAAACAAACAATAAAACTTGCATAGTTGCACCCCCCACCCTGCACCCCTGCATATGACTAAAAAGCCCCCCCAACCAGCAGTGTGCCTGTCGCCCCATAACTACTCTACAAGAAGACACCCAGAGGAGTAAGGAATCTCCGCAAACACCCCCCGCCACCCTCCATGTACTGACAGGAGAGGTAATACGGCAGTCAAGCACTACATTCGATGGTCAATAGAGGCAAATATAACAGACGAGGTATCACCCACTATAGAGCCAAGTCTCATAGGTCCGGACCGCCGGCAGCGCCACCTTCATGATCCTCCTGTGCGTCTCGGCGTGTCGATACAGTGTCCAGCCAGTCACTTACATTCTCAGCAAAGTCAAAGAAAAGGGCACGACCCTCGTGCTCGATCCGGAGCTTGGCAGGGAACATCATGGAGTACTTGAGCCCCAGATCCCGCAGTCTTCGCTTCACCCCTGCGTAGCTCTGGCGTTGTCGCTGAACCGCCCTGGTGAAGTCCGGATAGAAATGGACGTCTGCATTCTGGAATTTAAGCGGTCCATGCCGTCTGGAAGCCTGCAGGACAGCGTCTCTGTCACGGAAGTTGAGCAGCCGGGCCACGATGGGTCTGGGTGCCGCGCCCGACTTCGGCGGGCCACCCGGCACTCGGTGGGCTCGCTCCACCGAGAAGAAGTTGCTGAGGCCAGGCGGGGCAAGATGGGTCTTAATCAGGTCTTCCACGAGGAGGTCCGTCGCCGCCGCCTCCGAACCCTCCGGCACACCGACAATGCGGACGTTCTGCCGCCTGGCACGGCTCTCAAAGTCGTCCAGCCTCCTTGCGAACTGCTCCGCTGTTCTCTGCAGGTTCCGGACTTCAGTTTGTAAGTCCGAGACGTCTCCCGTCAGACTGGACGTCTTAATGTCCAAATTCTTGACTCGATCATTAGTTTTACCCAAGTCTGCCCTAATGAGAGTCAGATCGACGGCCATGCCATCCACCTTATGTGTAAGGACTTCATGCTGTTGCTGCATATCCACCCGGAAACTTGTAATGGCACCCATAATGTCACTCAAAGTGGGCTCAGAGCCGTCCGGTGAGCCCGAGTGCGGAATGTCCTTGGAAGAGGGCCCAGTCACAGGCGGCGTCTTTAGTTGGGTATAGCGCTCAATCCTGTTTTGTTGTTGCTGTGATTTGCCGCGGACGCCCCTGTTCGATGTCTTGTCGGGGTCCCCCTTGCCCGCCATATTAGATCCAAAGAACAAAGGGCTACGCCAGGCAAGTCCGAGCCCAGGGAACCGGAGATTCGTCCGGGGCAGACTGTAGAATGCCGTCACAGGGTCGCTCCGCTGTCCACTTCGCCTCGCCGTTGATGAAGGCAGGCGGGTACTCCGCAGATCGGCAGTGCATAGTGGCGAAGTCCGGAAAGACAATGGCACTGCACTGGCACGGAGTCCCACTCGACGTAGCTCAGCGTAGGAGACACCGATTCGGGATCTGAAAACGGTTCTCGCCTCAGTAGACCATCGGCAACAAGTATCCACCCACGTGGATCAGGATTACGGGCAGGATGATTGCGGAGGATCGGAAGGTCCGCGGAGCTCCGAGCTTACGCGGCCATCTTGGTTGCCCGCGAAGCTCCTCCCCCGAGGTGTAAGGTTTTGGCGCTGCCCCAGGTTTACATGGTTTTACAAAATCCATGGGTGTTGCGTGAGAACAGCCACTGCAATGACTATGGAACGCCTACTTGACATAGTGTAAGGCAACGCAGCGACTTGTGCTGCTTTGTCTTGCTCCATATTTATGAGGTCATGCAAAGTCACGCAGAGTGACTTTGGGTCGCCTCATAGGTATGATTGAAACGCTTGTGCTGCTAAAGCTTAAAAAAAAAGTGATGCTCCAGCAGCGCAAGCCTCTCATAAATCAGCCCCAAAATATTTTGTTAGTTTTTTAGGTCTTTCACCATCAGGGAGCTACATATAAAATAATGCATAGCTTAAATGAAAAATCAATATACTCAATGGGAAATGCACTGTAGTACATTATGAAACCTCTATTATGTAATGCACTGCAGAAGTCTGCGTGTAATAGATAGACACAGAATTAAATCTGGTTGGGGTAGTGGAGAATAGTGACCTGTGTATTTTTAGTGCTATGAGGTCACAGCCTGTGACAGAAAGCACAGTGAATGTGTAAGTCGTTATTTTATACTTGCATTACATACATTTTAATATAGACCGCTGCAAACTGTGCAAACAGCTTTAAACAAAATGTAGCTTCCTAAATGTAGATTTGAGAAATATAAGACCATATGTAATGTTTTTTGCATACCTGTCCCTTCAATACCTCCCCAGGGGTACTAAGCACTGTGTAAATGCAGTTATGGTTAAAAGCATGCACTTCACTGCCCAGTTGTTAACTCTTTGCACCACAAAGAAAAGAAACCCACATCTTTGCCATCGCAATGCTTGGAGTGATTCAAGCAAGTAAAGCCAGAACCACTCCCAAACACCCTTTACATTTGCAGATTAACTCCAAGCGCACATTTGCATGTCATTCAGGAAAGCAGGCACCCTGGCATGAACACTTACTTGAAGGATTGTTTTACCAAGCCTCTTCCTTTTACAGCACATGAGAGTCAAGTAACTTCAGCTAAAGCATTTTAGCGATCGGCCTGAAGGGTCCAGGCCTTTGTCCAAAAGGAATAGCACATTTTGCATACACGAGATGTCGGTCTCCATCAAGCACCAGACGCCGTGAGGGTCGGACGTTTACAGAGGCTAATCTCCATCAGAACTATCGCAAAATATCATTGTGAACATCGATCTGGCCCCCATTCATTATTAGACGCTCACAACCTCAGAGCCAAGGTTTACATTTCTGATATCCCTGTGGCCATCCGACTAGCACTATCAGATATATATTCAACCGAGTATCCAAAAGGAATATTAGACGCCCATAACCTCAGAACCAGGGTTTACATCACTGATACCCCTGTGGCCATCCGACTACTACTATCAGATATATATCCAACCTGCGTATCAAAAAGCAATTTTATGGCACTATCATCGATGTTGAAGGTCACCTTATTTCTATCAAATATTTGAATCTATTCATTACATACAACGACGTTTGGTACACAAGACTGAAGAACTATATATGTATAATTTTTAATCAGCTCCTCTACACATCTTGAGCTGCCTCAAGTCAAAGACGGGTGACCTGATGAAGGCTCCCAAGCCGAAACGCGCGTAGTGCATCTACCGCTTTGCCTGCATCATGCCTCTCTTTCATGTTTTATGTTCAGTTATATGTCTGTCTTTATATATTTGAATGAAAAACTTTAATTTATCTTAAAATGTATTGAAATGTATTCTACAAATATTTATCTATAAAAATATATTTTTCACAAAAACAAAAAAATAAATTTTGAATAAATATATATTTGAGTAGTCAGTGATATTCTATGTATAGTGGGCCTCTAAATATTTATACCCAATCGACTTGTATGTCTAGTTATAGGCCTTTTTCAAACTAGATTTTGTTCCCTATGTATAACTAGCAACTTTCCTATATAGGGGTCCCCTACTTTCTAAACCAATAGCACATTTTGCATTCCAGGCAGAAGTTAAACCTGGAAATGCGCCACCCCCTTCCCATGACTCCACGGCCCCCAGGGGGTCGCGCTCTACAGATTGAAGAATGCTGCCTTACAGCTTTCTATGCAAAAGAAACAATTGATGGACGGAATACTGGACAATGCAAACATTCACCCCCAGTCACAAGGTTCTGGGTTTAATCCATCATTCTTTTGCTCACCACACCACCCTAGTTTGGAGCAAGCCATATGCAAATCAGTTTTGACCCTGCTCCTTATGGGAACATTCCAGCTCGAACTGCCAAGCCAGGTCTTCCCTGGACCGGAAACAAGCATTCTGTGACCGTTTTCAGGGAATCACCAGGCCAGCTGGAATCCAGTGGTGTAGTGAGCACAGGATCCACGTCTGGGCATACACTTCCCACTTAGGGCGACATATGCAAAAGAAACAACGGAAGAAATGCTGGACAATGCGAACATTTACCCCCAGTCACAAGGATGTGGGTTTAATCTATCATTCTTTTGCTCACCACACCACCCCAGTTTGGACCCAGTGATATGCAAATCAGTCTTGACCCTGTTCCTCGTGGGAACAGTCCAGCCCGAACTGCCAAGCCAGGTCCTCCCTGGACCGGAAACAAGCATCCTGGGACCGGTTTCAGGGCATCACCCTTCATCAACCAGGCTAGCTTGAATCCAGTGGGTTAGTGAGCACGGGACCCACGTCTGGACATACCCTTCCCACTTAGGGCGACGTATGCAAAAGAAACAATTGATCCATCAATTGTTCTTTTTTGCATTTGTCACCTAGAGTGGGACGGGAATGCCCATACGTGGGTCCCGTGCTCTCCATGCCACTGGAGTCAAGCTTTCCTGGCTGATGAGGGCTGAAAGCCCGAAATTGAGCTAGGATGCTTGTTTCCAGTCCAGGTAGGACCTGGCCTGGCAGTTCGGGCTGGACTGTTCCCATTGGGCGCAGGTCAAGACTGATTTGCATATGGCTGAGTCCAAACTGGAATGGCCTGGTGAGTGAAAAAACAATGGATTTAGGCCCGGATCTCTGCACTGGGTCGAATGTATAACATTGTTCTGCATTCTGTCCATCAATTGTTCTTTTTGCATTTGTCACCCCGAGTGTAACGGGTACTCCCAGTCGTGGGTCCCGTGCTCTCCATGCCACTGGAGTCAAGCTATCCGTGCTGATGAGGGCTGAAAGCCCGTAACAGGTCCTAGGATGCTTGTTTCCAGTCCAGGGAGGACCAGGCATGGCAGTTCGGGCTGGACTGTTCCCATTGGACGCAGGGTCATGACTGATTTGCATATGGCTGGGTCCAAACTGGAATGGCATGGTGAGCAAAAAACGATGGATTTAGGCCCAGATCTCTGCACTGGGATTAATGTATGCCATTGTTTTGCATTCTGTTTATCAATTGTTCTTTTTGCCTTACAGCTTTCATTAGTTGGACCACCCAATCCTTAGTATTCACACATGCAGATTGAATCACGCCTTTAATGACACGGTCGAACCTCTCAACCATGCCATTGCAACTAGGATTGTTAAGAAAAGAAGTCTTCAATTTCACTCCAATCCTGTCACAATACTGCCTAAATGCATTATATTTAAATTGCACTCCGTTATCACTTAATATATTAGCAGGAATCCGGTCCAAACTGAACAATTGATCAAAAAGATTGAAAGCACATCAGTATCCACGTTCTGCGCCACTTTGACCACCTAGAGAAAAGATCAAAAATTACTATAAAATATCTCTGTGATGGTCCTACTGGTCCCATAATATCAATGGCTATGGATTCCGATGGATTTATTGGATAATGCCCCTCATTCATTGGAGGCTTAGTGTCTGTAGAGATTTATCAGATCTAGAGCACTTCATACATTCTCTTACCATATTTCAAAATCCACTCTTGGTCACCAGAATAGGCGCTTTACGACAATTTTAGAACACCATATGCCAATATGGCCTTATGGCACAACTGCAGTATGCTGTTCAAAAGGTTAAGTGGAGGAACAATATTTTCATCTCTCAAGCTCATTTCCACTATCAAAAGATAGTTCAGATCGTATTAAAGAGGGTTTAACTCGATCTGAAAAAATTCTCTTATTAGGCCACTGGCACCTAAAGAATTTGGCTACCTCTTGTAATAATGAATCTTCTCAATACTCCTGTTCTCATCCTTTTTTTTCACAGCATGAAACCGGATACAATGTATCAAACCAGAATAAAACTCGTTCCATTTCTCATCCTCACACTCCTTCAACTGTGTTGGCATTCTGGACAGAAAGTTTGCCACCACATTATGCCTGCCTTGCAATTATACGATTTGATAAATAAAATCTGCATATGCATTGAAATTCTAGCTATTCTAGTTAATGCACTGACTGTGCCCTTTGTTGTGGGTAACCTCAGTAGGGCTTTATGGTCACAATGGATTGTCATTGGTCTTCCCCATACAAATGCCCTGAAATGTTCTAAGGCCCAGGCGAAGTTTTCTTCTCTATAGTGGATATTTTTCTTCAGTAGGTGTTAAGGACCTTGGTGCAAAAGCTATCATGCTTTTAAAGCCTTTGCCATCAATTGGTGTCTGCATAGCTCCCAATTCCTTGTTGCTAGCATAAGTTATTACAATACTATCTGCAGTTAGGTCAAAGCTACTCAGTTTGGTTTCATTTATGATACAATCCTTTATAACTGAAAAATCGCCTTCACATTGTTGTGACCACATAAATGTGTGCTTCTGTTTTAAAAGTTGTCTAGTGTAATACAATTTTTCTGCAAACTTTGGTATAAATTTAGCACAATATTCTGCAAGACCCAAAAAAGACCATAAATCATCTTTAGATTGAGATGCTGCTGCATTCTTAATGGCTTGCACCAAAGATGGTTTAGGTTTAACTCCTGACTCGTCAATTACATGGCCTAGATAGGTTACACTTCTTTCTGCCAATTTACAGTTTGAAAACTTTACAGTCAACCTTTTGATTCCAGAATAGATAACACTTTTGTTAGCGTGCCATCATGTTCTTTCTTGTTTTTTTTCAATAACACACTCTTAGTTTGCCTCCTGATGCGTGAAAGTAGGTTAATAGGCCCATCTAATCGCATTTGCCAAGGATCTGGTATAGGCGCTAGGGAGAGAAAGCCTTAAATGTAACCCTTGGTCAGTGTTTGTTTGACTCAGGGATACTCTCTTCCATGAAATCGTCCCTTCGAGTACAATTAAAACCGACCATTTGTTTATAGGAATATATTCAAGGACTTAAGATAGAATAAGAGGTATCTTTCATTGATAAATGTCTAAAAAAGCCTGTTAAAATGTTAAAATGTTGTCTGCCCAAAAAGCAGTAACATCTTTTTAAATCACTGATGTGGGCAGTGACCTTGCACCTATGTGAGCAAAGTGGGAAGTATTTTCTAAGGTCAGGTAGAAGACCCTTCCCAAGTATGTATATGTGGTTGCTACCTGTAATGGCCTTCCACCAAACCTCCATTTAAAAGATCAAAGGGCAGTACCACAGCTTTCCTATAAAAGGTACCACCTTAGTTTTGGAAATATTCATCTTAAAGAAATTATCCTCTGCATATTTACCAAGCATTTACAATGCAATGGTCTCGGCATTATTAAAGGTAGAGCTATTGGCATTGCTCATGACATTTTTTTTCATTAAAAAAAAAACATAAGTAAATGCTATTGTCATTTACAATGGCAATAGGTGAGCATTAGAGAGTAGTAGAGAGTATTTGCGGACACAGAGCCACACACGCAGAAAGCCACACACACACAGAGACCCCCCCACAAACGCAGAGAGACCCCCACACATGCAGAGCCCCCCCACACACACACACAGACCCCCCCCCCACACACACACACAGAGCCCCACACACACACAGAGCCCCATACACACACAGAGCCCCCCCACACACACACAGCCCCACACACACACACAGAGCCCCTCACACACACACATAGCCCCACACACACACACAGAGCTCCACACACACAAACAGAGCCCCACAGAGTCCCACACACACACACAGAGCCCCCCCCACACAACCCCCCCCCACACACAGAAACCCACACACACACACAGAGCCCCCCCCCCACACACACACACAGAGCTCCACACACACAGAGCCCCACAGAGTCCCCGCATACACACAGAGCCCGCACACACAGAGCCCCACACCCGCAGTGAGCCACACACACACAGCGAGCCACACACACACACACAGTGAGCCCCACACACACACAGAGCCCCCCACACACACACAGAGCCTCCCCCCACACACACAGCCCCACACACACAGACACAGAGCCCCCCACACACACACACAGAGCCCCACACACACACACAGAGCCCCCCACACACACAGAGCCCCCCCACACACAGAGCCCCCTCCACACAGAGCCCCTCCCACACACACAGAGCCCACCACGCACACACACAGAGCCCCCTCCCACACACACAGAGCCCCACACACACACACACACAGAGTCCCCCCACACACACAGCAAGCCACACACACACACACAGCGAGCCACACACACACACACACACAGCGAGCCACACACACACACAGCGAGCCACACACACCCACACACAGAGAGCCCCACACACACAGAGCCACACACTCACAGAGCCCCACACACACACAGAGCCCCACACACATACACAGAGTCCCACACACACACAGAGCTCCCACACACACAGAGCCCCCCACACACACACAGAGCCCCACACACACATTCAGAGCCCCTCCCACACACACACAGAGCGGTCGTGACTAGGACAACACAGGCGCCTGTCACAAATCAGAACCAGATAACAGAAAGCAAATGGCATTGGTTGGTTAGAAGCACAAGTTCAAAGTCAAATTCAAAGGTCTGAGCCTAAAGGGTAAAAAACATAGGTCAAAGGTCAGGACAAATGAACATAAACTTATACCACAGATAAAATAAAACGTGGGAGGCCCAAACCGAAAGAATCAAAATCCAAAAATGTTCCCAAACAAAGGTGACTGCTGAAACATTGGTAAAGGCAGCCAGTGAGGTGGGAGAGACATGGGAGGGGCGCGTCTGGGAGCCTGGGAGGGGCTGGCACAGCGCTGATGTCATTGTCATCTCGGAGCTGCGCGGGCAGCCGCTGCTGCCACCTCTACACCCAAGGAAGATGCGGAGAGGGTATTATTGGCAACTGGGAGTGGCACCATTAAAGGGAGACCGTGGCTGCCATGGCTGGTACAGGCTCTACCCACACACACCCTCTGCTCGGGGGGCAAGGTCTACCCAAGAGGTGCAGCGGCGCAGCTACCTGCTGCAGCAGTGCCATGTGTCCTGATGCACCCGGGCACCGAGACATGCAGACAGGAGACACTAGATGCACACATGGTGGGTGGGGGGCAGGTGACACACATGGGGGGCTGGTTAACACAAAGACAGGACGAGGGAGGAGGAACAGTCAGGGAGCTTGCAGACTAAAACACGAGGGGGGGGGGTGCAGGAGAGAGCAGGCAGAAGATTCATAAACAGCATATTTTTAGAAGAGGGGATTTTGGCCAAACATACTTAGTCATTTCTGCCTAGGGTGGCTTCCAAGAGACATACAGCACTAGAAATCTTATTACTTGTGTTTTTCAATCACCTTCCATTTAAGAGAAACGTTTTATTGTATTATATGTAAAAGGGCAGTTTCTATCTATCTTCAGCGGTCTGAGGCGATACAGAAAAACAGAGCATTCGTGACTTTTAATGGTGTTAACCAGGGTCAAAAAATTACCGATATTACTGAAGAGTTGCTGGAACAAGAAAATTCCTTGTCTACAACTACTCCATCTTATGGACTTCAGAGCAGATCCACTAGATATGAACTATGGGAAAGGATGATTAGTGTTCCGTTTTAACGTGATTTGAGATGGGTGGGTTATAACGAATGCCAACCTTAGCTTGGGTAATCATCAAAAGTAATGAATGAGACAAGGATTGGGGACGAGATATATAATGAGATTTACAGGTAACAGGTGAGATATTACGCAGGAAGATATAATGCTCCTTCCTGGGGGGGAATTCAGCAGCATATGCTTCTCAACAGAATGCACAAATAATGGATGAATAAAGAATCTTCCCACTTACAATAAGAGACCTGCTCCTTTTAGGGAACCACTTTATAATATTTTTCTGCATCTTTAAACACCTAAACATAGCTACCCCAAAATAACACCAAAAAAGACACTGGGTTGTTACTTCTCAAAGAGCGAATTTCGCCATTTCTACAAGTTTCCATTCGAAATTCACGAAAATGAAATTCAAGGGGAAGAAAGCGGAAGGCGGCGATGTCAACATCACAGCTGTTAGAAAGCTAGAGGAGGAAATCTTATAATCGCAAGTATAGAGACTTGACATTTAGACACGATCACAGGTAGTAGTACCTGGTCCGTTGTACTGCGCGGCGTGACCACGGAGCTACGGTTCTTTCAGCGCCGCTCCGGAGTTCTCATTACTTCCCCTTCCAGCACCACTGCCAGCTGTTCTGCCCGAACCCATTCACATCCGCCAGTCGCTCCAGTGCGAAAAAGAAGCCCAACCAGCTGAGAAGAGAAACCGGAAACAACACCAACCTACCCCAGACCGAAAATGAGTCAAAACAAAAAATGATTGTTCTTGTCGTACAATCCCCAATGACCTACAAGGATGTTTCAACACGTCGCTTTTGATAACGCTGAATATACATTTTAAAAAGGCTGAGCAACCACTGTTATATTAGTGAGATATTATAGTCCTATTGTTTTTAATGCGTTCACGTTTCATCGGCGGACATTGTAGGATCAGGCTATTTTTTTTTTTTTTAAATGAAATGCTTCCCTACCACCTTTGCGGTATTTCGAACGGAATCGGTCTGACTGATTCTAAGATGACAGCTGCTTGAGAATGTTTCATTTGGTTGCTGGGCGTTCCTAAAACGTAATGATGTTATTCTTCCGGTACTAAAGGTCAAAGGGCGGGGCTAGTGTTGCCAGTATTGCCAGTAGAAAGGAGCCCGCAGAAGTTTTGATTCTGTTACCGACACCAGAGATGTGTCTTTTGTGAGATATATTAATATACTACATTAAAATAATAATGATGTTACTATGTGTACAGCACAGTACTGTACGTACGCCGCAAACCTCACAACCTAATAGAGTCACGAGAACAACACGCACGAACAACGAGGCGGTGGGGGGCAGGACAGTAAGCACGAACAACGAGGGGGGGCAGGACAGCAAGCACGAACAAAGAGGGGGGACAGGACAGCAAGCACGAACAACGAGGGGGGGGAAGGACAACAAGCACGAATAACGAGGGGGTGGAGGACAGGACAGCAAGCACTCACCTGAGGACGACTTCTTCTGGCGGCGGTCGGGCTGAAATAGTTTCAGCAAAGCGCTGACATTTTCCGATTCGGGGGCGTGGTTTTCATTCTCTCCTCTTCCCATTAGCTGGAAGTTAAAATTCCAGCCAATGGGAAGAGGACAGAAAGTAAATAGAAAGAAGCTTTAAAAAACGCCCCCGAATCCGAAAACTATGGGGCTTGAACCGAGTGACGCCCCTCTCCTCCAATGGCTGGCCTTCGTTTAGGAAGCCAGCCAATGGAGAAGAGGGGCGGGTTCCAAGCCCCCTCTAAGAAACATTAAATCTTCGGAGCTCCGCCCACTGCTTACGCAGTGCGACGGAGTCCTCGACCTAAAAAGGACATCCAAATTCTGCTGAAGTCCAATGGTTGCAAGATCGAAAATGACTACATCATTAGTGTACATTAGAGTATGGATATTATGACATGTCAAGGGGTTTGTGGTTCCTCGGCCAAACATATTTTGTGGGGCTCTGTTCGGAATAGTTCTGAATGTATGATCCTATTACAGCTCTATGATGCCCTCTTTCACCAGGTCACTGACTCTGTATAGGCACATTCTACAAAAGTTGACATGTGTTCACATCTCATAATCAAGAATAGTGATGTGTGCATTAAATTGTGTCACACAACAGCACCTCCTCATCATTATCACAGCTATTAATCTCTGTGACACCCTCACATTGCTCACATGCTAGGTCCTGTTGTGATATTAAAGCTGCATCTGTATGGATGTGTCATGGAACAAACACATCTTATCTGCTATATCTCTGTAGTGGACTTTCACAGATCACCCACGTTAAAAGGTAATGTCAGCTAATTGGGATTCCAAACAATCAGTGTGAGAAACATTCAAAGGTCATAATGTAAAGACTCTTTGCAGACTAGATATGCCTCTACCGGGGGGGCCCTGAAAGGCTGGGGCCCTGGCCACAGTCCTCTTGGCACATGCTTCAAAACCTGTTTGTGCACAGGACCTGTGGCTTGAAGTATATCAGGGAAAACAATACCATAACTAAGTGCCATCCATATATGGGGAATCTGTAAGTGCAAGTTATAAAAGCAAATACAGTAGGTGTAAGGTACACATGCAAAAATAGACACTTGTCCAAAGAAATGTCTTCAAAGTTATGACAATTTAACACCTTCTATGTATAGATAAACACATATCTAACTTGCACAGATGAAACACATATACAACCTACATCCTAGGGAGAAGTGCAAGCTAAATTATGTTGACATTGGCTAAGCCACGCTTGACTACTTAGCATATGAAATACCACCCAATGCAATGTCAGCCCTGATTGGAATTCTCCTACATATACATCCATTGATCATCCTGTTGGACTTCGCCCTTTTTCCCTGAATTTTATTCGCTTTTGTGGGAATCAACATGTCATGTGGATGTATTTCAAATGCAAATGTTAAATGCTGTGCAATGGTGTACGCACCTATTTCTCCCCCATGGTAGAGGAATGTATAGGCCATGTGTGGTGTGAGATGCAGTGACACATGCTGTTAAATGGCGTGCGCAGATTTATTTGAGCTGCTGTGGAGAAATGTCACTTTTAAAATGGATGCCATTGCTGTGTGCTTTGTGCTACCTGCCTGCAGGGGGTTGGCGATCTAGTGTTCTTTTACCATTGCAGAAATGTCACTTTTAAAATGGACGCCATGGGGCGTGGCTTGCGCGCCGGCGATAGAGGACGTCTCTCCCGTGAGCTCCGTCTCGGACAACCCGCGGATGCCGTGAGGAATCGCCTTACCGTATTTCGGACGGTTTTTCTTGCCAAATTGCGGTGTCGGAAGGTGGGAACTCAGCAATGCAGCGCTTTGCCAGCCGAAACGAGCGCAGTTTCGAGGACAATTTCCACTGGTAAACATCTCCTCACTTCAAAGCACGAACGGCCGCCATTTTGTATGCCGCCGGTTCGTATGTTTTATTTGCGCTATCACTGCTCTCTCCCCCTTCGCTTTGGCACTAGCTTGGCTCAGCCATCAACTTAGGATGCTGCATTATTGATAAAGTGCTGTGGACTCTTTTTCACTTCTGGCAATGTTCCTGCTTTCAATTTACATGCGCAGTTCTTTCTATGTGGTAAAGTGACCGCCATTTTGCGTTTCTGGATGCCTTGCTTTTTACTACTGATACATTCAAGGAATGTGCTGACTGCCTCAACGCCATTTCAAGTCTCTTGTTCTCCTGGCCTCCAATGACCATCAGTCTCCTCCATTTCCTCAATGCACTGTCTATGCTCACCTTTGAGTGTTTTGGCGCTTTCTTTCATCTAGTCTTGCACTCCATATTAGCACGATGGTCTATCACAATATCAATATTCTGACCTGGTGGATGCCTCTTTTATGATAATGTGTGGCTGTTAGTGAATCTTCGCACTGATAAATAGTGTGTCATTGGGCGACTCCTTTTCTCATCGTCCTATATTTGCCACAGTGTGTGCCCCTATCACCTTTGTGCATCTACATTCTACTTCATATTATACAGCATTATTGGACATAACTCCCTTTTGTCATACTGCATCATGGCTAATGTCTCTACTTCGCCGAAGTTATCGCAAACAGGAACCAAACCTAAAAGACCAAAAAATGATCCACCCTCCCCCATTAACTCTTCGACTAATCCTGTTCTGGACTCCATCCTTGAGGAGGTGCGTGGTCTCCAACCCTTTATGTCTGCTACCAATGCTAAACTTCAGCAGATTGAGGAGCGCTGGGTGGTTATGGAAAATAAGGTTTTGAACTTAGAACAACGTGTAAGCGATGTCCAGGACCTCTCAACTCGAATTCCACTTTTGGAACAAGAAATCCACAAACTCAAACTACATACTGAGGATTTGGAAAATCGCAATAGACGCAACAACCTACGCGTTTATGGTGTTCCGGAAAATTTGGAGGGGTCTGACATGGTCTCTTTTATTCGGAAACTTCTTCAGGAACTTTTGGAACTCTCACCATCGACTCATCCTTTCAACATCCAAAGAGCACATCGTCTTGGCCGCCTCAATTCCAATGCAACCAAACCACGTGGAATCATCATGTTATTTTTGGAGTTCACAGAGTTAATGGCTGTTTTGAAAGCCGCCAGGGCCAAACGTCGCCTCCAGTGGTCTGGTCACAACATCTTCATTTCCCAAGACCTCTCTTCTGCTACCAATGCTCGACGTAAGGAATTCCTGAGCCTTCGACCCACGATGAGACAACTCAACATTCAGTATGGAATTCTCCATCCCTGCTTCTACAAGATCACACACAATGGTCGTACCAGGTCGTATGATGATCCCCAGAAACTTCGCGACTTTTTGATGAGTGTCTCACCTTCCACCATGGACACTGCTAGCTAATGCCTTTTTGTTTTTCCATGTTTTTCTCTTTCTACAATTACTATTCTAACCTATCTAACTTTTCTTAACTTATCTTCCTTTACTATTTTGTTTTTAATATTTTCCTCACATCCTTGTGCTTACCCTTTCTCATGATGTCCGTATCCGGTCTGCTCGTGGGACATGTCCTCTCCCAGGTGTACCCGCGTCTCACATGTTTTGGTTACTGTCTTCTTCTCAGATCAAGCCTTTGTGCCTTGACCTGTTTCCTAATTCTCTTTCTCTCTTTATGTATCTTTCCTCTCTCTCTCTTTTCTCTCTCTTTCCTCGCTTCCTTCTTCTCAAGTTACCTCTACTGTTTTCTTTACTTCTCCGTTTATTCTTTCCTCGTTGTTTGATGCTTCTTTCTCTTCTTGAAATGAGCGTTCTAAAATTCCAATGTTTAACTGTTATTTTTTGTCTTCCCCTATGTAGTGATCTCCTTGCCTTGTGTCGCTTCCACTCGTCGCCCATTTTTCCCTCCTCCCAACATGTGTAATTTTGTCTCTTGGAATGTTCGTGGTCTTGGTCATCCTGTCAAGCGTCAGAAGGTATTGTCACACTTAACCAAATTTCATTCACAGGTTGTTTTTCTTCAGGAAACTCATTGCTCTGACACTGAATCCCTTAAGCTAAAGAGACATTGGGTGGGTCAGGTTGTGTTTTCTCCTGCGGTTAACAAAAAAGGAGGGGTTGCTATATTATTTCACAAGGCTTTAAATGCACAAATTATCTCCTCTCAAAATGATGATGAAGGTCGTTGGGCAATGGCAAAGGTTGTTATTCACAACAAGACGATGGTCTTATTGAATATATATGGCCCTGTACGTCCGGACCCCAAATTTTGGAAAGACATTAAATTGCTCATTGCATCTATTGATTGCCCTGATTTTATTGTATCTGGTGATTTTAACCAATGGTTGGACCCTTTTTCAGATCGGTTATCTTCGAGTAGATTTCAACCTGACAAAACCCATAAGAGTTTTCAGTCTGCCATTGCTTCTCGGCCTATATATGACTCGTGGAAAGTGTGTAATCCTGATTTATTGGAATATACTTTTTTTTCTAATGTCCATCATACACGTTCGAGGATTGATTATATTATGATTAGTAAGTCTCTTCTTCCCTCCATTCAAAAATCTGTTATTGGTTCTATTTTTATTTCTGACCATGCCCCGGTCTATACTACCCTTGATCTTTCCCTTAGCTCCTCTAAATTTAGTCGTTGGAAATTTAACTCTTTTCTTTTATCTGATGCCACTTTTATGAAAAAATGTACTGTGTTTTTTGATGAATACTTTTCCTTAAATGACCCCGTTGATACCTCCATTCCTAACACTTGGAATGCTTTTAAAGCTTCTTTTCGAGCTTTTACGATTTCCTATGTTTCTGCTAAAAAGAAGCTTAATAAGCAAAAATATGAAGATCAACTTAAACAGATTAAAACCCTTGAACACACGTATTTCTCCTCCAAATCCCCATCTGCCCTTCAGGATCTGATTCTTGCCAAAACGACTCTTAATAACATTATAACTAATGAAGCCTGTCATACCCTCCTTAAAATAAAATCTAAATATCATGGGGGTCAGAACAAAGCAGGGAAAATGTTGGCCAATTATTTGAAAATCAAGTCTGAACGCAAAGCTGTCGGCCCAATTTTAAATGATTCACTCAACAAACTGGTTACATCTGATGAAGACATTGCTGAAGTTTTTCACAACTACTATCAAGCCCTATATACAGACGATACTCATCCTTCTGATGCAAACTTAACAACATTTTTTGAAGGCCTTCCCTCCCCCCCTGCCCTTCCTGTTGACTTTTCACACCTAGAACGTGAAATTACTCTCCAAGAAATCACCTCAGCCATTCATTCCCTCAAGAAATCAAAAGCCCCTGGCCCTGACGGCCTACCAGTTGAATTTTACTCCTCCTTTCATTCCTTTTTTGCTCCCAAACTCCTTCAGTTATTTAATTCTTTTATTTTGGAAGCTAAAGCCTCTGGGTCCTTTTTGGATGCCCTCATTGTAATCATTCCAAAACCTGATAAGGATCATTCCCAATGTAAAAATTACCGCCCCATATCCTTAATTAATTATGACTGTAAAATTTTTGCTAAAATTCTTGCCTCTCGCCTTGACTCCATTATCCCTCGCTTAATCAACACAGACCAGGTGGGTTTTGTTAAGGGCAGACTCGCTGCTGATAATGCCCGTCTTTTCTCCAATGTCCTTTCTCACAGTAAAAATGTCAAAACCCCGTTAGCAGCCCTATCCCTAGATGCTGAAAAAGCTTTTGATCGTATTAATTGGCAATACATGTTCCGAACCCTTACTTGGTTTGGTTTTGTCCCAAATTTTATATCGTTAGTTAAACTCCTTTATTCATCCCCCCGTGCCAGCATTTTTGTCAACAACCAATTTTCCAGATTTTTTTCTTTAACCAGAGGCACAAGACAAGGTTGTCCCCTATCTCCTTTATTATTTATTTTATGCCTTGAACCCTTTCTACAACGCATTCGTTCCAACCCCCATATCACTGGTTTAAAATTCTCCTCTGTCGAAACTAAACTCTCAGCGCATGCTGATGATGTCCTCATCTACATGTCCAATCCCGAATCATCCCTCCCGCCCTTTTTAAATGAAGTTCAATTGTATTCTTCAATATCAGGTTATAAGCTCAATTTTTCCAAAACGGAAGTGCTTCCCCTTAATTCATTGTGTTTTCAATATATGTTTAATAATACTGGTTTTGCATGGTGTCCTTCTAAAATTAAGTACCTTGGCATATGGTTTTCTTCCTCTCTAAAAGAGACCCTTAAAATAACATTTGATTCGCTGATTAAGAAAATTCAATCCCTTCTGCAGATTTGGTCCCCCCTATTTCTCTCTTGGTGGGGTAGATTAGATACCATCAAAATGATGATTACCCCTCATGTTTTGTATACAGTTTCTATGCTCCCTTTCAAAATCCCTAAATCCTATTTTTCTCGTATCAATTCTATATGCACAAAATTTTTGTGGAATAATAAACATCCCCGCATTGGGTTACATAAGTTGATTCGACCTAAAAATGAAGGTGGTCTTCGTTTCCCTGATTTTGGCTCTTATCATTCTGCCTTTTTGATCAAACAATCCTTCTCCTTGGCATATGACTTCCTTGATACTCCTGTTCCTAAGTGGGTTCTTCTGGAACGCTCTTTTTTAAAAGATTTCTCCTTTCAACACGTTCCTTTCATGTCAAATTGTACCTTTATATCCAAGTATCCCATTCTGAAATATTGCCAATCTACATTGCAAAATATTTTTTCCTCTACCCTTTCCCTTCTACAATGTTTTCTATCATCTGTAGTTTGGTATAACAAATTTCTTCGTTATAAAGGCAAATCATTTTATTTTAAGCACTGGAAGGAAAAGGATATAATGTTTGTACATCAGTTTTTCCTTGATTCCACTCTTCTTTCTTTTCCAGCTTTACAAAATAGGTTTAACTTGCCTTCCTCATTTCTTGCTGAATATTCTATTATAATATCTGCTATTCAATCTCACTTAACCTCTTTATCTTCTTCCTCCGATTCCTTCTCTTCTTTCACTCCTGTCACTCCACTTTATCCTCTCTTTTCTACTCAACAACCAAAAGCTGCTCTTGTATATTCACTTTTACTGTCTAATTGTTCTGTTCGATCTAAATCTAAAGTAGAGACTGCTTGGGAAACTGATCTTGATGTCTCTTTTGACATTGCATTATGGGATCGTTTATGGTCTAGACTCTTCAAAGTTTCTGTTGCTGCACGCATTACCCAATCCTTACTTTTTATTTACCACAGAGTTGTTATTACCCCGGTTACTATTCATAAATTTTCTCCAACCTCTTCTCCTTTATGTTGGTCTTGTTCCAAAGTTACAGGTACTCTAAAACACCAACTATACCATTGTTCCCCAGTTTTATCTTTTTGGACTGATGTTTGGAATATATGTATGAAAATGTTATCTCTTTCTTCACAATTATCTTTTTTACGCATATTTTTAGGTTCTTTATCTGATGATATTGATATTGTTATACCCTCTTCTGCTAAGTTGTTGGACCTATTTATTGCACGTGCATTTAAAGTTATTTTATCGTGTTGGAAAGATAATTCAAAACTTTCGGTCCACACATGGTGGAATTATATTTGTGATGAACATAGAATTTCTATAGCCTCTTCTACCTCTGTCCCTTTGAAAATCAAATCTGACTTGTTATGGCTTCCCTTTACTTCCTATCTCTCTTCTAATCCCTCTCCCTTACCGCGTGCTCCTTGTCCCCTATGATCCCTTAGTTCTACTTTCTTATCCTCCTCTTTCTCTCCTCTTCTCTTTCCTTTCCTTCTGCTTTCCTTCCTTTCTTTTTTTTCTTCCTTCTTTCTTCTATCTCTCTCTTCCTACCCTTCTTTGTTATATATAAATTCCTATAGATTGATGTCTTTTAATTATTATTATACTCATATGTACTTTTTTCTACTTTTTCATGACATGCTTCTTGTATCACTTTTCAATGCTTAATAAAAATTTCTTAAAAAAAAATAAAAAAAATGGACGCCATTTCTGTCTGCTTGTGCCGCCTGCCTGAGGTGGGTTTGCGCTCTACTGTTTGAAGTGACAAGGTGCTCTACACTTCCCCCAGTGACAGTGAGGCTGGAACTGCCAGGGACCTTCTAGAAGCTTCCAGCCTTTCTGGTATTTGTAGA
This sequence comes from Lissotriton vulgaris, assembly GCF_964263255.1. Classification (NCBI taxonomy): domain Eukaryota; kingdom Metazoa; phylum Chordata; class Amphibia; order Caudata; family Salamandridae; genus Lissotriton; species Lissotriton vulgaris. The sequence goes on from NC_141693.1 coordinate 1,224,003,838, forward strand.
GCAGTAGAGATGCCATGTGCTCAGGCAGAGTGTGGACTTGAGAGTGAGGGAACCTGCTGCCAGGGGGTGCCACCGCATGGGCCTGTGTGCTGACCCTGAGCCCAACTGTACCCCTCCACTGTCCCCAGGGCCAGTGAGAGCCTGCTGCTGGAGTTCAGGCTGCTGTACCAGGAAGAGTACCATGTTACAGGGGATGATGGTTTCGAGGAGCTGCTGTCCTGTACTGATGAGTACCCACTGAACTCTGACCTGGCCTAACACGGCCTGCCTGCTCTCCTGCTCTAGCGCCTCGTGAGCGCTACACCTGGGCCCTGACTGCTCCCTAGCGCCTGAAAAAGGAGAGCGCTTTGACTGACTGCCAAGGAGCACCTTTGACTGCGCCCAGAAGGAGGTGAGGAGCGCGACCTGTTGTCCCTGAGTCGGCTGGTGGGACCTAGCGCCTCGTGAGCCGTCCATGTGGACTGCCTGTACACTCCCCCTGCCTGCACCCTAGCGCTGTACTACCCAAGCGCTATATGCAGATGGCCAGAGAGGAGAGAGGCGCGTGGCCGCTAGGCCCTTAGGTGGAACTCTTAATCTGTGGCAGCTACCTAGCACCTCATGAGCGCTATAAGCGCATTGCTGGTGAGGAGTGCTACCTGTCATCCCTGAAGCCCCTGGTGGGACTGAGCACATCGTAAGCGCTATATTCAGGGTGCCAGGGGAAGAGGAGCTGAGGCCTGCAGCGCTGTGCTGTCAAAGAGCTATATTTCAATTCCCCGCATTGTGTACGGCATTGTGGTGCTGCCAGAGTGCCTTATTCGCATTGACTGTGCTCTGCGTGCTGCCAAGGCACTACAACTGTGCCCAGGAGAAGAGGTGCGGACGTCTGCAGTGCCGGGATTCTAAAGCGCTATGAGGGAATCCCAGCATGTGGGATTTCCCCTTGCCTGCTTGGTTGACAGTGGGCAGCTGCAACGCATTGGGGGGTATTGTACTCCTCAGAAGAAGAGAGAAAGGAGTGAGAGAGAAGAGTGAGAGACACTCCTGCCCTGCCCCAGCGCTTTGCACACTTTGCTTTTTATGTTTTTGCAGCCAACCCTGACTTTGCGGGACATAGGGCATTTGAGCCCCAGAGAGAGGCTAGTTGGCCTGGGGCCAGTTTCAGAGTGTTGTGCATCCGGTTGGGCCGAACTGTGTTTAGGCCGGCTAGGCGTATTGCCCCACATGATTTCTTGCATAATATTGTTGCATAATGCATTTGTACCTAGGTTGATACCTAATGCTTTTCCCTCTGGTTTGCAGTGCTGATTTAGGCCAATGTGAATTATACAAATGTTTTTATGCATAATGGGCCTGTGGTTCGTGAAAAGGTTTTTTCCTTAATGCTCTTATACCTAATGGGATGTTCATGTTTTCATTCTAATGTGGGGTTGCTCAGGATTCCGGCCTAATGGAGGGATTGTGATTGATGCTCAATATAACGGATGCTTAATGCATCTAGATGCCCAAGGTGGATGCTGAAGGTTTTTATCCCCTAGTGCGTGCATTGCTGGTGTCCTGTATACAGTGCTGTACCTGAGCTGAGGTGGCTTATGCCCCGCCTAAGGTGGTCTACACCTGATGAGAGTGTCCCCTATGTTTCCATACCTAATGGTTGCGCATAATGTGTTTTTATGCATATTGAGACGCCTCATGCAAGTTTCCCTAATGTCATGTGAGTATGCCCAATGCTAATGTGCCTGCCAATATCGGGCTATGGTGATCTAGGCCTATGTCTGACCCATTATGATTTATGCCTAATGATATTGCAGCTATACCGCAGGTTTAGGCCTAATGCTTTTACGCCAACTGAGAGGCCTCCGGCAAATGTAGTTCATGCCTAATACTATTGGGATAATGCCAAGTGCATGGCTTTGCCAGTAGGTACTGGCTGCTACCCAGTTATTGCTGAGGGCTTTATCTTTATTCGTTGTACCTTGTGATGATGCTGGCAGCGGCCCGATAGGCCCTGCCCTGTAAATAGTCCCCTTGTGTTTTGCTACCTGGAATCAGGTGGCACCGTGTTCATACCTGTGATAAGATCCTAACGTGTTTGGCATAATACATATGCTGTTTTTCACCTAAACTGGTGCGGTCTCTTTCTGTAGTGTGCCTTGTGTGTTGCCTGTGTGTACTGCGTGGATGCTTTACACCTGTCCTCCGGAGTTTGGCCCGCCTGCTTTGCACCACGCTACCCGTTTCTAACACATTCCCCCTTGTCCTGTGTGACTCCAGCACTGGTTCCGTCACACATCCCAAGGTATTCAATAACATCAAATAGAAAAGTAATGGCAGGACTAATGAGTTCTGAAATAAGAAAAGTTTTTTTTCTTTTTTTCTTCTCCAAAATAAACAGATGGAGTAAACCAAAGGACAATGGCCAATCCATGGACACATTGTATGTTACAGAACACTGCTGTGCCCCTAAACGTGCCTTTCAAGACACTGCCAGGGGAACCTCCCCAGGAAGGGGCCTCTAGGGAGCATGTTTCTACAACAAGAGAGAAAGGGAAAGAAGGCTGCTCTCCTACCCCTTAGTATGAATGCCTATAATCAACAAAAGAGCGCCCTAGACACTATCATCTTAAAGAACTCTATTCTTCTGTGCAGACTAAGTGAAAGCCCTAATTTTTAAGAGAGTGGTCAGGTTGGTACAAAATCATGTGAAGGGAAAGGGGAAATTAATTATTTCCTAAAAGAACCCTCACTCACCCTAGAGGTGACATGCTTCATCATAGAGTTTGTTCACAGGGGGGCTGACTATCCCCTCCTGTGTGCTACCACGCCTGCAAGTGCAGCGGAGCAGGTATGTGTGAAAAGGTGGTGATCAGTGCAAAAAGTGTGTGTGGTTAAAAGATCACAACTGTGCCTCAACAGACTTTATTCGGGGCCAGTTGTTTCACATTAAAAATTGACATGGTCACTGGATGTTTTAATTTTAGTCCAGGGACATCAATAGGTGACTGGTCAACATGTTTCTGCTGTAAAAACGCTCAAGTCAGCTCAGCTTTCTTCAGGACCAAAAAATTTTATAAATAAATAACACAATCCTACGGGGGTCCAAGCACGCTAAGGCCTGCCCACACCGTTAGGACATGAAAAGTGAGGAAGAAATAACAAATTTATACTATCCTCTGGATAACTCACGGTTTACCCATCCAACTCCTGTTAATCATCAGGCGTTGTATAATGCTCGTTTTAGTGAACCGCTACATGGGCTCAGTGGGAACAGCAGATCTTCACTCGCTGTCAGGATTTCAGACCGCGAGACTCGCCGCCTTTCAATCTACTCGGTTGCTCCCACGGACCCGAAACTGCTGTTCCCACTGAGCCCATGTAGCGGTTCACTAAAACGAGCATTATACAACGCCTGATGATTAACAGGAGTTGGATGGGTAAACCGTGAGTTATCCAGAGGATAGTATAAATTTGTTATTTCTTCCTCACTTTTCATGTCCTAACGGTGTGGGCAGGCCTTAGCGTGCTTGGACCCCCGTAGGATTGTGTTATTTATTTATAAAATTTTTTGGTCCTGAAGAAAGCTGAGCTGACTTGAGCGTTTTTACAGCAGAAACATGTTGACCAGTCACCTATTGATGTCCCTGGACTAAAATTAAAACATCCAGTGACCATGTCAATTTTTAATGTGAAACAACTGGCCCCGAATAAAGTCTGTTGAGGCACAGTTGTGATCTTTTAACCACACACACTTTTTGCACTGATCACCACCTTTTCACACATACCTGCTCCGCTGCACTTGCAGGCGTGGTAGCACACAGGAGGGGATAGTCAGCCCCCCTGTGAACAAACCCTATGATGAAGCATGTCACCTCTAGGGTGAGTGAGGGTTCTTTTAGGAAATAATTAATTTCCCCTTTCCCTTCACATGATTTTGTATCAACCTGACCACTCTCTTAAAAATTAGGGCTTTCACTTAGTCTGCACAGAAGAATAGAGTTCTTTAAGATGATAGTGTCTAGGGCGCTCTTTTGTTGATTATAGGCCTCTAGGGAGCAGTCTCAAATAACACTGAGCTCCCTTTAGCTATACCCACCTCTGAACCCTCAATTTACAGTCATCTCTCCTTATCTCTATCCAACCATGTGCCCTCATCACCTCACTTCCATTTAACTCGACCCACCCCTACGCTCTCAAGCACCCTTTCCTTATATTTTCCTCTCATCTCCCCTGAGCCCACAAGCATCAAGTCACCCTCACTTCCTTATATCTCTAACCCAACCCCTCAAGTCTCTCACACATTCCTTTACCTCTCCTCACCAGAAACCCTCCAGTCACTTTCTCCTCCCTTTACTTCTACCCACACATGAACACTCAAGTCACTCTCACCTCCCTTTGCCTCTTCCCACCCCTGACCCCTCAAGTGACTCCCACCTCCCTTGAGCTTTACCCACCCCAAACCCTCAAGTCACCCTCACCTCCCTTTACCTCTACCCACCCAAAACTCTCAAGTAACTTCACCTCCATTTAACTTTACCCACCTCTGAACCTTAATGTCACTTCCTTTCCCTCCCACCTCTACCCATTCCTAAACCCTACGGTCACTTTTTTTAAAAAATAACATGCATTGTTAAGTACTTCATGGTAAAGGTACATATATGTACTGTGTGCTACTTATCTGTGTGGTCAAGATTACTTGGTAAAGGTCCAGTGTGGTAAAGGCTGCAAGTTAAATACTGGTCCCCCTGAAACAGAATGCAAATGTTTTGGATGCTCCGTGGGCATAACGCAAATGTTTTGGGGACATTGTCGATTATTTTATGTCCCTTTAATATGTTTGGTGGGCACCTTCACCTCTTTAACAATTTGCTCCTCACTCCCTCATCCCCCACACCCTATACTTTAAGTCTCAACAGACACATCGCATGCGCAGTCACTTGCAAGAGAATTTGTTTACTTAAGGGGCTTAGAGTCCGCGCATTTCTTGCTACTTGTTGACTTCATCATCACTCATTTCCTTGCTTCTCTTTGGGCAGCAAGTGCCAGCTTCTCTTCATCTTTGTATGCTTGTCCCTACCCTGGAGCATGGCCTAAGTACTGCTTTCCTTGCCTAGTGTCTTTCCTCTGCTTGCCTCTTCCAGGGATACTTTTTTCCCCTTTTATTTGCATCCTCCTCGGAGCTCTCCGCTCCACATTGTTTTTTGGGCTGTCCTGCACTCTAACCATCTTTCAAATCATTGATTTTTTGTTGAAATTAGCTGAAATGAAGGCAAAGGATCGATTTAGCGACCTTATGCATTTTTAGGTCGAGCCTACAGCGGCAGCGCGCATGCGCTGCTCGCTTTGCATGGCATGCAGTGGTCAGTATGGAGTGGAAGCTCTGTGGAAGCTCCGCCACTCTCCACCCATGGTGTTAATTGGCTGGTGTCATTGTCTTTCGTAAATGCTTCCAACTGATTGATTATGAGGCTTGTTAGTCCCTCCTTACTATGGCCATGTCGTCATTTGTACCCTCCCATGGCTACTGGCCCTGCTACTTCGAGTGTTACACAGTATGGTTTGTGTTATTTAGACTGTGAGCACCACTTTGTCCCTGCCTTCATGCTCCCTTCTCCTCGCACTCACGTTGTCCATGGTTCACCCCTCCCGTTATCCGTGCTTCCCCCCTCCAGTTGTCCGTAATGCAATGCAATAGGTCTCGCGTAAATGCGAGTCTTATTGCATTGCAAATGCTTGTTTGTCTTTCAATCCATCCATTGGCTATCTTTTGCTACACATCTCCCCCATGTTGTCCTTGCCACACATCTTTACCTAATACCGAAGTATCTCGCGCCCTTCCTTGGCTAGGTTACTTAAACACCTCCCAATGTTGAATAACCGTGATGTTCTCAGCTACCGCAAATATTGCAGGGTACTCTCTGGAGACTTAGCGGATGCTTCATTCTCGTATTTCTGGGGTTCTCTGTTGGAGGTAAGGTTTATGGTGTGGACCTGCCTGATGTCACCATTTTCAGTGTGTCAGTCAGGCGCTTGAAAGCTTGTGTTCTTTTTGTGGCACTAAATGACCTGGTTTCTGTGCATTTGCTTTGTAGAATGTAGGCACTAGATGTGTGTTTCTAAAGAGCTGGATAAGAGTTTAATCTGGAGGTATTTTCCGAATTGGCTGCCAAAATGATGATTTAACATAAAACATTTGAATGGGCTATCACAGCCCTCAAGTGGTGTGAGATTGGGTGTGCTCCTTAACGACCCCGCACCATGTGTTCAATCTTCACTGCACTGGTTTTGGGCAATTTATGGCCAGGTCTTTTGGTCCTTGGTGGTCTGCTTTTGCGTAATTTATGATAAGGTTTTGCAACGGGGTTTTCAGGACTATGTTAATGGATGAGAATTTGATGGGGTGTGGGTTTAAGTTTCCACCCCTTTTTTGTGATGCATGTCTTGTTTGCAGCTATCGGTTGTTTTGTATTTGATAGAGGGTGGCCAGGTTTCTGATGCACACGTGATACGTTTTTTAAACAAGAGGATCTGTTTTGTGGGCAAGGATGCTATATTTTAAGGTTTGTGTGAGGTTGTTTGTGGTTGAGTATTTTGTTTGTGTTTTTGTTCGCTTGGGTGAGCTGTGGTAGCCCCTCTGCGATCCTGCCTTGGTCAGCAACTCCTGTTCCCCTGCTCTCCCTTACAGTCGAACTGGTATCACCACACACACAGAGGCTCATCTCCAATATGTGCTACTTGTCTTGTCGATGTGGCTCCGAGAGGGGAAGGGTATTTAATGCAAGTCGCGTGATGTCCTCTTTGTATTGTCCTTGCATGAAGTAAACAAGACTTGTTTAGCACTACACCATGACCTGAATCGCCTCTAGGTGCTTTGCGGAGGGCGTGTAGACTAGAGCCCATGTTGAGAACACATCCCTCCTGTACTGATAGTTGACTCATTTCAAAGTGTGTATGAAACTTCAACCCTGGGATTTTCCCATGGTCAAGCTATTTCAACCAAGTGCAGCAGCCGAGGGTAGAACTCGCGTGCACTTGTTTAACCTTCTGCAACTTTGCAGTGCGACCAAAAACTGCCCGCTTGCACTGTTGCAGAACTAATTCCTTAGCATGCATGTGCTTAGACAGTTGTGAACAAGCAGCATTGACAATAATGTGCCAAAATGATCTTTAGAGCTGCGGACTCTGATTTTGGTGAGACAGGTGCAGGTTTTAAACCACCCCTCCGAGAATTTTAGCGCTAAGCCAGATGTATTGCAAGTAGACAGATTCCTGGCGATATGTTCAATATATATTTGATATATTCAAGCAACCTGCAATTTATGGTACAAACTTACAGCCTGATTCATCAAAGACCCGTTTTGCGAGTCTTTAATAGCGATTCATAAGGAATCGCTATTACAGGCTTGCAAAACGGGATTCATGTAGGAATCGCAAAAAAAATGCGATTCCTATATATTCCTTATTTGCAATTAGCAAATTGCTAATCGCAAATAAGGAATAACTCCCCATTCATTCCTATGGGCCAAAAGGCCCATAGGAATGAATGGGGAGTATTCCTTATTTGCGATTAGCAAGTAGCTAATCGCAAATAAGATAGCGATTTAAAGGGTGCCAGGGGTGTCCAAAGGACGCCCTGTAGCACCCATTAACTGAAAATTTGAACAGGTGTTGCGAACACACATTTCCAGAGATCATGTGTGTGTGCAACATGCAACTTAGAAAAATGCTTTTAAAAGCATTTTTCTAAGTTTTCGCTATTTACCACGAGGTTTGACCTCGCGGTAAATAGCGGGCCAAAATTGCGAATTCGCAATTTTAAAATGGATGATGAATTGCATTTAAGGAATCTCAAATAGAGATTCCTTAAATGTAATTCCTCGCAAAATTGCGAAATCGCTATTAGCGATTTTTGCATTTGGGATGATGAATCCCAAATGCAAAAATCGCACTCGCAAAGGGCCAGATTCTCAGATTCTGGCCCTTTGCGAGCGCAAATCAGCTTGATGAATCAGGCTGTTAATATCCCCAAATCAGACCCCGATGTCAGCGTTTCAGCGTTATTGTATTACTGGCAAAGCCGGCAACCCGTTTTGAAATGGAATCTCTTATCTTCGTCAGTTCCAACAATAGAGCTGTACTGTGAGGTATGAGTAAAATAGCTCAGTGGGTCAATACGAGCGTTGTATAGCCTCTTCCATGCGTCGGACGGCCGCTGGCTTTCCGACATCACGGTGGGCGTGTGTGGAGGACGGCCGGCAGCTGTCCAAACGGCGCACGCGGATTTTTGTTAGGCACCGTGCCAGAAGGTCCACCGCGGCGAAGCGATTAAATTTACGAGCAAGCTCCAGTAAGCCATTTTTAAGTCCTTCTGCCGTCTGAGGTCGATAAAACTAGTACACCATCCATACATAATGTTTAGTTGGCAGCAAAATTCGTGTGGAGGGGGGTTGGTAATAAGCAGTGTATCATTGCATTTTTAAAACTATAGTACTCGGATAGCAGCTTCCGTGGCACCTTATCTTCACTGGAATCCGCAAATGGCCGACACAGAAGTAACGGAGGAGTTGGGGAATGGTCAAATTTTTATGGCACCATTTGCTGTGGTAAGCCAGAAGTATCTCATGGCAGCAGCTTGCTTAAAGATAAAAGTGCTCGTATACCATGAAAACAAGAGCTATAAATCTCCTTTTTTTGGTGTGGTGAGGGGGTTTTGCACTCTTTTATACCACAGCTAGCACCCCGTGCTTTGACATACGGAAAGCCCCGGGTAATGGTTCAAAAATGTTCTTCAGAATATTTAGGGCAGAAATGTTGATGCAATATTGTCGTGGCCCCTAAATATTACGAAGAGAATTATGTATGTGCAGCTTCGGTAATATTGACTCCACATTCACGTATCTTGAATATATATATCACCAGGATACTTACGTGTGGAGTTAAGCATAGCAAACACAGTGCATCTCTACTTACCTGTGTTTACCCTTCATTGACGTTGTTTGGTTCTTGATATTTCACCCACCTTATTCTGATATTACATTGTGTGTTGTCTGTGATGGCCATGATTCCCAGAGCCTGGTGGCAGTGAACTGTGCAGTGGCATTGCACGCCATGGACGACAAAGTGCACCAAGGTGGTGCTGTTGTTCCGAACAGCCTTTTTAGGTCAAACATTCAAAACTTCTTGTATATACTTTAGTATATATACTTCAGTATATACTTTAGTATATACTTATATGTGTATGTACTTTGTGGGCTCTGGAGATCAGCCCTAGGACTTGTCTGCTTCCGCTTAGGGACTTTTTTCTGTTCAACTGCCTCTATTTAACTGTCTTGATAGAAAACGACCAGCAGAGGTCAGTAAAATACCAGAATCACTTTAACATTCTCTAGATTCCAGTCCACAGAAAATTCTCTTCTACAAGCAACCATAGACAATAATATTTTCTTCAACTCTTGTATTTTCAGTGATATGACCACCGAAGGCCCTGCTTTTCTATTACAAAAGGAGCTTTGGACTATACCATTTCCCATTGAAAGGCAATATTTCTCTCCATGTGTTCCCATACTTGGCGTGTCATGCAGTTTGGTGCATACTTTCCCTCCATGTTAAAGAACAGTAGATGTTTCAGAACCCAGGCTAATGTGCTGCATGGCTAAAAACATATAAGGTCCCAAAGGCGAGACCGATTGCATTGCAAATGCTTGTTTTAAATAGTAATTTATCTTCTCAGCATGTTGGATCATCTGCTGCTTATAAAACTCCATAAAGTACTTATGCTGCGCAGATCTTTGCCTGTGCTGGGAGTCTGTGTAGGACCTACATTCAGGGACACTGGCATTATGCGCAGAGGAGGGCCAAATTATGCGGCAGAATTGAGTAAATTATGCAGCACCGAAAGCTGATTGAGCAGAATAATGCGGTACATTTTTCTTCATTATTTTGACCTTTTCATCCTTGTTAACACAGTCTGGGCATTAATTGCACCTTATTAGTACTGGTCTAACACTCAAATATAGCAAAAAGCGACAGAAATGCCACGAGTAAGCCGTAGCAAATGGTCTTCTGCTGCGCAGTGACACATTGCTATGTATTTTGTAACTTTTGAACCATTTGAGCTAGAAACAATCTTTTTTGTTAGAATATACAGGTTATACAGAATATGATGGATTATATAGCAAATGTGGCATGCGAAAAATGCTTTGGCCGCACAATCTCATAATTCCAGTGGCCCTGCGTATGTGTTGAAGAGCTGTACTCTATCAGTCTCTGAAGGCCCTATGCAACAAAGAGCTCTGCTACGACAATCTCTAAAGGGCCTATGCTATAAAGAGCTGTGCCCTGAAAGCCTCTGAGGGGACTAAGCTTTGGAGAGCTTTGCTCTGGTAGTCTATGAAAGGACTAAACTGCCACGAGCTGTGCTGTGTCTCTGAAGGGTCTACACAATCCAGAGCTGTGGTCTGACAGGTTCTAAAGGGCCTATGCTGTCATGAGTTATGCTTGGACAATCTCTAATGGGACTATGCTGCCTTGTGTTATGCTCTGACAGTCTCTGAAGGGCCTATGATGCCATGCTTTATGCTCTTCACCATCTGTGAAGGGTTCTGCTTCCTTGTGTTATGTCCTGACAGTCTCTGATCGTTATTTCTTCATTGTGTTTTGCTCTGGCAGTCTCCGATGGGCCTATGTTGCCTTATGTTATGGTCTGACATGGTATGCCGCCATTAGCTATTCCTTCACAGTCTCTGGAGGGGCTATGCTGCCATATGCTATGCTCTGAAAGGCCAATGCTGCTGTGTGCTATGTTGTGATATTCTCTAAAGGACCCATGCTGCTATGTTGTGCTCTGACAGTATCTGAAGGGAATTATGCTGCCATGTGCTATGCCCTGACAGTCTCTGAAGGGACTTGTGTTGCCCTGTGTTATGCTATGAATGTCTCGAAGGGCATATGCTGTGAAGACCTGTGCTCTGCCCGTCCCTGAAGGGCCAATGCTGCCGTGTGTTATTCTCATAAGAGTCTATTCTGTGAAGAGCTGCGGGTTGGCAGTCTCTGCAGGGCCTATGGTGCCATGTGTATGCTCTGACAGTCTCCGATGAGCCTATGCTGCCATGTGTTACGCTCCATCAGCCCATGAAGGGCCTATGCTGCTACATTTTATGCCCTGATAGTATCTGCAGGGGCTTGCTGCAGTGTGTTCTGCTCTGAAAGGCCTAGGCTGCCTTGTGTTATGTTCTGACAATCTTTGAAGGGCCTATGCTGCATTATGTTCTGACTGTCCTTGAAGGGCCTATGCTGCATTTTGTTAGTCTCTTAAGGGTCTGTTCTGCGAAGAGCTGTGGTCTGACAGTCTCTGAAGGCGCTATAGTGCCATGTTTATGCTCTGACAATCTCTGAAGGGCATATGCTGCCTTGTGTTATGCTGTGACTCTCTGAAGTTTTATAAACAAACAAGGGGGACCCACTAAATGGCTTGGGACCATGAGTATCAAGTATTTTCATAAAACAAAGGTCCTAAGCCTAGAACATTATTTCAAAACAATGACATATAGACCACAGTCGGACAATATGTACACTTTTCTTATACCCAGCCAGGCAAAGAATTTATTAGAGAATATATAACAGGTAATCAATTATAGGTTACAATGTAACAACAAACATTTAGCGTTTGAAGTAAGGCACAAGCCTGTGCCGTACTAAGAGATAGAAAAAGGTTGTGAGAAAGGGTGCAGAGGAGAGAACAGTTTACGTCAGGCAAAAAGAAAGTTTGAGCAGAGCCTGGTACTGCTTTAAGATTTAAATTGGCAGTATTCCCTAGAGTAGAACATACATATATAAATATTCATAAAACAACTGTATGTCTACAAAACAAAGTCGACGGCGTTTCGATCCCGCGCTCAAAATAATGGGATCATCATCAGGACTTAATAAATGCCTGGAGTAACATGAACAATATGCCTGTAAGGAAAAACAGGGGAAACAGAGAGGCAAAAAAATATATGTAGGTCGCTACTCTGTGGCAAGGAGTAAGAAGTCAACTTAGTCACACTCTAACCGTCATACAATTCGGAATCACAGTGCATTGAATAGTGTTGATTGGTGTTTGGTTGACGCATACAGGTTGGTCATAGTGATATTGAGTGACTATCCTGCTGTGAAATAAAGAAAACGTCGCTTGGCTGTGCATATTTTGTGAGAGGTTGCCATTTCTGTGGTTGTGAAGAAATGGCACCGTGTGCATATATCCGTTATCTTGGATTTGGGTTTGGTGAAAATTGTGCTTCAATTGTTGCTATAATGGCGAGGTGCCGAGCTGAACAGAACTGCAAGTGGACGTGACCCAACTAGTGTTTAAGATATAACATGCTCGCGTACTCTGCACCCTTTCTCACAACCTTTTTCTATCTCTTAGTACGGCACAGGCTTGTGACTCTCAGAAGGGCCTATGCTGCCTTGTGTTATGCTATGTCGGTTTTTGAAGAGCCTATGCTGCCAGGTGCATTGTTCTGACAGTCTCTGCTTGGCGTATGTTGTGGAGTGCAGAGTCCTATCAGTATCGGAAGGTGTCCATGCTACAAAATGCTGTCCTCTTCCAAATGACCACAAAAAGGTTTGTTTAATCCAACAGTGGTTCAGGGCGGCCAATCGCTCATTCATGGTCTCCGGGAGCCCTGAGACTCCTCCTTCGCCCACAGGCTTCCATATTTGCATGCCCTCCCACTGCTGGCATGACAGCCACAATGTCTGCTTTAACAGGCATGCACTCCACACCCAAATGTACACAATGCCGGCACCTTCCGGGTGTTCCGCGTGCGCCTCTGCAGAGCTCACCAGTGTCTCGGAGGGGCTGAACCTGGAGGGCAGATATCTGGCACCCTGGTGTTACGTCACAACATTACTCTGCATTTAATGAAGATTCTCCCTGCTATGCTAATGCCTTTGTGGTTCTTCACACTCTCCTTCTGCTGTCTCAAAGCGGCATCTCGCAGGTCAGAGGCCCCCTCAATAACAAGCTTGGCCTAGGGTTGTGCCACTTTTCAGTGGCCATGCGATCGGAGAGATCCCTTGGAGCAATCCTTCAAGGCCGTACACAGGGTTATTCTGGGACTTTCCCCTGTAAAGCTGGTGTCAAGAGCATAGGGCTGTAAGTCGCCTTCTTGGCGCCGTGGTTTCTAGTGAGGCGCTTTCATCACTAGGCACTGTTCACTCATTAGTTTTTGTCATTATCAATCAGGCTGCAAGGTTCTGTGGTTTCTGTAATAAAAGGCGCAAGGTCCGATGTACAAAGTTAATTTAGGAGGGACTCTTTTATGTAGGATTCATTTACTCTGGTGTAAGTTGCACAGTACTTGCCAAAGGTTAAGGATAAGAAACCTTCTCTTAAGTTTTCTCTGACTAGTCCCTTGAGGGAGGGCATTCAGAATGGTGCATCAGTGAAGAGGTTGGGAAAATTCCATTCAGATGTCGTTCATACACTCTCAGGTGTGACTTTCTGGCTACTTATCACGCTTTATAAATGCATTTCTTGTGCTCACATAACCAGACTACTGGTCTGTAGATCGAAACGGGTCACGGATATAGCAGGATCAGTGCTGATCTGAACGGGGCGACCGTAGCCTCCTAGTGACTTCCGAGTCTGAGTAGATGGTGGGCCTGCTATATCCGTTATGTGACAAATTTCACTGAAGTCTAAGAGAATCGAGACTGGTATCTCCCAATTTTTAAGTTTGAGCGCCACCTAACTGAAGCAACTGAAGCTTTCTCAGTACCATTGATAACAGATACACCATAGCGACGGTCCATTTAGATAATTCCGCATAAATCGTGAATTAATTATACACGAAGCATCCAGCATCATTTCCCTTTGGATTAGAGGCGCCATATCAAGTGAATGCACGTTTTACTGGCTCTCAATTAGCGCTCCAGTCGTAACTCATTGGCTCGCTCTTTTTAAGACATCGGAAATCATTTATTGAGGTGCTGTGTCCGTAAATTGATACTTGTATAGTGCACTACTCTCAAGCCGGAGCGAGGAAATGGATGGAAGACGGCTTGCCACTCCACAACTGGACAGCATGCAACATTATTGCCCTCCAAGAAACATGGGCATTGGAGGAGCTACCTCTTGTCGGGTACACTCACTACAATATACCAGCACGGAAAAAATTCAACTTTGGTCGACCAAAAGGGGGTCTATCAGTTTATATTGCGTCAGACATCAAGATTAACTCAGAACAAATAGCCCCATATGGGCCAAACATGCAATTAATAAAACTATCAATGCCAGGCAGACCAACCCCGGTACTACTTGTTAACTTCTACGCACCCCCAAAGGTGAAAGAGAAGCAAGTCGCATTGGATCAGCTAGTATCCACAATCATGGATACTCGAAACAATTACCCATCCTGGGAAATCATCGTAACGGGTGATTTTAATTCAAACTTAATCTATACGCCTGAGGATGACGAGATAATAGCAGCTGACAATGAATTTTGGAACGTTAAAACCCAAACTCAGCTGCAAACAGAGCGATCCGATCCAATTGGGCGAAAACTGGTAACAAGCCTGGAATTCCTCGGGCTGCGGTTCCTTAATGGGAGAATCGAAGGTGACAATCCACCGCAGCACACCCACCTAGGAACCTTGACTGCCTCAAGGCTAGATTACACAGCAGTCTCTCTTCCACTATTGCCATTTGTCCAGCAATTTTCTATAGAATACACTTCAAAAAGCGATCACTCATATCAGCACACTTATTTCAATTTAAAACTAACTAAATGCCACAGTTACAACATAGTGGGAGATAACATTGTGACCACTAACTTGAAACGACTTAACTGGACAACGGCCAACATCGACGTACTGCAGGCAAATGTGCAGAGACTAAACATAGAAAGTGAGGTAACAACAGGTACCCAAATACAAAAATGGGAGAGCTTTACGGGAAAGTTAATAGCAACAACGTCCGCCCCAAATAAACCACATCCTCTCACTAACAAAAATTCTCTGCCAAAGAACCTGGTAAAACTCAAAATAGAGATAAGGAGAAACGCCAGAGCACTAAAAAAGACAACTACGTCGTCCAAAGACTGGATCCAAAGACAAAACCTCAAGAAAGAATACAAAAAGAAAATGTGGGAATACAAAAGATCTCTGAAGGATGACCTCTGGGCAAAACTACTCTGCTCCGCCAAGAACACCAACTCAAACGCATTTTGGAGGATTATTAACAGCTTAAATCACCCTTCAAATCCAACATCATCCAATGTCCAAGAAGCGGACTGGGTTGCGTTATTAACAGAGAGGTTCGCAGAGATAACACTTGACCAGCATAACCCAGGAGCAATCCAACAAATTACCAACGAAGTGTCCCAAAAAAGAAAAGAAGGAAGCGTCACTCCCAGGCTTCCCCGCGACGTGGTTAGCCTATGGGAGAAAAAGGACGCAACAAATAAGGTCAAACAAACATGGTATAGTGAAGAGGACATAAGAAGAATCATAAGGAAGTCACGTGGCAACGGAGCACCAGGGCCGAATGGGATCCCTCCAATAGTTTACAAAACTGATCCGGACTTTTGGTGCAGAAAATTAAAAATATTATTTGAAGAAATAATAGGTGAAAACCAAACACCATCCAGTTGGAAGGGCTCCATAATTTCACCCATCTTTAAAGGAGGAGACAGAACATCCCCAGCTAATTACAGACTGATTGCCCTCCTAGATGTGGAGGCAAAGTACTTTGCATCCCTCGTCCTGGAAGATCTAATAAATTGGTCCGACGTCACAAAGAGAATACCACTGAACCAAACAGGCTTCAGGAAAGGAACTGGGACACTAACTAACATTATGTCCCTCTCAGTGCTAGCCGACAAATATCTTCGGAGAAAACAGCCTCTTCATCTATGTTTTATTGACTTAAAGGCAGCATTCAATAGTGTGGATCGGAACATCTTATGGAGGAAATTGTGCAGCTGGAACATTCCGGATAAAATCCTGAGAGGGATCTTACTCCTTTACTCCAATACTTGGATGGAAGTTAAATTGGGGAGTGGAACACGGCTCTCAAGAAAAATCAACACCAGTAAAGGCCTCAAGCAGGGCTGTGTCCTAGCCCCCCATCTTTTTAACCTTTTTATGGCAGACCTAACATCAAGTCTAAATAAGATCCCATCTCATCCACCTAAACTTGGCTCCCTTCCTCTAACTCATCTATCCTATGCAGATGACGTGGTATTGTTGAATCTAACGAAGATTGGCATTCAAAGGTTACTAGTAGGGCTGGCAGAATTTATAACAAATAACAACCTGGAGATAAACACAACAAAAACAAAAACAATGCTTATCACCAGGCGGCGGACAGCCAGTACAAACATCTACCTGGAGGGAACAAAGCTAGAGGCCGTGTCCAACTTCAAGTACTTGGGCTTCTACTTCGATAATCGACAAAGCCATCAGCAGCAAATGTCGTACATCACTCAGAGATCAAATTCACTCTCATTTGCTTTTAGATCTTTGGCCAAAAAGCTCACGGGGCCATCATATAAACCTTTACTGGCAACAATAAAAGCAAAAGTTCTACCAACCCTCTCATACGGCAGTGTAGGATTGCATGGGAAAGATGCGGATCTGCTTAACAAAATGCAGACAGCCATCTTCAAATCTACCTTCCAAATACAACAGGGAGCCTCACCAGCTCAGACAAGGTTAGAATTTGGAACAGTAAATGAAACAGTGGGAAGAAAGTATGCAAGTATTAAGTACTGGTACACACTGAAACAGAACACGTCAGCCTCGGAATTGCACCAAGGAAGAAATTAGATCTGCATTAAATCCCCATACAACCAGTATCTTGAAAACTCCATAACTGAGACTGGAACAAGAAAACTCTGGGAACTAAACCTGCCTTACCCGGCGTTCAAACAGGCTATAAACAAGTCAACAAAGTTCCACTCTCTCTTACTTGATAAAGCCACGTTTACCAACAGAAAACACGCATGGATGGTAATATCAAATTACAAAACACTTGTGGCAGCCCCATACTTAACAATTACATTTCCAGCTCATAGAAAACAGAAATTAATGGGACTCCGTTTGGGGAAATTCCCATCGATTATGGACCAACCAACCTGGGTGCATAATGGACCAAAAACCTGCAGACTATGCGGGAGGAGAAATGAGGACTTTATTCATCTTGTCTGCATCTGCCCGAATCTAGCTCAAGCTCGAAGCTCTCTGTTAAAAAAGTCTATGAACGAGCGGGGTATAAGAACGTGCAGATCTGCAATTATGGCAACCTTGAACCCAGCAGACACGCGATTGAACTGCCTATTACTAAAGTTCCTTGCAGCCCACTCCCAAGCGCTAAAACACACCACGGCACCCTGTCAACAAAAGGATAACACAACTGTGGTAGCTCGGGCAGAGAGCTCTCCGGAACATAAAAGAGGAAAAAATCAAGAACTTCAGAACTAAGCTAGACAGACTGCATTTTTATTACACTTCATTCGATTTTAAATAACAAACTCGGTTTTAGACGGAGAGTGTTATAGAATATATTAACAGTGATTGTACATATATGTTAAGAAATTTTAAACACATTAGTCGATTCCTTTAAAATGTATTGTTGTGGTTTTAATTAACTGAAACAATAAAAATCTTTCATTTCATTTCTCAAGGCGCTTGTACGAATACGAATACCGCTGTGGAACCCATCCTGGCTTTCCCTGTGAGGAGTCCACTCCTGGGCACCCCCAAGGTGGAGGCCAGGCATCCTTAGCGTTGTGGGGGCCGTTGTGGAGATTAAGCAAGCTATTGCCCAGAGTTGCAGAGTGGGACTCCATGAATGGAATAGGCACCGAGGCGAGAATTATCAGGTCCGTGGAATTTTTGAACCCAAGACCCACCGAGGCGGGGAATTGAACCCTGGTCCCGGGCCAGACCTCTGCATCAGGGTCTGCCGCTCTAACCATTGAGCCACACTTCTCCACTGTGTCCGTACACAGTTCAGATTTTAAAACTTTTTGATGGTAATTTCCTGACGAGACACTTGGTGTCGAAACGCGTTGAGAAGAAATCAACATTACCTCAATTTTGCAATCTTTTTATATTGTATTTTATGTTAAAATGTAATATGTCACTAAAATGTATAATTGTTTTTTATGTAATTTTTCATTAATGGACATTTGAAAATTATTAAAATATTGTGATTGCTTTCACACCAAATAATTTATTTGAGTTCAGTGTCATCTTCAGTTTGCTGGTCTTCATTGCATTGTTAAACTTTGATTGTTTGCCTGGGTATGTTATTTGTCATTATAATCTTTGCCCTGACCCAGGAAACTTATCCATTTATAAGGGAGTCCTTGTTGTTTACAATTATTTATTCGTATACTGATCATCAAATTATCTTTGTATATTTAAAATGCATGGTTTTTACAGTATAATGATGCAGTTCATCCATAGTGTTGGGAATTGGTTTATAAGATCTATACACATGCATTTAAGGGGCGAAAGAAGCTTTAAGATTTCGAAGGAGCATGGAAGTCACAAGCAATCAGCGTGAAAGTTACACACTCATCCTGAGCTGGATGCACGTCTGAAGGAGCATCAGCAGCAAAGCAGTGGTGAGTATTTGGTGAGGGTGACTTTGGATGGGATCGACTGCATGTGGACAGGGCCTGTGCCAGCGTTGGCCTATGTGATTTTGGTGGAGTGGTGCAGCGTCGTGTAAGGGCCTGCTGTGCTGTGTGCTAGTGTCATGCATTTGCCCAAACTGTTCTTACAAAAGTAAGCCTCCATGCTGTGCATTCCCATTGCATTCTGAGTTGTGCTCTTCAACTGTCTTCTTCAGCATTGGGGCAGTCGGGGGAATCAAATTGGGAGTGAACATCAGTGTTCCCAATCTGAGTGTGACCTCATCAAAGCGTCCATTGCATGCACCATGAATGTTGAGGCCTAGACATCTGACAACAATGTGCACTAGTCTTTGGGCCCCAGAGTGCAACATGGTGGTTGGCATGGGCTCTTTGCCATTGTTGACTGTCATGTTGTTGTCAGTGTCTGGGTTGTCCCCTCCTGTTCCATCCAGGTCTGTCAGTGGCAACAAGTGGTGTGCCCCCATCATGTCTGTAGGTGTGGGCAGAGCAAGTTGTGTGTCTGGTAGACTTCAGTCACGGGCAGGGTGATGTGCTGTGTGGCCTTAACATGGCTCAGTCATGGCAGATAATCAGGGTTACATGCACTGTTGGGGTCTATGTAGTGAGTTGCCGCAATGTGATTGCAGAGTGTGGTGTGCAAAAGGTAGATTTGGACCTCTTTTGTACTGCATTGATTGCATTGCTTTGTCCTGTTGCTGCCACGAACCTGACCCTGCATCTCTTTCTCATGCAGATTCACCAGTGGTCACGGAGGGACAGGAACCAGACACCAGTGGGGGTGAGACTAGCAGTACAGCTGCACAGGAGCCCAGTGACACAGATGTCACCAGCGCCTCAGAGAGGGACCGGAGTATGCAGGAGGAATCCATGCCTGAGACACAAAGTACCACATCATCTTATGCCAGCGGGGATGCCTCCATGTTGGTGGGCACAGGGAATGAAGACTCTGCATCATCTTCTACCACACAGCAGCCAGTGCCCACCCTCCCATCCACTTCCTCTGATGCTGCCCATGTTCGTGTCAGTAAGAAGGGACGAGTTTCATTCACCCCTAGTACCACAGCCCCTGCACCTGTCCCCCCTGCTGCCCTCAGTGCTGAGTCTGTTGAGCTTCTGCGCCAGCTTTGTGTGGGCCAGAAAGCTCACTCAATGCCTTCAGTGACCATGACAAAAAATTAGCCCAGGTGGTTGCCTACATGGAGGACATACACTCTGATGTAAGTGGGCAGGCTTTGTCCTCCACAGTGAAGTCTGCCCTTCAACAGGCACATACTCCCATTCCTGCTCCAGGGCCTTTGTCCACACCCCAGTTTGTGTCACATCTGATGATAGTGACCACGGTTCACATGCGTCACAGTCACGACAGAGCACACGAAGCATCCAGCAGAAACAACCCAAGCGGGCCCGCACGCAGACACCATCCCCACAGAAGAGCAAAGCCAGCCTAGAATGCAAAGACAAAAGCCCATCAGGGAAATGCAAGGCCCAAAAAGCAAAGAAGCAGACCTCAGGCTCACATGCCTCAGAGGCATCCCCAGCTAAGGACTCTCCTGTCCCTAGAGCTTCGCGCAAAGCAAGGCATGCAGTTTCTGTGCCCACTGAGGAGGTGGTGCATGCAAGGGTACACCTAGGATGGGCTCAGAGGCACATTCCCCCACAACATCTACTCCCAGTCCAAGCCCAGTGAAGCAGGGGAAGAAGGGCACTGTAGCAAGTACACCTAGCGAACAGGGGAAGGAGGGCACTGTAGGGGGTACACCTGGCAAACAGGGAAAAGAGGGCCTGAGGTAAATCCAGACAAAGTGTTCCTCAGGATCCAGCACTTCACCAGAGGGAGTGCCAGTGTCTGTGCCTGATGCAGCTCTGTTGGTGTGTGTGCCTGTTGTGTCCACACCAGTTCCCATTAACCCCTGTACAGGGAAGCTATTTTGAATCCCCAAGAAGTGGAAAGGCACCCCTCCAACATCTCCCACCCACACTGTGTCTCAGGTCTGCATGACTCTACATCCATGTGCCACTACACAACCTGGTCCAAGCAGCCCTCCGGCTTGCCAAGCCCCTGATATCTCTACCTCACCTGGCCCACTCTCTCCCCGGTCAGGTGCTCCTGCTGTCCCCAACACACAGTCAGCTCCCAGTCCGCCTGACAGCCAAGTGTGAGTGCTAGTCCCCCTCACACACCTGTCTCTCTCACAGGTGAGTCTGTTCTGCCCAGCGTTACCCCCCTGACTGAGTTGCTGCCCATGGAAGGGTACAGTTGCACACACTCCCTGTGCAGATTCTCATGTACTAGCTCTGCACTTTGACATGCCCACTGGCCTTCCTGTTCTGCCCTTGCCTGTGCAGATTCTCATGTACTCGTTCTGCACTTTGACATGCCCACTGGCCTTCCTGTTCTGCCCTTGCCTGTGCAGATTCTCATGTACTAGCTCTGCACTTTGACATGCCCACTGGCCTTCCTGTTCTGCCCTTGCCTGTGCAGATTCTCATGTACTCGCTCTGCACTTTGACATGCCCACTTGCTTTCCTGTTCTGCCCTTGCCTGTGCAGATTCTCATGAACTCCCTCTGCACTTTGACATGCCTACTGGCCCTGTTGCTTTGTTGTGTTGGACTCTTCCCTGTGCAGCCTCTCATGCACTTGCTATGCACTTTGCCCTGGACACTGGCCCTGTTGCTCTGCTGTGTTGGACTATTCCCTGTGCAGCCTCTCATGTACGTGCTGTGCACTTTGCCCTGTACACTGGCCCTGTTGCTCTGCTGTGTTGGACTATTCCCTGTGCAGCCTCTCATGTACTTGATGTGAACCCTGAACTGGCCACTGGCATTCCTGTTTTGAGCTTGCTTGTGCAGATTTTCATGGATATGCTGTGCACCCTGAACTGGCCACTGGCCTTCCTGTTTTGACCTAGCCTGTGCAGCCTCTCATGTACCTACGGTGCACTTTGCCATGCCCACTGGCCTTCCTGTTTTGACCTTGCCTGTGCAGTTTCTCATGCATATGCTCAGCATTTTGTGCCGTGCTCTTTTCTACTGTCACATTTGTGCAATATGTGAATAAAGACAGTTACTGATGTTGTCTGTTTTGTCAGTGTCCTTACTGAATACATTTATGTTGGTGTGTGCATATGGTTGACTGTGCCCCATGCTCTATGTGGCACCTCAACATTGCCAAGGTGTTTGCCCGCCCAATATTTTTTCATGGGTGACAGGGACTTCAGTTCTTTCAGACACTGATACTTGTGGTATCTGTGGTGTCAATTTTACCTGTAATGCAGTTCTCATTTTCATGGTTTTCCATTGCTGATTACATTGTTCACATGTCAGGTTGGGGGACACTGCCAGCACAGTGTGTGATTCTGTGCACAGCTTTGCATGCAGGCTTGGCAATGTCATCATGTATGTGTGTTATTCCTTTATGTGTGCTCAGCTGTGTATGGTCATCTTGTGATGGCCAGTAATCCTGGTCCCATGGCCTACATGAGATATGTGCTCTTGGGTAGTCAAGAGGTGTGCAGTGTGGAGGGTGTGACTTTTTAGGGGGTGTTGATGTGTGTGTGCCCCTGGATTGTCAAACACACACACGACAACCAGGAGTTGTGTGCCTGTTGTTTTGATTGTTCAGCCCTGTGGATATGGTTGTATGCACATGTGTGAGTTGTCTGTTGTGCACTGTGCAGTGTGTTGATGCGTCCATGCTGTTATGTCTGACTTCAACTCGTTGTCTTAATCACTTGTGAGTGTGCAGAGTGTGTGAATAGCACATCAGTGTTGTGTTTGTGTGATCATCCATGTGTCTTGAGTCTGTTTGCGTAGACTGTGCAGACCTGCTGCTCCACACTGCCATTGTGGTTGTATTTCTCATGCATTGCAGGCCCATGGTGCCTTTTATCCTCCTGTATGGCATGGTGTGTGTGGTGTAATGCCACCCCCTATGTGTGCTTCTTATGCCTACCCATTGTGAGTCTGCACTCCCTCTATTTGTGAATGGTACACTCCTTACATGTCCACTACTGACATGCAAGACACTTCACTTTGGTGCCAGCTGTCCCCTTGGTTTACATCTGTGTGTGTCTCTCCATCACTTCATTTGTGACACTGTGATTTGTGGTGCAGTTCTTTGGCCAGGAGAAATGTGCCACTCAGGACATTTCCCCAATGGGTTGTATGTGATATTCTTGTGCTGTTTATCAGTCATGGTTGCTCATGTGTACTTCAGCTGGGTGTGCTGCCAATGCTCTGGTCAAGATGGTTCTGCCTTTGTATCCCAGATTTGTGCATTTGTTGTTGTTGTGTTGGATGTATTTGTGTTGGCTGTGGTATTGCTTCACTTCCTGGGTGTGTTGTTGTATTTGTGCTGTGCTGATTTGTGTTGTGTGGGTTGATGTTGTGTCACTCATGTCTGTGTGTGACTGTTATGCTTGTTGTGCACACACTGCTTGTTGTGCGTACAGTGCTGTATGTATGTGGCCTTTTCATTGCCTGATGTGCATCCCCTGATGTCCTGCAGTGTTTTATGCCTGTGCATCTGTAGTTGCTTTGATGTGGATGTGTTGGTCTATGATGGTGCACTTTTTGTGTGATTTGTGGTATATTGTGTGTGTTTTGTTCCTGAGTGATGAGGTTGTGCACTACTGTTGTGTCTGTGCTCCCATTTCCTTTCCGCAGTTTGGCTGATAGGGTATGTCTGTGTCTGTTGGGGTTTTGTGTGTGTTTCAGTTGTGTTTTGTGTTTGTGTGTTGTTTTCATGCAGACATCTGTTCTGGCATCCCTGTGTGTGTGTGATGTTTGTTTCTTTTCAAACAACATTGGTCCCATGCATACAGGAGATTAGAGAACAAATAAAATATAGACAGAGTCAATCTATATTTAGAGAGACATGTCCAGCCGGACAGTGGTCTTTCAGGAAGCAAGACTGACCCGACTGACCCGGTCCCCTGGCTGCCGACGGATACCACCGAGTACCGCGGCTACTGCTGCCCGATTGTGGGCGGTCGCTTTATATCCGGCCTCTACCCTCCGAGGCAACTTGGCATTTAGAGGCTAAATCATTTAAGGCTTTCATTGAAATTGTCCTGATGATGGACCCCGTGATTTACTAGGGGTCCGAAACGCCGTCGACCTTTTAAAGCACCAAAACTTAAAAACGTGATTACTATGTGTTTTAAGGTGCTCAGTTGTTATACTCTGTACAATTGTATTCATGTCGTAGATACTTGCTTTGCCTTATAAAGCCCTTCTTTGCTTTCTACATCTAACCTTTGTACCCGTTCTGTAAGTGCTGGGCACAGGCTTGTGTTCCACACTGGCTGACTTGTGGAAGGTACTCAGTGTGATTTAACTACATGTAACTTGAGTAAAAACTCTGAAAGACCACTGTCCGGCTGGACATGTCTCTCTAAATATAGATTGACTCTGTCTATATTTTATTTGTTCTCTAATCTCCTGTATGCATGGGATCAATGTTGTTTGAAAAGAAGTATGTTCCCCGAGGTCCCTGCTGACTGAAATTGGGGCCCCTTGTTGTTGTAAAATTAATTGTGTGATGTTTGTGGCAGCACCCAGGGTTTGTGTGTGTATGGACCCAGGGTTTGTGTGTGTATGGACTGACAAGTATTGGCAGCCTTCAATGTGCTTGGCACTGGTGTTGTGTGCGGCTGGTGTGAGGGGGGTATGTGTGTGCAATCCTCCTGGTGTTTGGCAGTCATGGAGTGTGCCAATGGGCCATGTGTGTTGTGCTGCTGTTGTACTCCTGTGAGTTGGTTGTATGCATGTGTGACTGTTCCCAGTTTGACTTCTTGTGCCTTTCCCTGGTTTGCGTTGCTGTCTCCCTGTGTTGTTGCACTATGGTGTCTGTGGTTTGACTCCACTGACTATACCAGCCATGTGTGGTTTGATGGTCTGAGGGGGTGTTCTGTGTTCCATGTCTTGCATGTGATGTGCACATGCTTGTTGTGTGTCTCCATGGCCTTCCATCTGTATACATCCCACTTTGGCTTTTCTATTTGTTGGGCTCCATTGCTGTTGGCTTTTGTTGTATGTGTGTGCGTGTCAGTCTGTGGTATGTATGTGTGACTATGCAGGCTGTGTGTCTGTTGCATGCTTATCTAGGTTCCTGATCGATACTGTGACCTTATGCCCCTATTCGGCTATAAATCCATTTATTCCCTATATTGGCATAACCGTTCAAGTGCGATTTTCTGAAAAGTCATCTCTGGCCTCACACGAACAGAGCCACATTCCAGCATGACTCTCTGCTACTTCCTTTGCGACCAATTAGTGCAATGACAGAGCAGCAGTCACTATCTGATATTCCTAGATAACACTCCGAGTTCTTCAACAAGATAAAAACTTAGCAAACCTGGAAATCCCCGCTTGCTATGTTTTGATTAGTAATGGAACTCCAATGAGCAACTGATAACTGTCACTTCCTAGTGACATCTTTAATTGACGTCTTATGTCCAGCAAACTTGCGTCAAACCCGGCACCTGTCAGGTATAAATATTACCAACGTTGCCTTAAGCAATGTGAGCTGTGAGCTGCAAGCTACTGTTGCTGATGCTGGCTGCCTGCATGACCCTGTGTTGGTAAAAACTAGCACTCTGTCGCTGCAGCCTGCTATCCTGTGGTGGTGAAGCTGCTGATTACCATTATCGCCGCTACAGCGCGAACTATGGTGCAGTACGCTTAAGGAGCTGAACAGCCGTCCTCTGCGAAGACATCCAGCCGATCCAGCTGCCCGCGGACGCTGTCACCCCTCCTTCCTCGACGCGCTGAAGAGAAGCCGCTGCCTTTCTCGTGCAGAGAAATCCAGTCCCGGCGCTTCCGGTTTACCCTCGCAGGTGACTGGGATATCGAGAGAGACCCCTGAAGGAGATACCAATCCTCCATCATTCTATTCAGAGGTATGGTGTTGACTAAACCCTTAGACGAGAATTCTTGAAACAAACCTTGGCAAAACCAACTTAACTTAAAGCTACTTACTTACTCCCCCTTTCACGTGTTAGGCTTAGGTCAGGCACACTGGGGTAGGCTTAGTTAGAAGCACCAGTTGAGTATGTTAGCCTAATGTATATATGACTGTATATATGTTTTATTACTTTTAAACCATTGTATGGCTAAGAAACCATATCAATGCTTTTACAGTTCTATTTCGCAATACTTATCTTACTGTACGTACTTTTTATAATAACAATTATTGCAATTGTGGCAATACATTTCTCTTGTACGAGAAGAAAGACTGTTCAATAAATGTTAACCCTTTATTGATACACGCCCGTCTCTCTATTCTCTACATACTGTGAAAGTAAACTGCACTAGACTGACTGAGTGAAATCTATGTCTATTGTTTCACACGACCCTAGAGATCGACTCTTGATCTGAGGAGCAAAGTTGTCATGTTGCACGGTTGTTGGAAAACTGAATCCCTTCTTGTCTGTGCCAAGGAAGCTGATCACTTCCTATGCAGAGAAGAAAGTTTCCAGTGACCTCTGAGCTAGTTGGTAACACAACCCAATTAAGTTTAGCATAGTCAGTGGAGGCCTGGAATATCCGCAGTTCCACGTCGATACTACTGTTTATGTTATTCCAATGCGCAGGGCCTAGTGGGAAACTAGGAACTACACTACATGTCCATTTGTTACTTGTATGTGTTCATTTGGTGCTTGTACTCATGTTTGTTTCCATGTGTGTGGTAGTGTTGTGGTGTGTGTGTTCCCCTGGCCCTGTGCTACTGTGCTGTGTGTTGTGTGTTGTGTTTTCCTGTGCAGCCACTCCTGCTGTGGCTGTCTCCCTGGTTGTTTTTTTGTGTGGTGCAGGGTGTGGTTTGTTCTGGCTTGTTGTTGTGCATGGGTGTGCACAGGATGGGCACATGGCATGTTCCTTCATGGGGTGTGCTCATGTGTGGTGGGGGGAGGTGTGGCCCTGGGGTCTTTGTGCCCTTCCCATGAATTGGACTGGCCCTGCCTCCTTTATTGTACGCATGTATTCCCATGTGTTCACCGCTGCGGTGACGTCGTCGGGACATTGCTGCATGATTGCGGAAGATGTGTGTTCAGGATGCAGAGGGGTGACTTGGTGGCAGGTAGGTGTGTGCGGGTGCCCTTGTGGATGTGCTCCTGTCCCCAGCAGGATGCCTGATGTAGATTTGGACCCTATGTCAGCCCGTGTGTTGTGTGTTGTATATGTGTAGTTGCGTACCTGCGGTGGCGTCCGCGGCGGTCCATAAGTTGCTGGTGATGTAGCAGGTACAGCACCGGGAACACGTGTAGGGCAAGGTCTATGGCGGTCGTAACCGGGTGGTATGGCCTGGGAGTCTGGTTTCGCGCTCTGCTGACGAGCTTCCGCCATCTCTGGTTGGGCGGTGTCTCTGCTGCGGTGCGTCTGCTTATTTGGGACATCCTAATATGTAGAGCGGGCGGATGTCATTCCGCACGGCAGTGGGTCTTCAATGGCTAACACCGCCGCGGTGGCGGACATACTTTGATGGCGGTGCACGTCGCTCCGCGACGAACGGGAATTGGCCTATGTTTGGCCATGCTAATAAGGTGGACGTCAGTTCCGCTGCTCCCGGGTGAAAACATGCATTTTTCCGTGCCGCGTTGGTGCCACCGGCCGACATCCTAATGGACCCCTAAGTGTATGCAGTGGTTCTTACATAAACGTCAGGACTTTTATAGAAGATATACAATCCCAGTAATGCATTCATCAACCCTGTTATCCGAACTCATTTTAGTATTTGGGTTTAGAGAATCGACTGAAATTATTCAAAAATGGGCCAAGGCCGGTTTTCGGAAAATCTCAGATTTCATAATCTTCAACAGGTGGCTAAACATTTCAGAAATGTATCATTTAATCCCGAATTATTTCCTTCTTCTCAGGTCATATAATTTTCTTGTAAATTCCTTAGTAATTTGGATCTGATACAGATTAAAGAATGTAAGAGTCTGGCATACGTACTATTTGAAGAAATCACAGTTAGAAAACCTAGGGAGTGGAAAAAACTTTTAGCCCCTATTAAGAGTCTGGATCTCGCTGAGAGAGCAATAACATAATAGGAAAATCACAATGGTTTGGAGGTTGCAGCGAGTATATGGTCTGAATTAAATAAACTCAATTTTAGTATGTTAAGGGGGGCTAACTGACGCCGGATGCTATTCTTTAGCAACTCGCTTCTATATAGAACCCCACATTTTGTATCTAAGGTCTACCCCAGCCAATCCAGTTAGTGTGTTCGCTTAAATCATCTGAGAATATATGACGATAAAATGCATGCAATTACAATGCATTCTTTAACCACTCATTTTTTAGATCGCAAAGACTATTACAACGCACGGTATTACAATGCATACCATTACAACGCAAAAATAAGAAATGTATTTAAAGTGCCATTACAATGAAAAACAAAACAACGAATACTATTACAATGCTTTTTTAAAAAACAAATTGCAAAATAAACCCCTGGGACGGGATGCAGGGAAAATAGGTGTTTCGGGTGGGGAAGTGTTTTAAAATGTGTTGAAAAGCTATAACACAGACGATGAAAAATTACTCGTGTATGAAATTGATATTTGGGCATGAAGTTAATACACGGTTATTAATACTCGGGTATTTACAATAATACTTGTGTACTTTACATTCTTAAAAATGTTATCTATAACAAATCTAACTAATACATTTTTGAAAGCAGTAAAGAAGAAATGAATAAATAAAAACAACTTGAAGAAATCTCAATATAAAATTGCGAAGTACCTAAAAGTAAACAAAGGTGCATCTATTTTAAGAACTAACCTCATATTTAGTCCTGCAACTCTTTCAATGATCTGAAATTGAGCCAGTGCAAGACAAAATGGACATCAAAACAAACTGTACCAGATGGAATGAGCAAAAAACATAACTGAAAATTAAATTATGGTTTTACACATCATATAAATCACGTAAAAATTGTGAGCAAGATACATGTTTTTGTTAGAATTTAGGTGGAACACCAAAAAACATATAAAAGGAGCCGGCCACCATTTTCCATTCAGTGGTTAACTGACTACCAGAGACACCACCCGCATTGTGCTGGCAGAGAGAGTTACATTGAGATAAATCCTCAACAATTTTCCACGTAAGCATTTTATTGAACTGAGAAAGATCAAATTAACAAAAGAAATGAAAAAGAATATTTAAAGTTATTTTCATCTTTTTTCAGAACATTCCTAAATCTATCGTTTTTTTGAGGTAGTAGATGAACCATATTTCCATATCAAGCTATCACTAGTAAGTGAATCGATAAAATAAAAATCTTTCAAAATTATAAATAAATATATATAGAGAAAAATAAAGTTTATTTATTACATTCATTTTCAAAAAATGTATAAATATAAGGTATATTATTTACATAACGAAAAATGAAGGCGAGAGGTGGGGTAATAATTAGTATTCGAACATGAATAAGTGTTTGCATCACTAACAAAGCATGATAGTTGGGGTGGTGTAAAATACTATTCCAACTCCAAGAGGAGTATGGCTCATGGAAAAAGATGGATAGTGTTGGTGAAATATTTACTATTCCAACTCCAAGTTGTTTTTGCCTCTGTGTAAAAGGTGGATAGTTGTGTGCAGATAAATTACAATTTACAGACAAAATGCTTGATTGTGGTGGGGTAATAATTAGTAATCAAACTCCAGGAGATGTTACACTCAGTTAAAAATCAGAATAGTTTTAGTGATCAAAATTAATAATGAAACACCAAGGTGTGCTTGCCAAATGGAAAATACATGATAGTAGCAGGGTATAAATTAATAAACAAACTCATAAGGGGTGCTGCCTCAGGTAAAATCCAGGAGAGTGGTAGAGTTAACATTAGTATTCCAACTCCAAAGGGAGTTTGCCTCATGCAAAATGCTGGATAGTTGTTGGCTAATAATTACTATTCGACTCCAAGTGGTGCTTTCGTAATGAAAAATGCTGTATAATTATGGGGTTATCATTATTAATCTGATTCTAAAGGCTGGTTATCACTGGGAAAATGCTGGTTAGGGGTGAGATAATAATTACTTGTCAAACTCGAAAGGCAGCTTACATCAGGCTAAAAACATAGTAGAGCTGAGATATTAAGTAATATTAGTACTAAAATGTGTACTTGCAATATAGAAAAAGCAGGAAAGTTCTGAAATTAAAATTAAAATATAGTATGAAAGGAGTATTTATTCCCTGTAAATTAGTTTGAACAGAATATGAACAATTGTAAATAAAAACAAAAAAAGCCGAACAATAACAACTGTAACAGCTTTTTTTCAAAAGAACCATATTTTGATCCCAATATTTGCATTATATTACTAGTCGAAAAAACCATAATAAGGTCAGTGTTTTGTCAAAATGGCGTAAATGTACTAAATAAACCATTGTTCACACTAGCAACCAACAGTTGTAACAAATGGAATGCATAATAAATAACAAAGCTTTCCCTCTACCAGATATAATCTCCACAAAACCAATCAATCAGAATTCCAAAAGAAAAGTGCTGAGAAGCATAAGAAGAATTAAAAATAGGTAAGCATAATAAAAAAAAGAATATATCCTAAAAACCAGGATAGTGCTGTGGTAATAACTACAACTCAAAATAAAAGGGGTGCGTGCATCAATATAATTGAAGGATAATGTTGTGTTTAACATTACTATTCATGCACGAAATGCTGGTTAACTCATGGAAAATTCTGGTTAGAGGTGAATTCTTAAATTGTATTGTAAGACACAGGGAAGCTTGCCTCAGAGAAAATGCTTAAATGTTTTACAAAAGTTAGTTCTGTTGATTAGCCTTTTTCTTTTAGTTTTCTTCTTCATAGAATGCATTGCTTTATCTAATGTTCACATTCTCTTGAAAACTAAAATGAATAATCTTTATTTCAATTCAAAAGCCTTTTCAACTATACTTTCAATCCTTTTTTCTTTAAAAAAAAATGCAGATCTTCTTTTATATTTCTGCCCTTGTTTCAACAAATTTTGTAGTACTCTACTTTTATACATATATTTCCTAATTTCATTAAATTGTGTCTTTGTTCTTTTAACATTGTTATTGTTTTCATTTCTTGAATTTCTATTAATTTGTCTTTTTTTCATTTCATTCTTTTTCATTATACAGGTATTCTTTCCATTTTCATCATTTCCAAAATCTTTTCCTCTCCTTGAAATTCTTTTAATAAATTCCTTCATTCTCTTACCAGAAGACTTTTTCTTTTTTGCCGCATGTTGTAGTTCATCTAATTTGTGTGTTTCTTCCTTAAATGATACTGTTTTCTTTGTTGTTTCTTCCTTTTGCCTTTTCTTGTCATAGTTATTCTTTGGTAATAATAATGCAGAATATCTGTAAAAAAGAATTGTTCAAATAATTTAAGATTATTGACATAATTACATATCTATATACTTATCTATCACTAAATAAACACTTTCCATCTTAAAAGCTACAAAGAAATATGGTAACAATTACACCTGAGCTGCACAATAAGTGAAAACAGCTACTAAAAATAAATGACAACAGTAATATGTGAATGATTACAGCATTCCATATGTAGAGCATGTATTATAGTAAAACCGCATGGCAAGTACTTTGGTGTCTTTATACCTATATGAGAGAGATACAAAATTGTGCAAGAGAAGTCATAGAAAGAAACAACAGTAGTGCATAAGAATCAACACAGTTGCAAAAAGAGGCATATAAGGTACACAAAGACTAAACAGGTGACCACAGTAAGTCAAGAGGTGCAGAAAGAGGGAAGAGGGTGCAATAAAAGGCAAGAGATATAAATACATTAGAAACAGAGGTGCAGGAAGAAGACAAATCACTCTAGAATGAACCAACAAAGGAGCAGAAAGAGAGAATATATTTTCAGAAGCAGGCAAATGACATACAAAAAGGAACAGGTGGGCACAGTGAGAGAATAGAGGTGGGGAAAATACTGTGTAAATGATTGCATCAGTGCTGAAGTAATGCCTGAGTGGTTACAGTACGGCATATGTAGCACCTTCATCATTATAAGACTGCACAGTGAATATTTGGGTGTTTTTATAAGTGCATGACAGTTGGGCCTAGCCCAATGCAAAGCCGCACACTAGTGCATAAGTCAAATATAAGTCACTAGAAAAGTGCAGGACAAGATGAAAAGTGACTGGCTAATTTCATGAGTACAAACATACACATCCAGTGCATGGATAACTA
Source organism: Lissotriton vulgaris (assembly GCF_964263255.1). Taxonomy (NCBI): domain Eukaryota; kingdom Metazoa; phylum Chordata; class Amphibia; order Caudata; family Salamandridae; genus Lissotriton; species Lissotriton vulgaris. The sequence continues at coordinate 1,224,035,671 of NC_141693.1, forward strand.
TATGAGTAGCAGTTGAGGAGATTCATCAGTCATTGAATACTGCCTAGGTGAATACCTGAATGCACCAGAAATGCTTGTGTGATTTAAAGACTGCAAGGGTAGTGTGTAGGTAATGAGATAGCCACACAGCAAAAGCATGCATTATTGTATAACTGTAGGGAGTACTACTCAAGTAGACCCCTGAGTGATTCCTAGGCTGCAAGGGTAATATATGGGGGATTACTCAAATAGATAGCAGGTGAGTGGGTGATTTCATAAGTACACAGATAGTGATTGCATCAGTGCTGAAGTAATGCCTGAGTGATTAATGCAAAATTGATGGACAGAATGCAGAACAATGTCATACATTCACTCCAGTACAGAGATCTGGGCCTAAATCCATCGTTTTTTTGCTCAACATGCCATTCCAGTTTGGACCCAACCATATACAAATCAGTCTTGACCCTGCGCCCAATGGGAACAGTCCAATCCGAACTACCAGGCCTGCTTCTCCCTGGACTGGAAACAAGTATCCTAGGACCGGTTTCGGCTTTCAGCCCTCATAAGCCAGGATAGCTTGACTCCAGTGTCATGGAGAGCATGAGACCCACATCTGGCCATACCCTTCCCACTCGGGGTAACAAATGCAAAAAGAACAATTGATGGACCGAATGCAGAACAATGTCATACATTCACCCCAGTACAGAGATATGGGCCTAAATCCATTGATTTTTTTCTCACTATGCCATTCCAGTTTGGACCCAGCCATATGCAAATCAGTCTTGACCCTGCCCCCAATGGGACCAGTCCAGCCCGAACTGCCAGGCCAGGTCCTCCCTGGACTCGAAACAAGCATCCTAAGACCGGTTTCGGGCTTTCAGGCCTCATCAGCCAGGATATCTTGACTCCTGTGGCATGGAGAACACGGACCCACGTCTGTGCATACCCGCCCCACTTGAGTGAAAAATGCAAAAATGACAATTGATGGACAGAATGCAGAACAATATCATATATTCACCCAAGTACAGAGATCTGGGCCAAAATCCATAATTTTTTTCTCACCATGCCATTCCAGTTTGCACCCAGCCATATGAAAACGGTTCCAGCCGCCTCCCCGCCTACTGCAGAAGCCAGCATTGCTTTTTGGACAAGGGGAGCTGCTAATATGCAGCTCCCCTTGCCCAAAACCAATACTGCTTTGCTTCTTGGAAGCGAGAGCAGGTTTCATGCTCACACTCCCAAAAAGCAAAGCAATGTTTGCAATGACAGGGCAAGAGCCACCATGTCATTGCAAAAATGAATGTCCCGGGGGTAGATACCCTTAAATTACATAGCCCGATTGCCCCAGGACTTCGCCAACCCGGGGGCTTCAAAAAACAAAGCGAGGGAGGCTGAGCTTCTTTTTCTTTTCTCGGCCAGCTTCGCGACCCCATTGCGAATTCCTCCGTTTCCAAAAAAATAATAATACTTTGTTTTACCCTAGGTGTCCTTGTGGGACCACCTAAGCAGACCAAGGGGGTCAGGGTGTTTCTACCCTGACTCCTTGTCTGGTTTTTCAATCACTTGTGAATCGGTTCTATCGAGTCACAAGATGGCTGCCAACAGTTCCTGGTTTGGAGTGTTGGCAGCTAATTAAAATGAAGCTCCTGCTCAGGATGATTCCCGAATCCTCTTCGGTGCTCAGATATTGATATTTTTTCTTTTGCTAATTTCTCAGAAACTACTGAACGGATTTACACCATTTGGTGTAATTCTGTTCAGCAGTTCGGGCTGTAGCCTGTTCCAATTTTTCCTTTGGAAATTAACATGGGGAAAACGTGTTTTGGGACCCCCTATTTTCTCACCCCAAAACTTTCAAGACAGGAGCTGACCGGAGCTGGCCATTAGTTTTGAAAATTTCGCGAAGATTCGTCAACCGACACCGAAGATATTGAGAAAATAATATATATATATATATATAGGAATCAAACATTTCTTGGGACGTAAGTCTTGTGCCTACTATAGCCACAACAAAATGATTACAGATCTAGTATTGTGGTGTCTTAATAATAACTATTTCCTGTTTGGTAAAGATATATGGAGACAAATACGTGGGGTGGCCATGGGTTCCTGCTTCTCTCCCAGCTACGCGTGCTTGCACGTGGGGCTGTGGGAGGAGCAGGAACTCCCTGGCGTTGTTGGTTTTGAACATGTAAAATATTGGATGCGTTTCATAGACGACATTTTTTGTGTGTGGGAGGGTGATATCAGCAGTGCTCAAGTTTTTGTTAATAATCTTAACAATAATCATTTCAATTTATTTTTCACTTCAAACATCAGTGATCACACTGCTGAATTTCTAGATGTGTCCATTCATGTTATCAATGACCACATTGTAACTGCTCTCCACAGAAAGCCCACTGCTGGGAACAGTATTCTTCATGCCAGCAGTGGTCACCCTAAACATGTCATCATGAGCATCCCATTGGGGGAACTGCTTCGCCTTAAACGCATATGCAATACCCAGGCGAAATTTGAGGAAGGGGCATCTGCAATGCTTGCTAGACTTGAGGAAAGGGGATACAGTAAATCTTGTCTTGCAACGGCATTGAAAAAGAGCGAGGGCAGAACTAGAGATTCGTTGCTACTGCCCAAACCCCTAGAGAGTGAAGCAACCCCTAATACCAACAGACTTATAACATCTTACAGCCAACAGCATCGCAAAATAAAATCCATTATAAGCAAACATTGGCCAGTCTTAAAAACAGATCCTGTACTGCGCGACATTACACCTGAAAAAACCTGTGGTTACATTCAGGCGCGCGTTCAGCATGCGCAGCAAATTATCAAGACCCAGCCCTGAATTACCAATTGTTGATCAGAGGTTTGGGAGGAAGGGCTTCCACAAATGTTCATCCTGTCGGGCGTGCAAGTTTGGACAGAATACCACTCATTACCGCACTCCATTTTCTGATAACAATTTTCCCATCCAAGGCAATTACAACTGCCGTACGGAGTTTGCGGTATACGTCCTAACTTGCACATGTGGCCTACGTTATGTGGGCAGCACCGGCGCACAGGTGCATGTGAGGATACTACAGCACCTAAGAGCTATAGTTAACCACGATGGAGCATATCCAGTGGCGCGTCATTTTAATAACAAACACAATAGGGATTTATCATGTCTTACCTATTATGTTATTGACGCAGTGGCTCCCCTGAGGCGTGGGGGAGACCGCGACAAACTATTGCGCCGGTTGGAGACGCAATATATAATCAAGCTCGACAGCAAACAACCAAATGGGTTGAATGCAACGGAGGACTTGCACAACTTTCTGTAGGAACATCCATTTTCGTACAAAAATCTGCATTAAAATGTACATAGGGATCATGATGTGAGCACGTTGAATATAAATGTAAATAACGCGTGTGTATGTATATATATGAAATTCTGAATAACAACACCTATTTTTAGGTATTCTGTAGTCCTGTTCCTGTAAGGGTTTAACTGCCTTGGTTTTTCAAGCAGTTCAGTTTTTTAAACAAACACATGGAACTTTAGTTATATGTATTTTGGTGATTAATTTGCACTGGTAATTTATTCAGCACTTTTTTAGGGATACACACTAGTTTCGATGAAATAATTTCCTGTATAAATTTGATTGGGATATATTAATAATGTACAGATGTACATATATAGCCATATATAGGAATTCGAATCTATGTTATATGTATAAATGTATATTATATTTGGGTGTTGTTGTTGGTATACAGTTTTTAGTCACTTGTATGACGGTCTTAAGCATCAGATAGCAGTGTCAATGCCATGAATTACAAGATTTATTATGGACTGTGGAGATTTGCTTTCATACTTAATGAGACAGATTCTGTTGTATGCATTATGTACTTGATTACCTATGTTTGAATTAACCGTCAATATTGGTTCAACAGCGCATTTATGCGGTTATATTTTGTTAAGTCTGTAAGATGTATGGGACAACTATCTAATTAATAGCACATTACCACATGTGCATTAATAGTGTCTCTGTGGACAAATACATATGCGCATTCAAGCGGGTATATTTTTCTAGCAACTCTTGTAAATATGTACTATGCATGGACTTCGTATGTGGCAATTAATGTCTCTCAGTCGCAATATTATGCGCATTCAAGCAGGTATTTTTAAAGCAATTCTTGTAAATATGTACATTTCATTAGCTTAACAAATTTACTTTTGTAGCAATGCAATTATATAAATGCTCAAACTTGCAGAATTGGGCACTGTACCTTTAACACATCTGATGTTTCAAATGTTTTACCACGTGACTCACGTTTGGAGGTGGGACCTGATGGGTGTGTCCACACTGCTTAATGATTCAAAAAGTTTCCACTTTGTGCAATGTGGTGTGTGAACAAGACTACGCCAGTAGTCGAAACGTTGCATTTGGAAGGCACAGGAACCAAATAAAACATCTTGCCTGGAACAACGTGGGGTCTGTCTCTTCATTCGCCGCTGGGCTGTGGAAGTGTGAAGATTCTGTGCTGATATATATATATATATATATATATATATATATATATTCTACTCCTCTTTACTTCAGAAGAAAACTGCCACCTTCCAGAACAGCGGGCGTCTCGTCTCGAAACGGGGCCTCTGAAGTCAGGTCCCGACAACACTTCACCTCTCAAGTAGAAAAACTACCAGTGACGAGACTTTGTGCAGACCAAAGTGTTTATTTTATGTCGCCCTCGGACGCGTTTCACCTAACCAGCAGGCTTGCTCACCGATACTTCAATAAGTTACAATCGCCATTTTTAAAGAAGAGAGTGCACCCAAAACAGTCACGTGATTAGTACTACAGACTGACTGACAGTGAAAACAGACTCGTAGTTTTTACACTATATGCCATTGCACAATTCACATTGCTCACTACTTGCATTGTGATCGCCTTTATGTACATTTAAAAAAAACTTTTTTGCTGTAATATCGCATAGTTAAATCATTTTTTACAATATATACATTTTAACCATTGTATTTCGGATCCGGTTAAACTCGGACGCGTTTCAGAGAAAATGCCCGCTTAGTGCGTGTTTTCTGAGTTGCGTCGAAACTATGCATTACATGAAAGTTTTTGCATTGAGCCCATGGTGGGCATTTGTTTGATACATGTTGGTAAGGCATTGTAGTGATTGCAATTCGTCTGTATTTTTAGGTATTTGTTATAGGTAGATATTGCCCAAGTGGGCAAACTACCCATTGTCGTCAGGAGTACAGGGACTGGGAGAAAAGAAAAAAAAGAAAAGGATGGTGAGGTGGTGAAAAAGTGGAAGTGAGGGGAAGAGAAGAAGTGCAGAAAAAAGAGGGGGAGGGAAGAGGGGAGGGGGAAAGAAAGGGGGAGGGAAGGGGAAGTGCCTTTATCTTAAAACCACAATGTTTTTAATTGATTCTCTATACAGACATGGAACGTAAAATTGAGGTTACCATTGCTCTCTATCTTTGAATTTACCAGCATATAAATGACACAAACTTTTCTTCAGAACAGCAAACAAATATCTAGAGGGCTAGGCTCTATACATCTGTCATAGATGTGTACTCAAATCTTCTTCAAGGTTCAACCCTCCAGGGGCCTTAGAATTGAGTTCTAGAATGTACCTTGATTCGAGGCGTCTCAATTTTTTCAACCTATCTCCGCCTCTTACACTTTTAGGGATTTGATCAATAACAAAGTAACTGAGCCCTTCCTCATCTTTGTTGTGTTTTTCTTCGAAATGGCGTGCTACTGGGTAAGATGGATCTGTGTTTCGGATAGCTCGCATATGTTGTAGTATGCGAATATGCACGGGGTGGATGGTGCTGCCCACGTACCTCAGGCCATATGGGCACTGGAGCACGTAGACAGCATAGTCCGTCTTACAGTCAAAGAAACCTCTAATTTGTTTCACTCTCTGAGACAGGCCCCCCTGGTATGAGTTGGTATTGATTCCCAACTTACACGCCTTGCATTTCGAACGTTTAATAAAGCCGGGTTTCCTCTTGAGCCAATCTGATCCACACTCCAAGAAATCTACAAGAGACACTCAATCTTCTGCCACTGATGACAATCTCTCCATAGCCGACATGGATCTGCTGTTCAACCTGCGAGGCATTGATACTGAAGTTAATGTTGAAACGGATACCCCAATACAAATCAGAACTGCTGACCAGGTGGAATTTCACGAAGCCACTAGTAGCCAAGCAGCCATGATCGCTGAGGAACAAGACATTCATATCAATAAATCTGTGACCACGAACTTTCGTCCCAGTTCAAAGTTCACCCCTCTGAGTATTCGAGATACTGTGGACATTTTCCATGAACTGGTTGTGAATGACTTAAAAAATCTTGAAAAATGCACAAGTGTAAAACATAAAAATTTCAGTAAACAAGAAAAAGAGTATTCGGCTCTAATCACTAAACTTAAAGCTGAGCACAACTGTATAGTGAGAAATGCCGATAAAGGAGGGAATGTTGTTCTCTGGGACAGGGGACAATATTTAGCAGAGGCTCACAAACAGCTAAACAATTGCTCGAATCACATTAAAACAACAGAACTTGCTATGCAGCAACAGTTCGAGCTTTATAACCAACAACTGCAAGATTGGTACCAGCAAAGCCTCTTATCCTTAGAAGAATACAAGTTTCTGAAAATTAATAACCCGACTACCCCTGTGTTTTACCTTATACCTAAGGTGCATAAAGACGTGGTCAACCCACCTGGCCGCCCAATCATTTCTGCAATAGGGGGGGGTTTGGAAAACACTTCTAAATTTATTGATTCATTTCTTTGTCCTTTGGTTAAGCAACTTCCCTCCTTTATCCAAGATTCAAGCGATTTTTTAAGAAAAATCTATGATATTCCTTGGGAATCAGATCTCCTATTGGTAACGATTGATGTTTCTACGCTTTATACAAGTATAAGGCATGAAGACGGCATTCGGGCAGTAAAACAATTCTTAAGGGAACGCCCAATCAAGCTGTGGCTCCACACCAATAATTCTGACTATGATGATGACCTGCTTGAATAGCAACTATTTCCTATTTGAATCCAACCTGTACAAACAGGTATGTGGGACCGCGATGGGCACCTGCTTCGCCCCCAGCTATGCTAATTTGCATATGGGCTGGTGGGAGGAGCAGGTGGTCCAAGCGGATTTCCACAAAGAGTGGGACGACAATATCCTCCATTGGAGCAGGTATATTGACGACCTGTTCCTTATATGGAAAGGTTCAGAACTTAGTGCACAAAACTTTATTGACAAACTCCAGAGTAACAACCTTAACCTAAAGTTTACAAGCAACATCAGTGCCACATCCCTGAACTTTCTAGACCTCACCATTTTTGTCAAAGATGGGAAATTACATTCTAATCTATATAGAAAACCCACAGCAGGGAACACGTTGCTGCATGCAACAAGTTTCCACCCTATTAATTTGGTCAGAAGCATTCCGTGTGGAGAAAGCCTAAGAGCCATCAGAAATTGTAGTGACCCAGAATGTCTAGAAAAAGAATTGGAAACCCTTAACACTCGGTTTTCAGAGCGAGGGTACTCAAAAGAAAACATCAGTGGGTGCATCAAGAAAGCAAAAAAACGCAGCAGGGAAGAAATTCTGTTCAACCAGAACAAACCAAAAGCTACTAAACAGAGTGAAACAAATCAGGTCAGAATGATAACATCATACAGTAAAAAGCACGCAGATGTAAGAAAAATCCTAAACCGTCACTGGCACCTCGTTGCAAATGATCCTCTCCTACAAGACCTAGTCCCCCAAAAACACGCTATTACCTTTAGAAAAGCCAGGTCCTTAAAACAAATGCTAGTGTCAAACATGCTGCCTCCTAAACCTAAAACGAAAGGAGCAGGATCAGATTGGCTCAAGAGGAAACCCGGCTTTATTAAATGTTCGAAATGCAAGGCGTGTAAGTCGGGAATCAATACCAACTCATACCAGGGGGGCCTGTCTAAGAGAGTGAAACAAATTAGAGGTTTCTTTGACTGTAAGACGGACTATGCTGTCTACGTGCTCCAGTGCCCATGTGGCCTGAGGTACATGGGCAGCACCATCCATCCCGTGCATATTCGCATACTACAACATATGCGAGCTATCCGAAACACAGATCCATCTTACCCAGTAGCACGCCATTTCGAAGAAAAACACAACAAAGATGAGGCAGGGCTCAGTTACTTTGTTATTGATCAAATCCCTAAAAGTGTAAGAGGCGGAGATAGGTTAAAAAATTGAGATGCCTCGAATCAAGGTACATTCTAGAACTCAATTCTAAGGCCCCTGGAGGGTTGAACCTTGAAGAAGATTTGAGTACACATCTATGACAGATGTTGGAAGCCTAGCCCTCTAGATATTTGTTAGCTGTTCTGAAGAAAAGTTTGTGTCATTTATATGCTGGTAAATTCAAAGATAGAGAGCAATGGTAACCTCAATTTTACGTTCCATGTCTGTATAGAGAATCAAGTAAAAACATTGTAGTTTTAAGATAAAGGCACTTCCCCTTCCCTCCCCCTTCCTCCCCCCCTCCCCTCTTCCCTTACCCTCTTTTTTCTGCACTTCTTCTCTTCCCCTCACTTCCACTTTTTCACCACCTCCCCATCCTTTTCTTTCTTTTCTTTTCTCCCAGTCCCTGTACTCCTGACGACAATGGGTAGTTTGCCCACTTGGGCAATATCTATCTATAACAAATACCTAAAAATACAGACGAATTGCAATCACTACAATGCCTTACCAACATGTATCAAACAAATGCCCACCATGGGCTCAATGGAAAAACTTTCATGTAATGCATAGTTTCGACGCAACTCAGAAAACACGCACTAAGCGGGCATTTTCTCTGAAACGCGTCCGAGTTTAACCGGATCCGAAATACAATGGTTAAAATGTATATATTGTAAAAAATGATTTAACTATGCGATATTACAGCAAAAAAGTTTTTTTTAAATGTACATAAAGGCGATCACAATGCAAGTAGTGAGCAATGTGAATTGTGCAATGGCATATAGTGTAAAAACTACGAGTCTGTTTTCACTGTCAGTCAGTCTGTAGTACTAATCACTTGACTGTTTTGGGTGCACTCTCTTCTTTAAAAATGGCGATTGTAACTTATTGAAGTATCGGTGAGCAAGCCTGCTGGTCAGGTGAAACGCGTCCGAGGGCGACATAAAATAAACACTTTGGTCTGCACAAAGTCTCGTCACTGATAGTTTTTCTACTTGAGAGGTGAAATATATATATATATATATATATATATATATATATATATGTATATATATATATATATATATATATATATATATATATCCAAAGAAAATCCCCAAACCTCCACACCGCACGGTGTAGCGAAAGAAGGAGACAGACCCCACGGCTTCAGGCAAGATGTTGCTTTTATTGGTAACCTTTCTGGCGACGCGTTTCGAGTATTATGTACTCTTGATCACACACCAATATATGGACCAGCCTGTTATTTTTGAATGCTTAGTTTCCCTGATCCCTCCTATGGGCCACACCTCCTAACGTGCATCACATGACCATTAATCATAGGCATAGAAAAGGTGCAAATTTACAAAATGGAGTGCAAAACAGATTATATTAAACATTTATGTTCAGTTAAAAAATACTTTTTGCCTGAAACCAATGCAAATTATGAAACAAGTTAGTCTTGTTTTTAAAATTACATTCTGTCTTATAATTTTATAATGAATAAAATTTGCATTAAAAAATTATTTCCATTTAAAACGTTGCACATATCTCATTGATATTCTTAAACCATTATATATATATATGTATTCCACAAATCGCCCTGAAGCATTAGAGGCGCACTCGACGATGTTCGACCATCCGGCCTGAAGATGCAGCCTGCTTTTAAATGTGCTTTTCTTTTTTCTTTTGCCGATGCATTTCAGGGCATCAAGCCCCTTCTTCCTGGGCATATTAAACAGCACACACAAGCCCTGCAGCTTCTTTTTCCGGTTTTATTTAGCCATATCCGCCCACCATGGGCGGGTGGGTTTTACGCTATCCCTTGGTGCATCATGGGACATGGTGTTCTTCCTGCAGCCGTGGGGTCTGTCTCCTTCTTTCGCTACGCCGTGCGGTGTGGAGGTTTGGGGATTTTCTTTGGATTAATTTACTGAAGCCGGTTGTCTCCGTCGACGGAACCCCCTTCTCAACGTGTGGCCTCGCATTTACAGCCAGAACATGCAGCATTCAGAGGAGGAGTATTGTGGCGTGGCCCCCTGAAGCTGACAAAGTATCCACGAGAACAGCACCGGTGAGCGTGATCAGCGGGTCGGCAGACCAGCAGTGAAACAAACGCCGGAGCTCAGTGGTTCTACATTCAGATATGTGCAGGTGAGAAGGCAGCGGCAAAACTTTCAGGCAAAAGTACACGTAGCAGTCGGGTGCCGACAATTACATCTTAAAATCCTTTCTGCTACACCGTGAATTGTCATTTCAATCATGTCAGCAAGTCTTGACGAAGAGAGGGAGGCGGCAGCAGCAATACTATATGGAAATTTACCCCGAGGCGGATTAAATAAACAAACGCCTTTAAATGCCGCCAGTTCAGCTAATCAGGACGTTAAACAATTACTGAAAATGCTGGAGAAGAAATCCAGATCCGAGGTCACGAAATGGTGGGAACACAAGTCCCTGAATAAATATGAGGAAGCGGGGAGCGTACCAAGGAGCCTACGAATATTACTTGCCCCGAGCTTTGTGGACCCCAATCCTGCCATGTTCAGAGAGTGGGGTGAGAGTAGCCTCCTCAATGCATCCATGAACTTAATCAAAATCCTGATAAAATATGCGATACTTGATAGAGAAACCCTGCTTGAAGAAATAAAAAAAATCAATGAAGAATTGGATAAACAAGTGGATGTGGACATCAAAGCACTCATTGATAAAAGCCGTAAAGAAATTGGAGACAGGTTGAAAAAAAATGAAGAAAAAATAAAGTTTTGCAAAATAAACAAATTTGTTCGAGATCTCAACGACTATGAGACAGGTCGTATTATTACTTTCTCGAGGAAATTCGACCAAGCGAGAAAACAACGAAAGGCAAACAGCCAAGCAAAAACAATGCAACACACAGTTCCAAGTAACGAGCCAGGACTTTCAGTCCTTCCTGATCTGGACTCAATTTCTTTATCAAGCTCAGGCAGTTCACTGGGATCTCTCAGAAGTTTAGCCCAGGACAGTGAAACACATGCAGTTTTAAACTTGGGCGAGGAAATCGATTTTTTAGTCGAGGAGCGCCTCAAAACTCTGCGACCCAGAACGCGCAACAATGGTGCCGGAAGCGGCGAAACGCAAGGCGCAAAGCAAGGAGGAAACGCACCAAAACCGCCGCAAAACAGAAACAAGCCGTGGAACAACAAGAAGAACAAAAAGCAGTAACCATGGCCAGCACCATCACTAATCTATCAAATTTGACATTAACAATTGCTGAGCAACAAATACTATCTCTGGGATTAAATTATTGTCCTGAAAGCTCATTCAATTATACTAACATAAGAGCGGATGTGTTTCTTTTCATCAGGAAACTAAAATTAAAAAAGTTTTTTGCCATCAAATCCAATCCTAAAGATACAAACAGTAAGGACCAAGATGATATGGCAAGTGATCTTCAAGTGATCTTCCTTTGGCAGCAGCCAGTGATGCAAGAACTTTATTTAACTCTATGTGATTTGGAAACAGGATCTCCTATCTCCAGCAGTAATCCGTTAATAGATCCACCAGATACCCAAAACCAACTTCGGGCTAGAAATGTTGTACAAAAAGGAGCCGGGAAAGTCCCTTCAAAGTGAAGAGCAAGTTTGTCCCCGTCATGCCAAAAGACGCAGTGGACATATTCCATGAGTGTGTGGTGGAAGACTTAAAAACATTAAACAGGCGTATACATAGACAGAAAAACACCACTAACAAAAACACCAAAAAAAACTTTCAATTTGCCCAATATGAGCAACTGATGGACAAACTAAGCAAGAATCTGGACATAGTAATCAATTCATCCGACAAAGGAGGTAACATCGTCCTTTGGCAAAAGCAGGAAAACATGACTGAAGCAATGAGACAATTGGGCGACAGCAACTGCTATGTTAGAAGTAGCGGCTTGGAATACAAACGGGCCCGAGACACTCTGAAACGAATGCTAATGTCATACAAGCGGAACAATTTGATCTCATCTGAGGAGTGTGCTTTTTTGCATGTAGAGAATCCTGTGATGCCGCACCTATACTTGATTCCAAAGGTGCACAAAATGAGACAACCCACCCCCGGCAGACCCATCATTTCTGAGATAAACAGCATGGGGGAGAATGTTTCCCGCTACATTGATTATTTCCTGCAAAGTCATGTCCAAGGTGTTCCTAGCTACATCAAAGACACTGGCGATTTTCTGTCCAAACTTGGCGCCATACAATGGCAGCCCAACTGGTGTATAATAACACTAGATATCGAATCATTATATACCTGTATTGAACACAGCAAGGGTATTGAAGCCATCAGACACTATTTGGGAAACAAATCTTGTGAGTACTATGGTCACAACCAAATACTATGTGAACTAGTGATGTGGTGCCTCAACAATAATTTTTTCATGTACCGCAAGGATGTCTGGAAACAAATCAGAGGTGTTGCGATGGGATCCTGCTTCTCCCCCAGCTATGCGTGTTTACACGTAGGCTGGTGGGAGGAGCGGGATCTCATAGTTGCACCGGGTTTTAACAATGTCCAATATTGGATGCGATTTATCGATGATATTTTTTGCAAATGGGAGGGTGATATTTCAAGCGCACACCAGTTTGTTAAAACTCTCAACACCAACAACAGCAATTTTTTTTCACATCCAATATAAGCAGTCAAACAGCCCAATTTCTGGATGTCCAAATTGATATTGAAGGAGTCAATATCATGACATCATTATACCGCAAACCCACTGCTGGCAACAGTATACTGCATGCCAGCAGTGGACACCCCCATCATGTAATCGAAAGTATACCTTTGGGGGAACTTTTGCGGTTGAAAAGAATCTGCAACAGTACTGAAAAATTTGATGAGGGAACAAGTTTGATGTTGAGACGTTTGAGGGCTAGGGGTTACAGTGAGTCAACACTTTCCAAAGCATTACTCAAAACTAAGGAAATATCAAGAGAATCTCTCCTTATGCCAAAGCCTGCTGAAGTTGAGAGTGGTGACCAATCTCCCAGGTTGATTATCACTTACAGTCAGCAACAACGACAGATAAAATCCATCATCAACAGACACTGGTCAATTCTTAAAACCGACGGTGTATTGTGCTCTAGAGTTACAGACAAACCAATCATCACTTTCAAAAGAGCCTACAGCATGCACAGCAGGCTGGTGAAGCCAAGTCCAGAGCTGGTCAGTGGCAGTGACTGGCTCAATAGAAAAGGCTTTTACAAATGCAGTTCTTCCCGTGCGTGCAAGTTTGGGCAAAACACCACTCACTATGTCAATCCTTTCTCTGGCGCCAAAATTGCAATTAAGGGCAACTTCAGTTGCCGCACGGAGTTTGCTGTGTATGTTCTGACGTGCACCTGCGGCCTGTGCTATGTGGGAAGCATGAGGTCGCAGGTGCACGTCAGAATTCTGCAGCATCTCCGGGCAGTCGTGAATCACGACTCGGCCTACCCCGTGGCATGGCATTTTAATTCAACACATGATAGGGATCTGTCGTGCTTGAGTTATTATGTTATAGATGCAGTGCCTGTGCAAAGACAAGGTGGAGACAGGGACAAAATGTTGAGAAAGTTGGAAACTCAGTACATCATTGCGTTAGACAGTAAACAGCCTTACGGGCTAAACCCAACTGAGGATCTTCACAACTTCCTGTAAATAGCACTTTTATTGGCCGGTATTCAGAACTTGTCAGGATTGAAATCGGCATGATGTTCCATATGCTAATTGAGCAAGCTTTGAAATGTGTGACTCACTTAGAGTTTTAATGGACAATTAATGTTGTGAACAAATGCACAAACTTACTAAAAGATGATTTCTTACCTGCAGGAAGAACACCATGTCCCATGATGCACCAAGGGATAGCGTAAAACCCATACGCCCATGGTGGACGGATATGGCTGAATAAAACCGGAAAAAGAACCTGCAGGGCTCGTGTGTGCTGTTTAATATGCCCAGGAAGAAGGGGCTTAATGCCCTGAAACGCGTCGGCAAAACAAAAGGGAAATGTGGTGGTGTGGGGGAGTGAACGATATGTAGAGGAGGGTCTAAGACAATTAAACGATACAACGCAGTATGAGAAAAGTTCCAAGAATAGGTATGACACATCTAACAAGGAATATCATGAAAAATTGCAGGAATGGAAGGAGAATGGATGGCTGGAACAAAATGAATATGAATATCTATACTGTAAATTCCTAAAGACACCTGTCTTATACCTTTTACCAAAGGTCCACAAAGACAAAGAAAAACCCCTGGGCAGACCAATAGTCTCATCTAGAGGGTCAGGGTTGGAAAATACATCTAGATATGTAGATTACTTTCTCCAGCCCTTTGTTAAGAAATTACCGTCCTACATTAAGGATACGGGGGATTTCTTACGTTTGATTGCTAATGTGGAATGGAATGCCAACTGTCTAATGCTGAGTCTTGATGTAAATAGTTTGTACACAAGTATCCCCCATGAATTAGGGATAAGGGCGTGCAAATACTACCTGGGTGAAAGATCAATTTCCTATTTGATGCATACGGAAGTATTAATGGACATAATACTCAGATGCCTTCCGAAGAATTATTTTATCTTCGATAACCAGATATATCGGCAGATCATGGGTACGGCAATGGGCAGCTGCTTCGCCCCCAGCTTTGAGTGTTTATACCTTGCAGGTGGTCCGGACCCTGGAACCGTACAAAAAACATGTTAAAAGCTGGTCAAGATTTATCGACGATGTTTTTTGTATATGGGATGGTACAAGAGAGGAAGCAGACAAATTTGTTGATATCCTGAATAAAAATGAGTTGAACTTAAGATTTACATATCAAATTAGGTCAGAAAAAATTTAATTTTGGGATGTAATGTTAGAAGTTCAGAAAGGCAAGACATCATTACACCGTAAAAATACAGCTGGGAATAGCATTTTAGATGCCTTGAGCTTTCACCCGAACAATTTGATCCAAAATATCCCGTATGGAGAATTGCTACGGGCTAAAAGAAACTGTAGTACTGTAGGGGGATACTGAATGTACTATTATGATCAAACGGTTTAAAGAGAGAGGATACAGTGATCAGAGTATAGCAACGGCGTGCAGTAAAGTGCAGGCGAGAGAAAGAAATGATTTACTAAAAATCAAAGAGAGCATTATTTCTACATCGGAGAAAGTAAAATTTGTGACAACCTACAGCATCAAAGCATATGAGATGAGAAAATGTTTAGGTAAACATTGGAGCATACTACAGACAGATTCAGATTTAGAAAAAGCAGTGAGTAATTCACCACAGATTACGTTCAGGAAAGCGCAATCATTTAAGGATATGGTAAGTCCAGCTATGCTACCTAAAACGACCAAAACTGCAACTGGGGCTGTACAAGGGTTTTATGTATGTGCAAAGTGCAAAGCCTGTAAGTACTGCTCCAGTTGTAAATCTGTCAAGCTATCAGCCAATTGTGGTCCTTTCAAAATCAAAAAGCATGTTTCATGTGACACGGAATATGCTGTATATGCCCTTAGGTGCCCATGTAATTTGTATTACATTGGCAGTACGATACACAAAGCCAAAAAAAGAGTTTTGGAGCACCTAAGGGCAATCAATCATCATGACAAACAATACCCCATTGCTCGACACTTTTTTAGAAAACATAAACAAAATACTATTCTCCTCTCATTTGTAGTATTGGACTGTATCCCTAGAAGGGAAAGAGGAGGTGACAGACTGAAGGAGTTACGAAAATTAGAATCGAGAATGATAATCAAATATCAAACATTGTATCCATCTGGATATAATGGAGATGAGGCACTAGCGGTCCATCTCGGTTAAAATATATAGTTGTGTCTAGAGTTGTTTTTAGAATGAACTTGCTACAGATTGATTTCTTTTTGAATTTTAATTATGTGAAGTGTTATTAGATTGAATTTTAATGGGTTTACTCTCTCATTACAGATAACTGGTGGTTTGATCATTCTTGGATGTTGAAGAGCAAAAGTATTGGATTTCTACACTTTGTGTAGTGTAAATATTATGGTTACTGAAGTTAAACTGCACTGGATTACTGAGAGCATTGATGAAATTGATACAATCTCCATGTAGGAATGGTTAATTAGGGCCCACTGGGGCAATATATTTGTTTTGGCATTGGATGTTGAACTTTGAATTACATAATGGACCTGTTCAAGCATGGAATATTCACTTTGAAAGTCGCAAATTTATCATGGAAAGACAATGAGATCTGACTCTTTATTAATATTGATTGGATAAATCAAGATGCCCGAATTATTGTTTCCTGAGAGAATGGATGTAAAAGATATTTGTTAAGCCCACTGGGTCTCAATATGAACAGATTTCAATACGCGACCTCCCGCACAATATGAGTGATGCTAACAGGCGGATATGGACAAAAGATGAAATGTGACGTCAAAATAGAATCAAATATATAATTGTGCCATATGGAAATAGTTTGCCTCTGCAAATGGTTTTGCCCACAGGGGCGGTATTGATAATAATTTCGGGGAAGTTATGATAAATGCTCATGATATGGGACCAACACATGACCAGGAACGGAATTATGGGACATGTAGTTCTTTGTATAATGATTCATTACGAAGTGCACTGTGATTTAATAACAGTATGTATAGAAGTTCCTTTAGAATGCAAACCATTAAAATTAATGATGGAAATAATTTTGACAGTTATGATACATAGAAAAGTAATGTATCCAAAGACGAGGAAAGATATGAGAGTATATTTTCACTTTTATTTTTTGTCACATGACGAATGTCTTCTTTTATGTATATAACTTTATTGTATTAACACTGACCTTCACTCGTGATCAAGCGGCTGCGGCAGCAAAACGCGTTGGGTGTTATCGCTATTAAAACTTTACCTTAAATGCATTTGGGCCTCAACTTGTTGTCTTTTGGATACTGTGTGACAACTTTGTCGATGGATATATATATATATATATATATATATATATATATATATATATATATATATATATATATATATATATATATATATATATATATATATATATATATATATATATATATATATATATATATATATATATATATATATTACCTACTGGCGGTCGCCAGTAGGTAGTTATAGTTAGGATTTTTTTCAATGTTAAATCTGAAAATTCTATTTGGAATAACTTTGGCGCCGGTTGACGAATCTGCCTGAAAATTTCCTCAAAATGGCCTCGCGGCGTTCCGGTCCTTCCCTGAAAGTTTGGGGGGGATTCGTCAAGCGGGGGCCGAGATAAAAGGGGGGTCCCAAAACGCGTTTTCCCCATGTTAATTTCCATAGGGCGGTCGATTTCACTTTTAGCCCGAACGGCTGAATGGATTTCCACCAAACTTGGCAAAATTGTAGGGACTGGTAGCCCGATGTGCCTTTGCTATGTCTCAAGATATGTGCTCCAGTGGATTTTGAGTAATTAAGGTTCAAAAAAATATTTATATCTATAGCAGCGCTCCGGTAAGCGCACCGGTACGCGCACCGAGCGCGTCACGCGACTTGCGCGCAGAAAGCTGATTGGCTCTGGGGTGTCTGTAAACATTCTAAACAGTCCGGAGCGGCCGCCATCTTGTGTCTCGGTAGGATCGAGACACAAGAGGTGGCCAAAACAAAGGGGGAAATGACCATAAGGGGGCAGAGTAGACCCCCCTTGACCCCCTAGGTTTGATGTGGGGGCCATAAAAGGGCCCCACGGGGCAAAAAAAAAATAAAAAAATTTTTTGATTTTCGCGGGGTGAGCGCCCGGTACGCGCACCGGTAAGCGTACCGGGGAGTGTACCATGGGGAAAAAGAATGACAGTTTTAAAAGTAGCTGATTAGAAAAAAAAATGTTTAGTTGTTTTTTTTATATATACACATACATATATATAAATGCATATGCACATATATATATGCATATATGTCTATATGTGTGCGTGTAGAGAGAGGTAGAGAGGTAGAGGTGTAGAGGTAGAGAGGTAGAGAGGTAGAGAGTAGAGAGTGAGTAATAGAGAGTAGAGAGTGAGTAGTAGAGAGTAGTAGAGAGCAGTAGAGAGAGTAGCAGAGTGAGTAGTAGAGAGTAGTAGAGTGAATAGTAGAGTGAGTAGTAGAGAGTAGTAGAGAGTGAGTAGTAGAGACTGAGTAGTAGAGAGTAGTAGAGAGTAAGTAGTAGAGTGAGTAGTAGAGAGCAGTAGAGAGTGAGTAGTAGAGAGTGGGAGAGAGTAAGTAGTAGAGAGTAGTGGAGAATATTCCAAAGTTTGGCACAGCACCACTTTCACAATGAGTCCAATCAAATCATATCACTTAGAGTACTTATTGAAGCGCTGAATCTTGGTGTATATTCAAATGCTTTTATTTTCCTTAAGTTTATGTACCACAGCCAGCCGAAACGTTTCGTTCTGTACAACAGAACTTCTTCAGGGCGTTCTTATTTCCTTCAAGTTATGTCGGTATCCCGTTGTCATATAACTAGATATTTCTTCCAAATGTTAGACGAGACATAAGTATATTCTTATTAAAAGTGACTAGGTATCAATTTTACCCACACAATTCGGGCAGACTTGAGTAATTTATAGCATCCTCAAAGTCAGTCTTTCAAAAATTCCAAAGTATAGGACATGATAATCCAAATCCAAATGTTTCTCAAGAAAAGTCATTTACAATCGTTCGGAATATCGGTGTTTGGGCAGATATGATCCAGGGACCCCCAGTATGCAAGGGGAATTAGTCCCCCCTCTGCAAAGGCGCCAGTGGCCTGCATTGCAGAGAGGTGTAACAAGGGTGTGGCCTCATTACACTTCTCTGCAATGCAGCTCCCTCGCGCATACTGGAGGCTCCTGGTGGACTAGTTGACCCCAGGGACCCCCAGTATGCAAGGGGAATTAGTTCCCCCTCTGCAAACGCGGCAGTGGGCTGCGTTGCAGAGAGGTGTAACAAGGGGCATAGTCTCATTACACCTCTGCAATGCAGCCCCAGGCGCATACTGGAGGTTCCAGGTGGGCTAATTGGCCCCCAGGGGCCCCCAGTATGCAAGGGGAATTAGTTTCCCCTCTTCAAACATGCACGGGGGCTGCGTTGCAGAGAGGTGTAAAAAGGGTTGTGGCTTCATTACACCTCTCTGCAATGCAGTCCCCTGGCGCATACTGGAGATTCCTGGTGGGCTTTCAGGTCTTATATAGTTAGGAATTCGCATTAAAAAAACCTTTGAAATTCACTGAAAAAACCACAGGTTTCACACCAGTTATAGTTAGGAATTAGCATTTAAAAAACCTTTGAAATTCACTGAAAAAACCATAGGTTTCACACCAGTTATAGTTAGGAATTAGCATTTAAAAAACCTATTAAATTCACTGACAAAACCAGTTATAGTTAGCTGGAAATTTTACTGATATAAAACCAATGAAATTCCACGTTATAGTTAGTTGGACTCACTATAACTTGCGCGTGCAATGCACTGCTGATGACGTCACATATTACATCACTCATGACATGGTCAGTGACATCACTCATGACATCACTGATGACACCATCCTTGTGACATAGTGACAGACCTCCTTTCACTGTAATGTAACCCTTGAAACACATATTCAAAAATAGAAACTGAAATTTAAAAAAAAATGGAGATACCCATATCAGTTACAACAAGCAATTCAGTAATTCCACCATCTATATGCACATCCAGTCATTCACCAACAGTTCTATATAGTCACTCATACATATACTCACTCATCATATGAAGTGATACACCTATACATCCTGTTACACACCGACAGTCATCCAAAAGTTACTCACACACATACTCACACGTGCAAATAAACTATTGAACATCCATTTATTTGAATATAGAGTTATACACACACTTCCACCTTACTTGTATTGAAAATTACACATATTTATTCTCTTAAACAATCACTTATAGAAACACATACTTATTTAAACAGGAACTCTTACAATCTCTTACTCTCACATATACTCACTTATATACATCAATATTCACATATACTAGATTAAAACATATGTAGTTACTGATAAAGACACTAGTGAGACAGTCATTCACTCACTAACAAACACATATACACACTCATCCATCCATACAGTCCTGCACATATGCTGTCTTCAAAACACATACAAACAGCGAGTCAGTCACTCATGCATCTATGTGCTAAGTAATACCCCCACCAAACCATATAGACACTCATACTGATACTAAGAGAAACATCTAATAACCCATATACATACGCATGTAGCTACTTACCAACACATGTAGCCACTTATACACAAAGTGAAACAATAATATATATATTTAAATATTTAAACATTACTCACTAATATTTATTTTTCAGAAAGACACATATTCACTGGATGGTGTCATCAGTGATGTCATGAGTGATGTCACTGACCATGTCATGAGTGATGTAATATGTGACGTCATCAGCAGTGCATTGCACGCGCAAGTTATAGTGAGTCCAACTAACTATAACGTGGAATTTCATTGGTTTTATATCAGTAAAATTTCCAGCTAACTATAACTGGTTTTGTCAGTGAATTTAATAGGTTTTTTAAATGCTAATTCCTAACTATAACTGGTGTGAAACCTATGGTTTTTTCAGTGAATATATATATATATATTAAACAAATAGCAATAATAGGTATGCTTAAACAATATTAGGAAAAGTATTGAAGTCTTGGAATAATAGATATACTATTCCCACTCCAATCTGTGCAACATTAGGGAAAGTGCTGAGCATCACTGTTCTTGACTCCATATGGGTTTCATTTGGAGGATCTAAATCTTATCTTTGTCACAGGGAGTCTGCCCCTCATCGCCTATGACCAAACCTTGGAGTCGGGGTCTCTTTTTCATATGTGTATCATGTCTGTCTGCATCTGGTGCCTGAGCAGTCAGTGTTTCTGTTTGTATTTCATTTTCCTTGATATTTATCTTGACCTGCATGTGTCGCTCTCTGCCCTAAGCCACAATTTCCTTTGTATCTCCCCCTCCTCTGATGAGCCTTTGGTTTTTCTTCTAGATCCGCCTCTGCTTGAGTGTGTAGAACCTGGAAACACCCTGCTGGGCATATCTGTGGATCCCAGAGTGTTCGAACTGTGAGTCTATAGGCTGACTGTAGGCTCCTCGCCATTCACCCTTCCACTCTGAGTCCCAAACCCACAGCTAGAGATCCTACAGAAGATCAAAGATGGGAAGAATTAAAAGATTAAAATGTGTGTCATTTTTGATGAATTAATAAACATTGAAACGTACATCAAAGGAAGTGGCAAAATAGTTCCTTCTTTTTGCTATCACTTGATGGGCATTGCTGGAAAAGTCATTGCCTGCACTCTCACCACTGCTGTTCCTTCCCTGTTTGATGTTTAACGTCACGTCACGTTAAGGTGCAGGGTGCAAAACAGACGGCACGTGTGCAGACCCCTTCCCCACGACCAGATATTGTGGACTTCGAGGACTGATGTCCGCGTAGGCCCGCTAGTACACCAGCCACGTCGCAGAGCCTCCCTGCAAACGCTTTCGTACTACCCCCAGGGGTTGAACTACTACTGAGACCCAGACCGAGATCCACTGCATAGCTCTGGTGCTCCCGGGGTGCACACCATGGTGTACGTGAGTGTGGTAGAAGCCCCTAACCGCACCCTTACAGTCCCCATCTACACAGGGACTCTACAACTCTGCTGCCATGGGTAAGCCGGAGAAACTCCAGTCCACGTTGGCATTCCCTGCAAAAAAGTCAGTGAAGGAAGCAAACTCGCACTCGGACACCGAAGCAGACTAGAGACGACACCACCCAACAGAATGGAACAAGTCCTCAAAGCCATACAGAAAAGTCTACAAGATGTGCATGGAAAGCTGGATACCATCACGCTAAGAGTGGACAACCTGGCGTCAAAACTAGACAAACATGGCGAATGCATCGAGGAAGCAGAAACCCGGATATCTGCGGTGGAGGATGAGTCGCGCACCACCACAGAGAAATGTTCTGAGAAGGACAGGCTACTAGAAGTGATCAAAAACAAGTCGGAAGACCTAGAAGCGAGGTCTAGTCGCAACAACATCCGGATAGCTGGCCTTCCAGAGCCGACAAACACTGGCAGGATGGAGATATGATAAAAAATATATTTGGAGCTGAACACCTATCTGCTGTCTTTATAGTCGAACAGGCGCACAGATCCCTTGCACCGCGACCAAAACCAGGAGCGCCTCCACAACCGATAGTAGCCCGCCTTCTAAATTACAGAGATATCGTTCTAAAACTGGCAAAAGAAAAGAAAACTATTGACAATCAGGGTAACAAACTGGAATTTTACCCAGATTTCACAATGAATGTCCAACTGGCCCGGAAAGAATTTGCACCCGTCAAACTGAAATTGAGAGACCTGGGCATAGAATACGCGATGCTGTATCCTGTCAGGCTGCGGATTACACAAGATGGTAAGCACGTGATATGCCAGACGCCGAAAGAAGCACAGGAATACATCAAGAAACTCAGGAGAAAGAGTTGGGACCTACGAAGAACCGAACAACACCAAGATTCGGACTGATTAAGTGTCACAATGGGAGTACCAATAGATCACCCTAACGGACCCCGATGTTGGCACACGAGCTGTTTCTAGATCCTCAGTCGCTAAGCTCTGAGAAGCTACAACATATGGCCCATTATCACACCAGGCTCCACATTGTGCTGTTGAGTGCCGCGTGCGTGACCCTCCCGCGGAGTTGGAAGGGGGGTCAGCGGACTACCTCGGATGGCGAATACCTGATCGCTGAGTGAGTAATGGGCATGCTGGGAGTGATCTGCTCAAAGGTGGTGCTATGGGAGTGGGTACATACTTTACATGAGACAACTGCTAGGATATAAGTAAGCCTTTGCCCACTGACTGGTTCAGGAAACTTGTATAGACTTCCAGCGATGCCGAACATTCCCTACCTTTCCTTCAGAGAACTATATGTGGATTTGTATCTCACGGAAATAGTGAGTGGAGGGTAGCGTCAGTGGGGCAATAACACAGTGTAGGCCATAATGCCGGGCGTTTCAGCCCTTAACCGTCACATCTGCTCGATAGCGGGGAGAGCAGGGAAAATAACTGTTACTTGCGTTATGATTGTGAACCTGGCCTCATCCAGCATGTTGGATGCAGTCGTGTGACCCTGGTGGACCCCCCAAGAGGGTGTTCCCCTACCACTGTTTTGACAAGTTTTCTGTTTGCACTGGGGAGTGTCTTTGGCATAATTGGGATGCTAAAGTGGGTGGGGGCGAGAGTAGGGGATTGCGGGTATTTGTTTTGATCTTCTGCACTTGAGAAACAGTGCCATAATCCACAGTTCATGCAAGCACGTCATTGTTCCTATAGGGAATTCGTTCTGGACACAAGTAGATGGTAAAGTACACATATACGTCACTAGGATTGTGAATAGGCTGGGAAATGAGTGACACACTCGTGTCGGACAAATTACGGCTTATCACCTGGAATAGGCGGGGTCTCAAAAATCCGAAAAAGATACGGCAGATACTGGCATACTTCACAAGATTACATATCGATATTGCTTTCCTCCAGGAAATGCACATAGATCCACACACCTCCACTCGCATAGGCTAGAAATGGGCAGAATCCGTACACAGGGCATCATATTCCTTGTACTCAAGAGGGGTCCTTATCTTAATTCGTAAAGGGGTGAATTTTAAAGTTGAACAGGTTCACCCAGATAGCAACGGGAGATACATTGTGGTGACGAGCATACTTAGAGGGCAGAGGGTCACCTTCCTCAACATCTATGCGCCAAACATAGACGATCCTGACTTTTACCACACGCTATGGCAGAAAATTCACGAGCTTCCAGAGGTCCCGTTGTTGTTGGGGGGGGGGATTTCAACTTCGCCTTAAATGATGTTGTAGACAGGTCACCCACCTCGGCAGAAACACACAAACGCGCTTTACAAAAATTGCGAGATATCATGTTGAATAACCACCTAACAGACCTCTGGAGAATGAAACATCCGACCCAACTAGAGGCCACGCACACAACGGCAGCACACAACGGCAGCAGTAGATCTATCATTATGGGCGGAGGATGTCTCTCATTTGCCCCGCACGTTGTCTGACCACAACCCGGTGGTGCTCACCCTAAAAATCTCACACTATGTACCACCACCATTCAGCTGGAGATTTAATGGGAAATCACTCCTAGACCCCTTATACACGGAAATGATCAGGAAAGCAATTATTGAATATTTTGAACTGAATGCACCATCCACAGATGACCCTGGGCTACTATGGGAGGCTTTCAAAGCCTCCATTAGGGGAATTTGCATCAGCACTACTGCAGGAATTTTAAAAGATCTGCGTCAGCAGCTAGTTCAGCGGGAAGCTCGGGTAAAAGCCCTAGAAGTAGAATATAATCAAACGCACAATCCCACCCTGTTGTGGGACATAAGAACGACAATATCGGAATATCAAGTAAGTGCGGAAGAGGAGCTACGATACATATCCAAACGCTGTGTGGCCAGAAGTTATGGTGAGGGGGACAGGCCGGGAGCAGTCTTGGCAGACAAAATATGCACCAAGAAACCCCCTCCTGTAGTACAGGCAGTTAGGGACGCGGGGGGAACTCTGAAACACGACACGCAGGGAATACTGAAGGCGTTCATGCACACTTATGGGAAACTATATACAAGGGAAGACACGGCGACACGTGCGGAAATTGCACAGTACTGTGACGATATAGCACTTGCTTGGCTCTCCGATGCACAGCTCTCATACCTCTCCTTGCCCGTCACGGTGGAGGAGATCACAGAGGTAATCCGGACGCTGCCCAATGGAAAAGCGCCCGGCCCTGACGGGTTCACTGGGGAGTTCTATAAGGCTTACGTAGACCAACTAGCTCCTCATATAGTAGCAATGCTTGGAGATGCCCATGAGAAGATGCTATTGCCACAAACACTACGAGAAGCAGTGATTTTAGCCCTAATCAAGCCAGACAAAGATCCCGAATACTGTGAGTCATATCGGCCCCTGTCCCTCATGAATGTGAACACTAAAATACTATCTAAGTTACTAGCCAACAGACTGCAGCACCTAATGACAAGATTAGTGCTCCCAGACCAATCCGGTTTTATCCCCACACGTTCCACATCCCACAACACTAGATCGCTGTTTGCTTTATCGCATTGCCTGCTTCCGACTAATAAATCAACCGCGATTTGGTTAGATGCCGCTAAAGCATTCGACACCATAGCGTGGACCTTCTTGGACACGATCCTACACAGGATGGGGTTTCCGCCAATATTCCTCCAATGGGTGAAACTGCTATACACTGCACCCACTGCTTGTATACGGATCAACAAATACATTTCCGATGCAATACCTATGGAAAGAGGCACTAGACAGGGATGCCCTCTATCCCCACTACCGTTTGCCATTGCACTGGAACCATTAACGTGTAAATTACAGCAGGGGCACCATTATTCAGCGTTACAATTTCCACAGAGGCCGCTCCACATATCATTGTACGCTGACGACATGCTACTGTACGTGCGAGACCCGGCGGCTAATCGGAACCCCTTGATACGGGAATACGTTAAATTTGGGAGACAGTCAGGACTTAGAATAAACTGGACCAAATCGACCATCATTCCACTGACTGATACCACACAACGCTTTAATACAGACTACCCACTAGAATGGCAAACGGACCCGGTACACTACTTGGGGGTTTGGTTCCACAGGGACCCCGAAGTGGTAATTCGCACGAACTATGGGAGGGTGATCACAGCCATTGAGGAGAAAATAGAGAGATGGATCCAGCTACCTCTATCACCAGCGGACCGATTGGCGATAGTGAAAATGGTGCTCCTTCCTAAGCTATTATATTTATTCAATAACATCCCCATCAAACCTCCAATGACGGTATTTCGTAGGCTGACTTCAGTGACACTGAGGCTGGTCTGGGCTGGGAAAGCGGCTCGAATTGACTTACACTCGTTGACATTACCATTCTCACGAGGCGGGTTTAAGGCTCCTGACTTCCTTTTGTATTATTTGTGTGCCCAGGCTCAATATGCCCATTATTGGTACCATAAAATACCTTTTCTCACGCATGTCGCAATTAAAGAAGGTGATGCCTCCCCGGTTCCGCTGGATGCCATATTGACACACAAGAGGCCCCCATTACACAAATTGGACATTAACACTGTAGACGCAACGTGTGAGGCTTGGAGACTCATAGGTCAAAAAACGAACAACCTTCCGTTGTATGCCCCACAATTGCTGCTTCACTACCACCCGAACATATCAGTAACGCAGGAGAAAGTGGGGCTGGAGTTACTCAAACACGCGGGAATAGACTCGATGGGTGACCTATTTCAGGATGGGGTATTTAGAACGCTGGAAGATCTGTCCTATGTGCAGAATCAAACGATGCTATTCAAATTCACATATTATGGCCTACAGAGGGCAGTGAAGGTCCTATACCCTACATACCCAGCAGAACCACAACCGTCGAAAACACTCCAACTACTGTTCACATATCCCACTCCTACACACCTAGGAGCCCATTAGGACCCCAGAGTAGGAGGGAACCTCCGCATGGCCTGCGTAGTTCCCTCCTGTGCAATTAGGATGTGACCGCCACCATGGCAGTCACATCCTCTATTTTTAACATTGCAGCGGGTGCGGCTTCAAGCTGCACCCGCCCAGAGGATGCGGAAAATCAACTATCCTAATAAGCCCCCTAGTATCCAGATTGTACGTACAGCTGTAATCAGAATTAGGGGAGACGGCTCACAAGGCATTACGGAAATGGAACAGTAATCTGGATACTCCGCTGACTGAGGATGAATGGGCCGCCACGGGCACGCTTACAGAATTATTGACACCAAATGGTAATCTACGCATGAAACACATTAAATACTTACATCAGACTTACCACACCCCGGTAAGATTACATAAATTTGGCCTACGAACTGACTCCAAGTATCAACGTTGCGGTGCTGAGGCAGCAGACTTTATACACCTTGCCTGGTACTGTCCGAGCTTGGCAGAATATTGGGTAAGGGTGGTGCGAGCACTGGGAGATATGGTGGATGTTTTGATAGAATGCAATGTTAAGACGTGTTTGTTGGGATTGATGCCAGGGGTTCGGGCATTAAAACGTAAATTCTGCGCGATAGCTCTAATTGTGGCTAAACGCAGAGTATCAATCACATGGAGCAGTAAACATACACCTCAATACAAACACTGGATACAAGACCTAGTCTATTGCAGGGATACTCTGAAAACGTACGAGGAAGAACTACGCTAAGATCATGCCCCAGGGACTACTGGACGTACCTCATTTCCTATCTCAAGGAACCCGATGTACAACTGTGAACTGAACAATCTGTATCGTGGGAGGAATAAGAATGTATTCAGCGTTATATGTCTTTTACTACTGTACAAGAACAGGCGCTATTGGAGGAGGAGTGTTGTAATGGATATGTAAAGTGTTATGTACTGTATGTTTGACACAGGATGTTGTTGCAAATTTTTGAAATGCCAATAAAAATAAAAAATAAAAAAAAAGTAGTGTTATCATTACTTTTTCTTACTCAGTGGTGGATCCTGGTTCCAGCACTGGTGCATCTCCTGTAAACAGTTGAAAGAATGCGTTTAAGTCATACAGGCGATTTTTGAGGAATATTTTTAGTTTGTGAAAATAGACACTTAGAATCTTTTCTGGTGAAAACCAGACAATGGATTCCTATCGAAGGAAATTCAAGTTACTGGTAAGTATGGTTAGAATTACTTTTCAGGATCAGTACTGGGCTGAAAGATGCAGCACTGAGGTCTCTCCTGATAACAGGTGAGTAAATCGGAATTCGTAGTTCGGCTGATTTTAGAGGAATTTTTTAAAGTTCCAAAACTCCACAATTAGAAGAATTTCCAAGTGAAACCAGTCAATGTTAGCCTATGGAAGGAAATTCAAGTTACTGTAAGTATGGTTAGAATTAAGTATGGGCGGAAAATTCGTTCCGCTCGAGGAATTTGCGAATATTGGGCAATTTCGCGATCCGCGAATCGCGTGAAATTGCCCAAAAATCCGCAATTTGGAAGTTGCTGGATTTTTTTTTCTTGTTCGCGCTTCAAAAATGCAATCCTAATTTTACAAAAAAAAAAAATACAATCTTGGGCATGCGGCTTTGACTTACCATGATTCTGCGTTCGCTGATGAGTTTTCCTCCCTGTTCGCGTGCACTGTGAGATTTTGGTAGCTGGCCGAGTGACGCCGCGATCGCGGACACTTCATTGCGACCCGAAACAGGAAATTGTGAACGCGAACACATCATTGCGACCCGAAACAGGAAATTGCGAACACGAACATGTCATTGCGACCTGAAACAGGAAAAAGGCATCGCGAGCAGGCTGGTTAAGTGAAAACAACATGTTCGAGACCATTGCGACCGCATGCGCAAATTCTCGTAACGAACTGGTAAAAAAATCTTGCAAACTCGCAAAAGAAAAGAAATTCGTAAGCTCGTGGAAATTGGCAGATTTTTGCGAATCGCGATTACAAATTCGCGTATCGCGAATTTGCAAATTCCGCCCATGCTTAGTTAGAATTACTTTTCAGGATCAGTAGTGGGCTGAAAGATGCAGCACTGAGGTCTCTCCTGATAACAGGTGAGTAAATCGGAATTCGTAGTTCGACTGATTTTAGAGGAATTTTTTTAAGTTTCAAAACTCCACACTTAGAAGAATTTCCAAGTGAAACCAGTCAATGTAAGCCTATGGTAGGAAATTCAAGTTACTGTAAGTATGGTTCGAATTACTTTTCAGGATCAGTAGTGGGCTGAAAGATGCAACACTGAGGTCTCTCCTGATAACAGGTGAGTAAATTGGAATTCGTAGTTTTCCTGATTTTAGAGGAATATTTTGCTCAATAGTGAAGGAAGGGGGCGGGCCTGAGGTGACTGTGCAAACACGCCCTGTGGTGCGTTTTAAGTTGAGGAATTCCTTCCTCTTCAATCCTGAGGTCCCCTGTGGGCCAACTAGCCCACCAGGTACCTCCAGTATGCACCAGGGAGCTGCGTTGCAGAGAGGTGTTCAGAGGCAACGCCCCCTTTTTACAACACTCTGCAACGCAGCTCCATGGCACTTACTGGAGGTACCTGGTTGGCTAGTTGGCCCTTAGGGGACCTCTGGATTGAAGAGGAATGAATTCCCCAACCTAAAAGGTGCCACAGGGCATGTTTGCACACATATCCCCTCAAGCCCTGCCCCCTACCTTCACTACTGTGTAAACACGCCCGTAGCGCGTTCTTAGTTGGGAGATTAAGTCCCCTTGCATTCTGGGGTTCCCTGGGAGCCAACTAGCCCACCAGGAACCTCCAAAAATAGTTTTGGGCCTTGGGGGTCCTTGTGGGACCCCCTGGGCAGGTCTAGGGGGTCAGGGTCTTTCTACCCTGCCCCCTTTGCGTCTTTTGCGCACTTGTTTATCACTTTTCTTGTGCCTCGGTTCTACTGAGACAAAAGATGGCTGGCAACACTTCCTGGTTTGGAGTGTTGACAGACAGTTTTCAGCCAATTAGCATGCAGCTCGTGCTCGTAATGGTACGTGTACTCTCCTCGGACGGTATGCGTACGGTACTTCTTCTATAGATATATCTATGATTTTACTTTTGATTCTCTAAGGAACTACTGAACGTATTTACACCATATAACAAAAGGCGTAATCTGCGAACCAAACTCTACCGTTTTTTGCCAAATTTGGTGTAATTCCGTTCAGCAGTTCGGGCTGAGCCTCACTTAAAGGTCCCTATGGAAAATTGCATGGGGAAAACACATTTTGGGACACTTTTTTTTCTCAGCCCCCACTTGACGAATCACCCCCAAACTTTCAGGGAAGGAGCAGAGTGAAGCAGGCCATTGGAGAATTTCGTGTGTATTCATCGACCGGCGCCAAAGTTATTCCAAATAGAATGTTACGGATTTCTTATGGAAACTAGGTCCTAACTATATTTACCTACTGGCGCCTGCCAGTAGGTAATATATATATATATATATATATTCACTGAAAAAACCATAGGTTATAGACCATATATAGTTAGGGATTAGCATTTAAAAAACCTTATTTTACTCGCACAAAACCATTGAAATTCCATATATAGTTAGATGCACTAACTATATATCGCGGACCCGCAATCCACTGCTAATGATGTCACATATTACATCATTCATGACATGGTCAGTGACATCACTGATGACATCACTGATGACATCTCAAATGACATCACTGATGACATCACTGATGACAACACCCAGTGACTGTATGTTTCTGTAAAGTTAAAATATGTCTTACATATTGAAGAATGAGTGGATGTATAAGTGTCTGGATGAAGGATTTAGTAGGTGCATGACTGACTGTATGAGAGAATGATTAAATGTGTCTCACTGAGTGCATGGGTTAGTGATTAAAGTGTCTTAATTTGGCAATCATTATTTATGTTCTTCTGTAAACTGCTGCATGTTTAAATCAGTAGCTATATCAGTAACTATATGGGTTATTGAATGGTTGCCCAAGTATTTGTATGGGAGACTGAGTATGTGTGTGGGTGGCTGGGAGGTGTATAACTCTGTGCATAGATGTGTGAGCAGTTGATTCCCTAGGTGTATGGCTTCAAAAGTGCATGTAGAAACAGCTGTATGGACAGTTGACTGTGTGCATGAGTATATTGGTGAGTGAATGGATATCTCAGTTCTACATGTCAAAGTAAGTACATATGTAAAACACACTCCATGTGAGAGTTGACATATATAAATAACTGACCATAAGAGCCAGTGAATGTGAGAGTGGCTGTATGAATCATTGTGAACTTGTATCAAGGATTGTATAAGATAGTAAATATGTGTTAGTATATGTTTGAATAAGTAAGGTGTGTATAACTGTATAGTTGAGGAAATGGAGGTGTGATTGATTCTTTGCATGACTGACTAGGTGTGTGAGTAACTCCATGGATGTGTGACAGTCTGTGAGTGTCTGTTTACACTGAGTGTATCTAAGGTTATATCAGAGTCTGAAGAGGTTCATCGTATAATCACATGAATGATGTCATCAGTGATGTGATCAGTAATGTCAAATGAGATGTCATCAGTGATGTCATCAGTGATGTCATTTGAGATGTCATCATTGATGTCATCAGTGATGTCATTTGAGATGTCATCAGTGATGTCATCAGTGATGTCACTGACCATGTCATGAATGATGTAATATGTGACATCATTAGCAGTGGATTGCGGGTCCGCGATATATAGTTAGTGCATCTAACTATATATGGAATTTCAATGGTTTTGTGCGAGTAAAATAAGGTTTTTTAAATGCTAATCCCTAACTATATATGGTCTATAACCTATGGTTTTTTCAGTGAATTTTCAAGGTTTTGTAAATGCAAATTCCTAACTATATATGGTCTATAACCTATGTTTTTTTCTGTGAATTTCATTGGTTTTTTAAAAGCTAATATCTATAGCTGTAAAATATATTCTTTATTAAGTGACGTATCACGTAGCCCGTGAGACGCCTCATGATGCATCGCATAACCGTGACGTATCGTCTCTGCAGCGCAAACCAAACCCAAAACGTAAGCGCGCCAAAACACGCTTAAAGATATATATATATTTTTTTAACCTTAATTAGACAAAATCCACACGTGCACATATCACAAACGTTCAAAAAACACAATATGTCGGACTCCCGTTATGCTGCCGGTTAGCTGCCCGGTTAACGTACCAGGAAGCACCTTTACCGCGAAATATCGCATTTTTTTTTTCACCCCCCAGGGAACTTTAATAGCCCCCTCATCAATCCTAGGGGTTCAGGAGGGGTCTGCCTTACCCCTTTCATTCATTTACACCTTTTTTCCACCTCTTGTCTCTCGATCCCACAGAGAGACAAGATGGCGGCCGCTCCAGACTGTTTACAATGATAACAGCCAATCAGCTTCTCCTCAGACTCCCGTTACACTGCCGGTTAGCTGCCCGGTTCGCGTACCAAGACGCGTCTCTACGGCGAAAAAATCGGAATTTTTTTTTTGGGGCCCAGCGTGGCTCTATAATATCCCCTCATCAATCCTAGGGGGTCAGAAGGGGTCTACCTTGCCCCTTTCCTTCATTTCCCCCTTTGTTTTGGCCTCCTCTTGTCTCTCGATCCTACCGAGAGACAAGATGGCGGCCGCTCCGAACTGTTTACAATGTTGACAGCCAATCAGCTACTCGTCAGACTCTCGTTACACTGCCGGTTAGCTTCCCGGTTAGCTGCCCGGTTCGCGTACCAAGACGCGTCTCTACGGCGAAAAAAACAGATTTTTTTTTTTTTTTTTTTTGGGCCCAGCGTGGCTCTATAATATCCCCTCATCAATCCTAGGGGGTCAGAAGGGGTCTACCTTGCCCCCTTTCCTTCATTTCCTCCTTTGTTTTGGCCTCCTCTTGTCTCTCGATCCTACCGAGAGACAAGATGGCGGCCGCACCGGACTGTTTAGAATGTTGACAGACACCGGAGAGCCAATCAGCTTCGCTTCGCAAAGTTCCGATAAGCGAAAAGTACGCGAACCGGATCGCTGCCCGGAGCGCTGTTACAGATATATATCTTGATTTAAACGTTAATTTCTCAAAATCCACTGAAGCACATATATTGAGACCTAGCAAAGGCACATCGGGCTAACAGTCCCTACAATTTTGCCAAGTTTCGTGCAAATCCATTCAGCCGTTCGAGCTAAAAGTGAGTCCAACCGCCCTATGGAAAACTCAATGTTAAAAACGCGTTTTGGGACCCCCCTTTTTTCTCAGCCCCCCCTTGACGAAACCCCCCCAAATTTCCAGGAGCTGCTCAGAAACAAAATGTGCCATTTTCCTGAAAATTTCAGCCGATTCCGTCCACAAACGCCAAAGTTATTCGACATAGAATTTTCAGAAATCCCATAGGGAAAAAATCCTAACTATATATACCTACTGGCGACCGCCAGTAGGTTATATATATATATATATATATATATATATATATATATATATATATATATATATATATATATATATATATATATACAAACCAGTCCCATTCCACGAAGAAACGGGTCCGACACAGCCAGAAACGTGAATCGAAAGAGATTTATTGAAGGTTTCCCAGTCAGAAGTCTTGTGGTGGTGAAATGAGGGCAGACGGGTTTCAGTCTTTCGACTTTCCTCAGTGCCGCTTCACCTGGAATACAGTTCTGCCTGAGGGGCTTGTTTAAAAAGGTAGATGGAGCTTCCCTTATTGGTGCAGAAAACTCTGGGCCCCGCCTCCCACAGCTTGCCACTCCACCTCTACTGCTGTATCCATTTCGGGTTTTGTTGTCCCACGCTGTGCAAGCGGATACAGTCATCCACTCCCGCAAACACACAGTGGTGTCCCACTCGCCACTGTCGATAGTCTCAGCAGGGCGATAGCCAGTAGTTATATATAGTTAGGACCTAGCTACCATAGGAAATCCGCAACATTCTATTGGGGATAACTTTGGCGCCATCAGCAGTGGATTGCGGGTGCGAGAAATATAGTTAGTACAACTAACTATATAGGAGCAATTTCATTGGCTTTTTAAATGCTAATTCCTAACTATATAAGGCCTGAAACCTATGTTTTTTTCAGTGAATTTCAAAGGTTTTTTATATGCTAATTCCTAACTATATAAGGCCTGAAACCTATGATTTTTTCAGTGAATATATATATATACATATATATACATATATATATATATATATATATATATATATATATATATATATATATATATATATGCTTACTTCCCACGGTTCTTTCGCGGTGGAACCTCCCACAGTCCGGTGGCGCGTTCACGGCTGGCAGAGCCCCGCCAGTCAAT
Source organism: Lissotriton vulgaris (assembly GCF_964263255.1). Lineage (NCBI taxonomy): Eukaryota > Metazoa > Chordata > Amphibia > Caudata > Salamandridae > Lissotriton > Lissotriton vulgaris. The sequence goes on from NC_141693.1 coordinate 1,224,069,774, forward strand.
TGTTTCCCATAAACTTCCAAGTTAGACGCGCACTCAGAGGTAAAGTGGTACACAGTGTCGCTTTATTTGCAAATAAAGCGACACTGTGTACCACTTTACCTCTGAGTGCGCGTCTAACTTGGAAGTTTATGGGATATATATATATATATATATATATATATATATATATATATATATATATATATATATATATATATATATATATATATATATATATATATATATATATGTATATATATATATATATATATAGATATAGATATAGATATAGATATAGATATAGATATATTATGGGTTACTCCGTTGAACAGCATGATACTTCCAAAGACGGACACGGACCCACGTTTGGTACAAAATTGTTTTATTCCTCTTTAGTCTCCATTACGTGTTTCGGCTCATCCGAGCCTTGATCACATGACAGTGGCAAGTTCAGAATGTGCAATATTTAAAGTGACAGTACCTAATTCATTTTGTACCACATGATTTTGTCCTCATGAACATAGAAAAAATACATGTAAATTCAAACATCTTAGCGATTTCTGCTTGATCTAATATGTTCTTACACTGTAATGTTTGATTTATTTAACTGATTGTCGCAGATCACACTGGTTGAAATCGTATTCACTGTGCAACCTTATACATTACCTAATTGTGTTTCTCTCAATTTGCATATCTAATAAATACTGGTAAAATACCATGTACTACCTAGTATTCGCACCATACAATATTCATTAAAAAAATGTATATTCCGGCGGCAATCATTATTTAACCATGTGATCCCCTGTTCATGTTAATCGACCTTTTAATGTTGATATGTGATACGTAAACCCAAAGTGCGTGTGGTATAATGTGCATAAGTGATATGTGTGTTAGAAAACCAAGAAAGATTGATATATTATTATGAACACTCTTAATGGTGGTTTGGAATATCTAGGTCATAATTATTTTACGGTTCATAAAGCGATTTCCCAGAGTCAATTCACGTACTGGTTAGAAATTATATTAAATACCATACAATAAGAGTTATTGATGTTGCCCTTGTTTACAACAATTTGGAGAATCCCATAACATAGCATTTTGATAACTTAATTGAAGGGATAGGAATATTGTGCAAAATGATGCTCATATGTATAAATACATATATATCAATCCAATTCAATTCAATTCAATTCAAATTTGCTTTAATCAACACAAATGTCATAAAAGCATATAAAAATAGTAAAAAAACAATTTTACAGATTTTCACGATATACCTGTTAAAAATTAACACTATATACAACAACTATTTGCAATGAAATTAAAAAGGCTCTGATATGTGCAAATAAGCAAAAACCTTCCAGTTAAAAATACAAGTGCATAAAAAATTTGAAGGAAGGGAAATAAAATAAGGACGTACTAAATGACAAAAACTAGCAACAGCTACAAAGATGCAGAAAGTGCCTTGTGTCTAACAGCCCATGCACACCCCAAGAACTTGGCTATTACACAGACAAAAAGGAGCTTGGAGTCGGTCTTGAGGATAAGCATGGCGGTAAGACTGCTCGTAGTGCCCAGGGACCTACAAATAGGCCTGAGCCACTTGCGTCTGTGGCTCTTGTATGCGGGGCACACAAAGAGAACATGAGGAATATTTTCAGTGAGAGCAAGGCAACATGGGCAAGGTTTCACCACTGGGGTATGACCATTCCATCTAGACAATACCTCAAATACGGGTAAGGTACCAAAACGAAACTGCATGTACAGAGACCTGTCAAAGAGCACCTCAATAAAATCTAGGTAAGCCTCATATAATTTTTCCTGCTTATGTAGGAAGAATTCCTCTGTAAGGCTCCCTATTTTTGGATTCTGCAGCTGCTGCAAGTGCACCCAGTCCCAGTACCTTTTTTTAACTCCAATTTACTAGGGGGAGTCTGGGAGAGCCAGGCATCACTTAGTCCCAGGGAAAAAAGGGTCTGTATTACATAAGAGATCCAATTGACTCTATTGACCTGCTCCAGGGTGATTAGCTCATTAAGTGCAAGTGCATAATTTTGGAGTTCAGGAGTTCGTCTAATCTGCGCCCAAAACAAGAGAGGACGCAGTCTAGCCGTGTCCCTGATTCTGTGCCTTCCTAAATCAAAGAATAGAGGCGTAAGTGGGGTATTCTTTGGCATAGCTACCAGGTTACTAACAAAAGAATTTTCAGAATGGGAAATTTCATCAATATGCTCATGACCCCAAAGCTCTGACCCGTACAATGCAGAACTAAATGCTTGTGCTCCATACACAACGAGTCTTCAACGAAAAACAAGGGAAACCCTACTCACAGAGGAACCAGGGCCAACAGTTATATCAAAAACAATGGTTCCAGTGGTTTAATCAAAATGATATGAATTAATTAAATAGCTCAATGGCATTAAACATTCATACTGAGGATTGATGAAGATGGCAAAAAGAAATGTACGTACAATTATATATATTTCTCTCGTTTTTTACTTCAAAATAAGAATTTTGTTGAAATCTGTCATACAGTACATTACATACAAAAACAAAAACAAAGGCAGTACAAAAGTGCAGTGTTTCCCAAGTGTAACAATAAAACCAAACTAACAATACATAAAGCATAAATTCTCTCAAGGCACAGTGGTTTTAAATGGATATATGAAAAGGAAAAGACCAATGGAAGATAATATAATTATAAAAAGTGATTCTACACAATCGTAGACATTTTGTTTAGGGTTCTATTCCTTATGGCGTCGACAGCGTTTCGACCCTTAAAGATGTGGGTCTCGTCAGGACAGGACAATGAAGGACATCTAAAAATTAAAAGTATGAAGGGGCTGTGAGTAGACTGTACGACAACTAGTTATATCAAATACAAATTTGTATGTGGAAAGGAGGGACCAAATTACCTGAATTTTATCATATATTCACACATGCACGGTGAAAAAATGGAAAAGCTTTACTCACTAACAAGTGACCCAGCCGGGCACTGTTGTGGATGTCGAGAAAAAGAAGAGAAAGCAATTAATGAGACAAGCCGTGAGGAGTACTCATCAGTCAATACATGGCAAAGAGCACCAAGTGTGGATTCGGTACTTACCACTTGTAGTGGTCATGGGATATCAATAAGCAATAAGTGATCGAGAGCACTAGTGATGTAGTATCAAGGTGATTGCTGTTGCACCTAATAAAATAGTAAGGTACCGAATTACATTGTATAAAGAAAGTAGGTAATTTGATATATGTTTTGGTTAGCAATATTTTAGATGCTGGAAACATTTATCAGTTATTACCTGAGGTTAAGTTGTAATGACACGGATAGTCAAATCAGTATCCGGTTCTCCAATCCAATGATTGCCGTATTGCTCTAAACGAGGAAAATGCCTGTTTGAACATAAGTTATAAATGTATCAGGAATAAATGTGAAAAGCAAACTACTCGCGTATTGCTTAGTTGCGGGACTAAACCGTTCTCGAGTAAAACGTACCTCGTTGCTGTGGAGCTGTGGAGCTGAGTCGCGTCTCACAGCTCTTTCCTTCCGTGTTCGGCTGCCCCTCCTCCGCCCGGGATATTCATTCATGTGAGACCTAACCTTGAGAGTTAAGAAAACTCGATCACGGTCAGGTCCTTGAGTCGATCGCTTGACTGAAAGCGATGTTTAACCTAATTGCCGTAATGTTGTGAGAATATCTCTATGCGGTTTCAAAGTTAATTGCACAAGTGGAAATGTGGTTCAAAAGGGCGCCAGTCGTAAAAATCAATCGGCGATGCTTTGATCTAATTATGCAAGAAACTCACTCACAATAAAGGGCATGTCTCCCATGATGTATACGTTTGACATATCTTGATAAACAATTATGACTTGGTGGATGAATAGCAATCAGTATGAATTTTAACCAACATGTCAAAACTGTGTTTCATCATACATACAATATTAAAAATTATATAGTCATATTGTACAATCTGCAAGAGTACCCATTGCTAGAAAAACTTTTCTATGCACATTGGTAGTTAGGACAACTAAAGAAAGCAAGTTACACTTCCGCAATATGCTTATAATGGAGAGCCTGTACAAACTATCACTATTGCACATAATTATTCATACAGTGGTATTTATCACTTCATTGAATTCACATAGGACGTCTTTGGCAACTCACATAGTGTATATCTTTCCACATAGTGTATTATTCAATGTGAGAATATGTGTATGTCAAACACACTAGCTTTTCATATTTGACACATACCCTCTCCATTCATCTGCGGAGTTCAAACCATGGTTGATAGAGTCAATTCTATCTATCCAGTGGCACTCTCTGCGTTGTAGGATCTGCGAAATATCACCTCCTCTTTCAGGCACTGTTACATTATCTATAACTTGCCATCTGATCTGGTCAGCATTGTGATTGAGATCTTTATAGTGTGTTACGAGTGGTGCTGTCAGGATTAGTTTCCTAATTCGACTACGATGTTGGCCTATCCGCGCTTTTATTGGCTGTTGTGTCTGTCCAATATACGGTAGACCACAAGGGCACCAAATGCAGTACACAACACTGCGCGTACTACAATTTGAAAACGTCTGCAATGTGTGTGTGATGTCGCCATGTTGGAACACAGTTGTCTTAAAGGTAAACGGCAGGCTACGCAGTTTCCACAAGGATGGTGACCCATCACCGGTGGTAAACCCCATGCAGATTCCAGTGTACCTGTATTATCTCTTGTCTTCTCATCCGAGGAATGTACAAGATGTTCTTTCAAATGTTTTGCTCTTTTTAACGCGAAAAGAGGCAATTCAATTGAAGGATCAATGTTTTGTATGATGTACCAGTGTTTCATTATCAAACTACGTATTTTGTTTGTATGAGTTCCAAAGGTAGTCACACAAACAATCTTATGAGTGTCTTTTTTGGGGCGCGTTACCAGAAGCTCCTCCCGCGGGCAGTACCACTGACGTTTTAATGATCTTCTTATCAGTTTGTTAGGATATCCTCTACTGAGTAACTTCAGTTTCAAGACATTTGCTTCCTTCATATAGTCTTCCCTCCGGGCACAGTTGCGATGAATGCGCAAAAACTGCCCGAAGGGAAGTCCGTCTCTTAGGGCTCTCGGATGTTGGCTTCGGTAAGAGAGCAATGTGTTCCTTTCAGTTTCCTTCCGATGTAGTGATGTGATCAGTTTGTCTCCATCACTCATGATATTGAGATTAAGGAAGGCAATCGTATCTTTACGAATTGTAGATGTAAATGTAAGATGTTGTTGTATATTATTCAGATAGGTCATGAAGGCATCAAAGTCTACAGTGGTGCCACTCCAGACTAGAAAAATATCGTCAATATACCTATACCAACATTTAATGTTGGTACGGTGTGGATTTAGATCATTGATGGCAAAAGATCTTTCTACCTGATCCATGTAGATATTCGCCAGGTTGGGAGCAAAAATTGCTCCCATACTGGTCCCGCAGCATTGTTCATAATATACCCCCTTATGTACAAAATAATTTCTCTGGAGGGCAATCCGTAATAGAGAAATTATAAATGAAGTGGGCACATTCATGGGTCTTACTCTGGTGTTGAGAAGGTTAGTAATAGTATTAATGCTGTCTTCTTGTGGGATATTGGTGTACATTGATGAAATATCCAGAGTCGCTAGCCAGTCTGTATTTTCATTTAATAAGATAGTGTCAACCAAATTAATCATGTGCATGGTGTCTCGCACGTAACTTGGTAGATTAGGGACATAATCGCGGATGAAGAAATCAACATATTTCCCTATGGGCTCTAAAATTGAGCCACAGCCCGACAGGATTGGTCTGCCTGGAGGGTCTGTGATGCTTTTATGGATTTTTGGCAATGTGTACAAAACCGGAGTTCTTGGATTTGCGGAGTTTAAAAAGGAGAATTCATGTTTGCTCAAGAAGCCTAAATCAAGACCTTGCGTGGTGATATTGAGTATTTCTTCTCTGATGTCATTTAGAGGATTATGTGTCAGTTTTTTGTAATGTTTAGGTTCAGAGATCTGTTGGTTTATAACTTTTTCATAATCTAGCCTGTTCTGAACAACAATGCCACCACCCTTATCTGCAGGCTTCAGTATTATGGATGAATCTTGTTTTAGACCATTTAGTGCCTCACGCTCAAGAAGTGTAATGTTATAAGGAATTAATTGCTTGATAGTTCTCATAGTGTCTACATTCCTTAAAATTATTTTTTCAAATGCAATGAGTTCTGAAGGCATCAAGCTGTTATTGGGATAGAAGGTAGAGGGGGGTCGTAATCCTGTCACTGATTCTCTTGCTGAATACTCCTTATCTTTAAAGAATATTCTCAAGCGAATCTTTCTAAAGAACTGGAACAGTTCAGATTTTAAATTAAAGAAGTTGGTATTCTCTGTAACCACAAAGGATAACCCCTTGCTTAACAGGGATATCTCTGCACCAGACAATATATGGTCAAACAAGTTGAAGATAGGAATGGTTTCCATATTATTTTGAGGAATAGGCATCTGTTCTAATACGGTTGTGGACCCCACTGATAATGTTTGTTGCGGGTCTGCCGCTCTCCTGCATATTGATGCCATACTCTTCTCTTCGATCTCCCTCCTCTCCCTAAAAAAGGCTGGCCTTGATGGGTATTCTGGTTACTTGGCCCTGGAGAGTTGTTAGAATCACTTGAATCTCCGGATGATTCTGAGAAAGTCACAGGTTGATTTCTTTTAAACCGACCCCAAGTTTGTTGTCTATTTGGATTTTGAAAATTAGTGAAGTAATCTTCTTTCAAATATGGAAAGGCTTTTTCTTTTGTAAAGTTTTTTTATATCTTTTGATACCTTATCCGCCTTCTTTTTAAGTTCGAAGGTATTGAAATCTTCAACAGTCTTATTTAATTTATCCAACAAAGTCTTAGCTTCTGTTACTCCGTCCCCGCCTAGGAGTTCTTTCTCCAATTCCTCTATTTCTTGAAGTTCTGCTTTTGAATGTTCAATAGCCGTTTCTACGCCTAAGACCATCCAATGTCTTGAGCACGTCACAGAAATGTTGCAAAAGCTACCCTTGAATTTTGGATCTTCACTTCTCTAGTTTATCCAGCAGAACCTGCCTGGTGCATCTCTTTCAGCCATACCAATCCTCAGTAACAACTATACCCTGTTTTGTACAGGGAGGGAAATCCAAAACCAGATAAACCCCTTGCGTTGTTACTGAGGATTGGTATGGCTGAAAGAGATGCACCTTTATATACGGAGGATTATATTACTAAATTGACTAGTGGACCTTCCTGTTCTTTATTTTCGGATTTACCCACAAATACTAGCAGTCCCAGGCAGGTTCTGCTGGATAAACTAGAGAAAGCTAAAAAGAAACATGTGAGGACTGACCTGCATGCCCGGATGTTGTCTGATTATCTTAGAGCGGGTATAATACCACAGGGCCTACAGATTAGGAATGTACCAGGGATCTTCCGTGAAGATCCAAAATTCAAAGGTAGCTTTTGCAACATTTCTGTGACGTGCTCAAGACATTGGATGGTCTTAGGCGTAGAAACGGCTATTGAACCTTCAAAAGCAGAACTTCAGGAAATAGAGGAATTGGAGAAAGAACTCCTAGGAGGGGACGGAGTAACAGAAGCTAAGACTTTGTTGGATAAATTAAATAAGACTGTTGAAGATTTCAATACCTTCGAACTTAAAAAGAAGGCGGATAAGGTATCAAAAGATATAAAAAACTTTAAAAAAGAAAAAGCCTTTCCATATTTGAAAGAAGATTACTTCACTAATTTTCAAAATCCAAATAGACAACAAACTTGGGGTCGGTTTAAAAGAAATCAACCCGTGACTTTCTCAGAATCATCCGGAGATTCAAGTGATTCTAACAACTCTCCAGGGCCAAGTAACCAGAATACCCATCAAGGCCAGCCTTTTTTAGGGAGAGGAGGGAGATCGAAGAGAAGAGTATGGCATCAATATGCAGGAGAGCGGCAGACCCGCAACAAACATTATCAGTGGGGTCCACAGCCGTATTAGAACAGATGCCTATTCCTCAAAATAATATGGAAACCATTCCTATCTTCAACTTGTCTGACCATATATTGTCTGGTGCAGAGATATCCCTGTTAAGCAAGGGGTTTTCCTTTGTGGTTACAGAGAATACCAACTTCTTTAATTTAAAATCTGAACTGTTCCAGTTCTTTAGAAAGATTTGCTTGAGAATATTCTTTAAAGATAAGGAGTATTCAGCAAGAGAATCAGTGACAGGATTACGACCCCCCCTCTACCTTCTATCCCAATAACAGCTTGATGCCTTCAGAACTCATTGCATTTGAAAAAATAATTTTAAGGAATGTAGACACTATGAGAACTATCAAGCAATTCATTCCTTATAATATTACACTTCTTGAGCGTGAGGCACTAAATGGTCTGAAACAAGATTCATCCATAATACTGAAGCCTGCAGATAAGGGTGGTGGCATTGTTGTTCAGAACAGGCCAGATTATGAAAAAGTTATAAACCAACAGATCTCTGAACCTAAACATTACAAAAAACTGACACATAATCCTTTAAATGACATCAGAGAAGAAATACTCAATATCACCACGCACAGTCTTGATTTAGGCTTCTTGAGCAAACATGAATTCTCCTTTTTAAACTCCGCAAATCCAAGAACTCCGGTTTTGTACACATTGCCAAAAATCCATAAAAGCATCACAGACCCTCCAGGCAGACCAATCCTGTCGGGCTGTGGCTCAATTTTAGAGCCCGTAGGGAAATATGTTGATGTCTTCATCCGCGATTATGGCCCTAATCTACCAAGTTATGTGCAAGACACCACGCACATGATTAATTTGGTTGACACTATCTTATTCAATGAAAATACAGACTGGCTAGCGACTCTGGATATTTCATCATTGTACACCAATATCCCACAAGAAGACAGCATTAATACTATTACTAACCTTCTCAACACCAGAGTAAGACACATGAATGTGCCCACTTCATTTATAATTTCTCTATTACGGATTGCCCTCCAGAGAAATTATTTTGTACATAAGGGGGTATATTATGAACAATGCTGTGGGACCAGTATGGGAGCAATTTTCGCTCCCAACCTGGCGAATATCTACATGGATCAGGTAAAAAGATCTTTTGCCATCAATGATCTAAATCCATACCGTACCAACATTAAATGTTGGTATAGGTATATTGACGATATTTTTCTAGTCTGGAGTGTTACCACTGTAGACTTTGATGCCTTCGTGACCTATCTGAATAATATACAACATCTTACATTTACATCTACAATTCGTAAAGATACGATTGCCTTCCTTGATCTCAATATCATGAGTGATGGAGACAAATTGATCACATCACTACATCGGAAGGAAACTGAAAGGAACACATTGCTCTCTTACCGAAGCCAACATCCGAGAGCCCTAAGAGACGGACTTCCCTTCGGGCAGTTTTTGCACATTCGTTGCAACTGTGCCCGGAGGGAAGACTATATGAAGGAAGCAAATGTCTTGAAACTGAAGTTACTCAGTTGAGGATATCCGAACAAACTGATAAAAAGATCATTAAAACGTGCGAGGTACTGCCCGCGGGAGGAGCTTCTGGTAACGCGCCCCAAAAAAGAAACTCATAAGATTGTTTGTGTGACTACCTTTGGAACTCATACAAACAAAATACGTAGTTTGATAATGAAACACTGGTACATCATACAAAACATTGATCCTTCAATTGAATTGCCTCTTTTCGCATTCAAAAGAGCAAAAAATTTGAAAGAACATCTTGTACATTCCTCGGATGAGAAGACAAGAGATAATACAGGTACACTGGAATCTGCATGGGGTTTACTACCGGTGATGGGTCACCATCCTTATGGAAACTGCGTACCCTGACCGTTTACCTTTAAGACAACTGTGTTCCAACATGGCGACATCACACACACATTGCAGACGTTTTCAAATTGCAATACGCGCAGTGTTGTGTACTGCATTTGGTGTCCTTGTGGTCTACCGTATATTGGACAGACACAACAGCCAATAAAAGAGCGGATAGGCCAACATCGTAGTCGAATTAGGAAACTAATCCTGACAGCACCACTCGTAACACACTATAAGGATCTCAATCACAATGCTGACCAGATCAGATGGCAAGTTATAGATAATGTAACAGTGCCTGAAAGAGGAGGTGATATTTCGCAGATCCTACAACGCAGAGAGTGCCACTGGATAGATAGAATTGACTCTATCAACCATGGTTTGAACTCCGCAGATGAATGGAGAGGGTATGTGTCTAATATGAAAAGCTAGTGTGTTTGACATACACATATTCTCACATTGAATAATACACTATGTGGTAAGATATACACTATCTGAGTTGCCAACGACGTCTTATGTGAATTCAATGAAGTGATAAATACCACTGTATGAATAATTATGTGCAATAGTGATAGTTTGTACAGGCTCTCCATTATAAGCATATTGCGGAAGTGTAACTTGCTTTCTTTAGTTGTCCTAACTACCAATGTGCATAGAAAAGTTTTTCTAGCAGTGTGTACTCTTGCAGATTGTACAATATGACTATATAATTTTAAATATTGTAAGTATGATGAAACACAGTTTTGACATGTTGGTTAAAATTCATACTGATTGCTATTCATCCACCAAGTCATAATTGTTTATCAAGATATGTCAAACGTATACATCATGGGAGACATGCCCTTTATTGTGATTGAGTTTCTTGCATAATTAGATCAAAGCATCGCATATAGCCAGGTTCTGAGCTGGGATGGGGCAGTGAGATAAATAACGGTGATGGATCAAGCCCTGATCTTTGGACTGGGTAAGAGTGGTCTGTTTAACTCAGACACTCTGTTCATCACCACCCCCTTTTTGTAAATCGTTTTTGGCCACTATAGGTGTGGCAGGGTATACTCAGACATGAGTCCCTTTCTCACTGCTCCATCAGGATTCAAGCAAGCCGGGCCGAAGAAGGCTGAAATGCCAGAAACCGGTCCCCGGTAGCTTGTCTCCTTTCTGGTGAAGAATTGGCTTGGTAGTTTAGTCTGCCCTGTTCCCATGATGCACTGGGCCAGGGACAGACTGATTTGCATATAGCCAGGTTCTGAGCTGGGATGGGGCAGTGAGATAAATAACGGTGATGGATCAAGCCCTGATCTTTGGACTGGGTAAGAGTGGTCTGTTTAACTCAGACACTCTGTTCATCACCACCCCCTTTTTGTAAATTGATTTTTACGACTGGCGCCCTTTTGAACCACATTTCCACTTGTGCAATTAACTTTGAAACCGCGTAGAGATGTTCTCACTACATTACGGCAATTAGGTTAAACATCGCTTTCAGTCAAGCGATCGACTCAATGACCTGACCGCGATCGAGTTTTCTTAACTCTCACGGTTAGGTCTCACATGAATGAATATCCCGGGCGGAGGAGGGGCAGCCGATCACGGAAGGAGAGAGCTGTGAGATGCGACTCAGCTCCACAGCAGCGAGGTACGTTTTACTCGAGAACGGTTTAGTCCCGCAACTAAGCAATACGCGAGTAGTTTGCTTTTCACATTTATTCCTGATACATTTATAACTTATGTTCAAACAGGCATTTTCCTCGTTTAGAGCAATACGGCAATCATTGGATTGGAGAACCTGATACTGATTTGACTATCCGTGTCATTACAACGTAACTGCAGGTAACAACTGATAAATGTTTCCAGCATCCAAAATATTGCTAACCAAAACATATATCAAATTACCTACTTTCTTTATACAATGTAATTCGGTACCTTACTATTTTATTAGGTGCAACAGCAATCACCTTGATACTACATCACTAGTGCCCTCGATCACTTATTGCTTATTGATATCCCATGACCACTACAAGTGGTAAGTACCGAATCCACACTTGGTGCTCCTTGCCATGTATTGACTGATGAGTACTCCTCACGGCTTGTCTCATTAATTGCTTTCTCTTCTTTTTCTCGACATCCACAACAGTGCCCGGCTGGGTCACTTGTTAGTGAGTAAACCTTTTCCATTTTTTCACCGTGCATGGGTGAATATATGATAAAATTCAGGTAATTTGGTCCCTCCTTTCCACATACAAATTTGTATTTGATATAACTAGTTGTCGTACAGTCTACTCACAGCCCCTTCATACTTTTAATTTTTAGATGTCCTTCATTGTCCTGTCCTGACGAGACCCACATCTTTAAGGGTCGAAACGCCGTCGACGCCATAAGGAATCGAACCCTAAACAAAGTGTCTACGATTGTGTAGAATCACTTTTTATAATTATATTATCTTCCGTTGGTCTTTTCCTTTTCATATATCCATTTAAAACCACTGTGCCTTGAGAGAATTTATGCTTTATGTATTGTTAGTTTGGTTTTATTGTTACACTTGGGACACACTGCACTTTTGTACTGCCTTTGTTTTTGTTTTTGTATGTAATGTACTGTATGACAAATTTCAACAAAATTCTTATTATGAAGTAAAAAACGAGAGAAATATATATAATTGTACGTACATTTCTTTTTGCCATCTTCATCAATCCTCAGTATGAATGTTTAATGCCATTGAGCTATTTAAATAATTCATATCATACACAACGAGGGCCAGGCGTACTAGTCTAGTTCTTGATGAACAATGTTTCTTTGCAATGGCGCCCGCCACTTGTTTGTGATTCAGTAACATTTTAGACAAGTGTTGCTTCCATTGCATACTTTCAGATAGCCTGATTCCCAAGTAATCAAAGTTCTGAACTCTTTCTAATGGGACTTCATTCAGAGTAAGCTTGCACCTAATTGATTTACACAGGTTGCAAGCCACGAATTTGGTTTTGGAAGTATTAATTGTCAAACCATGAGATGAACAGAACATTTGAAACCTATTTAATAATCTTTGGAGTCCTACAGGAGTCTCATATATAAGGAGGGTGTTGTCGGCGAAAAGCAAAGTTGGTATCTTTTCGCCAGCCAGGGAAGGTGCATCAGCAGGTTCTTTGTCTAAAAAAGCGACCACCCCATTTATATATAGTGAAAATAAAGTTGGGGCTATTACACATCCCTGGCGTACCCCTCTGTTGACGTAGATCCCGTCAGTACATTGACCCTGTGTTCCCCATCTGATACGTGCAAAATTACCTATATGCAGCTTGGTCAGAAAATTCAGTATCTGGGGGTGAATACCAAGATCATGCAGGGTTTTCCACAGTTTGTCTCTGGGGACAAGATCAAAGGCAGTCTTTAGATCGATAAATGCGAAGTAAAGATTGCCTTTGCCAATTAGAACAGTTTTCGAGTAGATTATGAGTCTAAAAACTTGATCCACTGTGCCTGTCTTCGTTCTAAAACCAGCCTGGAATTTCAAGAGGATATGCCCCTCATTGACCCAGGCCAAGATTCGTTGAAGGAGGACCCTGCCAACCACCTTTTGGATAACATCAATCAGGCTAATAGGCCTGTAGTTGGCTGGGCCCTCCCTACAGCCCTCCTTAAAGATGGGAACGACCTCGGCCCCTTCCAGGAGTCAGGAACCGCTGCTCCCCTGAGAATGTGGTTCATAAGTGATGCAATAAATGTTGCCCAGATTTTAGGAGCTAAAAGAATCAGACCCCAGGGAGGCCATCAGGCCCGGGGGCCTTACCCGGAGTAATCCTCCCAATTGCCTCTTCTACATAAATATCTCAAAACAGATAAAAAAGCTATTAAAACCATTAAATAGCTGTTAGTCAATATATAAATAAATATATACATATTCCTATTTTCATTTCCCTGATGTAAAAGTCATCTAAAATTGTCATAGAATAAATAGGTTCATAAAACTGTGTATCAAAAGTAAAAAGTTAAAAATTGCTGTATGTTATTCCCATGTATTCCATAGATCTGTACCAAACTTTCTCATGTCAAACAAGTGTGCAAATCCTCTGTGGCATTCAACCCCTGGGGATGTTTGGAATCTAGCTGTGATATATATCTGGTTTCCAGCTTTCTTTTTTTTTTTTTTCTTTTTTTTGAAAACCTTTATTTATAAATGCACAATACACAGCGTCTGCCTACAACCCCGCGGGGCCGGCCGCTATGACATATACGGATAGTTGAAAAGGAAATTTGGAGACAGTACGTTGTTAAAGCAATCTCTCGAGTCTACATTGTGACATGGAATATAGCACCATTTCAAATAGGATAAAAAAGGTTTAATTTTATGATTTTGTTGAAAGGAACAACAACACACAAACACATGGTATCATACTGGCAAGGGTCGCAGGAGGGGGGGGAAGGGGGGAAAGAGCGCTAATAAATAAAGGAACACATATGGCGAGGGGGGGCGAGCACGAGTGAGAAAGCAAGAGCAATACTGACAATTGGAAACGGAACGTCAATCATGGAGAAGAGGAGCCTCATAGTCAAGTGGAGGGGAGCAAATATCTCCGCGGTACGAATTTCACTGAGCCCAGACCCTGGACCACTTCCTGGGACGCCCCCGCGCCTCGTATACAGTTTTTTCTCGGAACATGCACCAGTCCATGTTCTCTTTCCAGGCACTGAGCAATGGTAATCTAGGGGAGCCCCAGAGCTGCGCTATATCTCTCTTTGCGACCATGTTGCCCAGAGTAACCCAAAGCGTCTGGGCAGCATTGCAATCCGAAGGTTCCCACACATTAAGCAGGCAACGTCGTGCTTCGGGAAGGAGGGGGATCCCGGTGACACGGCCCATAACGTCATGCACTCTAGACCAAAAGGCCGCAATCATCGGGCATTCCCACAGAACATGAAGGAAGGTACCATCCATACCGCATCCACGCCTGCACCGTGCATCCGAAACCAAACCCATTCGTACCAGACGCATTCCGGTCAGATACACACGGTGGAGGATCTTCAGCTGGACAAAACGAAGCCGAGCCGGGATAGCCACCTCCTTAGGGGAAGATACAGCTGACTGCCAGTCCTCGTCGTCGAGTTCGAGCCCGTCAGCCGTCCAGGAAGCACGAAGTTTCTCAAGTTGGTCAGCCCTGTTGTTGACAAGCTTTTTATATATTAAGGAAATAGTGCTATCGGGGACATGGCCATCTAGAACACGATCCTCCAAAGGGGAGGACTGCGGGATATCGGTACCAGAGGGAAAGACGGAGGACAAGGCATGTCGAACCTGCATATACCGGAAGTGCTCCCTATCATCGAGCGGGTATTCCAGTTTCAATACCTCGAAGGATTTCACAGCGCCCCGTGCCCACAGATCCTCCACCTTACTGATCCCAATCATGTCCCACTTCTCAAATCCTTTCATCTTCCACAGATTACCCAACCGATCCGAGTCATACAGTGGCGTCATACGCGTCAGCCTACCACCCCAGCCCGTGGCCACAGTAGCATCTCTCCATGCCCGCACTGCACACTTCGTCGGGCCTGTAAGGAGCCGAAAGGGCGACTTTGAGTACAGAGCCCTATTAAAGTTGCCACCGGGCAGTAATAATTTATCCAAAGCAAAGGCGGGGGCAGGTTCCGAAGAGTACGTCGCATGGTTGATAGCGCTCAGGTGTGAGGCCAAGTAATAGCGTCTAATATCCGGCAACGCAATACCACCATCATACCATGAGAGGGTGAGCTTGGACAAAGCAATACGGGCACGACCATCCCAAATCAATTGTCGCTGTAAACTCTCAACCTCACGGAAGTAGCGAGCAGGGACAGGATCGAAAAAATTCTGCAGGGCGTAAAGAAATCGGGGGAGCGACATCATTTTGAAAAGCGCCGCTCGGCCCAGTGGGGATAGGGGCAATTCACGCCACCGTCGCACGTCCTGCTTGAGTCTGCGGAGCGGAGCATACAAGTTCCGCTCATAGCGGACCGAAGAGACGGTAGAGACATAGATCCCCAAGTATTTGAAGCCGTCAGTCGCTACCAATATGGGGAACCTGCGAGGCAGAGGTGGCAACGCCCCGGCTATAACGTAAACACAGGACTTGGTCCAGTTAATGACTAACCCGGAGTTCTTACCAAAGGAGGTAAGAACGTCGAAGAGGACGTTGAGCGACTTTTGGGGGGAAGTAAGATAGAGAAGGATGTCATCAGCGTACAAGGAGACACGATCCTCAAGATCTGGAGACCATCGGATCCCCTTAATAGAGGGTTCCCACCGAAGCCAAGCAGCAAGGGGTTCAAGCGCCAATGCGAATAGAAGGGGAGAGAGGACAGCCCTGACGAGTGCCACGGCCTAATGGGAAGGGGTCAGAGCATCTACCATTCACCACAACCTGAGCCAATGGTCGTTCGTAAAGGAGCCTGACCCATGCGATGAAGTTAGGACCAAAGCCAAACTTAGTGAGAGCTGCCCAGAGATAGGGCCATTCGATAGTGTCGAAAGCCATAGTGGCGTCCAAAGAGGCGACCACTGCCGGCTCGGCGAGAATTGGAGCCCTCGCGAGAACACTGTGGAGCCTACGCAGATTAAGGGCCGTGTTCCTGTGCGGGATAAAACCGGATTGATCTGGATGGATCAAGTCGCAAATCACCTTAAGCAACCGATTGGCCAGAACCTTAGCAAGGATTTTGGGTTCCGCGTTTAGCAGAGAGATGGGGCGGTAGGAGGTGCAGCGGTCACGAGGCTTGCCATCCTTATAAATGACCACTATGGTAGCTAGGCGCTGCTCGAGGGGGAGGCTTCCAGCCTCAACCGCCTCGAGAAACATGTTGCGCAGATGGGCGGCCATCTTGTCCGGACAGAGTTTGTAAAGTTCAATGGGCAACCCATTTGGGCCCATCGCCTTTCCCGAGCGTAAAGATCGGATAGCAAGAGCAATCTCATCGACGGTAAAGGGGGCCTCCAGGACAAGACCATCTTCCTCCGAAACAGTAGGCAGGGCTATATCTCGCAGTAGCAGCCTGGAATCAGCCTCATCCCGATCACTAACCGGAGTATAAACCTTACGGAAGTGGTCCACAAAACAATCAACAATTTCACCAGGGTCGGAGACACTCTCACCGGATTCGCGAACAATAACAGGCACAACACGACTCGCTCGTTCAGCCTTATCCAGCCATGCCAGGAGCTTGCTAGCTTTGTCACCCACATCATACAGTCGGCCTAGTTGATTCGCTCGCATCAACTTAGCAGCATCAGTGACACAAGCTTTGTAGTCAGCCTGTTTCAGTTCCAGAGTGTGCAACAAAGCAGGCGTGTCATCCCCACCCAGCTCACTTTCAAGCGCAGTGATCTCAGTTTCAAGGGCCAGAACAGCCTCCCTCTTTACCCTACGCTCAGCAGCAATGAGTGATAGAGCGGAACCCCTGATAACCGTCTTGAAGGCCTCCCAAAGGACAGTAGGGGAGGTGACCGAGCCCACATTCTCATCGAAGTAACAATCAATTGCCTTCACCAGATCTGAGCGGAGCCGGGGGCTTCGGAAATGCCAGGGAGGGACCGGGGGGATCCTGTTACCAAGTAGACCACCCACCAAAATCTTAACCATTAAGGGAGAATGGTCCGAGATACCCCTGGGAAGATGTCGTACCTCCCGGACAGTGGACAGGGTGGAAGCTAACATAAAAAAATAATCTATACGAGAGAGGCTGCCATGTGCACCAGAGTGAAAAGTATACTGCAGGAGTGAAGGGTGTAGTGAGCGCCAAACATCCACCAGGCCAAAAGTATCAGCCATCTCATTGAGCCACATCTGGGATGGCGGCAGGACTCTGGGGGGAAGCCGATCACATTCACCAGACATAACAGAGTTGAAGTCCCCGCCCATGATCAACAATCCATCAGAAAGGCCAAGAAGAGTCCTGCCAAGATCGGCATAGGTGGTAGCCTGCAGCCCCGGGGGAATGTAAACAACAACCAGCACAATTCGTTTTCCCTCCCACCTCCCGGAGACAGCAGCATACCGCCCGCGGTCGTCAAGTATAACTTCGTCAATAGGAAGAGCTAGGGAGGACTTCACCATGATACCCACTCCCCGGGACCCAGAGGTGAAACCAGCATGTGCGACCAGGCGGTAACCCCGGCGGTCGAGGGCCTTACAAGCATTACCGATTAAGTGGGTCTCCTGAAGGAACACAACATCAGGGGCATGGCGCCTCAAAAATTGTAATACAATGCCCCGCTTGATCCTGTCACCCAACCCGTTGACGTTCCAAGAAAGAACCCGTATTTCACCCCCCCCCATTGCGGCAAAGGCAATCCACCCCAACCCCCCTCCACAACCCCAAGTTCGGAATAATTGCAATCAGTGAAATACCATGAAAAATGAAACATAACAAACAAAACGAAACACAACCAAGTCCCCAGGAACCAGTCCCCAAACAGAAACCCGTTACAACACCCCCCACCCTGCACCCCTGCTGACTAAAAAGCCACCCCCAACTGCAGTGTGCCTGTCGCCCCATCTGATCTACACAAAGAACCCCCCGAGGAGGAAGGGAGAAATCACCCGTTCCCGCACCGCCACGGGCATAAACATAGAGCATACAGTTAATTTACTCTGTATAGTACGTAGTCTCAATTCGGACCTCCAGGGGCCCATATTATTCCTGGGCCGTTGCACCACCTTCCGCACCGCCAGGGCCACCGCTCTCAGAGTCATCTGTCGGCAACGAGTCCAACCAGTCGGCAGCACGCTCCGGCTGATCAAAAAAGTAGGCACGTTCTCTGAACTCAATCCGCAGTCGGGCAGGAAACAACATGGCATACTTCAATCCCCGGTCCCTCAGGCGACGCTTCACTCCGAGGAACCCAGATCGTTGTCGCTGCACTTGGGGAGTGAAATCAGGATAGATGGAGATAGAGTTATTGTCATATTTCAACGGGCCGTGTTTATGGGCGGCCTGCAGGATAGCGTCTCTGTCTCGATAGTGAAATAGTCTTGCAATGATAGGCCTCGGCGGGCCTCCTGGTTTCACTTGTCCTCCTGGGAAACGATAGGCGCGCTCTACGGCAAAGAACTTACTGAGTCCAACCGGAGCAAGTTTAGCAACGATAAGTTCTTCGACCAATAAATCGATCGAGGCAGCACCATCACTTTCCGGCACTCCAACTAGGCGTATGTTGTTCCGCCTGGCCCTGTTGTCGTAGTCCTCCATACGTTTGAGCAGCAGATCATGCGAGGAGCGCAGATTCCCAATCTCAGATTGCGCCTCCGCCATGTCCGTCACCAGGCTCGACGCCTTCAGGTCTAGTGCCTTCACCCTCTCGTTCGTTTTGGCTAGATCGGCTCGAATAAGAGTAACATCCACAACCACCGTGTCTATCTTGGACACGATGGCTTCGTATTGCTGACTCATATCGGCCTTAAGTCCAGAGATGGCAGCCAATAGGTCTTGAAGCGACACTTCAGAGGAAGACGACATGTCCGTTTGAGGTCCTTCAGCGCCCACACTGGTGACACCGGGGGAGCCTCTCGGCTGGGTGTAGCGTTCGATCATATTGGACTGGATCGACCCCCCCCAAGTTACAGTCTTCCTGCGTTTTTCCGCCTCAGGTTTTGTCGCCAAGTTGCAGAAAGTGGCGGCCGAGGACCCAAAGGAGGCAGTGGGGCGGAGAAAAGTCCAGAAACTCCGGAGCGTAGTTCGAAGAGGGAATACCGCAGGCCTCCTTGCCAGCCCAAGGATGGAAAGTGTGCACTGTGAGGGCAGCAGGCGAAGACAGAGAGTAGGAGGAGACAGAGACAATGAGGCCGGAAACCGAAAGTGAAAGTGGTACACCACCGGTGGGCCAGATGCCAGGCAGCCGTTGTTGTTGCATTACAGCTCGGCCATAGTAGGCAGCCGAGACCCCGGTTGCGTCCGTGGGCAGGCCAGAAAGTTGCAGACGACAGAAAAATGGTCCACGAGGTCCGATTTCGACCAAAAAAGGAACGTCAGCATCCGTGAGAGTAGCACTTCAAAAGCCCGTCGAAGTGATCAGGATAATTGTAGGATAGATAAAGAAGGGCGGCGCGGGTCTCAGGAGCTCTCTGCTCACGCGACCATCTTGGATGCCCGCGTAGCTCCTCCTCCGGTTTCCAGCTTTCTTAATTTGTTTTCTCGATCACCTCCTCTGCTGCTGGGGGGGGGGCTGCGTCTATTACATAGTACGTCAGGTTTGAGTTGTTAGATTCATGTTTTTCCCTGAAGTGACGCGCCACAGGATAAGTGATGTCCTGATTTGTGATAGCTCTTAGATGTTGCAACACTCGCTTGTGTACCGGCAATTTTGTGCTGCCTATGTATTGTAGGCCACAAGGAAACAACAGTACATAGACAGCAAATTCTGTTTTGCATGTTAACAGTTTGAAGATCTTACAGACTTTTTCACTAAACGGTGTATGGTAAGTATTCTTGTTAATGCCATGGGAACATGCTTTGCATGTTTTGCATCTATAGGACCCTTTATTTGATTGTAACCAGCTACTGTTATCCATGACCTCTGGGCTTGTTTTTACCAAAATGTCTCTCATAGATGGTTCTTTGTTGTAGGTGATGGACACCCTCAGCTGTAGCAGGGGTCCAATCACCGGGTCATTCCGCACCAGAGGCCAATTATGCTGGATAATTGTGTTCAGTGACTTCTGTTTACTGTGTTTCATAACCAATCTAAAATCCTCCCTGCCTTGATCCCTTGCATTGCCTTTGGTGGTAACATAGATATTTGGATCCTTCATTTTTTCTTGTAATGCTTCATCTCTTGTCAACAACATGGATTTAGTTATGGCCTTTTCTATTACCTCGACAGAGTAACCTCTCTGTTCAAATCGTACTCTACTCTCCTGTTGTGCTGCCCTCAGATCTTCACTGTTGCTACATATGGATCGTAGATGCAGCATTTCCCCATAGGGAATGCTATTGATGAGGTGTTTAGGGTGCGAAATACTCACATGGAGAGTAGAGTTGCCTGTTGTTTTCTTCCTAAATGGACAGGTTTCGATTTTATTGTTGTTGATTTATATCCGAGTGTCTAAACATTTGACACTGGTTATGCTGATCGTCACAGTGAAATACAGAATAATGCTGTTGGAATTAATACTTTCTACAAATTTGTTGGCTTGTTCCAATGTTCCCTCCCACCCCACGAACAAGTCATCAATGTAGCGTAACCACTTTTTAACATTATTTTTCATACGTTAACTATGTTTGTCCGTGAGGACCAGCTCCTCCCACTAGCCCATATGTAGGCAGGCATAACTGGGTGAGAAGCTGGCCCCCATGGCTACGCCTCTGGTTTGCTTATACAATTGACTGTTGAACATAAAAATGTTGTTAAATAAACAAAATCTAATCATTTCAATGAACATATTACTGTGCTCCTTGTAATGCACAGACCTGCGAGCCATATAATATTCAATTGATGCAATAACCTCAGTGTGTTCAATGCTTGTGTACAATGCGGTTACATCTAAGGCAATTAAAAGAAAATCCTCCTGCCAAACAAACTCGGAAATCTTCCTTAACACCTTGGCTGCTTGAGATATTCCCCTGCTGTGCTGAAGGACAATAGAAACGGGTGTGGTCATGACGAGCTCAGCTCGTCATCAGCACACGAGCACTGTGCCTCATGACGAGCTGAGCTCGTCATGAGCATGTAAGGAGTTAAAAAGTCACTGGTGTCTTTGACATACGATATTAGGTACTGTACAAAACCTTGCAAAAAACAATCAATATATTTTGTGGTATGTTCCAATAATCCCTCCCTGGCAGAGATGATAGGTCGCCCTGGAGGGTTCATGGCATTCCTATGGACTTTTGGGATAAAATACATCGTAGGTGTTGTAGGATTGTCGTTTTATAGATATTTGTATTCATCAATGCTTATTAGATTTGCACTTTTCCATCTAGAGAGTTTGGTATAGAACTCCTTGTACGTGGCTTTCAGATTAACTGTATTGATGCGATTATAGCAATTCTATTATTTAACTGGTTGAAGGCTTCTTTGTTGTAGCTTGCTAGTGGCCAAATCACTATATTTCAACCCTTGTGGCTGTTACGGATAACAATATTTTTGTCTTTCTGCAATTTGGTAACCACATTTCTGTACTGTTGATTTGTTTTGTTAGAGTTTTTTTCTTCTTTCAGTTGTACAGTTTTATTCAATGTTTTGACTTGCGATTTTACTGTCTCGTGAAAGACATCAATAGAGTCCCTCACAGAGATAGGATTAAATGAGGACCTGGGTTTGAATGGAGTGGGTTGTCTTGAGGTGTTTACATCATTAGAAACATTATTGTTGGATACCATATTATTTTGACTGGACTGTCCCACATTTTCATCACATATATAAAAATATATATTAACTACTGGTTGCCAGTAGGTAGTTATAGTTAGGACCTAGTTTCCATAGGAAAAGCGTTTTTTCCCCCAATAACTTTGGCTCTTGTTGACGGATTTTTGCAAAATTTTTAAAACTAGTGGCCCGCTCCGGTCAGCTCCTGTCTGGAAAGTTTGGTGGTGATTCGTCAAGCGGGGGCCGAGAAAAAAGGGGGGTCCAAAAGCGCGTTTTCCCCATGATATGAACGGAATGACACCAAATTTGGCAAACAGGTAGAACTTGGTTCAGAAAGATCTCTTTTTGATAAATGTTGTAAATCGGTTCAGTAGTTCCTGAGAAATTAGAAAAAGAAAAAGTTTTGATATCCAGGGCAGTGGTGGGTTCGCGAACCCTCCTGACCACGAGCTTCATTCTAATTGGCTGCCAACACTCCACCCAGAAAGTGTTGGCAGCCATCTTGTGACTAGGTAGAACCAAGTCACAAGAAAATAGTAGAAAAAACAATAAACAAGAAAGGGGGCAGGGTAGAAACATCCTGCACCCCTAGGCCTGCTCAGGGGTCCAGCAAGGACCCCAAGGGCCAAAAAGCATTTTCTTTTCATAAGTTTGGCTGAAATAGCAATGGGGTCGAGAATCCAGCCGAAATTATTTAAAAAAATGATTTGCGGGCTCCCGCGCTTCTTTTAAAAAAGCCCTCGGGTGGGCTGGGTCCTGAGGTAACTGCCAATGTATTAGCGGGAGCATGCGGGGGCACCGGCCGGCTCGGGGACCACCACCTCCCAGGGGCAGTGAAAAAAAATGCGTGGGGGGGTCCCAATCCCCCTAAGCTGGCTCGGGGACCGCCACCTCCCTAGTTGGACCCCAGGGACGCTCAGGATTCAAGGGAACCTAATCCCCCAACTTAGAACGAGCCAGGGGGCGCGTTTGCAGAGTGCTGCAGGGAGGGGGTGGAGATGTCATCAGTGATGTCACTGACCATGTCATGAATGATGTAATATGTGTAATAAGGTCTTTACCTTGTTTTCCTCACCGTGGAGTGGTGAGCAGGAACATTATTGCATATATATGAAAGAAGCATATAGACATCTTGACGATAAAGAATGCTACACCAGAATGGATATGAAGTCTGTGAATAAAATCCACTGACAATATAAAAATGAGCTTAATCAATGGAAACGCGATGGCCTAATCACTAAGGATGAACATAACTTTTTGTGGAAAGAACATCCAACCATACCCAACATCTACTTCATCCCCAAGGTCCACAAAAAGGTATTACCTACACCTGGGCGACCTATAGTGTCTTCCATTAACAGCATGTTTGAAAATACCACCAAATACATTGACCACTACCTACAGGATTTTGTGACAGCGTTACCTGCCTATATTAAGGACACTACAGAATTCCTTTTCTTGCTGAACCAATGCAAATGGTCTGAGGAACTGTTGTTCATAACTATGGACATTGCAACGCTCTATACGAGCATTGACCATGCTGTTGGACGTAGAGCAGTAAAATTCTATTTAAGCAAAAGACCCATTGAAATGTACAATCACAATTGTATGATACTTAAGATGATTGATAAATGTTTGAACAACAACGTTTTTTTGTTTAACAACTCCTTGTTTAAACAGCTTAGAGGAGTGGCAATGGGGGCATGTTTCTCCCCCAGCTACGCGGGGCTCCACGTAGGCTGGTGGGAGGAACATGTCCTCAGGGTCCGTTTTGCTTCAATCTGCTCAAACCACATCTTAAAATATTGGAGGTATATTGACGATGTGTTTATCATATGGCAGGGCTCCACACAAGAAGCAGTGAATTTTGTCAATAACATCAATGACAATAAATTCAATCTTAAGTTCACAGCCAGCATGAGTAGAACAGAGGCAGATTTTCTTGATGTACATGTGGCAATTGAAAATAATGAGATAACAACTAGTATTTTCAGAAAGAGCACATCTGGAAACACGATCCTTCATGCTGGAAGCTTCCACCCCAAACACACAATTGCCAGCATACCTTACAGTGAGTTTTTACGAATTCATCGTACTTGCAGCTCTCCCATACTTAGAGATAAACAGCAAAAGGATGCTAAGTGCAGACTTATAGCTAGGGGTTATCTATCACCTATGTTAGACACTGCCTTGAGAAAAGTCAACTCTTTGAACCGTCTAGACCTCCTTAACCCAGACAGGAAAAACACAGATATCTAACCTGACAACATGGTCTCCAACCAAATCAGACTTATCACCGGGTACAGCAGGCAGGCTAAACAAATCAGCCAAATTGTCAGACGTGAATGGCCCATCATTATGACCGATTTAGTTTTGAAGGAGATTATGCCTAAAGCCCCGACTATTACCTTCAGACGCGCATTTTCAACGCGCAATGAATTAGTCACCAGCAGCCCTGAGATTAGCAAAGGGAAGAACTGGCTATCCCCTAAACACGGTTTTTAAAGTGCAGTTCCTGCCGAGCCTGCACTTTTGGGGTTAATACTACAATATACAACACCCTTTCGAAAAAACTCCGGTCCCACTTAGGGCCCATTTCACGTGTCGTACTGAAAATGCGGTATATGTGCTACAGTGCACTTGCAATCTAATGTACGTGGGCAGTACGAAACATCCGGCTCACGTTCGCATTCTGCAGCATATAAGGGCGATTGTCAACACGGATTTAACATACCCCGTAGCCGGACACTTTGCCACCACTCATGACAAAGACTTAACCAACTTGCAGTACTTTGTTATTGATGCAGTAGAGCAGTCGAAAAGGGGAGGTGATATAGAGAAGAGATTACGCCAGTTAGAGTCCAAGTATATCATTAAACTTAATAGTAAGACTCCTGGGGGCCTTAACATGGGAGAAGATCTCAGCAATTTTCTCTAAATCGGGAATGTAGGATATTGAACTCCAGGCTTGGAGTTCATATCAAGGACAGTATTGACCTCACATTATGACATACATTTATATATAACTCCCCACCCTCTGAGGGCAGGTTAATTAGATTATGAATCAAGATGTATTGTTAAACATTTGATGTTTTTTAATGACAATTGTATTCATTTTTTATCACACCGTGCACTTTTCTCACTTCTTGTTATGTAATTTGATAGGAAGTGTCTTCTTTCTCTGCAAGCGTCTCAATAATGATGTTCTCCACCATGCCTACTTGTCCAAACCAACACAACATATTGATTGTGCCAAAACTCGCATATTATAGTTATACTCCACGGGTACTACAAACGCATTGGTGCACAGTGATAGCTTCATGCATAATGTATGTAAACCCTACATTGGATGGACACATGAGAATCAACATATCAATATTTCTCTGCAATTTTTGCACCGCTCAGGACTGTCCCATAGACAGATTTACCCTGTTTACATTTTGCACTATGCACTTTATCCATATTGTATGGTTAAATTTGCACAAGTCTCATGTTTACATTTTGAAGCACATCCGCACTTTATTATTGTAATGTTGCACTAACCAACGGCATATTTTACCACTGTAGACATTGCAGTTTCAACGTATTTGTACAGTATAATTGCTTTTATATATATTTCTTTGTGGGACTAACTGCAAGAAAATGGCTTTTTCATCCATGCCAGTGAACGGACAAATGAAACCGTGTTCTCATTGTATTTTTATTAATTCCATCGTCTGGGTAATATTTTACATACATTTCTGTGCATCTTTTGCCCGCACTATCAATTACCGGATTAATGCTATGTACATAAAGCAGTTTTTAACGTTTATATGATCTATGATCTTTCTACGTTTATTCTGGTATATCCAAATTGTCAAATAGTGTGATGTTTATAATGTGATTACATCGGGCAATGGTGTATATATCGTTCCAATATGGCGGGACCTTTTGTATGCACTCAGTGAAGCATTTGACAGCATGAGTCCATTGTTTATGTTGATTACCAAACAGCGAGATTGGCGCGCATTTGTAATACTGTGTATATTTAAAATGGTGGAGTAACTATGGCTAATTGTCAGTGAGCAAGGGCACAGCCGGTGCCCGAAACGCGTTTGACGAGGCTTTGCACCCTGCATGTACGAATAAATTTCAACACGTGAAATTACCTGAAGTCTGGCTGTGGCGTTATTTGGTGTCCCGTTTTCTTGTCCGCACGGAAAATGCTTTACGTGACAGGCTGGAGTTCATATATATATATATATATATATATATATATATATATTACCTACTGGCGATAGCCAGTAGGTATATATAGTTAGGATTTTTTCTCTATGGAACTTTTGAAAATTCTATGTCTAATAACTTTGGCGTTTGTGGACGGAATCGGCTGAAAATTTCAGGATAATGGCACATTTTGTTTCTGAGCAGCCCCTGAAAATGTGGGGGGTTCCGTCAAGGGGGGGCCGAGAAAAAAGGGGGGTCCCAAAACACGTTTTTCCCATTCATTTTTCCATAGGGCGTTTGGCCTCACTTTTAGCTCGAACAGCTGAATGGATTTGCACGAAACTTGGCAAAATTGTAGGGACTGTTAGCCCGATGTGCCTTTGCTGGGTCTCAATATATGTGCTCCAGTGGATTTTGAGAAATTAACGTTTAAAAAAACAGATATATCTGTGACAGCGTACCGGATAGCGCACCAGTTCGCATACTTTTCGCGTAACGGAGCTTTGCGAAGCGAAGCTGATTGGCTCTCCGGTGTCTGTCAACATTCTAAACAGTCCGGAGCGGCCGCCATCTTGTCTCTCGGTAGGATCGAGAGACAAGAGGAGGCCAAACCGAAGGGGGAAATTAAGGAAAGGGGGCAAGGTAGACCCCTTCTGACCCCCGAGGATTTTTTGTCGTAGAGGCGCAAATCGGTACGTGAACCGGGCAGCTAACCGGGCAGCTAACCGGCAGCGTAACGGGAGTCTGAGGAGAAGCTGATTGGCTGTCAACATTGTAAACAGTCTGGAGTGGCCGCCATCTTGTCTCTCGGTAGGATCGAGAGACAAGAGGTGGTGAAAAACGAAGGGGGAAATGAAGGAAAGGGGGCAAGGTAGACCCCTCCTGACCCCCTAGAGTTGATGAGGGGGATATTAAAGTGCCCCACGGGGCAAAAAAAAAAAAAATGCAATTTTTCGCCGTAGAGGCGCGTCCCGGTACGCGAACCGGGCAGCTAACTGGGCAGCTAACCGGCAGCGTAACGGGAGTCTGAGGAGAAGCTGATTGGCTGTCAACATTGTAAACAGTCCGGAGCGGCCGCCATCTTGTCTCTCGGTAGGATCGAGAGACAAGAGGTGGTGAAAAACAAAGGGGGAAATGAAGGAAAGGGGGCAAGGTAGACCCCTCCTGACCCCCTAGGATTGATGAGGGGGATATTAAAGTGCCCAGCGGGGCAAAAGAAAAAAGAATGCGATTTTTCGCGGTAGAGGCGCTTCCCGGTACGCCAACCGGGCAGCTAACCGGCAGCGTAACGGGAGTCCGACATCTTGTGTTTTTGGAGCGTCCGGTTTGCGTACCGGGTAGCGTTCTGGTAAGCGTAACAAGGGGAAAACCAAGAGAAACCGTAAAATAAAATTTAAAGGAATAGATTTCCACCAAACTTGGCAAAATTGTAGGGACTGTTTGTTTGATGTGCCTTTGCAAGGCCTCAAGATATGTGCACGTGTGGATTTTGTCTAATTAAGGTTAAAAAAATATATATATATCTGTAAGCGTGCTCTGGCGCGCTTACGTTACGGGTTTTGTTTGCGCTGCAGGGACGATACGTCACGTTTATGCGACGTGTCATGAGGCGTCTCAAGTGGCTACGTGATACGTCACGTACTAAAGAATATATTTTACAGCTATAGATATTAGCTTTTAAAAAACCAATGAAATTCACTGAAAAAACCATAGGTTATAGACCATATATAGTTAGGAATTTGCATTTACAAAACCTTGAAAATTCACTGAAAAAACCATTGGTTATAGACCATATATAGTTAGGGATTAGCATTTACAAAACCTTAATTTACTCGCACAAAACCATAGAAATTTGCATATATAGTTAGTTGCAATAACTATATATCGCGCACCCGCAATCCACTGCTGATGATGTCACATATTACATCATTCATGACATGGTCAGTGACATCACTGATGACATCAAAGAAAAGGTTTTTAACTCAGTTCTGGATGGGTGCACTGCCAGTTTATACGCATACAATTCTGTTTATTGTAGATATCTTAGGTGCTATTCGGCGAGTGGACCAACCTAAACCACTCCCTAGAGTAGAGACAACTACTGCTAATACTTTACAATTTGCCGGAGCACTCTCATGTGAGTATACAGATTGTTCGGTAACAATTTACATAAATCTCAACACCAATTATGACAGAAGTACAAGAAATCCAAAAGATGAGTGAATCTTGGAGTCTTTAATGGAGATTACAGCCAGCCGACACGTGTTTCATCGCCTTCGCGATTCATCAGGGCTAGAAGGCCGTATCGACGTCAAAAAAGGTCGCTTAGCTGGTGATAGTTCCGACCCAGCCGGGCCCGTGACCTATGAAAGCTGGTTCGAGTGCGTCCAGCAACAGTCTAAAATCTTGTTTATGAATAATAAATCAGGGCGTATTATAATGTACTCGGAGGCGACCCAATATAGTTGTTTACGTATGCGTTTGTTTCATCAGACAAGTACTCTCTTTCTCAGAATTATGGCGGTATCAATTTCGGTTTCAAAATATGTACTGCACGGAGCCGTGTGTTGGCTCTTGCAGCGCGTTCGGCGGGTGCGCCTCCTCCGAGTTCAGTTCCTGTTTGGACCTAGCCCTGATGAATCGCGAAGGCGATGAAACACGTGTCGGCTGGCTGTAATCTCCATTAAAGACTCCAAGATTCACTCATCTTTTGGATTTCTTGTACTTCTGTCATAATTGGTGTTGAGATTTATGTAAATTGTTACCGAACAATCTGTATACTCACATGAGAGTGCTCCGGCAAATTGTAAAGTATCACTGATGACATCACTGATGACATCTCAAATGACATCACTGATGACATCACTGATGACAACATCCAGTGACTGTATGTTTCTGTAAAGTTAAAATATGTCTTACATATTGAAGAATGAGTGGATGTATAAGTGTCTGGATGAAGGATTTAGTAGGTGCATGACTGACTGTATGAGTGAGTGATTAAATGTGTCTCACTGAGTGCATGGATTAGTGACTAAACTGTCTTAATTTGTGCATCATTATGTCTGTTGTTCTGTAAACTGCTGCTTGTGTTGATCAGTAGCTATATGAGTAACTATTTGGGTTATTGATTGGTTGCCCAAGTATTTGTATGGGAGACTGAGTGTGTGTGTGTGGGTGGCTGGGAGGTGTGTGACTCTGTGCATAGATGTGTGAGCAGTTGATTCACTAGATGTATGGGTTCAAAAGTGCATGTGGAAACAGCTGTATGGGCGGTTGACTGTGTGCATGAGTGTATTGGTGAGTGAATGGATTTCTCAGTGCTACATGTCAAAGTAAGTACATATGTAAAACACAGTACATGTGAGAGTTGACATATAAATAACTGTGCATAAGAGCCAGTGAATGTGTGAGTGGCTGTATGGATCATTGTGAACATGTATCAGGGATTGTATAGGAGAGTAAATATGTGTTAGTATATGTTTGAATAAGTAAGGTGTGTATAACTGTATAGTTGAGGAAATGGAGGTGTGATTGATTCTTTGCATGACTGACTAGGTGTGTGAGTAACTCCATGGATGAGTGACAGTCTGTGAGTGTCTGTTTATACTGATTGTATCTAAGGTTATATTAGAGTCTGAAGATGTTCATTGTATTATCACATAAATGATATCATCAGTGATGTGATCAGTAATGTCAAATGAGATGTCATCAGTGATGTCATCAGTGATGTCATTTGAGATGTCATCAGTGATGTCATCAGTGATGTCATTTGAGATGTCATCAGTGATGTCATCAGTGATGTCACTGACCATGTCATGAATGATGTAATATGTGACATCATCAGCAGTGGATTGCGGGTGCGCGATATATAGTTATTGCAACTAACTATATATGCAAATTGCTATGGTTTTGTGCGAGTAAATTAAGGTTTTGTAAATGCTAATCCCTAACTATATATGGTCTATAACCAATGGTTTTTTCAGTGAATATATATATATATATATATAACAAAATCGTTATTCACAACCACCATTCTTTTCAGAAGAATAACGCGAGTAAGCTCAGGATTTGTGCTGATTCTTCAGTGATTTATTGTGCAAGTGTTTCGCCAGCCATCCGTATATATATGTGTGTAGAAAAGACTAAAAACTTGGCTTTTTCATCTATAAGAGCAGCCACTGCTTTCTCCACATCTCTTGTTCCTCTTTGACTACGTGTTGCACTGTTTACCCTTTGTTTTGTCTGAATAGCAGTCTCAGCGCGGGGACACACCAGCTTGAGTAACCAGGCGCTTTATAAGTGTCATTATTATTATTATTATTATTATTATTATTATTATTATTATTATTATTATTATTACTATACACACTGCTAGAGTGCACATATTCTATGTTTTTCCACGTTGCAGTATCTTAGGTTTCTTAGACCCAGGTTCTATGTCTCTCTCTCTTTTTTTTCTCTCTCTCTTCTTATGAGAGCCGGTATGCTTTCACCAATGTACTTCTGATGATGGTTGGTCAGACTCACTACCTGGTGATAGGTTCTGTGCCTTTTTTGCCTACGCATCTGTGCTATTGATGCTACATTTCATAGGCTTTTGCATGTGTGTGGTGTGGCTCCACGGTTCACACACTATGCCTATGTGTATCCATACTATCCACATACATGAATCTCCTTGTAGTTATGGTTTTGTATTCCTCAACATCGATGACATCTGTCTCTATGCATGTCCATCTTGGCATCCACTGTTGTGTATGCTCATTTTGTGCAATCTGCTCTATCGTACTGTTTTTGTCCTTTCTCTGGGACTTTATTTTTTCCAAGTCCATGGATCATGTGAACAGATCTGATTCTTATTCTTATTGCAGAAGCTTATGGATTTCTTCCAATTGGTCACTGGCCATTATGGTTTCTATGATTTTCCCTTGTCCCTTCCTGGGGGTTGAAGGTCTCGAACTGTCATCTATCGGACTATGGTGCCATTGCATTACTTGTTGATGCTCCTTTTACAGTGCTTAATGGTCTGGTGTCAGACACTCTTACACTTGCTGTCCCCACCTGTTTTGGTCCATCTTCTTGGTAGATAGTTCTCTTTTGGAACCTGGTGGGGTTGATTTGCAGACCCTCCTCCAATAGGGTATAGCTTTGGTAACTATTCTAAGTTAAGGAATCTTCTGCTAGATGTCTCTGTCAGATGAACAAGTTACTTACCTTCGGTAACAATGTATCTGGTAGAGACACAGCCTTGCTTCATATTTCTTAAAGCCCACCCATCCTCCCCGCTCTGCGAGGACCTTTTCAGGTTGGGTTCTTACACACTGGTCTTTTCTGCCAGTGATCTCTGCCTTCATCCATGTTTCTCTACTTCACATCCTTCACCAGCTCAGGATGTCTTCTGTTTTACCTGATGCTTCTCCACCCATTCCTGCACATTCTCTGTTGTTGCATATTCTCTGTTGTTGCAGAAATGTTGTCACTTGCCATAACTTCATGTTGCTAAAGTCTTGTTATTGATTCCCATGACATTCAGGTGGTGGCAGACTGTTTATTGTTTCCTGTAACATTCATTTACTGTTTTGCTTTATAGGAGGGTATTGTTCTTTGTTTATATAAGACTATTTCTATGAGGAGAGTACTCTGTTCTCGCCCTTCAGTCACTTAAGTTATGTAGTGTTTTTCTCTACAATGCAGAGTGATGTTTCTCTTCATTTTATTATTGATTATCATTGTCATCTTAAATGAGGTTTAACCCTTTTTTGGTGCACTGTTCCCACACATATTGAGTTTTAGTTCTGGCTCCACATTGTGACGCGGAAAGGTTTCACAGTAGAAAACTGAAGTCAGTGTACCAGGAGGGACTTATATGGCTCCACTAACGTCACATCCGTGGATGATATCAGAGCGGAGTCATCCAACTCGGCCCCGCGTGCAGGAGTACTTCTGAAAAATCTGCGGATCCAGACTGGCGCCTGGAGGATATTATAAGTTAAGGAATCTGCGGCTAGACTGTGTCTCTACCAGATACATTGTTACCAAAGTTAAGTAAATTATTTGTAAGTGCTAGTGGCAGCTAATATAAGCATCAGCTGCTTTAGAAGTAGTGCCATGACACTGTATTTGCACTCATGAGAAGAAGTCAGTAAGGTTTTGATCTTTTCCTGGACGATGCACAATCGAATATTCATACTCCTGGATTCGCAACCCCCACCTCTCAATGTGAGGGGGCATCTTAGTCTTAGCATTGCCGAAAATGATGAGCAATATTTAGTGGTTAGTGACAACTGTGAAATGTTTTCCATACAGGAACACATGAAGATGTTCACAAGCCCACACCACAGCAAGGTGTCTTGGGGCATTGGGATATCCAGTGTGCCGGGCATGGATGGCACCCAACCCTACTAGAAGTGTATTAAAAACAGCCTTTTTCTGCAATTTGGGATCAAAGTATGCCATTTTAGTGGTGTTCTCAACTGCATGCTTTTTTTCTTAAACTCTTTTTATTGAAGTTTACTCAATTATACATCTTTGACAATTCAGAACAGCAGGTGTTATAGCATTACAGAGTATAGTTAGTTTTATCAATCTTGGGTCAGTTGAACAAGTACTTCATTCAAGTACACTTGCGACTTTTGCTGATCTCTCAGGCTTGAGAGTCAACTGGAGCAAGTCCCAGATGGCTTTCTCAAGCACATTACTGTTGTCATTCGTGAGTCGCATTGCAGTAGTAGGGAATGAATAAACCTGTATTACATAACTTTGCAAACAGGCAAGGCTCCAATTGACATCAAGAACGGGACAATGCCTGTGCGTGTCAGCAGTGGTGGGACAGCACTGCTCACATTGAGAACTGACAGGGAGTTAGCGGCTGGCCCTACTGCAACAATGTGTGAGTAGTGTTCAGAACATAATGCTGCAATGGACCACCGCAGCTTGTCCGTTTTTGGGTACACTGCCGTAAGGGACAGTTAAGAGAGTCAGTGTCATTATATATTGCTGTGGGGCATGCAGAGGGCTAGGGTGGTGCAGGATCATGTGAAACTGCATGCAGCAAGTATGAAAATTGAAGGTAGTTCAAGCATACTCTGAATCAGTTCATGCACTCAGCAGTGATATGGAAGCACCACAATAGTACACTGTAGCACTGCCTGTAGTGGGTAGGGAGATCAAGGTAATGCACAGCACACTGAATATACAAGGGGACGCCCGATTACTTGCCTGCTGCCTGCTACCGGTCACGCCACTCAGTCTCTCTTCCCGCTGCAGCCACAGCGATTGCGGGACCATCACAAGAACTTCAAGTCCCAAGGGGCCCTGCGATATCGCGGCAGGAGCCTTCAGCACCTCCTGGCGCATAAATCAACACTAGGGCTCCCGCGGGACGGTACCCGCGCGGGCTGTGCCCGTGCAAATCCCGGGCCAAGGGCGGGCCAATTTGAGCCCGTTAGAGACCAGATGAGGCTGGGCTGGGCCCACCTCTGAACATAGCGGTTCCCCAGGTTAGTCTGATTTTGCCTTTTGCTGTTTCCTTGGGATACTATAAACTTGGGTTTCCTGTTGACACCGTACCCAGCTTGAAATGAATACCCGCGAGGGAAAGAACAGAACTGCACCATCTGGGTGAAGCGTGGCAGGGACTTTGGGCCAATTTTTAATTAGGGCCAGCTCTGTCTTGACCCATGAAATCGCATTGTCTGAGCGCTGCCTATCCTTGGATATTTTGCAAACTAAACGATCATCCTTGGGGGGTCTGACATCTGCTCTTACACCTGAACGTTGTTTGGCCGCAGGTATCGATTCTTATGGTCTAGCTGGAGGTGCTAGTTAGACCACGCACGTCCCGCTGGATTTCTCTGCAATAGCGGAGGTTCCAAATAGCCCCCCTCCTGATGATCTGATCCAAGAAGGGACACCTGGAGGCACTTTACCATGTATTGTTACTAGGTCTGTGCCCAAATCTAAAACTCAAATTAGGGAAACTATGGTTCCAATTCCTGAGCCACCAATAAAAAGGAAGAGGGGAGGGGGACCGCTAAGGCAGAAAAGTGCAAACTTGCAGAAGACAAATAAGAATGGCGGGACAGTGACTATGACATCCCCATTGTTAACAGAGTCCCACCTTGCTACATCTATCCCTGGTACTTTGAACTCTGACCCACTGGGTGTTCCCCCTGAAGTCTCTGAGGTTTTATGGGTCACAATGGGAGCTTTAATTGTGTCAACTCTTTCCCCTATCCTCGATAGGCTATCACGAATTGAAGAAAGATTGATTAACTTTGAATTGTTTGTTGTGCCCAATCTTCGTATCATTGAAGATTCTTTGACAAAAATTGGTCGGCTGACTGAAATTCCAATGAATGTACAGCGTATTTCTGTAATATCAAAATCGCCTCCCTCTATTCCCTCAATATCCAACTCTAGGCCTTCATCTTCTAGCAGAATCGGTGGGGTAGGCATAGAACCTGTTGTGGGATTGGTAGCTTGGGGTGGCTATGTGGGTGAGGAAGGGAACATCTCTAGTGAATTTGCTCAGTTAATACTGAGTACCCCAAGGGAGGAGTGAAACAGACCTCGGGCTAGACCTGCAAGTAATATTATACCAAATTGTTCTAACTATGGCGCAGGAAATCAATCAACTTTGGTTCGTGGGCAGTCTGGCCAAGATTCCTCAGACGTGCAAAATTGTCTGGTCCATAGATCAGTTGAAAATAGTTATAGGGCAGTTCACCTCCCACCGGCTGCGGCTCCTCTGGTAGTGGTCTTGAGGAATGTACCTACCCTACATGCTGGGCAGTTAGAAACTACTGATCAGCTAATGGCCAAAACAATGCATTGGCTTACAATACAACTGAAGGTAGCCGGGGCTCGGGGCTGGGACATTTGCAACCAAATGATAATGGCAAGACGTGCTTCATGGGTTGGACACTCCACGAAGGATGGGGGGGTGGGGGTGATTGTGTAATTGCCAATTTCAATAATGAGCATGTTGTCAGACTCTTACTAGAGCATCTAGGAAGCAGGAAGCAAGGGTACCATTGTGGGGAAATCCCCCTCCTACCTCTAGGGTTTTTTTTATAAACCCAGTCATTTTTCCTTGCTTAGGGGGGAGGCCAAAGTATACCCCACATGCCCATAGGCAGAACTTCTGATCTTGAACTAGCTAATAGAATTGCCCCTTTGTCCGGCTTAGATGCCTGCGATTGACGGATCAGGTCATTCATCCTATCCCCCTAGAGGAGTGCAAATCCTTAGTCACGTGGCAGCATTTTGACGTCATCTCTGAAGATGCCCTCCTCGAATACATTCTTGAAACAAAACCCTCTAATCATTCTTCCGATCGCATCCAGAGTGACATCACCATTGACTTCTAAACCCATACTCTTTCTTATTGGATCAGTCTGATTAACCTCTTCCTCAGCTAAGGCTCCCTTCCTGTTGCCTTTAAAATAGGGCAGGTTACCCCACTTCTAAAAAAAAAACCTCCGCTGATGCGAACAACCTCAACAACTTCCGCCCCATCACCAACCTCCCTTTTCTTGCAAAAATCACAGAAAAATGTGTAGTGAAACAACTTTCCCTACATATTAAGGACAACCACCTTCTTGACGAATTCCAATCTGGTTTCATGCAAGACTGCAGCACTGAAACAGCCCTGCTGCACGTGATCGACGATGCCCTGCGTGCACTGGATTCGGGGGAATCTTGCCTTCTGAGTCTTCTTGACTTTTCTGCAGCCTTTGACACTGTTAATCACTAAACTCTCCTACACACTTTAAAACAGAGAATGGGCTTGGAAGGCACAGTGCTGAAATGGTTTGCTTCATTCCTCTCGGGCAGATCTCAAGTGATTAAAATAGCGAACAGCCTTTGGCTTTCAATGGGGGTAGGTCAAGGCATCCTTCAAGGATCTATACTCACACCCACTCTTTTCAATCTTTACTTGGAACCATTGGGTAATCTCTTAAGGAAATCTGGGATACTTTATCACCTCTATGCTGATGACACCCAAATCTACCTTAAGGTGTCTTCCTCACACAACATCTCAATCCTCAACTCTACTTTCAACTCTATTAAAAACTGGATGTTAGCTCATCAACTCATTCTGAATCCTTCCAAAACTGAATCCCTGCTCCTCTCTACCTCACTCTCCCCTCTTCCTGTTCAATCTTGGATGAATAACCTGAACTTACTGAACAACAAACATATCATTGTCAATAGTGCTAAATCCCTTGGTGTCATTCTTGACAAAAAGCTCAATATACACTCACACATCAATTCCATTGCAAAGAATGCACCTTACCAACTGTGTCTTCCCTGGGGGATTCGATGTTTCCTTCCGGGGCAAGACCTAAACACTTTGGTCTAGTCTATGGTTCTCTCTAGACTGGACTATTGCAATTCTCTGCTTGCTGGCCTCCCCAAATCTCACCTTTCCGCTATCAAATCCGTATTCCATTCAGTGGCTCATTTTGTCATTGGGGCCTAAAGAAGTGACCACATCACACCCAGACTTTTTAGGTCTCGCTGAGCCAGCGCATGCGCCGCTCTGCAAAACATTTGGTGTGTGGGCTTTGAAAAGTGCTTCCACAGCTTTCTGGCTGGCATCGAGTGTGCGGTTCACTCACCATGATGAGCAGAGGCGCCATATGGCTTTCCTCTCTTGTCATGGCGCGCGCACATCGCACACCACTCGCCAGCCTTCGTTTGCTGTTGCGCGCATTCCTCCGGACACCCTTTCCAAGCGCCTCGCTCCGTCCCTCCCCCACCACAGAGCGCGACCCCGCGATCGCATTCACTTTTACTTGATCTCGATCACTTTTGCTTTTCGACAATTCTTCTAAGGTTTCAAAACTGCAGTTACTTCTAAGAAGCCGACCATAGACACCACATGTTCTCTTTCAATTACTGCAATGTCTCAAATGCCCACTGCGTAAAAATATAAAACCCGAGACGTATATGATCAATTAGCTTTATCCCATCAGCCCAAGCACAACCGAGTCAAACTCCCTGCACTTTACCTTCCAGTCACTACGCGCAGGGAAAACTGTCCCGTTCATTTGCCAAGTGTATCAACTCCTTGTACCCTTGACTTGGGTATCTTTTTTTGAAACACCAACAGTCCTTTTACCCCGATCTCAATGAATGGGCACCATGCTGCCCTGTGCTTACGTCAATAAACACTCCCCGGACCCCGTAATCCAGTTTAGTGTTCTGCTCTGGCTTGAGATAACGCTATTTCGGTCCAGCTAGTTCACAATACTCTATGGTTTGACGCGCCCAAATGGTGTCATCACCAAGAGGCGGCTACAGAAGTGGGTATGTGATATTGGCACGTGCGCAGTGAGAAACACCCAGCTGGAACAACAGAGATGTAGAAATATGAGAAGCTGGAGAAAATCGGGGAGGGTGAGAACACATTGTCTACGAGGGGTGTGCAATATGTTGCAATTGTGTAGTTGACTTAAAAATTTATCTTCAGAGCTGTAAAATAAAGTATCCTGGGAGAAAGAGCATTCATGGTGATATCTTGGGGGGAGTTGGGCGTTAAACCTGTTCATATACATGGTACTCTTTACTTAGTGCACCTTACTCCTTACAGCTGGTCTGTCTTGTGATGTTCCGGTTGTCATTCTCGCTGTAGTCTGTTGATATTCTAGTTCTTCTAATTTTCGCTATATTTTACCCCCTACATAATCTGTTTTCTCTGTATGAATGTTTCTTTTCCCTCTTTTCGTGCAGTGTTACATCTTCCTGTCACTGAAATATTTTTAAGTTCCCCTTTGCTTCATTTCTAAAAGTCTAAGTACTGTCCCACGCCCTCAACTGGTCCATCAAGCCGCTATCTCTTCAGTTCTCTTCTCACCTGACATACCACCCCGTGACCTTTACGTCTAGGCTGCACCTAACAATCTTAAGCGCAATTTAAGCCTCAGCAGCCAGATAACAGATTTCGAGTACATATAGGTTCTCCCTGGCGCACGCAGAAGGAGCGTTGAACCTAGCACTGAAGCACTGAAAGTCCTTGCCACTCTGAAAAGCGCCGACTCTAATTTGTGGGAACAGTCGCCATTTGTCTAAGCACTTGGTCCCCATTTTGTTCACAGTTGGTCTCTCAGCTTCTTAGTCAGATTTTTCTTTCTTTCTTGTGCTGTTCGACCCAACTCCGTCTGCCTGTACCTCTCCTAGCCTCTTGGAGTTGTACTTTAGCTCCTGTCTGGTCCTTCGCTGAGGGCCTCCAGTGAGCGCCTGGGCTGTGAGTTTCTGGGCACATGAGGTGACTGAGCACACACCATCTGCAAAGGAATTCTGTTGCACAGTAGCTCACTGCTGTCCCCCATTCCTTTCATCTGGTGTAACGTGACAGTGCTACAAAAATGAAACACACCTTCTCTTGAGTTCTTGAGCATGAAACAAGCAGCAGGAAAAGGAGTTGTGGTCTAGTGACCACACTGCACTCTTCTGGCGTAGGTTTCCATAATGCCTTTTCCTTGAACAAGTAATGTGATCCTGGGCAGTGCACTGTATGTCCACAGGCCATCCGTTCCTTTAGCTGCTAAAAAGTTAGGTTATTCAATGTGAAGCATGCAGCAATCCAATCATACATTAAGAATATGTAATAGTTTGATGCAAATCCTTCTCAAAATTGTATATCTTTGAGGGTCCTGGTCTGCCACACTTGTCCAACCTGCAGGTATTGCATTCCATTTTCCCCTCATTGTCAAAGGCAGGACTTGAATGATATAACTCTATGTGAACTTCTGGTCACTTCAGTTTTGATGGGCAATAGTTCTAATGCATGTTAAACCTCTATGTCCTGATTCAGATGTCCTCATCCATATGGCTTTCCAGAAGGCCTGAAAAATCATAACCAGCATTGGCATAGCCAATAGGTCTCGCATTTGAGACGTTATAAGTATTTAGTTATGCAGTACAATATCCTAGGTGCAACAACATCAACTGTTGCATAGCTAAACACTTATAAGGTCCCAAAGGCGAGACCTATTGGCTATGCCAATACTTGTTTCTCTTTGATGACTTCCCATTGAAGCAAGATCAGTCTAGAAGCTTGCCTGTATCACCCACTATGCCCTCCACACTTCCTCCCCTCGATACCTGGTAAATAAACGTAAAATCTCTAGAGGCTCTAGACCTTCGCGTAATGCAGAAAAATTACTGCTTGAGCCCCCCACCTTCAAAAGGGAAAGATCAATACTCAAACCTTCGCAGGCAATGCGGTCAGAATCTGGAACTCGCTTCCTCCACTACTCCGTACCACCACCTCAACCCAGACTTTCAAAGCTGACCTCAAATCTCTTATCTTCCAAAGACACTTCCAGAATGAATGCATCCCTTTTCACGCCCCTCAAGGAAGTTCTTACAATGTTGTAAATATGTAATCTATGCCTGTACGATCCGAATCCTACTGTGTTTATGATTTTTGTGTGACTGCCGTCTATTGTTTTATTTTACTTTTTCATCTATCTCGTTTGTATTTGTAATGTGTAAGTATTGAAATTTCCTCATGTAACGGTCTTGGTTCTATTGTGAAGCGCTCTGACACCTTTGGGTAAAGTCTGCGCTATATAAAATTGCATTAAATACATATATAAAATGAAATAAAAACACCCATAGGGCTCAAAGGGCTTTAGCTGCTTCTGTCCACCCACCCGCCCCCACACGCCCAACATCGTGTGTGTCAGGCTGGGACAGCTTCCTGGAAGTATTTGGCTCTAGTTGCGCCCCTTTATTTATTTTATTTTTTATTTAATGAGATTTTATATAGCGCGAACATTACCCAAAGGTGTCAGAGCGCTTTACATAAGAACCAGTTGCGATACATAAGGATTTAGGATTACATGAGTTACAGTGGCGGCTGGTGGATTTTAAAAGTGGTGGGCGAAAATGTTGTACCGCAATGTAATAAGCGAGCGTGCAAGCCCGAACTGCAAAAGGAGGGTGGGGGGGGGGGGGGGCTGGAATAGTCCTGTCTTTGATGTAGTGGTACTGGTTTGGAATCATGTCACGTTGTAAATATTTTGGCAAACAAGCTGCATTTCAACCAGACTGTAGAGCCTATATACTGTACATTGGAAAAATCCAATAACCTGTGTGAGATGACTTCAAAAACGAAGTTGTAAATTACACTGGGGTGAGAGAAGTGACCCAGTCACAACTCACACATGTTTACTTACTTTATGGCAGTGTAGGCGTGCGTCACTTTGCTGGAGGCAGTTAGTCCTATGCTTAGGTGCACATATTGGAGTCATGCTGCCATGCTGAATGGGCAGTGTGTGCTGATGTGATTGTCTAGAACTGGGGATCAGACAGAATGGTTGCATAGGGTGGTTCAAGTGCAAAAGAGGGAGTCTAGTGAAATGTGGTTTACACAAACAGAAGATTTTTGTACTGCGAATAATACATAAGGGGTTATTTCAAAAAGTACATCCCAGCATCGGAGACAGGGAGGAACAAATCAAAATACTCTTATCTTCATGTTTCACTTCACTTTATAGAAACATTATTTTGTGCCGTTCATTATTTTTGTTAAGAAACCGTTTTATAACACTGCCGGCTAGATTGTTTTCCTAGTTCAAGTTTTTCATCAAAGCAATAACAATTTATTTCACGCCACCAAGGGTAGCGAGGTCACAGCAGACAAGATGTGACAACTACATGTTAACACAAACAGTAAAACGAGAGAGAGAGATGAGCTACAGACGGCCTCCAAAACCAATACTTTCACTAAGCATTTCTCAGTCTACACAATAGTCATCAAAGATAACCTGTTTTTCAAAGCTTAAATGCACCGGATGTCGGTTTAGTCAGAAGAACCAGTCCCTGCCGAGATCCCTATGGAAAATTTGGCCACAATACATCTCTTCTTCGCTGGATTCAATCGACATCAATGATGTGCTTGCTCTGCTCCATCAACATTGAGAGCGGTGTTATCTAATCCAGCTGCTGCTTCTCCACAAGCCATTTCAGTCACCAAGGCCTGAACTGCTTTCTATGGCCTCAAACTCAGAATTCTGGCAAGCACATGTCCACATCACAAGTGGAAAGAAAATGCAGGGGGACAGAACACATCAACATTCAGGCACGTAACTGTACTGACAGGAATACACGGAGAAAGATTTTAAAAAAAATGTTTTATGGGAATATTTGCATCTCTTATTTTTCTTTTTGTACCCAGACACAAGTCAGAAAATGAAATAAATCACAGTCCTCGAGACACAGACCTCTATTCAGACTCCGAGGGCGCTTTGCCGGCCCCAGAATCGGAACTTTAAAGCGGCCAAATATTTAAGGAGGCCTGGCTGGAACTGAGCGGTACAGATGTCCGGAAGGAACTTACAACGAAGGAGGATCTAGAAGTAACGAGGACACGCCGTTCTGCTAGACTCTCTCCCGTGACGCAGATGCATGTTGTTTTAGTACAGGCCATGCCTGATTGTCAAGCCCGAACAACAGATACCCCCTGCCTCATGGAAGGTCTGGACACACCCGAGAGAGTGGGGGGTCTCGCTGCGGAGGGGATGGGGGGAGGCGGGATAATTATAAATAATAATAATCAAACTTACCTGCTTCCCGCCTTTAAGTTCCCAGCAGACAGACTCCTGATTGCCGCCATCCTGCTTTCGACGAATTCCCAGGGTGCTGCTCGTCAGCAGGAAGGCTGCAGGCAGCCTCCCTCCCCTCCATGGCAGCCGGCGCTGATTGGTTCGGCCGGCTGCCCTAACCTCGTCATTCTTCCTAGTCTGCATCCTGCAGAACGGAGAGTGGGAGGAGGCTTGGGGGAGCGGCTTGCCCACTGTTGCTAATACTGTCTGTTTGGACAGCCTCTCAGGTTGTCCAAACAGTCCGTATTCACAACAGTGGGCAAGCCACTCCCCCAAGCCACTCCCCCCTGCCCTGAGGCTCGACTCGTAATCAGGAAGTTCTGCAGTGCTGACTGCTTTCTCGCCGTGCGAGAAGGGCAGGCAGAAACAAATGGTAGTTATAAATAAATAACTACCATTTGTTTCTGCCTTCTTCTCGCACGGCGAGAAAACAGGGGGGGCGGCGCCCTAACGCCCCCATAGAAGAACCGCCGCTGATGAGTTACATAAAAGATACAAACAGAAAAAATTGCAAATGTACGAGTTGTAAAGTCACACAAGGAAGAGATACAAACAGAAAAATTGAAAATGTACAAGTTGTAAAGTCACTCAAGGAAGAAATACAAATGGATAAACCCTAAGAATAACATAGGAATGGTAGTGAGAACAAGGGTCTACTGCATATACTAGTGGTTAGAGTTATCTCTATGTACATATATATACAAATAGATTTGCTCTGGATTACATTTTACCAGCGATTATGCTTGGACAAGTGTATATCACATATTTGCAGTGTGAAAAGAGAAATAAAGAGAAATAAAAAGAAAAAAAGAAAATGGGCTAGAAAGCGGTAGGGGGGAGAAGAGTCGGAGGCTGAGATTGGTGAGAGGAGAGAGGGGGACCTGAGGGGTAGAAAGAGATAAGGCAGTCCAGCAAAAGAGAAATGACTGAAGGTCGGAAGGATGGAATCCAGTGGACCAAAGGAAAGCACCAGAATCAACAAAATGGTAGACCCGGGTCGTGGGCATCGATGGAAACCATCTCAAAATGGCAAGATGCACTCAGGTCAGGATCCAAAAACCATGAGAGCAGAGTTCCTTTAAGTGGGGTCGAGGGGGCACGCAGTCACAGCACCAAGGGAGGGCAGTAGAATGTCTGCTGTTCCGCAAGATGGCGGACCAAGGACAAGAGCGACAACATGAGACGGTCCCAAAATGGCGGGGTGCACACAAGTTCCAGTCCAAAAGTTATGAGTGCCAAGTCCAAAGCAAACCAGGGAGCCAAATCAACGCAGGGAGAACAAGAAGGGGAAAGGAGCCAGACAGTCAAAAGAGATTAATTAATGAGAAACGTTGCGGGGAGCACCGCTGTATGTGTCCCATTCCAGGCGCCGAGATCACCGGTGAAGCCACAGGCTCCTGTAATCCTGCCCAACCAGGGTGCCTCACATGGCCCAGCGGGCCCTCCCAGATCAGGGGCCCACACTTACGGCCAGCGCCGTCTTCCCACGTCATTCGACTCCCCCCAGGGAGCGCAGGTAGCCACCAGTCCTCGACACAGCTCCGGTTGGGAGCCTCACCAGCAGAATCACACTCCTCAGCTCACCTCCCTCTAAGAGCCGAGCTCTTCTCAGCCGGGCAATTGCTGATGTTGGTCCTAAAGCGGGCGCCCAGTCCCTCGCAGCGCAAATCCGGGTCACGGGACTCAGCCCAGGGATCCCCGCTGCACAGCCACTGGCCCGACTCCTCACAGCTCGAGGCTTAGTGCCAACATTGGCCTAGACCCCCAGCCCTCCCACAACAATTACTGAATAACAGACACAACACAATTGTTTGGTCGAGAAAGTTGTTGCAGTTTTATTTGTATAACAATATGCCAACATGTTGGGTTATCTTACGGGCGATCCAGGGGCAGGCAGCCCCTCGCCACCTGCCCACCTGATGAGCCATAAACCCCAGTGGTATTACCCGTGGGGTATTGTCAAATTGGGGGAAGGGCTAGCCCCTCCCACCGGCGGACCTCCAGTCCACCCCTTATTCACGCCCCTCCCCATTTCGGGGTGGGGGGGGCGGAGAGTTGCAGGCAACCCCTGGTTGCTCAGGTCCAAAACCGCCCGTGGGACTAACAGGCACCGTCGCTCCTCCAGGATCCCCACGGGAGGACCTCCCTGGGGATAATTGGCTTTCGCACCCTTACTGTGCTCCTGTAGAGGGTACCCTTATAGCCTTTGGATCGCCCTGTAACTCCGCTTGCAACACAAAGCAATTAGTGATATTAGATGCAGTCCCCCTCCTGCTGCTCGACCACCAGGTTCGCGGTAGGGAGGGAAAACAGCGTTCGGGCAGCTCCGGCTAGACAGAAGGAGGGGGACTGTCCTTCCTCGTCGGTGACCACAAACCAAAGAGGGTGCTTGTAGGATGGCCCAGATACAAATACCTCAGCTGGCCCCTCACTCTCCAGAGGTGACATCACGCGGGGACCCACCCAGGTCCCCAAGACTAAAATGCTGACTGGTGTCTGTGCCATCGTGTGGCACTAAGGATGGCCGCCCTCTTAGGGCCCCCTGCAGTGACCTGGGGCAGCCTGGCACACTTGATGTCGCGCCCCGGACTGATTCTCGGCTGCTATAAAAGTCAATGGAAGAAATACCTTGTCCCGACTGATTTAAAAAATCTTCCACTTTCCTCTTCCAATAAGTTGGCATATACGCTGCAGCACCACAGGACTGACAAGTTATAAAGG
The DNA here is from genome assembly GCF_964263255.1 of Lissotriton vulgaris. Taxonomy (NCBI): domain Eukaryota; kingdom Metazoa; phylum Chordata; class Amphibia; order Caudata; family Salamandridae; genus Lissotriton; species Lissotriton vulgaris. Next base: position 1,224,114,498 of record NC_141693.1, read on the forward strand.
GGTGTCCCGACCCATACAGCCCATCTCTGAAGCTAAGTACCTGCGTTTACATCTAGTGAAAACATCATCATCATTATCGATCGATTTTCCTATTGCCAGGATCTCTAAATGGCCCGTGGGCGGAATCTGTGATCTCTTTGGCCGCCTTTGAGTGTGAATTCACTTTTAGCCGAGTGTGCAGGTTTGTGTTTTTGTCTGAAAGTGCATCGGCATGTATGCGTCACTCTATCTTCGTCTGTCTGGTTGTGCGTGCTCCAGGCTTGTCTGGCTAAGATCTAAGAATCTGCCTCGGGCACCACACCACCCCTCCCCACGCCTTTCACAGCGCAGCAGTAAAGAGAACAATTCATTCCTTGAAAACCTACACCATCCCAGGGTGCTTTGGGGCTGGGTCAATACTACCACCAATCAGCAGGAGCCCAGCCCCGGACCTTTTTCTCTATGTCTGAAAATATATAAAATACATTTAAACAGGACGACATTTTTCACTCACAACAGCCGAAGGTTGCAGCGTCGCTGTGGGCACACGTTTCACCATTGTGCCAATCTTTCTTCAGTGAAGTGTCCGGTAAGGGGTGAGGCGGTGGCTTTCTTGATTTTTTTTTAATGTGTTTATGTTTTGTTGCCCTCAGTTCGTGATAGGAGCCTCGGTAACAGTATCTGGAATATAAAACTAGATGTAGACGAGCCAGGAAATTAAAAGGGAGACCCGATTCACAGCCGAGCTAAGGATCTGCTTTGGCTCTAAAAGCCTGTGCACGACGTGAACATATTTGCATGTACATCTTGCAAAAAAAAGCATCTAAAAAAATGCTAAATCCTCTTCAACATAAAAAAATGTATTTAACACCTTTTTTCATCAGATTAAAAATGCGCATTGAGGAGTAGTTATTGAAAGTTATAGTTTTTAAACATGAATTTTGAAAATGTCTTCACCAATACTGAATCGAGGACAATGCCTTCAAGTAACCTAGAGGCAAGTTAGTTGTCATGTATACCCTAAATGTAGCCTAGGTTCCTATTGGAGGTGGCGCAGCATTGTGGGCACTTAATTAAAACATTACAAATTATTTTTGGGCAGCTTACACCTGAACGTACATATTTGTCAGTACTCTCAGATGTGATAATGAAGAAAAGGGAGGCTTCGGTGAAATAAATGATTCTCTTGGGATTACACAATTTGGTCAAGCAGGAAAGCCGGAATTTATCCCAGATTTTCGAGTGACGCACAGTGCAAATCTGCCACTAGCTGAGCATCTCTTTCCCACATATAAAGTTAATGCAGTGTCATTGATTTTTGGTCTATGAGGTCAGAGCATAGATAGGTATTAAGCAGAACTCACATTCTATTTTACAGTTTTACACAACAGCGCAACTTTCCCTAGTACATAAGAGTGTTTCACAACAGCAGCAGATTAAGATTTTTTCCGAACACACACAGATTTGCCAGGATTCACAGAGCAGAGGCCTCGGCTTCAACCTGGTTAACTATGTTGATTGGTCGGCAGCTGTAGACACTAGGGCCATATGTATCAACACATTTCCCCATAGACACAGAATGGGTAAAACCCTTTGATACATCTGGCCCTAGGTCACTTAACCTTATGTGAAAACTCTGCTCGTATTGGGCTTAATGTTCCAAGAGAACTTTGAGCTGAACCAGAGCCAGGCATCTGCCTCGACTTTCAGAGGCTCACCACTTTATCGAAAACATTCACCATTTTCTGTGTATATCTTACATCAGCAACAGCAAAATGTATGTGATCAGAAAGCCAGGTTTAAATCAGGACCACACTATACCAAGTTGATAAATCTTAATAAGGGTGAAACCAGTTCTGGGTTGCACGTGTTACTGTTCAGGGAGGACCTGGCCTGGTAGTTTGAGCGGGACTGTTTAGAGCAGGGTCATGCATGTTTTGCATATGGCTGTGTCCAAACTGAGGATAATTACTAGTGGCTGAGATCAATTCAAGCTTCCTACTATCACTTCTCAGTATACTTTCGCTGTGATGCTGTTAGAAATGGGATTTTCTGGTTGGCTAAGGCTTGCGCTAAAGCTAGGCAGATACCACCACTCTAGTCAGGGCAAGGGAGTTACATGCCAAAGATAACCCCTGCTCACTCCCTTGGTAGCTTGGCACGAGCAGTCAGGCTTATCCCGGAGGCAATGTGTAAAGCGTTTGCGCAACACACTCCAGCAACAATATACTAGGCACACCACAAAAGGAACTCCACGCAAGGTTATATCAAAAATGGCCTTTGTTTTCTCATAAGAGAATAGTATTCCTATAATATACATTGTGCCACCTGGGACTGGCAATATTTACAGGAGATTATATAAACCTGACAGGGCCAATTGGGCCACTGTCAGAACCATCACAAGCACCAATAGTAAATGTAGAACTAATAATAAATATAGAACACAACCAGTAACTACTGGCAAAATACTGTACTCAGGATCACCTCCTGCAACATAAATCATATTATGCAAGCAGCATCACATTAGGCATGAAATACATTCTGCACCTACCTCATAAGCATAAACACATTATGCAGTACCCTCATAAGTCTAAATGCAATAGACAATAACCTCACACATAAACACATTATGCATAAATCACGGTGCTTAAATTACAGGACATGAATCATATTTCCTGCGCACCAAATAAATCACATTAGGGCCTGGCGCCCTATTAACCTCACAGTCCCCCTGGCCAACTGGCCTTCTTGGAGGGCTCAAATGCTCTATGTCCACAATGTCAGGGCGGCTGCCAATGCAGCAGAGTCTCAAACTGCAAAATTGCGCAGACCTAAACGATGCAGCTGTCACTAAGGGCTGTACAGCTGGAAATCAAATAAAGGCCCTGGCACCAGTGTGCCCTCTCTTGTCCCACTCAGGGACTTCTCAAACACATGCCCAGCTCTGGTGCGGTGCAGCTGGGAAAATAAATTAGCCCTGGCACCCTGGTGCCTCCTCTGTGCCTCCACCGGGGCTCTTTGAAATAATGGTGCCCATAGTTGCAGCTGCCCTCTCTCAGGTGGGACAGCTGGAAATCAATCATCAAGCACTGGCGCTTCGGCGCCCTCGGCCCCCACTGTGGCTTGGGAAAGAATTTGCCCACGTTGCAGCTGCCCGCTATGGCGGTGCAGCTGTGAGCAGAAGAGGCACTGGCACTTTTGGGGAATGGGGGAGCCCCTATCACCGGACTCCTCCGTGTGCCATCTGACAGACAAGGCCTCCTCTGTTGGAGCGGCCTGCAACGTCTGGACCGCTCAGGCACTCACGAAGTGCCCCTGGAGCCGACAAGGGTTCTTAAAAACCAAAATTCTGCTTCCTGATCGGCCCCTCTCACCAGGCTTCTGGGTAGGACTCCTCCGATCCAGGCAGCAGACACAGGAGATCCCCCACTCCTCGGGGACTCTCTCTCTCTCCTTCAATGCTGCAGGGTCAGGCACCGACAATGTGCCTCTTGCCCCGTCACCGCAATCACCCCACCGCGGGGCTCTCCCTCGCACACGGGAGCCCTGCTTCACAGGACTTCCTCCTCTTCCTGGCGGCTGAAGCTCCACCCAACATCAGGCAGCCGGTTTGGAGCTCCTCTTCCCAGGATTGTGGCAGTGATTTCTCGAAACTAGAATGCGGCGTGGGCTCCCGCTAAGGCAGACAATGCGGAGTGCACACCTCATCAAAAATAAGCTCCTCAGCTGTGTGGGCTCCTGCCAATAACTCAGAACGTGGGGTTGGCACCCGCTCCTCCTGGCCTGACGCGGCCAAAACAAACATAAAGCGGGGTGGGCACCCACTCCCAAGGCATCACCGGGTGAAGCTCTATGCCGAGATTCCTTCCAGAAGGGGCTGCAGCTCAGCGCTGCGCAGCCCACACTCGCCTCCTTCTGGGGATAATCAAGATATAGCGCTGCCCATGCGCTAGATGCAGCCACAAGCCTTTGAAGGTCCTGGAGGTCAAGGGGGCAATGCAGGACCCAGGGAGGCAAGCCCTCATGGCAGTCCCTCCTGGGCCCCAGCAGCATGCCCCTGCAGGATTCAGGAACAGTACTCCAGCATCATGGAAGGGAAAAACTTCATGGGGTCACAGCCCCTATACTTATACCACCCAATCCTTTGTCTGCAGAGCAGGGCTTGGGGAACCAGTTGCAACTGGTTCAGGGGGATTTGTAGCACTTCCAAGCTGGTCTTCCCCTTTGTCGGGTGGGGGCTAGGTGATCAGACACACCACAGAGGGCGGAGCCAACATTGTACAGGCTGGGCACAGTCCTATTCAGAGTCAGAGGATTACTCCTCCCACTTCTCCCAGCACAGATGTCCCATTCAGCCTAGTGCTGACTCATCCTGACCCTCCTGGAGCCACACACACCTCCCAGCCCCTGTCACTCACAAGTCAGACATGCAATTCACATCAGTCAGGCAGACACATAGCACACAGAAATGCCAACTTCGAAAAGTGGCATCTCTCACATTGTCATAATAAATCTGCGCAAACCATTGTGCAGCATTTATTATTACAATTCCAACCATACCAGACTTGACCACACTGCTGCTCTCATATTATGAATTACCACGGACACACTCTGATCAGGGAATCCCAAATGCATTCCTTTAGGAGGGCAGGCCAATCTCAGCAATGAAACACAGAGAGTGCACGCACCTTACACTGGACCACAGTGCTAAAGTTCCCAAAGGCCTAACACCACCAACACCATGTCAGAAAATAAGGCGGGGAGAAAGGCAAAACGTTTAGGGATGAACCTGCAAAAGGGCCAAGTCCAAAAGACGCCCTAAGTGGGACAGGTATACCCAGACGTGGGTCCTGTGCGTACAGTGCCTCTGCAACCAAGTTTTACCCAGCTAATGATCCATTTAAGGGCAAAACCCGTTCTGGAGTGCATGTTTTCTGGTTCAGGGAGGACTTGGCCAGCCTGTAAGGCTAGACTGTTCTCTTTGGAGCAGGGTTAATGCTTGTTTGCAAAAGGCTGAGTCCAAAGTGAGGTGGCATTGTGTGCAAAATAACAATGGACTGGGATACATTCCTGAGTAAATACCAGTGGTTGAGATTTATTCACGCATTCCATCCATCACTTCATCGTATTTTTAATATAATGCCGCTGCATGAGTAGAGTCTTGAACTATGCAGTGCATGTATGGGCAGTCACTGGCATACCTTACATTTTGCTCAACTCACCCTGACTTGGTGGGTGTCTCCCACTTTTCAAGAATATAAAATGTCTTGAAAAGCAACTAGCACTCACTGTTGACAGTAATGTGGATATGTGTGATATTTCCCATGTTTGCAATGTTCTCATGTGTGAGGTTTGAATGCCTCATGTGTTATGTTCTGAGTGAGGCTTTTCCGCAAGGCAGAAAGTGATGCAGTGCTGAGATCTGCAGTCCTGTTTTTTTTCCTTAGCCCTCAATAAAAAAATCAAAACTAGATGTACCAAAATGCAACAGGAAAAGTAATAACTACTCACACATCGCATGGAACAAATTAAGTAAATATGCCATTTAAAATCTCAGCCAACTGTCTTCTTAGTCTCTTAGGCACTTTTAACTATTTAGCTTTGGAAAAGCGAGATGTGCTTCGAACGAAATCAAATTAAAAGGCATTTTCTACAGCACGGCTCTCTAACCTTTTGTAAAATAAGAGCTACTTTTCGTTCAATAAAAATCATCCCAAGCTACTAATATTAGTGTTGCATAGTGACCACATCAGATAAGATTACATTACTGGCCATCAAATGCAAAGTTACAAGCAGTGATCGCCTGTGTTCATCAGGCATGGTTGCCAGCATTAATGAAAATATGGCTTTATCAATGCACGCTTTTCAATTTTGGTACGCATATCTTAAATTAACCAATCAAAGGCTTCTAACGTATCAGGCATGGCTGCACACGGGAGAGCTACCTATAGGCAGCTGGAGAGCTGCCAGTAGCTACCAAGCTACTCATCGGAGAAGCCTATTCAACAGGCTTCAATTTAAAGCACTTTAGAACCAGTTTTGTGCAAAGCAATTTCAAGAAGACAACCCTTTTTCCAATTCCTTCTGTAAAATGACAGTAAGCTCACAAAATATTTTAAATTTCATATTTAGAGGGAAGCTCCAATGTGATTTTTCACCAAAAGTACAATTTCAGTCTGCTCATCGGACCTTTCAACATATACTTGTTTGTGGTCGCACACAGGTACATATTTCAGAAAATTAATCTTAGTGGGTCAATACACCTGATTTTAGGATGTGTGACTGGCAAGTTACATATTTGATTCTTACTGCATCTTTCTTTCCATCTGAGGTTAGTGAGTGTCAATCAATTGGCAATACTACCGCCTGGCAATTTCTGATATCTTATGTTATGCTGATTTGTATAGCACAATAAACGCCTGAGAGGGTGTCCAGGCTCTTGGGCAGGTGTGTAGTCTCAAAGGTGTTTATACAAAAGGTCAATCATCAGCTTCTTGCAGGACTTTTTAGAATTACATTTTCACTTAGTTTAAATAAATTAAAATATTTTTCTGGAGTTTAAATTAAAATAAAATTCCCAGACAAAGTAAAAAATAATCTTTATTATGTTTTAATAATTATTATGAATCGAATTAATAAAATGATATTGTATTTTTTTTAAATAAAATTAATTTTACAATAATTTGTACATTCAAAAATGTTTTTAAAATATAAACAAATAATTTTTTTTTCTTCTTTTAGATACTTTTTTCACATTAAATTTATATTTGAAATAATTTCATTTTATTTAACATTATTTCCTATGGGCTATGTTTTAATTCCCTGCCTTCATTATTTTCTGTAGGCTTTTGCAGTTTCAGTGGTGGCCTATGTGCAGTGCTGGGTGTACTTGCATTAGTTTTTGGCTACAGTACCTTTACACTTGTAAATTAGGCTCATCCCATTAGTTAAGGGTACATAGTTTCTTAAGTGTTGATGGCTGAAAAGTCAAGACTGCCTTGGGGAGAAGCTATGGACAAAACGTGGAAATGGTCTTCGTGCAAAGTGACGGCTCATATTGGTTGTAATGATGGACAAGAAGGCTTTGTAAATACCTAAAAATGACATCAGTGTTTTTCTCTCTTTCTAATTGTCTTAGTTATTCTGTTTCTTCGGAGAAAGTTAAAGATTGACTTTTCAAGGTGGGAAACGTGCAAAATGGGGGAAATTAGGAATTTATTAGAGACTAGCGACCCGTCCCGACAGTGTCTGGTGATGAAATAGAATGTCTGCAATGGTCGGAATAGGCAAGGCAAATTTATTTCAAAACTTGCCTTTGCGTCCGCTCAGAAGCCCTCATTCGGTACCGCTGAAGGTGAGCGTGTGCTCTTCTGTTTGTTGTCCTTGCCTCAATATGCAAATGTGTGTGTCCGCTCCAGCCGATACCCCGATCGCCGCAAAATGCACGCACTCCCCAAACACGGCGCAGTGCATTTAGACGCCCCACATCGCGTAATCGGCAAACGCCACAACTCCTGCTTCTGAATGCTTCCGGCGTCTCCGACGGCACACACCCACAACAATGCCGCAGGGCACGCCCACTCGTGTTAGAACGGCAGTCTCACACAGAATGCTTATCGCAAGCTGTATAATACCGCAGGCTTTTGCCGAATGCACACGCCCATCGCTGTATGCACACGTCCCCAGCACAACACACACGCCCACAATGGACTACTTTGCCCCTAACGTTCTTTCCCCTTCTAATGGATATGGTGGGCTGCTGTATAGCCTATGTCCATCTGCTGAACCTGTCCTTTCCAATGCTGTATTGGGTGTTCTGATTCGCGCTGTGGTTCCTGAGCTTACCCGCCTCAAAGGTTTGGCCTCTCTCTTTATTATATTAGTATGGATTGAAGTGTAGCCCTGTGTAAAATCACACTTAGGCAATACATGTTAATTTAGTTATGTCAATAATGTATTTTTACAATGTAATGCTAACATTCGAAGTATCTATTCTCCGATGTTCTGTTGGCATGAAGTAGTAACTAGTGTTCACCATCATTCATGTCATGATACACATCACTTGCCAGAAGTCTAAATTAACAAAATCATACCTATCCCCCAGAAAGACAGTAAACACTGGATAAATAAATCCTTAGATACATGTTGAGAACACACTAGCGCTGATGGTCAAATCATACATTAAATGCACACCTCCCTTTAGATGAAGTGAGGCTTTAGACTCTCTGCAGCTAATACCTGCACTTTCTGTGTTCAACTTTTGAAGTATCCCTTCACTGGGTAAGGGGCACAGGGCCTCTTTCACTCAAAGGGTGGCGCACCTTTCACTGGCACAGACTTTACCTCTCCAGGACTCCTGATCCAAGACATAAGAGTTCCTCAACACTTATCCTCGGTATGGGGACCTCCTTTTCTCTCTTGGGTCTACTGGCTCTCATAATCCCCTCCAGATCTGCTAGTCTTCAGAGCCCATAGGCACACAGTCCTTCCGAGGTAGAGTGTCTGATCTGAACCAAGACCAACATTCCTGTGCCACCCCTAAATGAACAACCAAAACAAGCAATCAGACCTCTCAAGCCTCTTCCTAAGTGACGTCCCTGAATGACTCATCATGCCAAACCCACCAGAAACAAAGATTTAAGGAATACTTTTTCTCTTACCCAGATGGCATGCATGAAAAAACAAAAATGGAAATGAGGTGGAAATTCGCAGTTTCAAAAAGAAATGCGTGTTGGAAGAAAGATCAGCAAGCGCAAAGTAATTCGATGAAAAAAGTCACCCCTTGCACATTCTCAACCGAACAGATAAAGAAGCCAACAATGCTTAGACATCTATCTTGCCGTTAGAAGCATATACGGCTGATTTCTCTCCCTATTTTACTTACTTTGATCTTTATAAGAGGTATAAACACACACACACACAAGTAGTGTGAACGTTTTTGTAGGTGTGGTTAGATGTTTTTCTTGTCTCTACAGGAAGAGATTGAGAGTGGAGTTTGTGCACTGCAAGGGCAGAAGAGCCCTTTTGGACCTGTATATTTTAGAAACTGTGCACAGTTATAGCTAGTAAGTGACTCTACTTCATTTCATCCACTGCCAGTAACACTGACTCGGTTCCCTTCCTTGGGACCGCTAGCCTTTAATGAATCAAGCAGTTGACATTTTTTAGAAAAGCTGAAAAATTCACAGAATTTATGGGTCCAAATTATGGGTTTCTATCAGCCGAAAGAACGCTGTTTGTTTTACAGTTGATGAGAGAACTGAGTTTATCATTGAGGTTTTTAAAGGGGCAACGGAGTATTGATATAATGTTAATTTGTGGACATGTGGTGTGTAGGAGTCCAAAGAAGAGCAAGAGATTTTATCCTCGGAGCCCAGTTCCTTAAAGGAGTCCAGGGTCAAAGGGCAGAGACTGTGATGGAAAACAGACATCTCACACCTGAATCCTGATTCATCCAATGGTCGATGTTTACATTCATTTTGTTCATCCATTATGTATTAAAAAAATGCATCATATCTTTATGTTTCATCTTGAGATTTCGTGAATCCCATTTTTTTCTGATGCTAGGCACTTGCTTGTGGGATTGCGTAGCCCCAGGCAGCCTCATTCACTATTACCAAATGCATTTCGGGCTACAAACAGCCCTTCCTCAGGGGAAACTGCAATGATGAAAACAAGCAACAAGGTGACATGTGTTCACCAGTATCGTCTTCTCAACATATTTGTATCCCTTATGCTAGATGACACACATAAAACATATAACCCAATTACGCTATAATAGTTCCTCTCTCTGCAAAAACCATACACCAAACACATCAACAAAATTGTGCTCCCTAGTTTGCCTGAATAAAGAAACCTTCTTTTAACTCCTTAACAGCAGCCCGAATTTCACTGCTGTAAGGGAGCTCTAAAGAGTGGGCGGGGCTGCGTGGGCCAACGGTTGTGCAAGCAGGGAACGAGTTAAAGAAAACACAGTTTTCTTTTAAAAGCAAAACAGTTTGAAAAAACCCATTCCAAAATCAGTTATTTTTTTCAAAAACCAATTCCAAAATAAATTATCAACCAACTACAGACCATCCACCTACCTCTTTTTGTTTGTGCCAATGAGGCTTAAGAACTAACAAAGTACCTCCAACAATATACTCCTGTTTTCCATAAGTAGAATTCTCTAATGGTTTACTCAAGAAAGATTAATTGAGAAGCTAGATGGCATTTTTGCAACATGGGGTGTTCCTTTAATTCTAAAGTCTAACAATAGCTCACCTTTCAACAGTCGATCATTTAGAGACTTTCTTAATCATCTCAATGTGAAGCATTAGAAAAGCACACCTCTTGAGCACAAATGAATGGTGTTGTCGAACGCTTTATAAGCACAAATGAAAAGACTGTACAGAGTGCTTCATGGGAAAAGCTTCATCTAAATTCAGCTCTCCATGCTGCTCTTCGAGCTTACCGGGCAACTCCTCAGGTGAAAGTCTTGCCACCCTGATGTTCAGGAGAGCCATGATGACCAAGTTACCACAATGAACTAACAAAAGATCTACAATAGATGATGAACTTCGTCAAACAGACTTGTCCTACAAGCAAATGATGAAAGTATATGCTGACAAGCGTTGATGTGCCAAGAATATTACTTTCAATAAAGGAGATCACGTATTGGTGCGACAACAGAAAAAACACAAATCTGATGCTCCCTTTGATGCTGATCCCTTCAAGGTTGTGATTAGTAAGGGCACATTGTAACTGTTCACCATCTTGGAGTGTCCATTGCACAGAATTCTTCACACTTCAAGTATTTGCCTCATCATTCACCGGTTCTTGAAGGCAGAGAGGAGATTGGTTTGATTGAGATTATAGAGAGCCCCATGACTGCATCTGACCCTATGTCATCAGTGCTAGTTATCAATGCTTCTCTTCTCTCTTCACAGCCCCAGAGGGCACAATCTGGGCAGATATCCACGCTGATTTATTGAGGGCTTGTAATGTATATATCTCTGTAAAGAAACTTTTTTATTTAACATGGGGAAAGATGCAGTGTCTCGTGAGTTGTGAGCAATGACAGGACCCTTTTGGTTCCTGATGGACTCTGTAGAACTATGTAGAGCTGTGATGTAAATGTATGGGTGTGGTGAATAGAGTTCATGTTTATAACGTTGGGCTAGCAGTTACACGCAGAGGACTAAAGACATAATACGAAGCTTCGTGTGTGGCATATTAATGTATGAGTTCCCAGGCTGGGGAGGACGCTACACCTAGCAGGGTATGTTCTAGTTGGGACCACACTTTATTCAGAGAAGTCGAAGTACACAACTATTCAAAGCCAATGCCGAGACTCAAACCTGGTTTCCCAGTCAACAGCTTAGACCATAGTGTCACATACTGGGTAGAGCAAGGGTGGCAGGCAGAAGCCACATAAAAGCTTGGCTCGTTATGGGCTTTCGGTGGCTCGCCCAACTCTACTCAAAAAGGCCTATACACATTACTGCTAAAGAGTCATATGAGTAATAATAAAAACATATATAGTATTGTGCAGATGTGCAGAGTTTAATGTGCTGTTATTACCATTGCTGAGTGTGGGGAGGAAGCTTGATTTACAAGAGGAGAAGATTTGAGTGAGTCATGATGCCCCCCTTTGCCAATAGTAAGAAATAGTATATTATTATCTGCACATCTGGTCCCTGTTTTTTATGCAGCTGTATGCGATGTGTACTTGTTTTAACTAAATATATTTAATCAATTATAAAATTAGGAGAATCGTTTCCCTGTGTAAAATAAGTATTATCTTGTATTGGTACAGGCTATGATCCACTGAGGAGTTGGAATCAGAAAGACTAACCATAAAGGTGCTCCTAAGATCTGCTGGCTGCGAGAGGATTCCTTCGTTCACGTACTTCAAATTTATGTTATATGAGATTGGTTTACCCTCCTAGAGGGACACTCTGGAAGCAGCTAAATCAGTTTCTTACGCCCTAGTTAAAGAGCAAATGAGAGATTATTTGTGGTTGCGAGAACTGAAGGATGTTAAGGCAGGCAGTCTGACAGACTCGTTCTTATACCTTAAGATTGCTCCTGCCTATGAGTCGTTCCTTGAAGTTGTCCTGGGGTGCCTCCCTATGCTCGTCCACTGTATGTAAGCTTCTAGGGTTTAGTCACTATGCAACTGCTGTAAGAGTTTTGCTTTCTGATCCTATAAAGGTGGTTGTTGTTGCGGTGGCAAACTATGTGCTTGCAACCTGGCTTATTCGTATTCACATTGTTTGTGAGTCGAACATGCAACATGATTCCCTCAGTGGACGTAGGTAGCCACCCCTAAGAAGTCCTCTTAAGCTGAGATTTTTCTTCTGATCAGCCTTGGTACTGCCACCTGCTGAAATACTGATTTATGTTTCTCATTCAATTCAGCGCCTGCACTTTACTTTATTCTACTTATCAGATTGTTTCCATTTAATGTAGTTTTAATATGATTTTTAATTGACACTCGGGAGCTTCTGCATTTCCAGCATGTCTAATGCTTCTTTACTGCTCTGGAATGCTTTACACAACTATGTTTGTGCCGATCCCTTATGTGCATGATAACATCACTTGCACTGTGCTTGATGGCACTTAAGTGTACCTATCCTCTATGCCAGGGGTACTCATAGTACGGCCCGCGGGCCGGTGGCGGCCCGGCAAGCCTTCCTTGGTGGCCCGCCGGACCTTGCAGACATGTACCAGTTTAAAAAAAAAAATTAAGAGTTTTAGTAAACACCGGCGGTTGATGCAGCCTGACTCGGAGAGGCTCTGCTCTAGGGGGGGCCGGGAAATTCCAGCCATAGAGTGGAGCTGCAGGGGCCTCAGAAGAGGTGAAACAGAACAAAGCCTCATTAACGATTTAATGGTCTTTTAAAGACCTGTGAAGTGCTCCGGCTGTGTGCGTGCAAGGCAAGCTGACTCATCCCGGGCTGCCACAGAGGAGGGGGGGGGGGGGATTGTTGGACAATTACAGTGAACAGGACAAACCCCGTGACTGATTGAACCGAGCCGAGCATGAACTTGGAGATCACTCTGCGCAGCCTCGACTAGCATTTGTTTTATCGACACTGAAGGGATGAAAGTCTGAATCAGCCCAGCCTTATTTGGAATCTCTGCCCTCCGGATTACACCTGATCTCTGCTGCAGCGGTCCAGCCAGCTCTCGTGCACCCTCTACATTAGGGTGTCACTAATAATGTTCTGCAGATTTTGGGAAGGCTGGGGAAGGTGGTTCGATGTGTGCAGCAAATAGCTCTTGCTTTTCGTGATATTTCTAATAGAATTAATACACCTTGCCTAGACAGAGATGGGGAGACAGATGGAGAGAGAGGGCGAGGGAGGGAGAGAGAGGGAGGGAGAGTCAGGGGAGGTTGGGGGAGTGAGAGAGTCAGGGGAGGGCGAGGGAGGGAGTGAGAGAGGGAAGGAGAGAGTCAGGGGAGGGTGAGACAGAGGGAGGGAGAGACAGAGGGAGGGAGAGACAGGGGAGGTTGAGGAAGGGAGAGTGAGGGCGAGAGAGGGAGAGTCAGGGAAGGGAGACAGAGGGAGAGCCAGAGGGGGTGTGGGAGGTAGAGAGAGGGAGAGTCAGGGGAGGGAGAGAGAGGGAGAGTCAGGGGAGAGGGAGGGAGGGAGGGAGAGCCAGGGCAGGGTGAGGGAGAGGGAGAGTGAGAGTCAGGGGAGGGCGAGGGAGGGAGAGACAGAGGGAGGGAGTGTGAGGGGAGGGAGGGAGAGTGAGGGGAGGGAGGGAGAGAGAGGGAGAGTCAGGGGAGAGGGAGGGAGGGAGGGAGAGCCAGGGCAGGGAGAGTGAGAGTCAGGGGAGGGCGAGGGAGGGAGAGACAGAGGAAGGGAGGGAGGGAGGGAGGAAGTGGGAGGGAGTGAGGGAGACAGAGAGAGAGGGAGAGAAAAAGAGAGGGATGGAGAAAAAGAGGGATGGAGAGAAAGAGAGGGAAGGAGACAGAGAGGGGAGGTAGAGAAAGAGAGGGAGGAAGACAGAGAGGGAGAAGAGGAGACAGAGATAGGGAGGGAGGGAGACAGAGGGAGGGAGACAGAGGGAGGGAGGGAGGGAGACAGAGAGGGAGGAAGACAGAGAGAGGGAAGGAGACAGAGAGAAGGAGGGAGACAGAGAGGGAGGGAGGGAGACAGAGAGAGTGAAGGAGACAGAGAGAGTGAGGGAGACAGAGAGAGGGAGGGACGGAGAGAGAGAGAGGGAGGTAGAGAAATAGAGAGAGGGAGGGAGGAAGAGAAAGAGAGAGAGGGAGGGAGACAGAGAGAGAGATATGCGTGTATGCTCGGTCTGGTGGACAAAGACATCCGCTGCCAGGGCCTGTGTTCAACCTCATGGTCACAGGTTTTTTTTTGTCTCTAGCCCCGCCCCCTCTCTCACTGACCACGCCCCCACTGGTGCGGCCCTCGGCCACAAACTACACTGTAAATTTGGCCCCTTAGAGAAAGTTTGTGAGTACCCATGCTCTATGCACTGTACTTTTAATCTTGTTTGCTGTTTTAGCATTATGGCACATGTATGATGTTTATTGTGGATTCATGGGTTTCTATATCCGAAATAAAGTGATTGATGATGTAATAATTATTAGATTAGATTTGTGAGTCAGTAATAAGTGTCAATGTGCGTTTTAGGACAGTTGTGTTGGTTCACATTTATAATCACTGCCAGGGCATACATTTATACAAATATGTGTGGGGTTAATGAAAGCAGATGGGAAGCTCGAAGAAAGTACGGGCATTGATGGAGGAGGATCTGAGCATGCTAGTGGAACCTGGAAGTGATGAGAGCAAAGTGGGAAGTGTGGAAAGGGAAGATCTGGAATGTTGTTTGGAGAAAGGAGGGTTGCTGTGAGGAAATGCAAGCTGGGAAGAGCTGAGACATGAACACAAGCTGGGAAAGTTAGAGTGCCTTACCTTTCTCAACGTCAGGACAACACTAGGCTTCATGTCCTGGGCTTTTACAGATACTTAGCCTTGTTCTCTGGTGCATTAGTCCAGCTGGTGTAATGAAATCCACTAAAGACTCCTGCTCTTGTAATGTGATCTAGCAGAGGAGAAAGCTCTGGAGTAAAAAGCTTTAAAAAGGAGTTGGATGGATAAAGAGTGAGACTGATGTGAGGAACCTGGGATATGGGTGTTGAAGGTAAGGGATAGATCATTTGTGAGTGAGCTGGAAAGGATTTTGGAAAAGAGAAGTTGTGTGAGCTGTAGGAGGATATGGGGATGGGAGACAGAGGTGGCATGAGCAGGGATTGTGATTTTAAGGGTGAGTTGGGGGTGAGAGGTCAGCATGGACTGAGATGTTTAGAGAGGATTATGAACTATACATCTTCAGCGTTTTCCCTATCATTGCCCATCTGTGAAGTTGTACTGAAGATATAGGAAAGGGTGTTTGTGTAAAACATAATTCTTTCCTGGATCAGCACAGCAACAAATTAATACTTTGAAAATATTAGCTGCAGAAACAGAATGTAATCTTCCTTTAAACTCCTCCGCTAATTTTCAACTCTCCCTGGGTGTGCCAAGTGAGCTTTCTTTCACTGCAGAACTCCGCTTCAGTTTTGGGCCAAGACTGATCTATGAAGTCCTTAAACAATCTACATGAAACTAACATTTCTGTCTTTCATCACAGATCTCTGGCTGCCATGAATCCAGATGCTGGCGAGTGCCCAGGTAGGACACAGACAAAGTAACAATGTGCAGACTCATAGGCCTGAATCGTTTCTATTATGTCTTAATGTCTCAACACCAGATCAAAAATCCTGCCTATCCTCTACCATAACCAACTCGTTAGCCATTTAAGTGAATATTAAGGTTCACAGCTGCTTTCGAAAGGGTGGATGCTGTTTCTTTCCTCTCACTCACTGGAATGAAAGGCCAATTTACAACTATGTAGCTAGGACTCATAAGTCTGATAAGGCAATCCTCAGTTCTTTAGTGCAAGTGTTATCTAAGACATCATAATGTTACTAAAAGAATATGTATATGTGTGAGGGTGTGTTTTTGTAGGTATATGGATATACATAGCCAGACATATAGATAGAGGTAGGGATCCCTTTTCATACAGTCACCCGGCTCGTGCTTGAGCTCTAAGATCCAAGACAGACCCTTGGCTTGGCTCTCCCTGTTAATTTTCTGGCTCACCCACCTCTAACTTTGAGAAACAGATTTCTTGTTGCAGCATAGGAAAGTCATTGCCATTACTTATTGTCACAACCTTTTTGGGAAGCATGCACTGCATGTTGACACAATTCTTACTAATTGCATCGTTTTGTCTGTTCTTGTGTCGTTCACTTGTGTTATTCCACCCTCTACATCTTACAGCATGAGGTAGTGGGCTAGTCCACACCAGCCTTTGGCTAACTTCACTGAGAGGAAAGGCATTCTGCTGTTGCTCAAGGAGCACATCTACACACATAGGTGTTTCCTTCAGTACCAGAATTACTACGACAATGTGGGCTTTTTGAGATCAACAAATACTTTTGCTTTTAACCTTTGGGTTTCATATTATATTTGTGATGGCCAGGCATCTCTCACAATAACCTTTTACAAAATCATGACATAATAAAACAAACAATGACAAAACTAAAAGGCTGTTAGCCAATGCCTGCCCATTTGGTTTTGCCAATGCTAGCTTTGTTTGTCTCTGGGACTGCTGAAAGTGCTGCCACATAAATCTACCTTTTCTGTAAACAAATCCACGTGTCCCATTTGAGGTCATGCAATAAGCTTATATTGTGCCAATGTTCGCATTGCATCATCCATCTGATTATTAGGCTTTGAGTGGGCCAGCTCTCCTACCATCCCAGAGTCTAGATTGTAGCAAGAGTCAATGATGATGTCTCTAAGTCTATTCCAGACTCATTCTGACAGAATCCTGCTGAGCTCCAGTTCTGCTTATGCAGGGGAGCTCTGTAGGAGAGAGCTTTGATCCTGCGAGACATCAGACTATGGCAGCAGCCTCATGCAAGAGGTTGCTTATAGCAGAGTTGTGGCTATGCCTGGATTCTGAATGGGCCACCGCTCTTTTTCTTACCTTAGTTTCTCGTGAAAGGTCTTGTCAATATCAGTGGCAGAGGAAGCACATTCACTTCAACATATCAGTTGAGTTTGGAATTTATTTCTGTAAATAAACCTAAATTATGCTTCCCATTAAGGAGCAGGGCTTTAGGGGGGCCGGGTCCCTCCGGTTCTCATCCTGGTAGTAATTAAAAACAGACACTGAACATGGTCCCTATTGTACCCTATATTTATATACATGACTTTACTGTTAAAAACATGGATCAAATTCAGAACAATGAATTTAACAAGTATTAAAATAATGTATGTCAGCGATTTAGTTGCAATTTTTATTTCACATGTCTAATTTCATCTTGCATTCCCTGTGATTGCTAGGTATTTCCAGGATAATGTGTTTTTGTATTTTTTATTGTAGCATATTACTCTTGCCTAGTGCGTACATTTAGCGGTGTCGCCTCCAAGTGTTTAATACGGGCCATGATTGAGAGCTAAGGAACTGAGGAAGTATGGCAGTGCAAGTTTCTCACAGTGTCTGCCAGTGTGTCAAAAATGTGTTCAAGATAGCTGGTCATCCAATCCTTGGCCTCCTCCAGAGAGCAATTGTCACATATTCCAGATGCTGTTATGATTCTGTGCTAATGTGTGTGAAGGAGGAGCATAGTTCTCAAAACATTGACCAGGCGAAAGTAAAAAAAAATGCAGTGCTTACAGGTGAGCGGGTGTATTGTGTCTTTAAGGGTCATGAAGTGAAGGAGGTGGAATGAAGTGCATTCAGGAGGAAGTGAAAAGAAGGTACTGCAGAGGAGAGAAGGTGCAAGATATGGAAATGGAATAGATGTGGAGAGAAAGGGCCTACACAGTGGCGTAACGTAGGCCGACTCAGCACTGTGTGACCCCGAGCTCCAGGGGGCTCCCTCAGCAGAGAACCCTGGCCTGAGAGCTTCTAATTGAGTGTGGAGTCCATGTACCTTGCAGTGGGGCCCCTTCAAGTTTCGTTACACCACTGTGCATATATGTCTAAGCCATTAGTCCTCACTGGTTTTAGGTGTATGTAAGTTGTTGTGTTATATATCTGGATGCAAGAATAGAAAGCTCAAAAGAGGTTCCAAATACTGGTTGGGGACCTTGGGAATCTCCTAAATTCTGTTTACATGTTTAAGTCACACCCCCAAATTACATAGGTCACACGTCCGTTAGAGGTCCCCTCGCTTTTTTCATCCCATGTAAGGCCATGTGAAGGAGGCAGGTTATATATATGTAGACAAATGCCTCTTTAGCACTGGTGGCACCGGGTGCAACAACATTTTTTGGTGCCCCCCATCCATGACTACCCAGCTCGGATTCCATCACTACCAACAAGGAAAATTGCCCCTCATCTCTCTATAGTCCCTCCATCACATACATTTCATTTGTTTTAAAGCACTGGTAAAGGCTGGCTTTACTAATAAGAATTTGTAAAATCTACCAAAACAGATCCTTTTTAGCAATACATGCATAGATAATAAAGGACAGGGAAAAATAACATATGTCCTAACATATTTTATGCAGTTTGCATGCAGATCTTTGATGACAGTACTTAAGAGTTACTGTTCTACATACTGGCATATTAACCCTCTGCACTACTCTATGACTCTATTGTTTTCTCACCTGCTGTCTCACCCTGGGATATTTGCTGCTGCCCTGCCCCGCTAACGATCGGGGTGTTGACCCCGAGAGGAACCAATGCTTGGGCTCCGCCATTGCCATCCACCACGCCGGAACTCCGCAAGGGGACTACATCCCCCAGAACCCTCTAGTGTCATGGGGTGCTGCATCGTCAATCAGCGCCAGGAGGCGCTTAAATTCAACTGAGCCATCCCGCAGCACGGGACACGCGCGGGCGTGTCCCCGGGCGCTGCTCGGGCCAAGGGCGGGCCCGTCGACGCCCATCGTAGCCCGGAGTAGGCTCGGCTGGGCCAGCTCCCTTTCATCCGCACAGTAAAGGACTTGGTCAGTGACATTTATTAGACTTTATCTTTATTTCAGTAGGGTTTTGTTCATATGTGCAATGGCCACCAAACGTAAAATAACTGGACAGAGGTTTGGGGGTGGTGTGGCAGGCACCCTAGATGCCTTTTTAAATAGGGCAGAATCTGATACTCTTAACTGAGAGAAGACTATCCCTGGGGCCGTTTATTGGGGAAAAAAGTTCATCCCTGGGGGCTATTAGCAAAGCAAAATCTCCAGCGGCAGTTCCTCAACCTTTAACTTGCCCCAGTACAGATACCGTCGGCTTGGCTGAGCCTACAGTCGCTGTTCTGAACCCTGATGTGGATGTAGCAGAAGTGCTATCCCCGAGGAATTTCAGTGATTTGGCTATAGCTCTGAAGCTGCCTACTTCAGTAGCTGAAGGTGTAATGTATGCTCTTCTCCCTGGTGTAACCACTCAGACGGCCTCGCTGGGGCCATCCCAGGTTCCTTATTCTGATTCCCCTGTTGCTTTGACCACCCAGCTACCACCCCCATTAAAATCTCCAAGGGTAGATAGAGGTGATCGAGTCACCAGATCCAAAAGAATGACCCGTGATAATGAAGCCACAGGAGATGCTTCCACCCTAAGGATAGATAGAACCAAAGAGGGGGGGACCGGGGAACCGTCTGCCATGCGTGCAAGGGTTGGGATTGCTTTGAGGCCTAGAGCCAGTGCCAAAATCAAAACTAAATCTCAAGCTTCGGGGCTAGTGGCAAGTTGGATTTGAGACATGCGAATGGTGTCCCTGTTATTCATAACGCGGACACTTCATTAGCAGGGGAACCAGAAAGTAACCCAGATTACTGGAAGCATATGAAGTCCTTGATCATGGGGCTTTTAGCGCCTTTTCTGAATAGACTGGGGGCAATTGAGGAAAAATTATCTCTGCTGACACAAGTCACTGACCTGACAGTAAATCCAGAAAGGGTTGGGACCAAAAATTGTCATGCAGAGGGGGGCGGGGGGGGGGGGGGGCGTGTGAGCACTGAAGCACGCTCTATGTCAAGGTCTGGGGGACGAAGTAGGTAACGGGCCCACGATGTGACAGAAACCTGTGTTCCTCAAGTTTGTACTGACTGCACACAGGTCCAGCAGCATCTATCTGGCACTGCTGGACTTTCTTCGCATTTGAGAACAAACAATGGATTAGGGCGTCTGTGAAAGGGGTGCAACCAGATTCCCAAACCCTGCCCCACCCGGAGCCCACCCGTCGTGAAGTCATGGCCACTCAAACATCACATAGGGATGGCCTCAGATCGTTACCCCATGTGCCCATCAAGCCTGCTCAGGACACTTTGGATCGCCCCCCGGTGGCTTGTCCTTTGGTCATGGTCTTGGCCGGTGTTCCCGCGCTAAGATCCGATCAAACTGAATCCCGGGGACAGCTGAGGAACAAAACAGTTGATTGGCTGACTAAACACAAAGGATTTAGGGCACCCATGTTCAATGACATTATTATGGTCCGCAGAGTAGGTTGGGTGGGCCAGTCTCCTAAGTCTATAGCGGGGGATTGCGTGGTTGTCAATTTTCGGACCCCATTGGTTGCTCAAATGATTTTAAAGGCCGAGGATCTTCGTCCTTTATCTTCTACGTCCATTTGGGCTCTGCCACTTGGTTATTTTTATAAACCTCCCAAGAGAAATCTAAATAAGATACCCCGCTTTAGATGTGATACAAATAGGTTCAAGGCTCTTTCAGGGCTTGATAATCAAGACTGACTAAATGTCATCAATATTGCACCTGTGATCACACCAAATGATAGGGCAATGGTAGAGGTTCAACCCCTGTCTGTTGTCCCTGACATCCCACTTATGCCCCCCTACTGGGTGGGAATAATAAACCCCAATTTACATTCTGATCCCAATACTAACATGGCTGGATGTGTTATCAGGGAGGATACTTTAAAAATCTTATCCTGGAACATCACCGGTCTTAAGTCCAAAAGGGGAGATAGTAATTGGGAGCAATTTCTTGCTGGTGCGGATATAGTAGCCCTCCAGGAAACGTGGGAAGCGCAAGATTCTTACTTTTTGGATGGTTTTTCAACATTCTGTAAATATGCTGTACCGTCCAGTATGGGGCGAGCTAGTGGGGGGCTTTTGCTTTTAGTAAATTTAAAATTAACATATAAGGTCAAGTTAATGGTCTCATATTGTTGTTGATGAATCTAGGGCTCTAGTGTAATTTTCCCGATTCATGCCCTTATATAGGTATAACTCATCATATCCTAATATAGGCATCAGAATCATAACCATATTTAGACACAGGGAATGTAGTCCAAGTACGGCATGGCTACTTCCACAGATTCCTAGAAATCACAACGAGTTCTTGGAGAGACCAAACCTCCAGCCGTCCGGGACTTTCCCCTGCTTCTGTATTGATTTGTCCTAGAACTCCTGGAGTCCTAAAAGAACTGCGAGCTCTTAGTGACGTATTATGTCCAACCTTACGTCAAACTCAACACCTCCCAGGTATAAATATACCAGCATCTGCCCTAGCAAAACACACAGTGGTTTGGAGCAGATCGACTGACTACTTGCCCGACGCCCTGCTGTAGCGAGTGCCGAAGGAAGCCGACCCTCCAGCTGACGTACTGAGAGAGACGCTGTCTTTTCCCTTGCCGAGAAATCGAGCTCCGGTGTATCCCGGCTACACTCTCGGGTTACTGGGAGATCGAGTCCTGAGAGAGAGATACAAGACCTCCTACATTCTATAAACAAGGTACGGAGCTGATTAGACCCTTAGAGAATTCTTGGCAGAAACTATGTAACTCAAGCTACATCTCACTTACTCCTTCCCATGAACTAGGCTTAGGTTAGGTACACCGGGTCAGGCGTATCTTAGAAGCACCAGTTGAGTACGTTTAGTCATCTTTTATCATTGTATGTATTTTATCCATTTTAAGTATCTAATGGCTTAGAAACCATATAAATGCTTTTACAGTATTATTTCATAATACTCTTTTTACTGTACGCACTTTACTTTATGACAAGTATTGTGATTGTAGCAATTAGCTTATCTTGCATGAGAAAGACGACTGCTCAATAAATAACCTTTTTATTGAAAACGCCTGTCTCTCTATTTCTCTGCACTTCTGGTGAAACTAAGCATGCACGATTGACTGAGTGAAATAGCCATCTATTGTTTCCGCGACTCTGGAGATACATTCCTTATTCTTCGGGAACAAAGTTGTCATGTTATATGGTTGTCAGAAACTAATCCCTTCTTGTGTATTCGAGAAAGTTTCTAGTGACCTCTGAGCTAGCTGGCATTCACAAATTAAGTCTAACATATTCAATAGAGACCTAGTCGACTTCAGTCCTACGTCTAAACTATTGTTTATGTTATTCCAATGCGCAGAGCCTATTGGGAATATAGGAACTACACTACATGGCGCCCAACGTTTGGTAAGGCAATAATTTAACGCTAGATACTAGAGTAGCTCAGTCGTGCTTTTCACACAGACCCCTTTCCCGTAAAAACTCCAATAGACGTCTAGAGTGGGTGAAAGGTTAATATCCGCCAAAACTTAGTAGGAAGAGAATCCTATGTATTAGTTTTTGGTTTGCTCAACATTGAAGGATACAGTGTTCCGAAATATTGTGCACCTAATCTTTGTTTCCTTGAAACTTGCTCTGCAAACTTTCAGTCAGTAAAATGACGGGAAGTGAAAACAAAAGAGATGCTTAGGCAACTCAACTTTTAGCGGAGGACGCAAGTCTCCAACAAAACAATTTGGATGCAGTAATCATCCCGATAAATGTAAGAAAAGGTGTAACTTACAAACTTATAAATAACGGAGTATCATCGAGAGGTGGTACAGTTATATTTGTGATAGAGGCACATGAATATCGGCAGACAGAGGTATTCTATTCATGGATATCTTTTCCAGCCGCAAATGCTGTGACACACGAGTTCCACTACTACAAAACAGAGGAACCTCCAACGGAATACGGTTTGGTCCACTAGGTAGACCAGGAGCTATATGGCCGGTTCTAGCCAGCTATACACCACATCCTGACATTGAAGAAATGTCAGACAGAGAACTGTTAGCTCAACTAAAACAATTAATTTAAATACATAGACAACTAGTCCAATATTTCATGCGGACTTTAAAAGTCCAACCTACTATAAAAATTCCACAGCACACCCCTCACCAGGGGAATACAAACAAAATTACACCACAGACTATACAATCAGTCATTGGTAAATTACCCGCAAAACGGGAACAAATTCCATTCTGGTTGGCTCAAAAAATTACTCAAATAGAGGCAGTATTCCCTGATAGTACACCTCATGAAAAACACAGAATTCTAACAATCTGTTTACCAATGGGGATCGCACCACATGTGGAAGACTGTGACACTTGGGGAACAGTCTTTGCTTCAATCTACACAAAAACACATGGTGTTCCGTCTATGGCTGTTATACCAGACGTACTAAG
This sequence comes from Lissotriton vulgaris, assembly GCF_964263255.1. NCBI lineage: Eukaryota > Metazoa > Chordata > Amphibia > Caudata > Salamandridae > Lissotriton > Lissotriton vulgaris. Next base: position 1,224,137,962 of record NC_141693.1, read on the forward strand.
ACAGATTCAAAATGAATACGGTCCAGAGCCTGCTTTAAATCTAGGTATGAAATTACTGAAAAACTTTAAGCAAGTCTCGGCTATACTACTAGCCAACATAAAAGGAGAAGCAGCATCTGTGGCGATCTGCCAAAAATTAAAAGAAACAGAAATAACAGACCAGCCTTTTGAACTTGCCAGAATAATTGAAAAGTGCTATGAAGAATTAGGTGAAGATAGTTTGGGTGGGAAACCACTAAAACCACAACTAACAGAAAATCCTGAAAAAACTTTTATTAAGAATAATCTCACTACTCCAAAAAAGAAGTGGGAGAGTAATAAAAAACTCTCCTCAACAGAGAGACAAGTCTCCCCGAAGGGAGCCCTCTGAAAAGAGATATAACCTCAGAAATAGGGATAATTTGAGAAAATCTGACAGATATCAAGATAATGATACAAGTACCTCTCGATCTTTTCAGACTTCCTCACAGAAATCATAAACAAGAAGATGGTCAGAACATAAACAAGCATTGGAAATACAATAGGTCTCGCATTAGAAAAGTTGGAGCTATTGGTCTTGTAAATGACACATATTTTATTTATGTGTTGGTTTTTAAAATAACTAAATTGATAGCTTTGTCATTTACAATGCCAATAGTTATAACTTTTGCAAATGTGACACCTATAGCATTTGTAATGCAATATGTTTTATTTACGTGACTTAGATTTATTCATATTACAAATAACAATGGCCTTTATTTTTTTTATAATTAATACTTAAATAAAAAGTTATTGTAATTTATAATGGCAATAGCTTAAACTTTTGTAAATAATTTTTGAGAAGATTATGTTCAGTGTATTTTATTGTGACGAAAATCCAAGAACAGAAGTGAAATATTAACATCTTTTTGTGACATTTGTAATAAACCTTGAAACATTGAGAGAACATATTTGAACCAGTTGTTGTTCAATGGTTGCACAGACTGATGCTCTGGTGGCGCTGAGTGATGGTGTGGTGGCGACGAGTGATGCTCTGGCGTTCAGTGATGCTGTGGTAGTGCATGGTGATGTTGTGGTGCCCCTGAGTGATGCTGTGGTGGTGCTGAGTGATGCTGTGGTGGTGCTGAGTGATGCTGTGGTCATGCGATAGACAGATAGATAGAGTGAGTGTGATAGATAGAGTGAGGGTGATTGATAGAGAGAGGGAGAGTGATAGACAGAGGGAAGGCGAAAGATAGAGGGAGGGCGATAGATAGAGTAAGGGCAATAGATAGATAGATAGAGTGAGGGTGATAGATATTAGATAGATCGATAGATTGAGTGAGGACGATAGAGGTAAAGAGAGAGGTAGAGAGAGGGGTATGTAGAGAGAGAGGGGTATGTAGAGAGAGAGAGGTGTAGAGAGAGAGAGGTGTAGAGAGAGAGAGGGGTGTAGAGAGAGTGGTGTAGAGAGGGGTGTAGAGAGAGGGGTGTAAGAGTAGTGTAGAGAGAGGGGTGTAGAGAGAGGGGTATAGAGAGAGGGGTGTAGAGATGGGTGTAGAGAGAGGGGTGTCAGCGTGGTGTAGAGAGAGAGGGGTGTAGAGAGAGAGAGAGGGGTGTAGAGAGAGAGGGGTGTAGAGAGAGAGGGGTGTAGAGAGAGGGGTGTAGAGTGAGAGGGATGTAGAGAGAGGGTTGTAGAGAGAGAGAGGGGGGTGTATAGAGAGAGAGGGGTGTAGAGAGAGAAGGATGTAGAGAGAGGGTTGTAGAGAGAGAGAGGGTTGTAGAGAGAGAGGGGGTGTAGAGAGAGAGAGGGGTGTAGAGTGAGAGGCGTGTAGAGTGAGGGGGTAGAGTGAGAGGGGTGTAGAGTGAGAGGGGTGTAGAAAGAGAGAGGAGTGTAGAGAGAGAGAGGGGTATAGAGAGAGAGAGAGAAGGGTGTAGAGATAAGGGTGTAGAGATAGGGGTGTAGAGAGAGGGGTGTAGAGAGAGAGAGGGGTGTAGAGAGAGTGGGGGGTGTAGCAAGAGAGAGGGGTGTAGAGAGAGAGAGGGGTGTAGAGAGAGTGGGGGGTGTAGCGAGAGAGGGGGTGTAGCGAGAGAGGGGGGTGTAGAGAGAGTGGGGGGTGTATCAAGAGAGAGGGGTGTAGAGAGAGTGGGGGGTGTAGCGAGAGAGAGGGGTGTAGAGAGAGGGTGTAGAGAGGGGTCGGCGCCACATCCTCTCCTTGAGTTGAGAGATTTTGAATTCTGAGACTTTTGAGCATTTTCACAGCAGCCCAGCAGGCCCAGTGATCGGACAAGGGGATTACCCAAACTCAGACCCTTGTTCTCCTAAGAGATTAGACCCAATGTGGTGCAGAATTCTTCTTCTGTCTTTATTAATTAGGGGTTGGAGGTAAACCAGACTGCACAAGGTAAACAGTGAAGCTTTTACCACCATGGAAGCCCGTCCCCTCCCTCTTGTTCCGGCCTATAAACATTTGGGGTGCCTGGAGTGCTTTTATTTTGTTGTTAACACTCACCTGACAGGCCCTCCTGCAAAGCCCACAAATCTGTCAAGACAGTCAAGTGGGAGCCCTTCTCTGAGCTGCGACCCGGATACAGGCCAGAGCCTAGCAATTAGAATCATACCACAGGTACTTTCCCATTTGTGGGTGAAATAGCATAAATCATGGGTCATAATTTGCCTCATGGTAATCTAATTACCGCCGTGGGTATTACCGCTGCCAGCCGGGCGCTCTCATGAGGCCTTTCAAAGTAAAAAGCAAAAACATCTGGAGTGTCTTACTGTGCACAAAGAAAAATGCTTTTGATGCTGACTGACCAAAGTTTACTGTTCAAACCCAACTGCTACAACTCATTTTATTGGTACCGATTTAACATGGAAAAATGTATACACGTAGCATACAAACGTATGGAAAAGAAAAACTAGGGCTGAGTGTACATGCACGGAAATCAAACGTACTTCCACCACAATTACATAGGCTTTTACATTTCCAGTCCTTTAGAACTGAGATGCACGGCGGCTGCAAAGGGGAGCCGTGTCCGACAAGGCACTGCATGAGGTAAACAAACTAAGAGTGACTGATGCCCATAAACACAGTCCCGCCCACCTTTGGCAGGAGGAGGCAGGCCAAGGTTACATAACGGATAATGGCTTTTCACCGTACACGTGGCCGGAAGCCCTGAACGTCCCGAGGGCTATGACTTGATTGTGTTTGTCAGCTGCTCTGTGTGCAAGCAGGGGCGCTCCGGTAACAGAGATGTCAGGCTACGGGCGACAGCGATCTTACAATCAGGGCGATGCATGTATGAATGAATGTCTTTTATATAGCGCGCGGATTCTCCGAGTGTCCCGGCGCTCGGCAAAAAGGTACAGGTGAGGGGCAGAGTCCCCAAATGTGTCCCAGAGTCCGCAAAGCTTAAAAAATTCGTCTTCTGGGCCTTATGAAGAGAGTTTCCTCGGGAATGAAATACAGCACGCAATGAACACGGGAAGAAAGCAGACGGATCTACTGCGTGTGTGCTAAAGAATTCTTTGTGTGGTACAGGTCGGTGTTTTTTTCCAATGTTGCCGTGGATACGCGGTTTTATTTTGGGCTCAGCGATTTCCGTTTTCATTGTTGCATGTTAAACCAGAGGGATGGTTAAGAGGAATGGAGAATAAAGGCAAACCGCTCTTGCCTCTGATAGGCTAAAATCTGCCACAAAGTATTGGTGACAGTCAAGGAGCGCTGGCACTTGTTCATAGAATACACTTGGAAGTGCAACAATAACTATGTCAACGTGAAACAAGATAATACATCAAATACAAAACAAGACGGAGGGCATTGCTGTGGGGAGGGGGGAGGAGAAGGCGACACGGCTGCAGCAGGGGGCGGAGCAGGGAGAGCGTCGATGAGGGTGTGAAGCAGCAGGGGCCTTTTAAAGTGAAGCTAAGCTTCACTTCAAAGGTGTGGGAGGAGTGCTCCTAAGGCAGAGCGCACGCTGGGGGAAGCTTGTGGGGCGGAGCGGGAAGAGCTGCTGGGGAACTAATGGCTGGCATTTGATGCTGTGCACGCGCATTTTAGGTCAATGCGCTTGCGCATTGACCTAAAAGCGCACGGGCACAGCACCAAATCGCCAGTTGGGTAAAGTCTGTTTAAGTGCCTATAGTCTCGCTCTGCTCAATGCGCATGCGCATTGAGAGGCGAGACCTAAAAAGAGCGCATCAAGTCAAAAGACAAGGAACCCGCTCATCAAAGTAAAAAATCACAATTTTCCAAAAAGAAGGTAGCTAGCATAAAGATAAAACATGCTGAGAAACCTGAGGACACAACTCAAGAACGGAGAATGGGCCCAGACAATGATAGACAGTGCAGCAGAAGTGACCATAGCTCGCAATATCCTGATAATTCTTCTGGAGATAGTGGACACGAATGAGTACATTCAGGTGGAATCTGCGGACACCAGAGTTAGTGTACCCCATAAATTATATAAAATAACATTACGTATAGAAGGGGACAAAATTAGGAAAATAGGAGGTCTCTTTTGGGAGAAGCTATCTAAAGGCTATGATATCCTTCTAGCTGAGAAAGACTGGCCACCAGAATTTGTTAGGGAGTGCCCACATGTTGAAGAAATGATCATGCCTGCCTTCTCAAATCACATTCCAATTCATAAAAAATACACATATGCTAAAAAATGGGCTCTGGCCCAAGCCCCTTCATTATATAAAAATCATGTAGGATGGGATGAGGAATCCCCTCACCATAAAATCCAGTTAAAAAATCAACCTACTGCACAAAGGCAGTATCCTGTTAAGCAAGAAGCTAAAAAACAAGTCAGGGAGATCTTAGATCAACTTGAATACCAGGGGGTGATTGAAACATGCACCTCACAAATGAACAATCTTTTGTTTCCTGTCTCCAAACCAGACAATTCATATCGTCTAGTATTGGACTGCAGACACTTAAACACTTGTTGCAAAACATTTGCAGTACAAAAATCACACAGTGCAGCACTAAGGAATAACATCGTGCGCAAAAAATATAAAACAACATTAGATATTTCAAATTGTTTCTTCTGTCAAAACATTGCACCAGAAAGCAGGTATTTGACCGCTTTCTCCAGTATGGGGGACCAGAGGCAATTTTGCCGTCTCCCTCAGGGATTCAAGAATAGCCCAGGGTTATTTTCAGCGAGAGTAACCGAGTTACTACAAATGTATGATGATGAGGCATTATCTTATGTCGATGACATCTATCTAATAGACGATGATTTGGACAGGCATTTGGAAAGAGTGAACACCATTGTACTTGGGTTTGCATCAAAAGGGTACAAATTCAACTTTAAAAAATCGCGGATTGCCCACCTCACTGTCCTATTTCTAGGATATGAGTTATCAAGTGAAGGCAAAAAAAGAGAAATGTGCGCTGCTCCAAGCTCCAAAAACACTTAAAAACGTACAATCAATTCTAGGTTTCTGGAATTTTGGAAGAACTTACGTTCTGAATTACGCAGAGAGGGTTAAACCTCTCTACGAATTAATTAAACCTGATTTCAAACCAACTAATTGGACACAGGAACAGACAGAAGTTTTACGTTCAATACAAACAGACATGTTAGCTAAAACAACGCTGCAAACACGCGTAAACGTACGCAACCTTGTAATCCGGGCCATCCCAGGAAGATGCTGATTCACGTACCTTACCTATAATGAAGGGGAAACAGTACCAATAGCTTACAAATCACAAATGAATCTCGTGCAGGAATCCACTGCGACCATGATATATTCATAGTTGCCATCCCTTTGTAAGGGACCACAGTGGTCCAGGTAAACACATGCTAATTGTTTATCTGAGATTAGAAGGGGTGTCTGCGCAGGTCGTTTCACTGTTGATACCTTAATTTTTTGGCATATTTCACAGTCTAGAACATAGTTTCTAGTCTGTTTCCTCATGCGCGGCCACCAATATCTCTGTTTTAGTAACGATACTGTTGCGGAAACACCCGCATGTGCAGAGGCGAGCCCTTCATGTGCCGCTAAGATTAGTCCTAACCTATGTTCCATGTTTGGAATTGCCCCATCCCCCACTCCAGGGATTACGGCAAAAGGAACATTATTTGCATCATTTTTGTATGAGTACTTTACAGGAAAGCCTTTCAGGAGTGTCTTACCACTGTTTTTTACTGAAGCAGTGACAGCTTGCATTATTTTGCTGTCTATTTTTGTTTTTGACGCTTTAATCAATGAGAGAGAGGACTAGATAGGCTAGACGGTATCCCCTGGGTTATATGTATGCATCAATAAGGACTAGGTAAGGTTAAGAGAAGTAGGAGACTCAGAGCAGTACGTCAAAAACGGAGAAACGTTGTTTTCCTTATAAAGCCCTCACCCACCGACCTAGTCGGTGGCATGCTTCTTCATCGGGCCCACCGCAGTGGCACCGAATGTGCCCCAGGTGTGCTTCAACGCCAGGTGACTGCGGAGCTGGTATGTTGCTGAGTGTGCAGTGAGTTGGGTGAGAAGGGTGAAGTTTAAAAAGCTATACAGCTGGTCCCAGTACCCGAGGGTAAAATGTTTTAATGAACTGGGCCTCTGTTAGCGGATAAAAGGCAAGTAGACGTTAATTGGAGTGCTAATTATGACCTCCAGCGTCTAGTGTGGTCTACATGTTTCAGCCAGTGCCTTATAGATTTTATACTGGCTTTCCTCAGGACCGTTTTAATATGTGCAAAACGTGCAGATTAAATAATAAAAAAAAAAAAAAAGTTAAATTATAGTGGTTGTGTTATCTTTAGGCTAAGTGAAGCGCACACTAAGGCGCTATAACTGTTAGAGGGGGATTCCCTCAAGCTTGACTACATATAACACATAGGACAAAGACAAGACGTACATGGTAGAGTCATATTAGAATGGTATTTGATATACCACATCATGTGCCGGCTTATAAGGTGGTGTGTGACCTATAATCGGCTACTGTGGGTTCATGCCATGGGCATGAAGTTGGTGAGGGTTTTTAAAATGAAACCGATAGTGGTGGTGGTGGGCTAGAGAGCGTATTTACAAGGTGAGGTACAGGTAAGTATAGTCCTCACTCAGTTTTGTCTTGTAAAAAGCTTCATGGATCGCCTGGCAGAGAAAGAGACCCTGTAAGAATAGTAACTTGGTCACAATATGTCCAACCTGTAGGGAGAAAAAGTAGTGGCTTACCCAATTCGTGGCTGTAGCGGTTCTATTTTACTCACGAGTGTTGCAGTCTGGTTCCTCCTTGGACCTTGTTTTTGACCGTGTGATAGCAGCTACGCAAGCCGTTTGCATAGCTGCCTTCGCTGCTTCATCAGCCAATGAATTCCCTGCTACGTGAACGCCATAACGGTGATGACTCAGTGTATGTATCACGTGAGTCTTCTGTAGTTCTTTCCTCAAAAGAACTACATGTTCCCAAAGCATTTTATGCTTAATTGTGCCACCTTTAGCGTCGTTGAATCCATTTTGAACCCAGTTCTGCAGATACTCATTGTAAGATTGGACGCAGTAATGCGAATCGCACACTATTAGTGTGGGGAATTCGCGATCGGTATTCTCAAGCGCCATCTTGAAAGCCTGTAGTTCAGCTCACTGAGCTATACAGTCTTTTAGTGATTGAGTTTTAGTGACCATAGGTCTGAATTTACCTTCGTGCCAGCAACCTTTAACAATTGCGCACGCAGCACTATAGGCTTGTTCACCCCCAACTGCGGGCTGTGCTGATCTGCCTGTGTATATTATACAGCCGTAATGTTTGAGAGGCAGAATTTCGGTCGGCAGAGGACATTCATACTCATATTGGAGAAATTCTTGGGTTTTCAAGTTAGGATCGAATTCGTAAATTACGTCTGATGCAGCAAGAGAATTAACCCATTGTATCCATCTCGGATGTAAAGCTGTAGCCTTTGAAATGCTTGCTCTTGTAACTGCTTCTAGGGCAGGTACAGGTGTAATGATTATTATATGTTTACCTTGTGCGAGGGCTCTTTTTTTTTTTGCTACAGCAGTTTGAACCGCTGTCAGAATTTTCTCAGTAGAAGTGAATTTTATTTCAGCTTGTGTGTACAAGTGTGATTTGTAAGCTATTGGCACCGTTTCCCCTTCATTATAGGTAAGGTACGTGAATCAGCATCTTCCTGGGATGGCTCGGATTACAAGGTTGCTTACGTTTACGCGTGTTTGCAGCTTTGTTTTAGCTAAGATGTCTGTTTGTATTGAACGTAAAACTTCTGTGTGTTTCTGTGTCCATTTAGTTGGTTTGAAATCATGTTTAATTAATTCGTAGAGAGGTTTAACCCTCTCTGCGTAATTCAGAACGTAAGTTCTTCCAAAATTCAAGAAACCTAGAATTGATTGTACGTTTTTAAGTGTTTTTGGAGCTTGGAGCAGCGCACATTTCTCTAAGAAATTGTCTGCCAGGCTTTTGCCTTCACTTGATAACTCATATCCTAGAAATAGGACAGTGAGGTGGGCAATCCACGATTTTTTAAAGTTGAATTTGTACCCTTTTGATGCGAACCCAAGTACAATGGTGTTCACTCTTTCCATGTGCCTGTCCAAATCATCGTCTATTAGATAGATGTCATTGACATAAGATAATGCCTCATCATCATACATTTGTAGTAACTCGGTTACTCTCGCTGAAAATAATCCTGGGCTATTCTTGAATCCCTGAGGGAGACGGCAAAATTGCCTCTGGGCCCCCATACTGGAGAAAGCGGTCAAATACCTGCTTTCTGCTGCAATGTTTTGACAGAAGAAACCATCTGAAATATCTAATGTCGTTTCATATTGTTTGCGCACAATGTTATTCCTTAGTGCTGCACTGTGTGATTTTTGTATTGCAAATGTTTTGCAACAAGTGTTTAAGTGTCTGCAGTCCAATACTAGACAATATGAATTGTCTGGTTTGGAGACAGGAAACAAAGGATTGTTCATTTGTGAGGTGCATGTTTCAATCACCCCCTGGTATTCAAGTTGATCTAAGATCTCCCTGACTTGTTTTTTAGCTTCTTGCTTAACAGGATACTGTCTTTGTGCAGTAGGATGATTTTTTAACTGGATTTTATGGTGAGGGGATTCCTCATCCCATCGTACATGATTTTTATATAATGCAGGGGCTTGGGCCAGTGCCCATTTTTTAGCATATGTGTATTTTTTATGAATTGGAATGTGATTTGAGAAGGCAGGCATAATCATTTCTTCAACAAGTGGGCACTCCTTTACAAATTCTGGTGGCCAGTCTTTCTCAGCTAGAAGGATATCATAGCCTTTAGATAGCTTCTCCCAAAAGAGACCTCCTATTTTCCTAATTTTGTCCCCTTCTATACGTAATGTTATTTCATATAATTTATGGGGTACACTAACTCTGGTGTCTGCAGTTTCCACCTGAATGTACTCATTCTTGTCCACTATCTCCAGAAGAATTATCAGATATTGCGAGCTATGGTCACTTCTGCTGCACCGTCTATCATTGTCTGGGCCCATTCTCCGTTCTTGAGTTGTGTCCTCAGGATCCTCGGCATGTTTTATCTTTATGCTAGCTACCTTCTTTTTAGAAAATTGTGATTTTTTACTTTGATGAGCCGGTTCCTTGTCTTTTGACTTGATGCGCTCTTTTTAGGTCTCGCCTCTCAATGCGCATGCGCATTGAGAAGAGCGAGACTATAGGCACTTAAACAGACTTTACCCAACTGGCGATTTGGTGCTGTGCCCGTGCGCTTTTAGGTCAATGCGCTTGGGCACAGCACCAAATGCCAGCCATCTGTTCCCCAGCAGCTCTTCCCGCTCCGCCCCACAAGCTTCCCCCAGCGTGCGCTCTGCCTTAGCAGCACTCCTCCCTCACCTTTGAAGTGAAGCTTAGCTGCACTTCAAAGGCCCCTGCTGCTTTACACCCTCATCACCGCTCTCCCCACTCCGCCCCCTGCTGCGGCCGTGTCGCATTCTCCTCCCCCCTCCCCACAGCAATGCCCTCCGTCTTGTTTTGTATTTGATGTATTATCTTGTTTCACGTTGACATAGTTATTGTTGCACTTCCAAGTGTATTCTATGAACAAGTGCCAGCGCTCCTTGACTATCACCAATACTTTGTGGCAGATTTTAGCCTATCAGAGGCAAGAGCGGTTTGCCTTTATTCTCCATTCCTCTTAACCATCCCTCTGGTTTAACATGCAACAATGAAAACGGAAATCGCTGAGCCCAAAATAAAACCGTGTATCCACGGCAACATTGGAAGAAAACACCGACCTGTACCACACGAAGTATTCTTTGGCACACGGGCAGTAGATCCGTCTGCTTTCTACCCGTGTTCATTGCGTGCTGTATTTCATTCCCGAGGAAACTCTCTTCATAAGGCCCAGAAGACGCATTTTTTAAGCTTTGCATGTTCTAGGACACATTTGGGGACTCTGCCCCTCACCTGTACCTCTATGCGAGCGCCGGGACACTTGGAGCATCCGCGCGCTATATAAAAGACTTTCATTCATACATGCATTGCCCTGATTGTAAGATGGCTGTCGCCCGCAGCCTGACATCTCTGTTACCAGAGCGCCCCTGCTTGCACACAGAGCAGCTGACCAACACATTCGAGTCATAGCCCTCGGGACGTTCAGGGCTTCTGGCCACGTGTACGGTGAAAAGCCATCATCCGTTATGTAACCTTGTCCTGCCTCCTCCTGCCAAAGGTGGGCGGGACTGTGTTTATGGGCATCAGTCACTCTTAGTTTGGTTACCTCATGCAGTGCCTTGTCGGACACGGCTCCTCTATGCAGCCGCCCGTGCATCTCAGTTCTTAAGTACTGGAAATGTAAAAGCCTATGTAATTGTGGTGGAAGTACGTTTGATTTCCGTGCATGTACACTCAGCCCTAGTTTTTCTTTTCATACGTTTGTATGCTACGTGTATACATTTTCCCATGTTAAATCGGTACCAATAAAATGAGTTAAAGCATTTGGGTTTGAACAGTAAACTTTGGTCAGTCAGCATCAATAGCATTTTTCTTTGTGCACAGTAAGACACTCCAGGAGTTTTTGCTTTTTACTTTGAAAGGCCTCATGAGAGCGGCAGGCTGGCAGCGGTAATACCCACAGCGGTAATTAGATTACCACGAGGCGAATTATGACCCATGATTTATGCTATTTCACCCACAAATGGGAAAGTACCCGTGGTATGATTCTAATTGCTAGGCTCTGGCCTGTATCCGGGTCGCATCTCAGAGAAGGGCTCCCACTTGACTGTCTTGACAGATTTGTGGGCTTTGCAGGAGGGCCTGTCAGGTGAGTGTTAACAACAAAATAAAAGCACTCCAGGCACCCCAAATGTCTATAGGCCGGAACAAGAGGGAGGGGACGGGCTTCCATGGTGGTAAAAGCTTCACTGTTTACCTCGTGCAGTCTGGTTTACCTCCAACCCCTAATTAATAAAGACAGTAGAACAATTCTGCACCACATTGGGTCTATTCTCTTAGGAGAACAAGGGTCTGAGTTTGGGTAATCCCCTTGTCCGATCACTGGGCCTGCCGGGCTGCTGTGTGGATGCTCAAAAGTCTCAGAATTCAAAATCTCTCAACTCAAGGACAGGATGTGGCGCCAACCCCTCTCTACACCCCTCTCTCTACACCCCTCTCTCTCGCTACACACCCCACTCTCTCTACACCCCTCTCTCTCGATACACCCCCACTCACTCTACACCCCACTCTCTCGCTACACCCCCTCTCTCGCTACACCCCCCACTCTCTCTACACCCCTCTCTCTCTACACCCCTCTCTCTCGCTACACCCCCCACTCTCTCTACACCCCTCTCTCTCTCTACACCCCTCTCTCTACACCCCTATCTCTACACCCCTATCTCTACACCCCTCTCTCTCTCTCTACACCCCTCTCTCTCTCTACACCCCTCTCTCTTTCTACACCCCTCTCACTCTACACCCCTCTCTCACTCTACCCCTCTCTCACTCTACACCCCTCTCACTCTACACCCCTCTCTCTCTCTACACCCCATCTCTCTCTACATTACCCTCTCTCTCTACAACCCTCTCTCTACATCCCTCTCACTCTACACCCCTCTCTCTCTCTACACCCCCCTCTCTCTCTACACCCCCCCTCTCTCTCTCTACAACCCTCTCTCTACATCCCTCTCACTCTACACCCCTCTCTCTCCACCCCTCTCTCTCTACACCCCTCTCTCTCTCTCTACACCCCTCTCTCTCTACACCCCTCTCTCACTACACCCCTCTCTCTCTACACCATGCTTACACCCCGCTCTCTACATCCCTCTCTACACCCCTCTCTCTACACCCCTCTCTCTACACCCCTCTCTACACCGCTCTCGCTACACCCCTCTCTCTCTCTACACCTCTCTCTCTCTACATACCCCTCTCTCTCTACATACCCCTCTCTCTACACCTCTATCGCCCTCACTTAATCTATATATCTATCTATCTATTTATCTATCACCCTCACTCTATCTATGTATATATTGCCCTTACTCTATCTATTGCCCTCCCTCTATCTTTCGCCCTCCCTGTATCTATTGCTCTCCCTCTCTCTATCAATCACCCTCACTCTATCTATCACACTCACTCTATCTATCTGTCTATCGCATGACCACAGCATCACTCAGCACCACCACAGCATCACTCAACACCACCACAGCATCACTCAGGGGCACCACAACATCACTATGCACTACCACAGCATCACTGAACGCCAGAGCACCACCCGTCGCCACCACACCATCACTCAGCGCCACCAGAGCATCAGTCTGTGCAACCATTCAACAACAACTGGTTCAAATATGTTCTCCCAATGTTTCAAGGTTTATTACAAATGTCACAAAAAGATGTTAATATTTCACTTCTGTTCTTGGATTTTCGTCACAATAAAATACACTGAACATAATCTTCACAAAAGTTATTTACAAAAGTTTAAGCTATTGCCATTATACATTACAATAACTTTTTATTTAATTATTAATTAGAAAAAAAATAAAGTCCATTGCTATTTGTAATATGAATACATCTAAGTCACGTAAATAAAACATATTGCATTACAAATGCTATAGGTGTCACATTTGCAAAAGTTATAACTATTGGCATTGTAAATGACAAAGCTATCAATTTAGCTATTTTAAAAACCAACTCATAAATAAAATATGTGTCATTTACAAGACCAATAGCTCCAACTTTTCTAATGCGAGACCTATTGTATTTCCAATGCTTGTTTATGTTCTGACCGTCTTCTTCTTTCCGATTTCTGTGAGGAAGTCTGAAAAGATCGAGAGGGACTTGTATCATTATCTTGATATCTGTCAGGTTTTCTCAAATTATCCCCATTTCTGAGGTTTTATCTCTTTTCAGAGGGCTCCCTTCGGGGAGACTTGTCTCTCTGTTGAGGAGATCTTCCTCTGGGTTGAGAATATTTGCTCTAGGAAGAGTTTGTTTATTAATCTCCCACTTCTTTTTTGGAGTAGCGAGATTATTCTTAATAAAAGTTTTTTCAGGATTTTCTGTTAGTTGTGGTTTTAGTGGTTTCCCACCCAAACTATCTTCAGCTAATTCTTCATAGCACTTTTCAATTATTCTGGCAAGTTCAAAAGGCTGGTCTGTTATTTCTGTTTCTTTTAATTTTTGGCGGATCGCCACAAATGCTGCTTCTCCTTTTATGTTGGCTAGTAGTATAGCCGAGACTTGCTTAAAGTCTTTCAGTAATTTCATACCTAGATTTAAAGCAGGCTCTGGACCGTATTCATTTTGAATCTGTCTTCGTACGTCTGGTATAACCGCCATAGACGGAACACCATGTGTTTTTGTGTAGATTGAAGCAAAGACTGTTCCCCAAGTGTCACAGTCTTCCACATGTGGTGGGATCCCCATTTGTAAACAGATTGTCAGAATTCTGTGTTTTCATGAGGTGTACTATCAGGGAATACTGCCTCTATTTGAGTAATTTTTTGAGCCAACCAGAATGGAATTTGTTCCCGTTTTGCGGGTAATTTACCAATGACTGATTGTATACTCTGTGGTGTAATTTTGTTTGTATTCCCCTGGTGAGGGGTGTGCTGTGGAATTTTTATAGTAGATTGGACTGTTAAAGTCCGCATGACATATTGGACCAGTTGTCTATGTATTTAAATTAATTGTTTTAGTTGAGCTAACAGTTCTCTGTCTGACATTTTTTCAATGTCAGGATGTGGTGTACAGCTGGCTAGACCCGGCCATGTAGCTCCTGGTCTACCTAGTGGACCAAGCCTGGTAGTGTGATTTTGATGTTTTAGGGAGCCATTAAACCAGAGCTGATGCTCCTGGTAAGTTAGTGGAATTTCAACGTCCTCGTAAGGAGCGTATTCCATTGGAGGTTCCTCTGTTTTGTAGTAGTGAAACTCGTGTGTCACAGCATTTGCGGCTGGAAAAGATATCCATGAATAGAATACCTCTGTCTGCCGATATTCATGTGCCTCTATCACAAATATAACTGTACCACCTCTCGATGATACTCCGTTATTTATAAGTTTGTAAGTTACACTTTTTCTTACATTTATCGGGATGATTACTGCATGCGGATTGTTTTGTTGGAGACTTGCGTCCTCCGCTAAAAGTTGAGTTGCCTAAGCATCTCTTTCGTCTTCACTTCCCGTCATTTTGCTGACTGAAAGTTTGCAGAGCAAGTTTCAAGGAAACAAAGATTAGGTGCACAATATTTTGGAACACTGTATCCTTCAACGTTGAGCAAACCAAAAACTAATACATAGGATTCTCTTCCTACTAAGTTTTGGCGGATATTAACCTTTCACCCACTCTAGACGTCTATTGGAGTTTTTACGGGAAAGGGGTCTGTGTGAAAAGCACGACTGAGTTACTCTAGTATCTAGCGTTAAATTATCGCCTTACCAAACGTTGGGCGCCAAGTAGTGTAGTTCCTATATTCCCAATACGCTCTGCGCATTGGAATAACATAAACGATAGTTTAGACGTAGGACTGAAGTCGACTAGGTCTCTATTGAATATGTTAGACTTAATTTGTGAATGCCAGCAAGCTCAGAGGTCACTAGAAACTTTCTCGAATACACAAGGAGGGATTAGTTTCTGACAACCATATAACATGACAACTTTGTTCCCCAAGAATAAGGAATGTATCTCCAGATTCGCAGAAACAATAGATGGCTATTTCACTCAGTCAATCGTGAATGCTTAGTTTCACCAGAAGTGCAGAGAAATAGAGAGACGGGTGTTTTCAATAAAAAGGTTATTTATTGAGCAGTCTTCTTTCTCATGCAAGAGAAGTGAATTGCTACAATCGCAATACTTGTCATAAAGTAAAGTGCGTACAGTAAAAAGAGTATTATGAAATAATACTGTAAAAGCATTTATATGGTTTCTAAGCCATTAGATACTTAAAATGGATAAAATACATACAATGATAAAAGATGACTAAACGTACTCAACTGGTGCTTCTAAGATACGCCTAACCCGGTGTACCTAACCTAAGCCTAGTTCATGGGAAGGAGTAAGTGAGATGTAGCTTGAGTTAAATAGTTTCTGCCAAGAATCTATCCAAGAATTCTCTAAGGGTCTAATCAGCTCCGTACCTTGTTTATAGAATGTAGGAGGTCTTGTATCTCTCTCTCAGGACTCAATCTCCCAGTAACCCGCAAGGGTAGCCGGGAAACACCGGAGCTGGATTTCTCGGCAAGAGAAAAGACAGCGTCTCTCTCAGTGCGTCAGCTGGAGGGTCGGCTTCCTTCGGCATTCGCTATAGCAGGGCGTCGGGCAAGTAGTCAGTCAATCTGCTCCAAACCACCGTGTGTTGTGCTAGGGCAGATGCTGGTATACTTATACCTGGGAGGTGTCGAGTTTGACGTAAGGTTGGACATAATACGTCACTAAGAGCTCACAGTTCTTTTAGGACTCCAGGAGTTCTAGGACAAATCAATACAGAAGCAGGGGAAAGTCCCGGACGGCTGGGGGTTTGGTCTCTCCAAGAACTCGTTGTGATTTCTAGGAATCTGTGGAAGTAGCCATGCCGTATTTCGACTACATTCGCTGTGTCTAAATATGGTTATGATTCTGATGCCTATATAAGGATATGATGAGTTATACCTATATAAGGGCATGCATCGGGAAAATTACACTAGAGCCCTAGATTCGTCTACAACAATATGAGACCATTAACTTGACTTTATATGTTAATTTTAAATTCACTAAAAGCAAAAGCCCCCCACTAGCTTGCCCCATACTGGACGGTACAGCATATTTACAGAATGTTGAAAAACCATCCAAAAAGTAAGAATCTTGCGCTTCTCACGTTTCCTGGAGGGCTACTATATCCGCACCAGCAAGAAATTGCTCCCAATTACTATCTCCCCTTTTGGACTTAAGACCGGCGATGTTCCAGGATAAGATTTTTAAAGTATCCTCCCAGAAAACACATCCAGCCATGTTAGTATTGGGATCAGAATGTAAATTGGGGTTTATTATTCCCACCGAGTAGGGGGGCATAAGTGGGATGTCAGGGACAACAGACAGGGGTTGAACCTCTACCATTGCCCTATCATTTGGTGTGATTGCAGGTGCAATATTGATGACATTTAGACAGTCTTGATTATCAAGCCCTGAAAGAGCCTCGAACCTATTTGTATCACATCTAAAACGGGGTATCTTATTTAGATTTCTCTTGGGAGGTTTATAAAAATAACCAAGTGGCAGAGCCCAAATGGAAGTAGAAGATAAAGGACGAAGATCCTCGGCCTTTAAAATCATTTGAGCAACCAATGGGGTCCGAAAATTGACAACCACGCAATCCCCCGCTATAGACTTAGGAGACTGGCCCACCCAACCTACTCTGCGGACTATAATAATGTCATTGAACATGGGTGCCCTAAATCCTTTATGTTTAGTCAGCCAATCAACTGTTTTGTTTTTCAGCTGTCCCTGGGATTCAGTTTGATTGAGTCTTAGCGCGGGAACACCGGCCAAGATCATGACCAAAGGACAAGCCGCCGGGGAGAGATCCAAAGCGTCCCGAGCAGGCTTGACTGGCACATGGGGTAACGATCTGAGGCCATCCCTATGTGATGTTTGAGTGGCCATGACTTCACGATGGGTGGGCTCCGGGTGGGGCAGGGTTTGGGAATCTGGTTGCACCCCTTTCACAGATGCCCTAATCCATTGTGAGTTTGTTCTCAAATGCGAAGAAAGTCCAGCAGTGCCAGATAGATGCTGCTGGACCTGTGTGCTGTCAGTACGAACTTGAGGAACAGAGGTTTCTGTCACATCGTGGGCCCATTCCCTACTTCGTCCCCCAGACCTTGACATAGAGCGTGCTTCAGTGCTCACCCCCCCTCCCCTGCATGACAATTTTTGGTCCCAACCCTTTCTGGATTTACTGTCAGGTCAGTGACTTGTGTCAGCAGAGATAATTTTTCCTCAATTGCCCCCAGTCTATTCAGAAAAGGCGCTAAAAGCCCCATGATCAAGGACTTCATATGCTTCCAGTAATCTGGGTTACTTTCTTGTTCCCCTGCTAATGAAGTGTCCGCGTTATGAATAACAGGGACACCATTCGCATGTCTCAAAGCCAACTTGCCACTAGCCCCCGAAACTTGAGATTTAGTTTTGATTTTGGCACTGGCTCTAGGCCTCAAAGCAATCCCAACCCTTGCACGCATGGCAGACGGTTGCCCGGTCCCCCCCTCTTTGGTTCTATCTATCCCTAGGGTGGAAGCACCTCCTGTGGCTTCATTATCACGGGTCATTCTTTTTGATCTGGTGACTCGATCACCTCTATCTACCCTTGGAGATTTTAATGGGGGTGGTAGCTGGGTGGTCAAACCAACAGGGGAATCAGAATCAGGAACCTGGGATGGCCCCACTGAGGCTGTCTGAGTGGTTACACCAGGGAGAAGAGCATACATTACACCTTCAGCTACTGAAGTAGGCAGCTTCAGAGCTATAGCCAAATCACTAGAATTCCTCGGGGATAGCACTTCTGCTACATCCACATCAGGGTTCAGAACAGCGACTGTAGGCTCAGCCAAGCCGACGGTATCTGTACTGGGGCAAGTTAAAGGTTGAGGAACTGCCACTGGAGATTTTGCTTTGCTAATGGCCCCCCAGGGATGATCTTTTTTCCCCCATAAATGGCCCCAGGGACAGTCTTCTCTCAGTTAAGAGTATCTCATGTTGCAATACAGATTCTGCCCTATTTAAAAAGGCATCTAGGCTGCCTGCCACACCACCCCCAAACCTCTGTCCAGTTATTTTACGTTTGGTGGCCATTGCACATATGAACAAAACCCTATTGAAATAAAGATAAAGTCTAATAAATGTCACTGACCAAGTCCTTTGCAGAACGTCCTGTGCGGATGAAAGGGAGCTGGCCCAGCCCAGCCTACTCCGGGCTACGACGGGCGTTGTCGGGCCCGCCCTTGGCCCGAGCAGCGCCCGGGGACACGCCCGCGCGTGTCCCGTGCTGCGGGATGGCTCAGCTGAATTTAAGCGCCTCCTGGCGCTGATTGACGATGCGGCACCTCATGACACTAGAGGGTTCTGGGGGATGTAGTCCCCTTGCGGAGTTCCGGCGTGGTGGATGGCAATGGCGGAGCCCAAGCATTGGTTCCTCTCGGGGTCAACACCCCGATCGTTAGCGGGGCAGGGCAGCAGCAAATATCCCAGGGTGAGACAGCAGGTGAGAAAACAATAGAGTCATAGAGTAGTGCAGAGGGTTAATATGCCAGTATGTAGAACAGTAACTCTTAAGTACTGTCATCAAAGATCTGCATGCAAACTGCATAAAATATGTTAGGACATTATGTTATGACCACTTTATTGAGAAAGGACACACAGACAATGATCTAAAGTGGACTGTTCTTAAGTCTGTAAAGCTACCACCACGTGGAGGTGATATAGGACTTCTATTGAATAGAGAAGAACTCAAAATGATCCTACTCTTGGATAGTATCCGCAGTGGCCTGAATCGAAATGAGGACTGGACCTCGCTACTGTGAAGTATATTTGGATTGGATTCATAAACATTTATTGCTTATTTTCGAAAATAATGGCCTGACCAATATTCTGTATAAATGCCAATGTCCTTCTTGTGAATATGGTAGCTTGCAATGCTATCCCTTATACGCTGAGCATATTGAATTGCGCTTCCTAAATATTGCAATTGTCATGTCACTTGCCGTGCCTTCCTAAACAAAGGAAGGACCCTTGTCTGCTTACATTTAAAAAGGACCAATCGCTATGAATATGAGCCATATAATGTTATTCCTATGCAATTGATTTATTGGTTTTAATAATTTAATATTGTAGAATTGATGAGTCACAATGCATGCACACACGTTCACTGTTTGTATAATCCCCAATAATTCACCAATTTGGTATGTCAGCCGGCTCCGTGGCTGCCCCATCACCAATGGCCGCCCTTGCATGCCATCTCCCAACACAACATGACCGCCGCGCATGCTATTTTTACTCGGCTTGCCCTGCCCCACATGTTCCACGGCGCGACTGTGCACCGGGACGTTTGAACTCAGTTCCATCGTGAACTAAAGGTAAGCTCCTAGCACCATCCCGGGACACCCCTCCTCTTGTTAGAAATTAAGCGCCCTTTACTTTGTACCTAACCTGGCTTGTAATACTTCCTTCGTAGGAGCCCTATTAATCGGCATCCCGGCCAAGAC
The DNA here is from genome assembly GCF_964263255.1 of Lissotriton vulgaris. Lineage (NCBI taxonomy): Eukaryota > Metazoa > Chordata > Amphibia > Caudata > Salamandridae > Lissotriton > Lissotriton vulgaris. The sequence goes on from NC_141693.1 coordinate 1,224,157,604, forward strand.
CTAATCATAGGTAAGCAGCCCACTGGGTGTTTGCACTCGCGCTTACAACACGGACGCTGTAAGCCGACCACGTCATGTGGTGAAAAACCTCTAGTGCCCCGTAGTTGGGGTCACTAACACTCACTTTTTTTCCCCTGGCTTTAGGCAAGCAGAGCAACCCTTACCGGATTCTCTTGACACCGGATAACTGTCCGCCTTTATTTTCCGACCTATAATAGGCATCCTGGTCTAAGACCTAATCATAGGTAAGCAGCCCATTTTGTGTGTGCACTCGTGCTTACGCTGTAAGCCGATTAAGTCCGGCCCTCAATAATTCTAATGCCCCCCAGCAGGGGCCATTAACACTCACGCATTTCCTTGGTTCTAGACGAGTATAGCAACCGTTACCAACTGCCCGCAATTATCCTCCCAACCTCAATCTCCAGTGGGAGCAACAACTTCCAGGTAAAGGGATGGTACATTGAACTGACGTTAGTGTTCCTGTCCATAGCCTGGTGGGGTTCTAATATCTTTAACCCCTTGGTTCCAGATAACCCCCGGAATCTTCCGTCCAACTATCAGTACTGCCCTGACACCCACCCCTTGAGGTAATTGGACCCTCCATTCATTGGTTGCGCTTGGGGCTGTCTTAAATATAACGCCTCCCGGGTTCCTTTGGCACTACTTGACATGCATGTGCTGCATGCTGGTTCACTCCCGCAGCACCACGTTAGGTCTATATCGTGATATTATCGGAATGCGCCTTGCACACTCAATCGATAGGCTTCTACTAGCCTAGCGGTCGGCATGCCACTGCACACAACTTGGCCTCCAACTGGAAGTGACCATGGCATGAATTGTTCGCCACCGCGTCGTACTTGTGTGGCACTGGTTGTGAGACACCTTCACCTGAATGATCTGTAGCACCTTAAGCGGGCATGAGGTTGCCTTGAAACTGTTGAGTATTACAGCTGGTTAAACATATTGTTACTTGTTCCCTTCCTCCCTGTCTATTCAGGCTTTCTACATTCAGGCTAACATTGGAAGTCCTGATGATGATCCATTATTAACAATTGGATCGAAACGCCGTCGACACAATATGTGGGTTAAACAATAAGTGTACTATTATGTGCCAAAAAGTGTATGTTTCCCACATATGTGAAGCAAATGCATTCTAAATACTCTCTTTGCTCATGCCTTTTAAATGCCTGAAATACCCCAGTAATTGTATGTTTTGATTGTATGTGTAGCATCGAGGATGCAGGACTGTGTCCCACTGCTTTACTGTTTGTTCGTCTGATTAAGCATATTTACAATACATTGAATAAAATTCAAAGTCCGGCTGGACTTTTTCTTTGTTATAGAGTTCATTGTGGCCTATAATTATTACAAAGTTATATTTCCTCTTGTCAAGGACCATTTGTTCTTAGTTTAACTGCTACCCCAGGTCCTTGGTTACCTAGTGGGAACCCTTGTTTCATATAAAAGTATGTTGCGCAATCGCTGGATTGCAAGGGATTAATAATCCAATCTACTTCCTCTGAAGTGGGCCCTTTCTGTACCCCCCTTGCTTGTAGTGTGAATTCCCACGTTGTTATTGTTCTTATTATGTCTGCCCCTCCACCTGTATACTCACTAGAATACATACAGAAGATTTGTGAAGGCCCTTCTTTATTTTCAGACACCACTGACAATACCCCTTCTACCACTCCATCAGCTCTACCTGACCAATTGGAGAAACTGAAGAAAAAATATTTCCGCTTGGATTTGATGACTCTTATGTTAAGAAAGTATCTTAAAGCAGAAATCATTCCATTAGGATTAATAGTGAGAAATATTCCAGGTATATTTACTGACAACCCTAAATATATCAAAGGGTTTAGCCATATTGGTACCACCTGCTCAAGGCACTGGCTAGTTTTGGGTATAGAAATAGCCATTGAGACACTCAGCACCCTTCTAGCAGAAATTGAAGAAATTGAAAGAAAGATTAAGGACGACAATTTAGTCCCTGATTCCAAAACACTTCTAGACCAGGTTCAGAAAACAGTCGATGAATTTCAAGGAATTGAGCAGAACAAAAAAAACAATAAAGTAAAAAAAAACATTAAGTCTTTTCACATTGAATCAGTATATCCATACCTTCAGAAGGATTTCAATCAATATCGGTCTTACTCCAACCCTCGTAATACAAGACCCTGGGGTCGTTTCAATCAACACCAAACATTGGTTGGCTTTTCTGACTCTTCAGTAGACCAATCTGAGAACTCAGACTCTAGTGATAACTCAGGTCCCTCCAATAGAAACCCCGCTCCAAACAGGAATAATTTTTTAGACAGAGGACAATCCAACACACCAACCAGAGGGAGAGGGAAGAGGGTCCCACGGTGGCACAACCCTCCAGGCGAACGCCAAATGAGACAGAAATTTTACAAATGGTAGATCCTAATATGACTGTATCTCAAACCATCCCTATTTTTAATCTGTCTACGCATAATTTATCTATTGTTGAATCGTCACTCTTGAGCAAAGGCCTCTCTTTTGTGCCTACCACTCGCCCTGATTTCCTGGAGCTCCGAACCGAACTTCTTAGATTTTATCGGAAGGTTCGTCTGGATGCATTTTTTCAAATGAATCCTGGGCCAATAACTACATCCTATACCCCATTTAAACCTCCCTCAACCTTCTTGCCAACTGCAGGTATGGTACCATCAGAGGTCATTACCTTTGAGAAATTGGTGACCAAGGATCTCAACACACTGAAAGAAAAGAAAAGATTAATTCCCTACAATCTACCCCTAGTTGAAAAGAAAGCCATTAACTCACTCGAAAATCTAGAAACCCTTGTCATTAAAAGTGCAGACAAGGGAGGTGGGATTGTCCTACAAAATAGAGATCAGTATACTGCAGAAATCCTGAGACAACTTTCCAACACAGACCACTATATGAGACTCCCTACCAATCCAACCAAGGAATTACAATTGATAATTCTCAAAACTACTACAGAGGCTCTTGAACTTGGAATCATTAGCCAAAAAGAGCACCAATTTCTTAACATAAAATCACCACGCATGCCAGTGATTTACACCTTGCCTAAAATACATAAGAGCACCACTGTGCCACCCGGACGTCCAATTGTATCCGGTTGTGGTTCAATTCTTGAACCCCTGGGGAAATATGTGAACTTTTTTATTAAGGATTTTGTACCAGACACCCAATGTTACGTCAGAGACAGTATGGCCATGGTTAACTTTATTGAAGAAACACCCTTCAACACAGGTAGTCAGCTATTGTGTACAATGGACGTTGAGTCCTTATACACAAATATTCCACAAACTGCTCCATTACTGGTCATACGTGATATCCTTGACACTAGACCAAGACCACACCGCGTCCCAACATTCTTCATACTCCAACTGTTGGAAATTTGCCTAACCAAAAACCTTTTTTCATTTGACCAGCAATATTTCCAGCAAGTTAAAGGGACTTCTATGGGGGCTGTTTTTGCCCCCAACTTGGCAATACTGTTCATGGACCAAATAGAGACACACTCAATTCTAACACCGTCCAACCCCTTCTCATCAGGTATCATCAGTTGGAAACGATACATTGATGATATTTTTTTAATTTGGAATAATGACGAAGGGAACCTGAATCTATTCATCCATTGGTTGAATAATAATTGTTGTGGACTCACGTTTACTAGCTCCATTGATACTGAATCCATTTCATTTCTGGACCTAAACATATACCATCTAGATGGCCATCTACATACTAGGCTTCATCGCAAACCTACAGAAAGAAACACATTGTTAGCCTACAATAATAACCACCCTAGAGCACTGAGGGAATCCCTGCCCTATTCGCAGTTCCTCCACATTAGACGGAATTGCTACGCTAAGGAGGACTACTTTAAGGAGGCTAACATATTGTCAGAAAAACTGAAATACAGAGGCTATCCCAATAGGCTAGTAAGAACAGCGGCCAAACGTGCCTGGTATTGTCCAAGGGAGGCACTCCTTTTCCCCAAAGTTAAAGAATCCAACACCAGACTTGCGTGTGTAACAACATTCTCCCCTGTGTCTAATGAACTGAAAAAAAGCATACTTAAGCATTGGCCTACTCTTAGTGCTGGTAGTTTACATTTTGATCGCCCACTGTTCGCGTTCAAAAAAAGTTCCAACCTAAAAGATCATCTGGTCCGAGCGGCCCTTCCAAACCCCCCCACTTTAAGCACAATCAATTCCCTTTGGATGCAAACACCATTAGTGGGACAAGTCAAGTGTGGTGCCTATAAGGTTTGTGAGTTCACCATAGAAGGTAAATCTTTTGTATTTGATAAAATCACCATCCAATGTAAAAGTTTTACTAACTGCAATAGTAATGATGTTATTTACTTGATCCAATGCCCGTGTAAATTGATATACGTCGGACAAACACGACAAAAAGTTAAGACAAGGATCTGCCAACACCGCAGTCGGGTCCGCTGCAAGACACCCAACGCCCCATTGGTGGACCACTTTATTGAGAAAGGACACACAGACAATGATCTAAAGTGGACTGTTCTTAAGTCTGTAAAGCTACCACCACGTGTAGGGGATATAGGACTTCTATTGAATAGAGAAGAACTCAAAATGATCCTACTCTTGGATAGTATCCGCAGTGGCCTGAATTGAAATGAGGACTGGACCTCGCTACTGTGAAGTATATTTGGATTGGATTCATGAACATTTATTGCTTATTTTCGAAAATAATGGCGTGACCAATATTCTGTATAAATGCCAATGTCCTTCCTGTGAATATGGTAGCTTGCAATGCTATCCCTTATACGCTGAGCATATTGAATTGCGCTTCCTAAATATTGCAATTGTCATGTCACTTGCCGTGCCTTCCTAAACAAAGCAAGAACCCTTGTCTGCTTACATTTAAAAAGGACCAATCGCTATGAATATGAGCCATATAATGTTATTCCTATGCAATTGATTTATTGGTTTTAATAATTTAATATTGTAGAATTGATGAGTCACAATGCATGCACACACGTTCACTGTTTGTATAATCCCCGATAATTCACCAATTTGGTATGTCAGCCGGCTCCGTGGCTGCCCCATCACCAATGGCCGCCCTTGCATGCCATCTCCCAACACAACATGGCCGCCACGCATGCTATTTTTACTCGGCTTGCCCTGCCCCACATGTTCTACGGCGCGACTGTGCACCGGGACGTTTGAACTCAGTTCCATCGTGAACTAAAGGTAAGCTCCTAGCACCATCCCGGGACACCCCTCCCCTTGTTAGAAATTAAGCGCCCTTTACCTTGTACCTAACCTGGCTTGTAATACTTCCTTCGTAGGAGCCCTATTAATCGGCATCCCGGCCAAGACCTAATCATAGGTAAGCAGCCCACTGGGTGTTTGCACTCGCGCTTACAACACGGACGCTGTAAGCCGATCACGTCATGTCCTGAAAAACCTCTAGTGCCCCGTAGTTGGGGTCACTAACACTCACTTTTTTTCCCCTGGCTTTTAGGCAAGCAGAGCAACCCTTACCGGATTCTCTTGACACCGGATAACTGTCCGCCTTTATTTTCCGACCTATCAATAGGCATCCTGGTCTAAGACCTAATCATAGGTAAGCAGCCCATTTTGTGTGTGCACTCGTGCTTACGCTGTAAGCCGATTAAGTCCGGCCCTCAATAATTCTAATGCCCCCCAGCAGGGGCCCTTAACACTCACGCATTTCCTTGGTTCTAGACGAGTATAGCAACCGTTACCAACTGCCCGCAATTATCCTCCCAACCTCAATCTCCAGTGGGAGCAACAACTTCCAGGTAAAGGGATGGTAAATTGAACTGACGTTAGTGTTCCTGTCCATAGCCTGTTGGGGTTCTAATATCTTTAACCCCTTGGTTCCAGATAACCCCCGGAATCTTCCGTCCAACTATCAGTACTGCCCTGACACCCACCCCTTGAGGTAATTGGACCCTCCATTCATTGGTTGCGCTTGGGGCTGTCTTAAATATAACGCTTCCCAGGTTCCTTTGGCACTACTTGACATGCATGTGCTGCATGCTGGTTCACTCCCGCAGCACCACGTTAGGTCCATATCGTGATATTATCGGAATGCGCCTTGCACACTCAATCGATAGGCTTCTACTATCCTAGCGGTCGGCATGCCACTGCACACAACTTGGCCTCCAACTGGAAGTGACCATTGCATGAATTGCTCACCACCGCGTCGTACTTGTGTGGCACTGGTTGTGAGACACCTTCACCTGAATGATCTGTAGCACCTTAAGCTGGCATGAGTTTGCCTTGAAACTGTTGAGTATTACAGCTGGTTAAACATATTGTTACTTGTTCCCTTCCTCCCTGTCAATACAGGCTTTCTACATTCAGGCTAACATTGGAAGTCCTGATGATGATCCATTATTAACAATTGGATCGAAACGCAGTCGACACAATATGTGGGTTAAACAATAAGTGTACTATTATGTGCCAAAAAGTGTATGTTTCCCACATATGTGAAGCAAATGCATTCTAAATACTCTCTTTGCTCATGCCTTTTAAATGCCTGAAATACCCCAGTAATTGTATGTTTTGATTGTGTGTGTAGCATCGAGGATGCAGGACTGTGTCCCACTGCTTTACTGTTTGTTCGTCTGATTAAGCATATTTACAATACATTGAATAAAATTCAAAGTCCGGCTGGACTTTTTCTTTGTTATAGAGTTCATTGTGGCCTATAATTATTACAAAGTTATATTTCCTCTTGTCAAGGACCATTTGTTCTTAGTTTAACTGATACCCCAGGTCCTTGGTTACCTAGTGGGTTCCCTTGTTTCTTATAAAAACCATCCAGAATCCAGGCATAGCCACACCTCTGCTATAAGCAACCTCTTCAAACAATGGCATCCTTAATTCTAACATCGGTGCCAGTAATATCAAAAAAGAAAAAAACGTCACGCAGCATCCGTCCATGTTAATGAAGTTAAATACAGAGGCGCATACGGAAAGCCCTGTGACCAAGAGACAGTTCTAATGAGAGTCTCCAGCCGACTTTTGCATGAACCTGTGTATTTCCAACGCGTAATAAAACTACACCAAGGACGCCAGTAACAGAGTTAGAAACCAGCTTGATATGACTAATGTTGCTGTTTCTACGAGCACTGCTTTTGTTGCCCTCCTCATCTACAGAAGAAATAAACCAGAAATCCAATCCTGACTTAAAGACACAATGGAAAAACGTAAAGGACAGACAGGGTGGATATAAGGTACACTTAAAAATAGAGGCTTCTGGTTCTTAGGACTGGACAAATATTAAAGCGCAAGATTGTATTACAAAATTGCATTTGATTGCATTTCAGAAAGAAAATATTAACAAATCCGACCTTGCTGCAGTCGCTAGCAGCCCCTGATCTTAACACAAGTAAGATCAATTGCAGCCGTTATAGTCACATTACCTGGCTTTTTTTAACAGTACGTACAATAATTCCACACATACATTTGTCATTTTCAGACTCACAGAGAGTGTGTTCTTTGATACAATAGAAGGTAAGACGAATGTGGGTGCAGAGTCGATTGACTGGGGGATGTTATTTGAATTTGTGTGTAGTAAGACACTTTTCCATCTCTTGTCTTTCAGAGATACCATTGGTCCTGAAGAGAATCCCCACATTAGGGGTGATTCGAAATGCGAAGACCATAGTTCTGGCTAGGCCAATCTGTTTAGTTAAAAATGTACAAAATTTCTAAATGTAATAATTTCGCCAGATGGCCGATGTTTTGGTTTCAGATGTATTGTTTATTCTGGAATTGTAAAATTTAAAATTTAAAACATAGTTGCCTTCCCTCAAATGTGAAGTGGTTTCGAACTTGAATACCCAGGGTAGGCACTGTACGAATAGGGTGAGATTGAATGTATGGCTGGTTGTGGAACTAGGGATTATAGAGGTATGAGTCTGTCACTGTGAGTTTGAGTAAATGTGCAATTTAGAGATTTTAGAGAGAGAGTGTGTTTTTCAATAGAAGGAGCTCCCTTCAAAAAACAAAAAAATGAGATCTTATATAAAAAAATTGTTTGTTTCTTAGAGCATTAAATTTAATTCAAAACTTTTTTGTAAACAAAAACAAAAAAATAAAAAATTCTAGATTTGCAAACGAAACGGAACAAGTGGTTTCTACTAGGGCAATTGTTTTGGTTATTGCTCTTTTCAAAACTGAAATAATTGTGCTGCATTGGCAATTACTTTGTTTATTCTGATAGTGGCTCGGCCCTGCTGCATTTAAGCCATACCCTTACTGTTCTTTATTCATTTTGGTTTTAATTTTGGGAAGAGTGATAGATGGAAAATTCAGTACAATGGGCACAGCAAGTCAGAAAATCAACTTGGTTCTAAAGCCTCAGAAATCTTCTCACATTGAAAAAAGAGAACTATCATCAGTAAACATCACAGCCATTCCTATACCTGGTGGTGTAGCATGGGACGCTACTGATTATGACATCTATGGCCCAGTTGAACTCTTGAAATATCCACACCAGTTCAAGGTTTCTTTAGGTGACTTTGTCTCACCGAGCATTTTTTCTGATGATTGGGACTTTGAAACTATTAATAACATGATGTCAGATTTAGAAATGTCAGCAAAACTTACAGAACATGATTATTTAGAAGGTTCATTAGATTATGAAGAAATGTATTGCTTTAATCATTATGGGCACCACTAGTTGCATAAATCTGCGAATCCTAGAAATGTTTTTCCTTTTAATCAATGGGAACATTGTCCAACACCACCAAAAGGCAGCTTAAAAGCATTTTATGAGAAATTCCCATACTTCTCAGGGCTTAAGAACACAGATCCAGAAACGTTTTATTTCAAAATTATGAATAAGACAGGAATGAAAAACATGTTGACATATACTAAACTAATTTATTCTGCAAAATTTTATGCACAATTGTCTACATTTGGTTTTGAATTTTGGAAAGACAACATTGAGACAAAAACTATCTGGGGTACAAAACACTGGCAGGTACAAGGTTTATAATCATTATTCAGAGCCTGCATGATCCCAGAACAAATAATCTTCCTGAATGACACCATTCAACAAACAACCTGTCTTGGCCTAGCCAAGATAAAGGATTTAAACAAGCCGTCTTTACCAAAGTCCATACCTGATAGTAATAACACTACAGATGTGGAGATAGACGTATCCCATATTTTACACCAAAACAGAACTAATCCTGACTGGAGAAAATGGTTGATCTGGCCCACAGACACTAATAACTGTCAAGATATATTCCTGAACAAAACACAGGGATTCACACAGAACAGGCCAGACCCAAGATATTCCCAGAGACAACATCCAGGGATAACACCAAACATAAAGTGTAGGGAAACTATGCCTCGAATGGCTACAGAAATCCGCAAAACCTGAAATTAAGCAACACTTGACCCTCCTTAAAGAAGGCGTTTACTTGCGAGATTTCTTATTGGGACCTCGCAAACAGCGTCAAAAACGTTTCATATACGCCGGTATATATGCTGCTTACAACGCAGCTTGGAAAGTAACACAAATTGAAACTGCTGAAAAAATACGAGAAATTGATCGTATTAATTTGGAAAAAACACTGTAGTGGACAATGGGTTAACGACTCTGTGCTCCAGAATTCATTCTTTGGACAGCATTGTATCATCTGCTATTGATATCATAGAACAGGATATGATAATGTTACAACATAGCCAGTCCCAATTACGTTCTATTGTACAGTTAGGCTGGACATTACAAAATCTCTGTTCAGGCTACGTGCCCTGGCGTCTAATCAACACAACATTATTATTTTCTATCTTTTCAGTTTAGTAAAGTTTTATTTTGTTTAAGAAAAAAGTACAGCATAATATAACAGTATATAAAAAATCAGAACCAATATGAAAGGACAATGAGAAAGAAATGGAGAGGAAAAATGGTTCAGATAGAGTATGAAACGAAAGAAAATGGAAGAAAGAAAGTAAGAGAAGAAAAGAAAAGAAAAAAGAGGGGGAGAGAGAGAGAAGAAGGGAAGGTTAGGGAGGGGAATGAGAAGATAAGAAGGTAGAGAAAGGCAGCCAGATAAGATCGGATTTAATTTTTAAAGTGACAGAAGAAGAAGAAGCAATTGCAATTCTATGCTCATCACATATGAAATTCCACCATGTATGCACAGACAGTTTGGAATTATCCTTCCAACATGACAAAATTACTTTGAAAGCAGTTGCAATGAAAAGATCAAATAATTTTGCATTATATGAATGTAAGTCTAAAACATCAGATAGGGAACCTAAAAAAATGTGCAGCGATGAGAATGGTTCAGAAAGATGAAAAATACGCATGCAATAATCCCAAACTGAGCTCCAAAAAGCAAGAACAGAGGGGCAATCAAACAAGAGGTGTTTGAGTGTGCCGGGGTGAGAGGTACAGGACCAACAAAGGGGGGAGGAAGAGGAGGAGAATTTTGTAATGCTAACAGGGGTAATAAGAGCTCTATGGTATATAAAAAAAAGTGATTGAGTAATTCGAGCTGAGATCGAAGTCTTAAACAATTTACACCATAAGTGATCCCAAACATCAACAGATAACGAGAAAGATAAATCAGTTTCCCAAACAGTTTCAGTAATAGTTTTAGGTCTATGACCAACATTATCTAATAACAGTTTATAAATTAGAGCGGCTTTGGGGATTTGTTGGGTAAACAAAGGATATAGAGGAGTGGAGGGAGTAAGGGAAGGAAGGAAATCAAAAGTAGGAAGGGTAGATAAATGAGATAAAATGGCGGAAGTAATAATGTCATATTCTTTGCGAAAATGGACAGGTAAATCAAACATGGTTTGCATTACAGAAAATGAAATAATGGAGGAATCAGAGAAAAATTGATATACAAATATAATATCCTTTTCTTTCCAATACTTGAAATAAAAAGATTTACCCTTATACTTAAGATATTTGTTGTACCACACACTAGATGAGAGAAAACATTGTAAGGGGGATGAATCTTTCGAGAAAACCGTGTGCAGCAGAGATTATTTTTTATCTTTAACCTTACAGATAAACAAATCTCTTTGGCACAAAGAGGAGCAGTCTATACGGTGCTGAGCATTGAAAAACTAGAAAGATTACCATTGACAGTTTCCAAAAAGCCTGTCATTGAATGGATAATACATGGCACCATTACAATACCAATAATGACATTTCAGTTTCAATATTGCCTAAAGCACATACCAGCGGGCCTGTATGAAAAGTTGGGTAAAGGGTAAATCAAGTCAACCTGGAATTTACCTTACACACATAGATGTTGGAGTGGGGGGAAACAAGAGGTATTTCTTAGTGGTAACAATTGTAAAAACTCACTAAGTGGTACACTTCTGTGACAATGAATTAACTTGCATGGAGCCTGCGAGGGTTCATCAAATGACCTTTCTTGCCACCTGCACGGCACCCCAGCCACACAAATGGAGCCTTTTTTCAGACAACTTTCCAACGGCAGTTACGTTATGTTAAGTGACCACAGCTGTTGTGGCATGTTGCCAGGAACGGCCTATCTCGTTAGGGGGACATCCAGAGCCACTTGCTGTATGCAAGTATTGTATCCAAACAGCAAACCAGACAAGGAGGCAATGATATGGCCTTCATTGAATATCTCTTCTATTCGAATTCAAACTTTAAGCAGAATGAAAGCCAAAACTGTGCCTTTGACCTCGTCCAGAGAGACGTATGATCGGCAAGTCGCAAGGACGTCAGCAAAGATACATGCATTATTATCAACAAATTGTCCCATGCATTTCATAGAAATGTTAAGTCAAATCTTAAGCATGTCTGATACCAGAGGCATCGCACATGTATTTAAGACAATTTTTTCGGGACTATTATCACCCTTTAAAGCAGTCTAGAGCATATTCCCGAATTCTGTGCACTCTGTGTTTGGCGGCCTGCCTCTCATCTTGGGACTCGTAGCAGAAATGTTATTTTTGTTCCTTCTGCTCCGATATGGCAAGTCCAGTCACAAGCAATACCCAGGTTACCATCGAACAAACGATCCTGGCAATGCGGTACAGAGATAGGATTACCAAAGTCCTCGGCTTGGCTCGGCTAAGAGATCTGAATACCACATGGTTTCTTTCATTCAGACCAATCTGGCTAGATTGCATCCTACCTGTTCTATGATGCCTGCTCTGCAGAGAAGAATGCGTGTTAGACGTCTGTCTCACACTCCCATCAGCAGTACCTATGGATGTCGATACTTTGCTAGGTTCGGTAACTTGATTGGATCACCTCTTTCCTCACCAGAAGAACCCAGAGAGTCTGCCTCCCACCATTCAAGTCCGAGGCCACCGAAGTCATCTGTGGCGTACCACAAGGATCCTCACTCAGCCCCACCCTCTTCAACGTATACATGAGCCCCCTCGCGGCCATCGCCCGCCAACACAACCTCAACATCATCTCCTACGCGGATGACACTCAACTAATCCTTTCTCTCACCAATGACCCCAGCACCGCCAAAACTAACCTACACGAAGGTATGAAAGAAGTTGCCGAATGGATGAAACAAAGCCGTCTGAAACTGAACTCAGACAAAACAGAAGTCCTCATCTTAGGTACATCCCCCTCTGCATGGGACGACTCCTGGTGGCCGGAAGCCCTCGGAAAAGCACCCATCCCGACAGACCACGCACGGAACCTAGGCGTCATCCTGGATTCTTCACTCTCAATGAACAGACAAGTCAGCGCCGTATCCTCTTCCTGCTTCAACATTCTTCGCATGCTCAGAAAAACATTTCGCTGGATCCCCTCCGAAACAAGGAAAACAGTCACCCACGCTCTGGTCACGAGCCGACTGGACTACGGAAACACCCTCTACGCAGGCACTACCGCTAAACTCCAGAAGAAACTCCAACGAATCCAAAACGCCTCAGCCAGGATCATATTAGACATCCCACGCAACGAACACATCTCTGGTCACCTTAAAGACCTCCACTGGCTACCCGTCAATAAGAGGATCACTTTCCGACTGCTTACCCACGCTCACAAATCACTCTACGACATCGGACCAGAATGCCTCAACTCACGTCTGTCCTTCTACACCCCCTCCCGCCAACTACGTTCCTCCAGCCAAGCCCTCGCCACTGTACCTCGCATCAACAAGACCACCATGGGAGGCAGATCCTTCTCATACCTGGCTGCTAAAACATGGAACTCACTCCCCGCTTACCTTCGCCTTACCCAAAACCACCTAGCATTCAGAAAGCAACTTAAAACATGGATATTTGACAAGTAATCCTCCTCCCCTTCCTAAGCGCCTTGAAACCCTCTGGGTATGTAGTGCGCTATATAAATTCTTTGACTTGACTTGACTTTGACTTGACTAACGGCTCATGCAACGTGTTGTCCCCAGCGGCTACCAATTCTGATGATGACATTCGTTGAGACCTCACAGCAAGATGCTGGCAGTGAGGTACGAGATGAATGCGGCACAGAGGCACAACATTCCATGACCATTGCTGATCTAGACAACGATGATGGCAATGCATCTCACATATGGACATATGGATTTCTACTTTTTCGTACATGGTCCAACTTTCACCTACTGTAAATGTAAAATTGATACTTGTATAGCGCACTACTCACCCGCAAGGGTCTCAAGGTGCTTGTATGAATACTGCTCTGGAACCCGTCCTGGCTTTCCCTGTGAGGCGTCCATTCCTGGGTACCCCCAGGGTGAAGGCCAGGCATCCTTAGCGTTGTGGGGGCCGTTGTGGAGATTAGGCAAGCTATTGCCCAGAGTTGGGACTCTATGATTGGAATAGGCACCGAGGCGAGAATTATCAGGTCCGTGGAATTTTGAGCCCAAGACCCGCCGAGGCGGGGAATTGAACCCTGGTCCCGGGCTGGACCTCTGCATCAGGCTCTGCCGCTCTAACCATTGAGCCACACTTCTCCACACCTTCTGTTGTAGACAAATTATTTGCCAGCCTATCTGAGTTAATGTGCTCCCCTAACAACGAGAATACCTTTTGAAAACAAGAGCACACAGCGTTCCCTGAACTTTGAATTTGGCCTTCAGTTTTGATAAACAGAACTTCTAAAACTTTGGAACTTTTTTTTCCTCAAACAAAATTATTTTTTCTCATTCTCAAAATATTTACCTTTTTTTTGTCACAGAGTAATCTGCTTAAAGTAGAACTATTCTTAGAGAACAAGATTTCTATTTTTAAGGAAAAAATCTAGAGACAATATTTGAACTCAGCCTCTAGCACATGTACAGTTTTGTATAAATATGTGATGAAATGGTCTCGACCTTCTCTTCTGTATTAAGAGCCATTTCATGAATGTAACTTTTCGTGATTCATTCAATCAGCATTTCAAATGTAAACTATATGCATTGTTTGAATGATACCACTGCTTAGTAAACGTACAGTACTCATTTTTCGCGTACAAATCATTTCAAATGCATTTTGTGTATTTTTGGGTGGGATTGTAAACACATGCTTAGATATGTTATACTTGCTTTAGTACTTAGTAAAGATCGACATTCTACGTGGAGTGGGTGTTGTAGACGAATCTAGGGCTCTAGTGTAATTTTCCCGATTCATGCCCTTATATAGGTATAACTCATCATATCCTTATGTAGGCATCAGAATCATAACCATATTTAGACACAGCCAATGTAGTCCAAATACGGCATGGCTACTTCCACAGATCCCTAGATATCACAACGAGTTCTTGGAGAGACCAAACCTCCAGCAGTCCGGGACTTTCCCCTGCTTCTGTATTGATTTGTCCTAGAACTCCGGGAGTCCTAAAAGAACTGCGAGTTCTTGCTGACGTATTATGTCCAACCTTACGTCAAACTCAGCACCTTCCAAGTATAAATATACCAGCATCTGCCCTAGCAAAACACATGGTGGTTTGGAGCAGATCGACTGACTATTTGCCCGACGCACTGCTGTAGCGAGTGCCGAAGGAAGCCGACCATCCAGCTGATGCACTGAGAGAGACGCTGTCTTTTCTCTTGCCGAGAAATCCAGCTCCGGTGTTTCCCAGCTACCCTTGCGGGTTACTGGGAAATCGAGTCCTGAGAGAGAGATACAAGACCTCCTACATTCTATAAACAAGGTACGGAGCTGATTAGACCCTTAGAGAATTCTTGGATAGATTCTTGGCAGAAATTATTAAACTCAAGCTACATCTCACTTACTCCTTTCCATGTACTAGGCTTAGGTTAGTTACACCGGGGTAGGCGTATCTTAGAAGCACCAGTTGAGTACGTTTAGTCATCTTTTATCATTGTATGTATTTTATCCATTTTAAGTATCTTATGGCTTAGAAACCATATAAATGCTTTTACAGTATTATTTCATAATACTGTTTTTACTGTACGCACTTTACTTTATGACAAGTATTGTGATTGTAGCAATTCACTTCTCTTGCATGAGAAAGAAGACTGCTTAATAAATAACCTTTTAATGAAACTGCCCATCTCTTTATTTCTCTGCACTTCTGGTGAAACTAAGCATGCACGATTGACTGAGTGAAATAGCCCTCTATTGTTTCCGCGACTCTGGAGATACATTCCTTATTCTTGGGGAACAAAGATGTCATGTTATATGGTTGTCAGAAACAAATCCCTTCTTGTGTATTCGAGAAAGTTTCTAGTGACCTCTGAGCTAGCAGGCATTCACAAATTAAGTCTAACATATTCAATAGAGACCTAGTCGACTTCAGTCCTAGGTCTAAACTATCGTTTATGTTATTCCAATGCGCAGAGCCTATTGGGAATATAGGAACTACACTACAATATTCTTCAAATATCTTAGCAGTTGAGCTAACAGCCACGAATTTACCAACTCTGCTAGTGATTAATTTTTATAATTCTTTCATGAGGGAAGATGATCTAGAGCATCTAAGGTCTCTCTCTACTTGTTTTATTGATTACGAGTCCACGGCTAACACGCATTATGACATACTAGTCCTAGTTGATTTTAATATTTATGTCTGTCCAACTGATTGTTTTGTCAAATTAGATGAGGAATATTCCCCGGAAGGAATAACGCATTTTGCGCATTCCTCCTCGGGAATTTTTCTAGAGAGCCTTTTATCTGACCATAATTTGATTTGCCCAACTCAGGGGCATTCATCATCCCCAATACCCACATATATTGGCCATGGCCATCATAGCACCATTGACTATATTCTATATTCTAGTCTCTGGTTATATGGTGGACCTCTTAGGTATATTTGAGGTAACGGACAACTGCCTAAGTGATCATAATCCAATAACCCTGAACCTCAATATCTGTGCCAGGGGCAAAGTTGCCCGCCTGGCTCACTTAAGTAATGGTAAGATTGTGCCAAAAGACAGAGCACGTCGGCTAAGATGGGATTCAATCACCCTAGACAGTTTTGTTGAAACCTTAACCGGTGCTTGCTCAGAGGAGTTTGGCATCTGTGCAGATCAGGAGGCTGACCCTGTAAGTGTCTTGCATGCTTTTGACAGCTAACCTGACAATCGCCTACAAAATCAGGCCCGTAAAGATTAAAAAGTGGTTTGATGATAATTGCACAAAAGCTCATAAAGCTCTTATGGATGTGCTTAAGGGGAAGCCAAGAGACACAGACAGGATTAAGGAGGCAAGGAGGGCATACAAAACAGTTGTACGAAAAAGGAAGAAACAATTAAGGGAGATGGCTTGGGAGGAGCTAAACCAAGCTAATATCCTATCTAACAGCTCCAGGTTCTGGAGCGTGGTGAACAGTCCTATTTTTGACGAATCTTCCAGTCTTGTCTCTGACTGTCACACTGCTCCAGAAAAAATGTGTGCAACACTTTGGAAGTGTCTATAGCGACGTTAGGCAAGGATCCCCAGGTAGGATAGTAGACAGTAGTTTTGTCTCGTCCCCTTTGCATTTTACTGAGGGCGAAGTAATAGAGGCAATAAGGTCAACAGCAGGCGGGAAAGCGCCAAGCCCTGATGGTGTCCCAACGGACCTTTACAGAGTGGATCCCATTTTATGGTCCAAACTTTTATCTCAGGTTTTTAATGCAGCCGCCAGGGTTGGCTTTCTCCTGTCTTGGGCCAAAGCTGTAATCATTCCAATTTTTAAAAAGGGAGTCAGAGATGACCCGGCCTGTTATAGGCCTATATCTCTCTTGGACCCCGCAGCCAAGATTATGGGGAAAGTCGTCCTTGCCCGACTAACGGATTGGCTGGATCAAAATAATATCTTTTCAGACCTCCAATATGGATTTAGGCAGGGCAAAGGCACCGTGGGTCAATGTCTTAATCTCCATTTAATTATTGGAAAGTATACGGTAGCCAGGCGGGGGGACCTGCATCTGTTGTTCACCCTCTATATTAACAATATAGGGGCCGCTTTAATTACCAGTTGCAAAGACATCCCAAGAGCTGGCTCAAAACTTATCCCAGCCCTGCTTTACACAGACAATGCGGTTCTGCTGGCAAGGACCTCAAGAGGGCTTCAAACTCTTTTAAACTGTTTTATTGATTTTATGAACTCTCTGGATTTGGTTACGAATTTTAAGAAGTCCCATTCTATCTTCATCGGCTCTGTTAGAGCAAGAAACGTTAAGTTGTACTGTAAGAATTTAGAACTAACAAAGGTGTCTGCCTTCCCTTATTTGGGGGTTCTTTTTGACGACCGACGCTCTTGGGTCACACAGCGTATGCACAAAAGGAACATTTTAGCCCGAGCCTCGGGAGCCATCACGGAATTCGCAAAAGAATTGGCTCGAAACCTATCCCTGCTCTTTTAAAAATTTATAATGCTAAGTGCGTCTCAATGGCGACTTATGGAAGCGACTTATGGGGCTATTTAGAGATGGGTGACATCCAGGCAGTAGAAAATGGCTTCTTTCGAAACCTACTATCGCTCCCCATCTCTGACCCTGTTTTTAATATCCATGAGGATCTTGGAGCTGGGTATATCTCAGACCAGATCGCGGTTGCTTCCATAATGTGCTGGCTAAGAATCTGGGCTCAACCTGCTCCCAACTTAAATCAGCTTATCATACAAGACTACATTATGCTGGACAAGTGTTTAGATATACCTTGGATTCGCTACATCAAGTCTCAAATGGCCCTTTTGGGTTGCCCTGAATTATTTTCAAACCCAGGATTTATGTCCAAACCGGTGATTAAAGACTTGAAGCGGCAGTTTTTGAATAGAACTATGCTGTGTAGGGAGGAAAGGGAATTAGTGAAACCTAAAGTGAGGAGTTTTGTCACATTGAGCATAAATAGCCTGTTTCAACCATATCTAACATATATAAATAGATCTTATCATCTGTTTGTCTTAGTTAGATTTAAGCATAATATGGTCTCCTGGCTACTGGCCTTTCCGAAAGGTTTTTTTAAAGAAGGTCAGATAAGACCCTGCCCTTGTGACAACTTCTCAGACCAAAATCTTCTTCATATGGTATTTTTCTGTGAGTTTTATAACTCTTTGTGCAGGAAATGTATTATCCCCCTCCTAAAAGGTCAAAACTTCGAGAAAGTTAGGCCGGCGTTAGCCTATTTACAAATGTTGGCATCGCCATTGGTGTGTTTTGGGGTTGCCAGCTATTTAACAGGCGCCATTAGGCGCAGGAACAGGCTGATGATTGCATAAATGGGACAATTTATTTATGAATTACTGTAAGAATTTTAGCATTATTATTTGTATTTATTAATATGCTGGACAAGACTATGTTGTATCGGTTGGATTTTAAAAATTGTGTGTAGCACGAAACAAGGATAATAATGTATGTATTTATGAATTGTTTGTTTGCACTTTGATGGTTTTAATCTAACCGAATAAAGTTATACTTGACTTGACTTGAGTCAAAACTGCCACCAGTCAAAACTCCCATCTCTATCTCTAGCAGGAACATTAACACCTTGGCTGCTATGGCTTTTCCCCTCCTGTGCTGGGAGGCTTTGAATCCCCATTGTTCATGACGAGCTCAGCTCGTCATAAGCACAGCTCAACCGTGCCTCATGACGAGCTGAGCTCGTCATGAGCAGCGAAGGGGTTAACCACAAGAGATATCTTGACATTTTTATTGCTGCCTGAATGCTGGACCTATGAGGAACTCTGCTGCAGGTGTTTTTAAATCATAAGTTATTGCTGGGCACAGTGCTCACTGCCCCCTCCGCCCCTCAAGGTCAGTGCCCAGTGAGGCCACACCAGTTGCAGCGCTCTAAAGCAGGCCCTGTATATAGACTGACCTTTTTCACTTCACCACATTGTGTATCTTGAAAAAGCCTTTACTCTCACTGTGCCGGATTTCCACTGTTTTTAAAATAGAAATTGTCAACCTTTTACTTTAAGAGTTGTAGCTTTACCTAATCATGCACACTTTACACTTGGATTAATTCTGGAAAGTCTTGTCAGAATCAAAATATTCTGCTTGTTGTTCATGATTTTACACTTAATCTCTAGCATTGAATCTTTCAGATATTGGCATGCCTCAAACACACATATAATTTGTTGATGCCTTAGTGATATGACATTTAAAAAGCTATGCAAAACAGCATACCTCCTTTGTCAGGTTATAGCTGCCAATATTTATATACATTTAATATCGAAAGCAAAAATATTACTGATGTAATATATCTGGCTTTATAGATATGGCTTACAGACAATGGGCCCGATTATGATGTGGCCTGTAACGGCTCCGACCATCTGTTGGAGCCCTCCAGCCTCCATTGTAATAGGCTGGTCGGATTCTTTTCCAGCCGAAACATTTTGATGGGGTTGGTTGAACTGGAATCCGAATCGGTCTTCTGAATGGCCTCCAACCGGTCAGTCCGCCATTCAGAAAGCCTGCCGTAAAACCTCGGCCGGCTCTTTCCAACCAAGGGATTACGATCACAGATTCCCACTGCCTTTCCATGCCGGCATTTCTGGCACAGAAAGGCATTGGGAATCTGCCTTTGGCGGCCCCAGCAGGGCCCCCATGGGTGCAAGGCCACCAAATGGCAGCCTAGGAGCACCTATGGTGCCCCCCTATTGAGCCCTGCACCCAGTGTCAGCCACTTTGAGGTGCCTGCCGCTGGTGCAGGGATGAACTGCATATCTGCTCTTTGAAATGAGAGCATGCAATTCTGGGCTTTATCCTATGACAGGTGGTCATTCGGTACCAGTTCCCAACGGATGTCTAATAGACTCAGGTCTGTCCGACATCTGAATCAGCCCCAATGTGTGTTTACCATGCTGTGAAAGATCACCACTATTTAATCTCTGTATAGACGGCAAGAATAGTACTGACAGAATTGTTTCAATCTTCTGTATTGAGTTTTTAGGGCATGTATTGAGAGGAAGTAAATTATTTGTGTCTTCATAACTATTGCATGTATCTGCATATAATTCAGGAGAATTTTGCGAACATTTGCAGGAGCCACAAATGGCGTAACATAAAAGTGTTTTCACTAATAACTCAGAATAGATTTTCAATAGATTTTAACAATTGAGTACCGTGTGGCTTACCTTTCCAGCTGATGACTAATCGTACTTCCCCACATTGGCATTGTTAATTGGTGGCAATGCGTTTTGGTGTAGAAAAGGAGAAAGTCTGTGCTCAGGAGAAAGAATCACAGAGACATTTTCAACTATAAATTTCAACTTGCTGCCAGAAAAAACCTCCATTATTATAGCCTTATAGCACGCCGTAGAGGGCTATACCGGCTATTAAAGGCCCTCTCCAGCGTTAAAGGCCCCGAGCCGAAGGCGAGGGCCTTTAACAAGGGAGAGGGCCTTTAATAGCCGGTATAGCCCTCTACGGCGGGCTATAAGGCTATATTAGAACATTCTGTCACTACAGGACAGAATGTTCTAACAAAACAAACAAAGCCTTTTGGAAGCGTGAGGGGATTGGAATCCCCTCAGGCTCACTGAAGCCTTTGTTCACAGCCAAAGCTGTGAACAAAGAAACATTGGAATGTTGGAGCTCCAGGCTTATACCAGCCATTAGAAGCCCAGAGCACTCCATTGTTTTCAATGGAGCTCCCAACATTCCAATGTTCTAATGACTGTTATAGGTCTACAAACGACATTTGACACGCTAAAAAATTCTGCTAAAAACACCGTAGGCGGCTAGATTAAACATTTCGCTATTATTGTAGATTTGCTCTATGTGAAGACGTGAAAACTCCTAAGGTTCCCAAACCAGGAACTTCTGAAAAGTGGTGCGGATTTAGAACATATGCTCTGCACAGTATACAAATCACCAAACTTAATATATAATAATTACAGTAATTCTTTTATATATATAATATCAAAAATAAGACAATATATCCAAATTGTCCCCCCTTGAAGACTAAAATGTCATATATTCTGATAAATTCTGAAATACAGGTCATGTTACAAATATATTAGTGTATAACACTAAACATCATATTCATCCAGTTGGAATTTTGCATTGTGTTAACCGTGATACAAAGAAAATTCATCAACTCAGCGTTTCACTGGTGTTTTATATACTCCGCCTTATTCAGGACTAGTAATTTTCATAGATTAATGAAGGAAAAATTCCAATGATATTTCTTGTGCAATGTTTACAACAAATGAAAGAGTTAAATACACAATTTTCAATAGAATAGCTATTACAATATTTGCCTCCCCTCTCCAAATAATATTTCACAGATGCTAGCCTAAACTAGAATATCTTCAAATATATTTGTAACACTCATCAACTCCAGGCATAGTAAAATCTTTCAATCCATAGTCTGTTCTAAGGGCTATTTGTAAAGTCTCCAGATGAAATCAGACCACCACCTTATTTTTGTCCAATAAAGTACTTCACACGACACATGGCCCTTACAGCAATGCATTTTATTTATTGTTAGCTGTATGTATAAAAACCTTTTTAACAATAAATTACTGTGAATATTTTATAATATGTTAGGTGCGTTTTGCATTGTGCAGTGCATATTTGTTCAACCCACAATACTTTTCACTAGAACTGTATTTTCCCTGGAATAATTTATTACATTTCAGCCAAGTATTTAGTGAGATATTAGATTTTTTATGATATACTACATTAAACTCCAATATTTGTATACTTTCCTATGCCCAAACGCTGTGCAGCAAATTTCCTCTGTGTAGACTTTCGTAGTGTGCAATTGGTGTTGCCGACAGGTCTTGACCTGCAAACAGGTCCTGTGCCGAAACTTCCATGCAACCAACTCCCGTTGAGCATATGTATGTAGATGAAAGTATATATTCATGCATATTATGGAATAGGCAATAGTAACTTTAGCTATGGTTAATGTCCACTTTTGGTGAGGCTGCAGGAAATTTGGAAATTTGGAATCAAATTAATGCATTAAGTTAAGTTACACCAGTTTTCCTTTTTTTTTGTAGATCCATTTAAGGGGAAGTGAAATGGAAGATGTGGGATCAAAGCAATAAATGTATTCATTTTAATTCCCCATCTAAATTCTCAGTCATTGCGACAAATGGTGAACAGGATTTTACCAACTTGGCATGAATGTAGAACATTCCACAGAATAGTTCCTTTTTGTCCTTTGATGTAAACCTTCTCAGTAGTTTCTGGGATATGTGTTAACAAATGGTGTCAGTCAGACTTCTTAGAGCTAAAATTGAAAGTATCTTGACGGTTGAATTTGTGGACCCTGGATCAGAAACTTGCTCTTGGCTGATGAGCAACTTCAGATAATGTTTTTCACCATCTTGCATTCAGAAATTTTAGATTTATTTGGAAATACTGCACAATGTAAAAAAGAAAGAATTTTAGAGCTTAGGGGTATGGTTAGCAATATTTGATAGAGAGAGAGTGAAGTCGAGTATAATATGTGAGCACTGGGAGAGTTGGGGTTAGACCGGCTCAGCAATGGACAGTGTGCCCATTCTATAATAAGGCCGAGCTATCCTCATATAGATTGTAGAGAAAAATGCCACTGTAGTAATAACAACCATTACATTTAGTTGTGTAGCCACAGTACTAATGCAGAGATTTACAGGTTCTCACAAATAATACTATAGAAACAAGGCTATGATGCCACTGTCAGTACACTTCACTGAGGTAATTTGCAATGTCATCCGTGACATGAGGTCATTTGTCATATCGGCTGTCATTTCACGTGTGAAGTCATATGGAGAGCATTTGTGCTATGCTAGTAACATTTCAGTGTTATTTGTTTGGGATCTTACCCCTGACAACGACTCCTACTGAAGGGTTTATGATATATTCCTTTAGAATGCCAATAGAAATCTTTCAAAGAACTACCACTACCACTTCTAACGCTCTGGCTGTGTAAACCTTTGTTACTCCATGTTGCAGATAGCATCTCTAAGTCCTTAGTAGGTTTCAGCATTGTTCCTCCCACTAGTATAATAAAATACATTACCACAATTAAATAAGCACATTCAAGTCTGCTCTGTGACACTAATACCAATAGATAAAAACCACCAAATTAACTTCCTTGGTGGAGCGCATCAACGCCAAAGCCAACAGAAGCAAGGAAATCTATGCCATCGTAAAAAATGTCACCTTGCAGCAGCCTCTTCAAACTCTGCCACCACTACTAAGACCTCTGCAACAATCATTCCTTATACTTTAGCAACAAAATCACCTCCATTTACAGCAATCTCACCCCACAACCGGATTTGACAGACCACGCCAATAAACTCCTGATCTCATCCAAAGACACAGCACCACTGTAAAGATCATCCACTCTGGGGCCTGATCAGACCCTTGGGCCCACCACACCTGCCCCAGAACTCTTCTGCCTATGATGTTCACACCCATCCTGAACACCTACATCTCTTCAACAACCTTCTTAGACATTTGGTAACATACCACCGTCCTTCCTTTGCTGACAAAATCCTTTACGGACCTCTCTATGCTCACTAACTACAGAACAATCTCCCTGCTGCAGTACCCGGCCAAGTTAGAGAAAATCCTCAATAAACAACCAACATCTCAACCCAGATTAAGACACCACCACAGCACTAAATCTGCCCTCCTCACCCCACAGATGACATATACATAATCCTTGACAAAGGAGAAACGAAGAGCGGTATTCTTCTGGAACTCTCTACAGTGTTTGACTTGGTCTCCCACTCTAGCCTCATTCAGCCACTGCACTAAATTAGAATCCAATGGCCTGCGCTTCTCTGGATTTGCTCCTACCTAATTGGCAGGACCCAGTCAGCCTAACACCTTTCAACACAGAAGCCTGTGACCGCATCTGCAAAGTCAACACAAGGATCCGTCCTGAGCCCGACCCTCTTCAAAGCTAACATGATCCCCTTGGTCAGCATCATCCACTCCCACAAC
Source organism: Lissotriton vulgaris (assembly GCF_964263255.1). Taxonomy (NCBI): domain Eukaryota; kingdom Metazoa; phylum Chordata; class Amphibia; order Caudata; family Salamandridae; genus Lissotriton; species Lissotriton vulgaris. Next base: position 1,224,181,911 of record NC_141693.1, read on the forward strand.
ATCCACATCCTCTCCTATGCCAATGGCATGCAATTTACCTCCTCCCTCATGGAACAAGGGACAAGTTCATAGCATGAAAGACCAAAATTGTTGGCTGGATAAAGTCCAACTGTCTGAAGCTGAACACTGACAAGACCGAAGTTGGGATGTTCAGGAAATGCTTTTCTCATTGGGACTCAACCTGATGGCTAATCGAGCTAGTCCTTACACCCACGCCGGCCTTCCATGCCAAGAACCTAGGAATAGTCATCAACTACAAACTCGGCATGAATGACTTCATCACTGCCTCATGCTTTCATACCCTGAAGATACTTATGAAGATTTTTAGGTGGCTTGCTAACAACACTCAAAAGAATATCACCCCACCTTTGACACTAGCAATCTGGACTACATGATCACTCTCATCAGGAGGCAGACCATTCCGAGCTGTCTTCATCACTCTCAACCTCCCACACCATGCTTTAGTGGCTTCCCATTCACAGACGAGCACACTGCAAACACCTGACTCACACCTTCAAGGTTCTCCACAACTTGGGCACTCAATACCTCAAGTGCATCTGCTTTCACAAACCCTTTAAACATATCCCCTCACTTGTACTCCTACTGGCACACATCCTATGTATATGGGAAACCAGATTCGGTGCTCACGTTTTCGCCCACATCGCTATTCCACTTCTGAACCTCCCTCTCAGTTCTTGAGTTCCACAGGAAACAAAAGACCTGGCTCATCGAATGGCTCTCTACCCACCCTAGATGAGGCTAGACTCACACCTACACACTGACAGGATACCCTCCCCTTCCTGTTGATAGCACGCTTTACATATAAACATAACATTAATGACACATAATATAAGCTTGTTATGGTATGCCATCATGAAACTTCCATGGAAACACTTCTTCTTCTCCGTCTTGTTCTTCCTTTCTCGTCTTTCAACAATGAGGACATGCCCTCTGTTCTGTTCCGTCCAGGGGACATGCAGCTCACATCACAGTGACCTTTGTTTCCTAGACTGTTTTTAAAAGTGCAACGTAATAGTCTCCTTTTCTGTTGTCATACTGCACGTGGCCAAATCCCTCATCTCCTATTCGTCATCACAACTCAACTTCCAATATTGTTCATTGTTATAAGCTTTGATAAACCTGTATCTTTGTGCCCTGTTCCTGTTTTCCTCACACTCTATTTCACGTAGAACATATTGTCATATTTTCTATTGTTCCTTTCCTGTAACTTGGGCCCTTCCTCTTAATTGAGCTCATCCTCTGCCTCTACCACTCCCTCACCCAATAATGTTCACCTTCACACAATACCATAGTAGATCAGTTACAGTTTAGTCACACAAAGAGGTTAGTGTCCTTGATGAATGTAGTGTTGTAATATGATCACACATTATTACAGACTGCATACCCTCAAGGCAAAGGTACGTTCTTTTTACTCTTTATTTGTTTATTCCACATGGCCATGGTTTCTTTATGATAAACCATAGAGCGTCTCTTCTTCATAACTCTTCTCTTTCTTTACCACACTATTTTCCACAATTTAAGTTCAGGCTGAGAACATGTAAATATACTCTTCATGAGCTGTGTAGACTGTCCTGTATCAGACACTCCAGTAATACTTACTTCAGCCACTTGCTTTAATACTCCACAATTATTTTAATATAACAGTGGGACTGTGGCAAGATCGAACCCCCTGGCCGGTATTGCTGTTTTGGGCTTTAATCGCTAATCTCCCCCCATCCCAGTCCCTCTTTACTCACCAGGGTCGTGCTCAGACTGCTGTCATCATCGCTCCAATCTCCTTTCCTGGATTCAAGCTCTTCGGAGAGAATTGGGAGCATTTCCATGGCCGGCGGAGCCCGAGCAACATGGCCGATGACCGGTGGAGCTGTAGCTGGGGCCGTGACCTACCCAGCCGGACATCTGGCATAGTTTCTATGCATTTTCTTCGCTGCTGTTGCCTTTTACTCCCCTTCATACTGATGAATCGATGATGGCAGGCCGTGAAAGGAATTCAATCTTGGCAGTGCAGATGCTTGGTGGCGTTTCTCCGGTTGGCGGGGATGAGGTCTCACCGCCCAATGCCTTCCGGACTCGACCACTGCACCCCCATTTGGCCTGCCCTCCTGCTTCACGTCCGGGACTGGCTAGTCCTATTGCCAGGTACAGGGGTGCAGTTGCGGGGAGAATTCCAACTCTACGGCGTGACACCCCCGGCTCTTCCTTGCTATCTCAGCCTGGGGGGCGTGACCTCCTGCACTGCTTTGCTGCCTCCCTCTCTCCAAGACCGCTGTCCCCGGCACCCAGGCGGACTTCCCCATACATTCGGCGTGCAGCTCGACAGCACTGCTGCCCTCGCGACCCAGAGCCTGTGCATCCAGACAGACTGTTTGGATTCAATACCCTCGACAACTCTGCTGCCCCAGCAACCCTAAATGTTGGCTCGTTTGTCTATGTTTGGCAATCCCCGAATCCATTCCCCTCTTGCTCCCATGACTAACACCCCCCACTCCGTAGCTCCAGCGCCCTCGTTATTTTGTGGATCTCTTGAGCTGCATCACCATTTTGTGACTTAGCTTTCAGTGCCCGTATCCCGAGTCATCCATCTTGTAGGATTCATCCGCCTCACCTTCTGCCGGACTATGCACTTTTGGCCGGGCACAGACTATACCTTTACTCCATGGGTACTCACAAACTTTCTCTCAGGGGCCAAATTTACAGTGTGGTTTGTGTCCGAGGGCCACACCGGTGGGGGCGGGGTCAGTGGGGGAGGGTGCGGGCTTGATCAACAAAAAAAAACTATGACCATGAGGTTGATCACAGGTCCCTGCAGCGGATGCATGAGCCACCAGACCCGGCATACACACATCTCCCTCCCTCCCTCACTCACTCCCTCTCTTGCTCTCTCTCTCTCCCTCCCTCTCTCCCTCTCTCCCTCCCTATCTCGCTCCCTCTCTCCCTCCCTCGCTCCCTGTCACGCTCCCTCTCTCCCTCTCTCTCCCTCCCTCGCTCCCTCTCTCTCTCTCTCCCTCCCTCGCTCCCACCCTCTCTCGCTCCCTCCCTCTGTCTGTCTCTCTCATTTCCTCTCACTCCCTCTCTCTCTCACTCACTCACTCCCTCACTCACTCGCTCACTCACTCCCCCACTCCCTCCCTCTCTCTCTCTCCCTCTCTCTCTCTCCCTCTCTCCCTCCCTGCATCACTCCCTCCATCTCTCCATCCCTCCCTCTCTTGCTCCATGTTTCGCTCCCTCTCTCCCTCTCCTCCCTCCCACGCTCCCTCTCTCTCTCCCTTGCTCCCTCCCTCTGTCTGTCTCTCTCATTCCCGCTCTCTCTCACTCCCTCTGTCTCTCACTCCCTCTCTCCCTCACTCCCTCCCGCTCTCCCTCACTCCCTTTCTCTCCCCCTCAATCCCTCTCTCTCTCTCCTCCCTTGTTCCCTCTCTCCCTCCCTCGCTCCCTCTCTCCCTCCCTCGCTCCTTCCCTCTCCCTCCCTCTGTCTGTCTCTCTCACTCACTCTCTCTCTCTCACTCCCTCTCACTCCCTCTCTCTTCACTCCCTCTCTCTCACTCCCACCCTCTCTCTCTTCCTCCTCTCTCTCTCTGACTCTCTCACTCCCTCTCTCACTCTCTCACTCCCTCTCTCTCGCTCCCTCCCTCTCTCTCTCCCCCTCCCTCCCTCCCTCTCTCACTCACTCCCTCTCTCCCTCCCTCCCTCTCTCCCTCGCTCTCTCCCTCTTTCCCTCCCTCTCTCACTCTCTCTCTCCCTCCCTCTCTCGCTCCCTCTCCCTCTCTCGCTCCCTCTCCCCCTCCCTTACTCCCTCTCTCCCTCTCTCCCTCGCTCCCTCTCTCCATCCCTCCCTCTGTCTCCCTCCCTTTGTCTGTCTGTCTCTCTCTGTCTCCTTCCCTCTGTCTGTCTCTCTCTCACTCCCTCCCCCTCTCTCACTCCCTCTCTCACTCACTCCCCCCTTTCTTTCTCCCTCCCTCTCTCACTCCCCCCTCTCTCACTCTCCCTCTCTCTCACCCCCCTCACTTCCCCCTCCCCGTCTCCCTCCCTCTCTCACTCCCCGTCTCACTCCCCGTCTCCCTCCCTCTTTCCCTCGCTCTTACCCTCCCTCCCTCCCTCTCTCCCTCCCTCTCTCTACCTCCCTCTGTCGCCCTCTGTCATCTCACCCTGCCTGTATGTCAGCCTGGGCTGAGACAGCTTCCAGGCGCACACACACACAGCACCCAAGCACTTCACAGGTCATTAAAGGCCATTTGCATGCTAATGAGGCTTTGTTGTATTTCACCTCATCTTAGGCCCCTGCAGCTCCACTCTGGCTATGCGAGAATCGCCCGCCCCCCACAGAGCAGCAGAGACTCTCAGAGTCGCGCTGCAGCAGACACTCAAGGAAGGCTTGCCGGGCCGCCACCGGCACGCGGGCCGTACTATGAGTACCCATGCTTTACTCTGTCCTGCCCGCCCCCCCCCCGGTCTCCCTCCTTTCCCTTTCAGTCACCGTGATTTAATGTCTTTTGATCCCCCCTAGAGCACCTCCATCCCTACCTGCTCCTCCTGGCCCGATCCTCCTTCCTCCCCTTTTTTTTTTCTTCTTTTCCCCCCTTCCTTACATACCCCTTTGGACATGTCTATATTCTATGCTAAGTTATTGTAACTGCTTTTATTGTTCAATCACTGTTTTTAATTTGTAACTCGCTGTTCCTTATGTAAAGTGCTCTGATACCTCCGGGTCTAGCCAGCGCTATATAAAACTCAAATAAATAAAATCTAATGTATCCATTGCATCCTTCTACCATTGTCTTCCTTGAGCTACAGAAGTACCAGAGATCCCACATGACCTCCTTGCAAGTTTCTTAACACATTTTGTACTCTGCTTCTGTACGCACCAAAACCAGCAACAAAGCTTTTTCAGTTTTCCTTAATCAGCCATGCCAAGTTGGCTTTTGTGTGCCAGTTATCCGGGTACATCACACATCTTTATTAGTAGTGCAGTTTCCTCCCTGGCAGGTACTCATCTACAAATTTTCTAAAATGTCCAGTTCACCCAGCAAGCGCTTCTGTCTTGCCCTCAGTTCTTGTAAATGTGTCTCATTTCACAAGGGCATCTTCTGTTGTTGTGCTTACCCATCTCTTCTCCTGTGCTACTAGAAACATCAACATTCTTGCATGATCTTAGCTCTAAACTTTCACCCATCTGCCCCATGGTCTCCTTCCAGCTTCACACTTTAGGGGGGCAGGGGTTGACTACACAGCTACAGTTCCCGGTCACACTTACAGAGTACTCCATAAAGGGGTAGGAAGCAGAAACATACATGGAATAGCAAGAACAGCACTGCAGGAGATATCCTGGTATCCATGGTCCCAACTTAAGGAGTTCTTAACAGTTGCCCTAGTTTAAGCATGATTAGTTGGTTATCCTCCTCATAACTATCAGCTTCTTGTTGACAGTTCTTCATTGTCTCCTTTGCATGGCCAGCATCTACGTATCCAGTAAAACTGGTAATTTGCCCAGCGAGCTCTACCGCACCCAATAGGTTGCAGTGGTTCTGAAAGTCGCCCTACCTCGATTCATCAGATTCAGAAACATTCCCGCTTTGTAGTAGAGAACCTCTAGTTAGAGCGCGCTACGGTATGGGAATTGGACCAAAGCACACCAAGTGTTTGTAACTATTATCCAAAATTTCCACTAGGACTGAAAACAGCCTAGAACAATATTTAACCAAAATACACCAAAGCACACCAAGCGGTTGTAACTATTATCCAAAATGTTCACAATGTGAAACGTCCTCTCTTCCTCTCTCGCTGCTGCCATTTACGAGGAGCTTAGATCACAGAGAAACAAAGAGAGGACGTATCAAGGTCCCGAGTCTAGAATAGAGCAACATCGTCAAGCATATCTCTGAGAGGAGATGTACGTATTTTAAAGAGAAGTTGATACAACTGTCAGTCGGATTGATATGGCACCAAACAAATTCCTTTCGGAAGGATTATGACTGCGGATATTTATCTACGATTATGCAATTGAAAATACGGAAATAAACTCAGTTTTCAAATCCGAGCCTTGAGAAAGCCCAGGGGGGCAAAACGTACATTGGCTGCTGCTGTTTTCCATGTATAAAAAATAAAAGAAAGCAAGTAAAAGGACCAGATTCTATATTCTTTGTGGATTTCAACAAAAGGACATTTGTTGATGACGGGTTGAACCACACATTGTGGAAATTTTGGATAATAGTTACACCCACTTGGTGTGCTTAGGTGTATTTTGGGTAAATACTGTTCTAGTCTGTTTTCAGTCCTAGTGGAAATTTTGGATAACAGTTACAACCACTTGGTGTGCTTTGGTGTATTTTGGTTAAATATTGTTCTAGGCTGTTTTCAGTCCTAGTGGAAGCATACCCTGGTGGGTGGGTATTGTGACACCACAAGAGCACCCTAATATATTGTTATTTCGAGGGCATGGCTGAAAGCAATTAAATATCACTGTTATTAGATGTGCAGGTCGTAGGGCATACCCACAATCTTTGGAATTGGTATGGGAATTAGAATTATATGACACAGGACTGGAACCGGGCCCTGTCTATTAGGTATGACACACACATGCAGGCACCCAGTCTTTACAATTTCCCTTTCCAGTAGGCCCCACCAGTTTTTTTATTTGTTGCCCAGTGTATGTCCCTCCTAAAAATCACTTCTGGAGACCCCCATCGAGCATATAGGCCTGGGGGAGAAGCCAGTCACCTATCTCCATAGAGGCTCAACTGGCCTTTTCACAACTACCCTTCACCAATAGAAACTTGAGAGTGCACACTACTGGGAAAATACAAATGTGCAAGTCACTGAAGGCAGAGTGCTGCTGGCTAAAAGCAAGAAGGCTGATTATGTCAAGCGTGACAGGGGCAGCTAAGCAGATCAGCAGCCCACTCTTGGGATCATCTTGAAAGACAGACAGACTTGAAGGCAGAGTCAGTCACCTGTCACCTTTACCACTTTCACTCACATGCCAAGATCACCTTTAAAAGTAGGACTTAAAATTATCAGTCACATGACAGATTTGCATCTGAACCACTTGAAGGGTTTGTTCAAATTTTGTGACAGGCCCATTACTCAATTACCAGTTTGTCACATGTTTCAATCGTATGTTAAACGTTTCAAGTCAGTATTGTATGTAAAAGTGCACTGGAAGTGGGCAGAGTCTGTCACTTACTAAGCACCCATATACATCTGATAGTTTCATATGGGGAAAATTAAGTAACCTTGGTGGCTGAAAGACTAAGCTGAACCACAGGGGTATGAACTTGTGGTCATGGGGTAAAAAAAAAGGACTCTGCGGTAAATGCATTAGTCCAGTGAGCCGTCAGCCTCTGCTCAGTGCAATAAGTGTGGTAAACAAAATTTAAAAAACCCGTATCTAAAATGTGTTGTACTCGTTTGTTAAGGAAACCGGGTTAAGTGAACGTCTTGTGGCATTAGTACTTCTATACCTTACTTGATGCGTAGTTCTAGTGGCCAATTGATGATTTTTTAAGACATAGGGGGTCATTAAGATGTCGGGCGGATTGCTTCCACCGGCCTGGCGGAGGCAATCCACCCGACATCCACTGCCCAATTCCCCCCCGCCATATTAGGATGGCGGGGGGACTGCTGCGGTGTAAAACACCGCCCGCCTGTTTTCCGTCCCGGTCGCCTTGCGGCCGGGGCGGATAAAACTTTAATATGGTGGCGGTGTCTGTTAGACTAGAAAAGAATTTGCAAACCCTGTCTTCGTTACGGTAGGTTAGATATCCTAGAACATATCTTCAATAGAAAGTGGTAGGGATTCTTTCTAACCTGATGACCAGGTAAATGAAAAAATAGTACCAAAAGCAAGGCAGGGCAAAGTAGACAAAGGAACAATACAGTTGCTTAGGATTAATAACACTAAGTGAGAAAAATTTGTCAAAGTTCAAACATAAAATTTATTACCTCCCGAACGGGTTACAATCTAAAAAATGTTAAAAACAATTAATACAAGCCACCAACAGTGGTCAATTCATACATTATTATGCAATCAAAGGTAAAACAGTCATCTATAGTCAAGAGTGAAAACAGTCGACGCGGCGTTTCGGTGCTTTGTTTAATCTTCACACCTTCTTCAGAACATTCACAACAATTGACTTGATATCTAAGAAATCAAAATAAGAGTAATTAAACTACTTGTCTACACTTAAGAATAACTCTTGCTCCTGCTCCCCTATCATTGTTTTAACTATATAGAACATGATATCATAACCTGTTATTCAACATATATTAGTCACCTGGACCAGAAATCCATAGCGAATTTCAAATCTGGTAATCTGATGATGTTAAGTTTCTTTCCACTTCTGAACTCTTCTTGTATCAGTTAAATAGCCAATTGGACATAGAAAATTTAAAATCTGGTCACCAAATACTGTTAAGTTACTATACCCTTTGGACCTATTGCTATAACAGTTAAACTAGTCAACTGAACACATGGCCTCTGTTTACATAGTCATAATTGTAAAAATCTCCACTGACAGACCAACAGCACTCCATTGTTGCATTTAGCATTAATTCTCTGTCTAGGAGATAAACTCTGTACGCGAATATCTTGATTGTACCTGAGTTGTCTTTCGGACGAATATATCAATTCTTTTCAGCTGATTTATAATGATTTCTTAGCGGTTCTAAACTCACTGGAGCTGTATGCCGAAAAAACACAAAGACTGTTCAGTGGTCTGTTGTTCTATTTTAATAACAGCCTCAGTAGGGATTATAATACAATGGATTACCTTCAATGTAAATGCACGGATATTCAGTGTGCACGAAGGGGCCACCGAAGATGAAGGACGTAAAATCCTAGAAGGATATGGACCAACAGTTATCTTAGCACTCTAGTTAAAATTTAGATAGTCTTATCCATTTACAGACTTATCACCAAACACTTCTACTAACCTGTTTTTATTTCAGGTTCATGATAATACTCTCTCGACCCTTGATAATTGCCGATTCAGAATGCTCTTCTTGAAATTTGAAGAGACAATATGTGGCTCTAGGATCAAATCGTGGACAATATTTTAGTGTTATTATTATTGCTAACTAATATCTCTATCATGTGTTTAACTTTACAATTCTCTATGGTCCAGGAACTATAGTAATGCTTATAACGAGTTGTAGACTAGTTCTCAATATCATTTTACCCGTAGAGGTTCAATACATTGCCTCCAGGGGTCGGTATGTCTAGTAAGCGCTGGAACCAAACGGCTGAAATACCCTATCCCTGAGTCATCTAATGTAATAATACAATAGCGCTCAATCTGCTGTCCAAAATGGTAGAGCCAACTGATATTTAAATTTTAATAATCCTTACTGGTTGCTAGTTTTACGCTATCTATCCCAGGACCCACGGGCAGAGTATCCGCATACCTGTTTTAGCGATTCTGGGCTCCCTTCTCCTCTGTGCTTTCGTGTATATTGATGCCTTCGTGATGGTGTGAGGTCTGAAATCGTCCATTCAAAGCGGCGTCTTTATGCTGACGCTGCTGATTTAGACCCGGAAGTCGAAGGGCGAGCTTATTGCGCTAAAATTATGATTAACGCTACTAAAACTGAAAATAAGTCTATGTATAAGGATTAATGTTGGTGAATATTATCTCCAAATCATTCAATTTGGAAATAGCGATAGATTTTAAATAGACGAGCCGTGTGACCCGGAAGTTGAAAGGAGAATTATTTGTTTTGATGCATTCGGAGTGGATCCCTGATGTCAGTAATCGCGTCTTACTTGCTTTTAAATTCGCAGACGCTGTATCACGAGTCGGATATTTCATTAATGATTATTAATCCATATTTATGGTGATTTATTGCGGTAAAGTTATTTCCTGTGGCGGCCATGTTGGATTGGGATCATTACACACTATGATCCATACAACATCCTTTGTACATTTGTGGCCCAGAACACTCGATATTCTATCACAATTTTGCCCTTCAATAATATGTACACAAACCACTCGTATAACAAGGTTAAAAACCAGGTAACTGCTGATGTACATCATCGTACAGACTATCTCACCAATATAGAGAACATGTCATTGAGCCTGGCATTAATACATGCTAAATTCATTGAGAAACGATCTTAATTGTTTATCATCAAACCCAGTCTATAATTACAGTATTGTGCGCATGGGTGACAAAGTTAATACATGTACAACAATAAACCAATACTATTTCAGTACAATCTATATAACAAAGAGGTTGACTTAAAAGTTGACTTAAGCAGATTGAATCAATATCTCATATATCTACAGGAATAGTGGCGAAAAATATTTAAGTCAAAAGACCCAAGCTACTATTTTAGGAACAGAGTTTTGGATTTCAAAATTATAATCCACTATCAGTTTATTATTAGATTAGAGCAGATAGGAATGGATCACTGATTGCCTACAAAATTAATCTTTCCCACTCTTCTCTGTTATTTAGTCCAGTGCGGAAGGTGCGGAATAGGGACATATAAAACTGTTCTCTTTTCTTTCTTTTATTATTCCCATTACCGCCTCTAGTGCTGTGTGTTATTGTCTCTATGACGCACCACCTCAGATCTTCTAATTTGTGGTTATGGCTTATCCAGTGTTCCACAAGAGGGGCTGATTTCTTTCGTGTCCTAATAGCAGACTTATGTTCCGTTATCCTAGTTTTAATTTCTCTAGCTGTCTCTCCAATATATGCTTTATTACATGGACATTGTATCATATAGATCAGAAAGAGATAGCTGAACTAGAAGCAAAACTAGACACCTCTGCTCTAGAAGATGCTAAGAAAAAACTAGAGGACATTCAAAGAGACGTTTCTGGATATAGGGATTATTTATTTGGTAAAAAAAACAATAAATTCAACAAAGACGTTTCAAATTATAATACTGAGATTGTCTATCCTTACACACAGAAGGATTTCTTTGACCCCCCGAGAGAACATTTCTCTAACCGAAACCAATGGCAACAACCTTGGCGTACTTACCCCAAAAAAAGAGTGACCTTTTCAGACTCATCATACACGAGAAATGACTCTGACCATGAAAAAACAGGGGACACAAATAGAGTAGTGGAGTCAACATCAACCCCCAATAGAGAATCATTACCTTTTTTAGGCCAACGGGGACGGGGGAACAATCACAACCGACCCAGAGGGAATGGGAGAGGGGAGTTTTACCCTCAACCTCAACAGCAGAGGAGATATTACACAAGGAGTCAACAAAAATGGGATTAGAACAGAAAGCATCCATTATAAATCTTTCAGATATCACACTCAACACAACAGAAAAACAAGTCCTAGAAAAGGGTTTAGGCTTTGCCATCAGTTCTCGAGTTAACAAGTATAACTTAGAAAGAGATCTCCAGGGATTTTTTAGAAAAATTAGGCTTCAAGAATTTTTTAGAGATAAACCATCAAAAGAAGGACCTACTAACAAATCGGGTCTTAAACCAAAATCAACCTGGACACCTAACATAGGGATGGTAAATAAACAAGTTGACTTGTTTGAGAAAGTGGTAGAAAGCAACATCTCTTCACTTCTAACGCACCCACTGACTGGTATTAATAACTTAAGCGCAGAAGAAAGGGCCGCTTTAAAGAATCTAGAAAATAATGAGTTCCTAACCATAAAGCCTGGTGATAAGGGTGGTAGTATAGTTTTAATGAACACCGAAGACTACAATAACAGAATGATGTCTTTATTAAATAATGTGGAACATTATTGCCCCTCAAGTAGACAAGAATGGAATGCGTTGATACATAGAGTAAATATTCTCCTTAGATTTGCACATGAGGATGAGATAATCTGTCTAGATGAATATAATTTTTTTTAAAACGAGGCACCAACCATCCCTGCCCTTTACGGACTTCCTAAAGTCCATAAAAACATACAGGACCCGCCTATGCGGCCTATCGTGTCATCTATTAATTCCATCACAGAGCCTCTCAGTAAATACATAGACAAGTTTCTTCAGCCCATTGTTGTAACACAAAAAGCATTGACACCAACCTAGAATTAACAGAGAGTCCAACATGAACAATGTACCTAGGTATATGTAGGTACATTGTTCATGTTGGACTCTCTGTTAATTCTAGGTTGGTGTCAATTCTGTTCAGGGGGCTTAACAGACAGGGTCTATAAACTTACCCCTGGGACCTTTTCTTGTGTTTGGTAACACAAAAAGCATACATAAAAGATACAACTAGTATGATAGATAAAATTGAGGGTCTATCTTATGATACCAACACACAATGGCTAGTGACGTTGGATATAGAGGCCCTCTACACCAACATCCCACAGGATGACACCATCAGGATGTTAGAGGGTCTCTTAAAAAAGGATACTGAAGATTTAGACCAACATGCAACATTCATTCTTGAATGCGCAGAAATTATTTTGAAAAATAATATTTTTTTATTTAAAAATAATTTTTTTAAACAAATAAAAGGGACCAGCATGGGGGCGACCTGTGCCCCTAGTCTAGCTTGCTTATATGTAGCGGCCTTTGAAGAAAAGCATATTTTTAACACCATGGCACCATTCAGTGAAAACATTTCATGTTGGTCGAGATACATCAACGACATTTTTTTCATTTGGACAGGTTGTTTAGAATTATTAAATGATTTTATTCTTTGGTTGAACTTGGGTGATCAAAACCTCAAGTTCACCTCTAACCGCAACAAAGTAGCAATAGAATTCTTGGATATTAAAATTAGAGTAGATAATGCAGTATTGGGTGTCGATTTATACACTAAACCAACAGATCGAAACACACTGCTTCACTACAAAAGTAACCATCCTAACAGCCAGAAAGATAATATACCATTTGGTCAGTTTTTACGAATCAGAAGAAATTGCACCAATATACAAGATTATAATAAACATGCTGATGTCTTATCTCAGAAACTTAGGAATCGAGGCTATCCCAACAACTTGATCAAAAGAGCATATAAACGTGCTAAATATTACAATAGGGAATCACTCTTTAGTAAGAATAATGAAGACAAAAACAAAAGAACCAATGACAGACTAATTTTTGTAACAAACTACAGTATAGCAAGTAATAAAACAAAAAACATCATAAATCGCAATTGGTCATTACTCAATGATAGACCAGGCATAAATATCCCTAAACCTATGTTCAGCTTCCGCCGAAACAGAACAATCAGAAACTGTCTGGTTCATACCTTTAAAGAGAAGAACCGTAATACCTGGAACACAATCAACAATACCCCTTTGCCTACGGGGAATTTTACTTGCAATATGTGCTCAAACTGCACATCGATGATTAAAGGTAACTCAATACAGTATAACGGAAGAGACCACAAAATAAAAAACTTCGTAAACTGTAAAACGAAAGATCTGATCTATATGATACAATGTCCATGTAATAAAGCATATATTGGAGAGACAGCTAGAGAAATTAAAACTAGGATAACGGAACATAAGTCTGCTATTAGGACACAAAAGAAATCAGCCCCTCTTGTGGAACACTGGATAAGCCATAACCACAAATTAGAAGATCTGAGGTGGTGCGTCATAGAGACAATAACACACAGCACTAGAGGCGGTAATGGGAATAATAAAAGAAAGAAAAGAGAACAGTTTTATATGTCCCTATTCAACACCTTCCGCACTGGACTAAATAACAGAGAAGAGTGGGAAAGATTAATTTTGTAGGCAATCAGTGATCCATTCCTATCTGCTCTAATCTAATAATAAACTGATAGTGGATTATAATTTTGAAATCCAAAGCTCTGTTCCTAAAATAGTAGCTTGGGTCTTTTGACTTAAATATTTTTCGCCACTATTCCTGTAGATATATGAGATATTGATTCAATCTGCTTAAGTCAACTTTTAAGTCAACCTCTTTGTTATATAGATTGTACTGAAATAGTATTGGTTTATTGTTGTACATGTATTAACTTTGTCACCCATGCGCACAATACTGTAATTATAGACTGGGTTTGATGATAAACAATTAAGATCGTTTCTCAATGAATTTAGTATGTATTAATGCCAGGCTCAATGACATGTTCTCTATATTGGTGAGATAGTCTGTACGATGATGTACATCAGCAGTTACCTGGTTTTTAACCTTGTTATACGAGTGGTTTGTGTACATATTATTGAAGGGCAAAATTGTGATAGAATATCGAGTGTTCTGGGCCACAAATGTACAAAGGATGTTGTATGGATCATAGTGTGTAATGATCCCAATCCAACATGGCCGCCACAGGAAATAACTTTACCGCAATAAATCACCGTAAATATGGATTAATAATCATTAATGAAATATCCGACTCGTGATACAGCGTCTGCGAATTTAAAAGCAAGTAAGACGCGATTACTGACATCAGGGATCCACTCCGAATGTATCAAAACAAATAATTCTCCTTTCAACTTCCGGGTCACACGGCTCGTCTATTTAAAATCTATCGCTATTTCCAAATTGAATGATTTGGAGATAATATTCACCAACATTAATCCTTATACATAGACTTATTTTCAGTTTTAGTAGCGTTAATCATAATTTTAGCGCAATAAGCTCGCCCTTCGACTTCCGGGTCTAAATCAGCAGCGTCAGCATAAAGACGCCGCTTTGAATGGACGATTTCAGACCTCGCACCATCACGAAGGCATCAATATACACGAAAGCACAGAGGAGAAGGGAGCCCGGAATCGCTAAAACAGGTATGCGGATACTCTGCCCGTGGGTCCTGGGATAGATAGCGTAAAACTAGCAACCAGTAAGGATTATTAAAATTTAAATATCAGTTGGCTCTACCATTTTGGACAGCAGATTGAGCGCTATTGTATTATTACATTAGATGACTCAGGGATAGGGTATTTCAGCCGTTTGGTTCCAGCGCTTACTAGACATACCGACCCCTGGAGGCAATGTATTGAACCTCTACGGGTAAAATGATATTGAGAACTAGTCTACAACTCGTTATAAGCATTACTATAGTTCCTGGACCATAGAGAATTGTAAAGTTAAACACATGATAGAGATATTAGTTAGCAATAATAATAACACTAAAATATTGTCCACGTTTTGATCCTAGAGCCACATATTGTCTCTTCAAATTTCAAGAAGAGTATTCTGAATCGGCAATTATCAAGGGTCGAGAGAGTATTATCATGAACCTGAAATAAAAACAGGTTAGTAGAAGTGTTTGGTGATAAGTCTGTAAATAGATAAGACTATCTAAATTTTAACTAGAGTGCTAAGATAACTGTTGGTCCATATCCTTCTAGGATTTTACGTCCTTCATCTTCGGTGGCCCCTTGGTGCACACTGAATATCCGTGCATTTACATTGAAGGTAATCCATTGTATTATAATCCCTACTGAGGCCGTTATTAAAATAGAACAACAGACCACTGAACAGTCTTTGTGTTTTTTCGGCATACAGCTCCAGTGAGTTTAGAACCGCTAAGAAATCATTAAAAATCAGCTGAAAAGAATTGATATATTCGTCCAAAAGACAACTCAGGTACAAACAAGATATTCGCGTACAGAGTTTATCGCCTAGACAGAGAATTAATGCTAAATGCAACAATGGAGTGCTGTTGGTCTGTCAGTGGAGATTTTTACAATTATGACTATGTAAACAGAGGCCATGTGTTCAGTTGACTAGTTTAACTGTTATAGCAATAGGTCCCAAGGGTATAGTAACTTAACAGTATTTGGTGGCCAGATTTTAAATTTTCTATGTCCAATTGGCTATTTAACTGATACAAGAAGAGTTCAGAAGTGGAAAGAAACTTAACATCATCAGATTACCAGATTTGAAATTCGCTATGGCTTTCTGGTCCAGGTGACTAATATATGTTGAATAACAGGGTATGATATCATGTTCTATATAGTTAAAACACTGATAGGGGAGCAGGAGCAAGAGTTATTCTTAAATGTAGACAAGTAGTTTAATTACTCTTATTTTGATTTCTTAGATATCAAGTCAATTGTTGTGAACGTCCTGAAGAAGGTGTGAAGAATAAACAAAGCACCGAAACGCCGCGTCGACTGTTTTCACTCTTGACTATAGATGACTGTTTTACCTTTGATTGCATAATAATGTATGAATTGACCACTGTTGGTGGCTTGTATTAATTGTTTTTAACATTTTTTAGATTGTAACCCGTTCGGGAGGTAATAAATTTTATGTTTGACCTTTGACAAATTTTGCTCACTTAGTGTTATTAATCCTAAGCAACTGTATTGTTCCTTTGTCTACTTTGCCCTGCCTTGCTTTTGGTACTATTTCTTCATTTACCTGGTCATCAGGTTAGAAAGAATCCATACCACTTTCTATTGGAGATATGTTCTAGGATATCTAACCTACCGTAACGAAGACAGGGTTTGCAAATTCTTTTCTAGTGTTAAGATCCCCCTCCCTGTCAGATTTAACAGGGGTCCCTCCATCTTTTTGGATAGGTGTCTGTTAGACACCACAAGCCATATTACAATGGGCAAATTGGCATGCCGCCACGGAAAGGCAGGAGGTCTTCACTCTGGGTGCCCCCTGCGGGCCCCCAGAGTGAAGGAGAATGGGGGGGGGGGGGTGTGCACACGGGGGTACCTGTGGTACCCCCCCACATTTACATAATCAAAATGGCAGGCACCACACGGTGCCTGCCGCTTTGGTTATGCAAATAGTGCATATCATTTTAATATTGTGGCGGGCGGTGCAGAGAGCTGAAAATACAGTATGTGCTCACCACTGTGGCGGGCACATCCTAATTCCCCCTACGGGACCCCCCGCACTTCTGGCGGGCGGTCCCATTCTCCGTTAGGGTGGCGGGCAGACAAAGTCCGCCCGCCATCCTAATGAGCCCCATAGTCTTCATTAGGCACTGACTTCAGGGTTTACTGTACACCTATCAGGATTACTGTGATTACTACTTGTTGTCTAATTTGGCATGTCCAGCAGTGTGCAGCATTCTCCCTGGCATTTGTACTTATGAATTCCTTATGTAACTTTCTTCATTTTTGTTTTGCAGTGAATATATTCAAGCCGGAGATAGCAGTATGCCATTTTACAAAGCGCCACCCCGTTCCAATGGCACCCCCTGGCATTCTTATACCAGGTAATAAACCAGAATCTGTGGTGTGGTGAGACCATACTAGTGGTGTGAGATAAATGGGTAGAAGCTCTTCTGTTTCACTAAAATTTCAGAAATCAAATCAAACCGCATTTGTGAAGCGCAACACTGTCACCCAAGGGGGTATCTGGGTGCTGTGTCTTCATTGAAGAGCCAAGTCTTGATTCTCTTTCTGAAGTCTGCCAGCGAGTGGGCTGTATGGAGCTAAGAGGGAAGGTCATTCCAGGTGTTGGCAGCAATGCAGGAGAAGAAGCGGCCACCACTATGGCTGCATCGGGTGCAGGGTGTGTGTGCGCGAATAAAGAGGAGCCCAGGTGTCTGGAGGGTTGGTGGAAGTTCAGTCAATGGTTGAGGTATGCTGGTCCTAGGTCATCGAGGGCTTTGTAGGCATGCGTGAGGATCTAGAACTGTTATCTCTTATCTCTTATCTCTTCTGAAAGGGGAGCAAGTGGAGGTCTCTCAGGTGGGGGGCAATGTGGGTTCGTAGCGAAATGTCCAGGATGAGTCCAACTGACATGTTATGTATGGACTGGAGTCCTCTGAGGAGCTAGGTGGAGATCCTGGCTTAAAGGATGTTGCCATAGTTGAGGTGGCTGGTCACAGGGGCATTAGTGACTGTCTTCCTGCTGTTGGTTGGGATCCATCTGAAGATTCTGCGGAGCACGCGAAGTGTGTGGAAGCATGAGGAGACGACTTCATTGACTTGGCGTTTTATGGTCAGTTGGCTGTCGAGGATAAAGCAGACGGTTGGACAGTGTGGGTCTGAATTCTGCAGGCCACCAGCTGTGTTCTCATGTGGAGGTGTTCTTCCTGAAGATCAATACTTCAGTTTTATCAGAGTAGAGTTAGAGGCAGTTGTCTCTCATTCATTTGGCGAATTTGGTCATGGTGGCGCACAAGTTAGTTTTGGCATTGAATGGGTCCTCAGTGAGCGTCTGCTTAGGAGATCATATTGAGTCTGTGGGATCTGATGACATCTGCGAGGGGGATCATCTAGGTGTTGAACTGGGTGGGCTGAGGAATGATCCTTGTGGTACTCTGCATATGAAGTCTTTGGATGTGGAGGTGAAATAAGGCAGTTGGATGCTCTCTGTGCGTCCTGTAAGGAAGGAGGCGATCCACTTGAGGGCGTCTTGCTGTATGCTTTGTTGTAGAGTCTGTTGATGAGGTAGTTGTGGGAGACTGCGTTGAATGCCGCACAGAGGTCAAGGAGGATCAGCGCCACAGTTTCTCCTCGGCAGAGGAGTGTTCTGATGTCATCTGTGTGATCTCAGTGCTGTGGTTTGCAAGGAATCCTGATTGTGAGGCATACAGTAGGTGGTTTAGTTCCAGGAATTTGGCGAGCTGCTGCTTGTTGGCTGCCTCTCACTGAAATCTACTCTCTTTATTTGAGAGCAAGTGAGTCTCCTTCAGTTAATGCTATAGTATATGTGGATCACCATTAAATTTCTCAGTGTTTATTTTGCGTGCATCTCCCAGAAGTCTGCACTCTGTATTTATAGATGTGTCCATTTTAGTGTATATATATCGATAAATGTGCGTCTGTCCTTAATATTTCTTCTGTATGTTTTTTGTACATCTCATTGTAGCGTAGCTGTTTCTCAGAGCTCTTGTCACTGCTTTTGTAGGTTGTCAGAATATTGTGTGATATAAATATTGTGTCCTATATATTGTTTACAAAAATACTGTTCCATTTGGCGTAGATTTTTCATTATTTGCTTCAGTTGTGCGTTATTTTTGTAAATGATATTTAAGACACAATGTTTTTGTCAGATGATACTCAAGATGGGAAGATGTTTGGCGCAGCGGCCAGGGCAACTAACTTGGGGGCTCACGGTTCGATCCCCAGCGCCAGTGGCAGATCGTCCAGCACCATGTGACTCTGGGAAATAACTTGCTTAAATCTTCCCAACAGCCCTCGGGTAATTGTTTGCGCTTTACAAATACTGGACATTTACAAGACTCAATATTTTAGTACCATACCACTCTTCTATAAATATTCATATTACACTCTATGAAGAGCCCCTATTGCAATGCAGTAGGGAGTATACGTTGACTGGTGCAATCATCACACTCTTTATCTTATCCTGTACTTTATTTCACACATGGATTCAAAACAAAGATTATCTATTTACTATATTCTGTATATTACAGTTGTTGTTTTGCCTTTACTGCAGTCATTCAGTAACTCTGCTGCTTGGATTGCAACCACTGACCTTCAGATGTCCGCAGTAGGTGTGCTCTATTGCCATTTTTTTTAATGCCTCTAAATTAAGTGAAGAGGCAAACTACCGATTGTAAGACAACTTTTTATGTTGCATATTGTAGAAAGCATTAATTTTGTTGGCAGGGTGATCATTCAGTTCAGATTTGTGTTTTATTGGTGCTTGCAGATGGACTGGGTATGTCCACAAAATAAAACAATTAGCAACATCTCATTTTGCTCTTTCATATATAAACACTTAATTAAAAAAGAGAATATTTGATATGTTTAAAGTACCTCCCACAATGCAGACAAATTCATAGCCAGACATATTGAATTTACCAGTTTGAATTTGAGGGGGTGGGGGGGGGGGGCAGGGGAGGAGGTTAGGCCTGGGGGTCGGTCATGTGTGCATGTGTTTGTAATCTATGTTTGTGCTTTTTCCCCAAAATATACTGTGTTTGCATACGTGTGCTGCACCTGTAGATTTCTGCATTTGTATTTGCATCCTCCTTTTTGAAATCTTTCCTGCCTGTATTCATACTAGAGAGCTGTATGAGTGCGTGGATGTAGCATGCATGTATGTAATTGTGCATAGATGTAAAATGCGGACCAACCTGTAAAGCACCAGAGCACCGTAGAAGAGGAAGGTGACTGAAGAAGGAGTTTGATGTAGGATGTCACAGTGAGCAGGGTGCAATCGATGTAAGTACCTGTGGACGTAGTGTTCCTTGAGGAGATGCATCTTCAATTCTTTCCACCCGTGTCAAGGTGGGGATTTAGTGCTGAGCATGTAAGAAGAGAATGAATTTTGTGTTTCCCTCACTCATCCTCTTAGTTGTAATATGTTTTTCCCCCTTAAAATCGTCTGAATGTTTGTGTGTGCTCATGAGTGGCTCTGATATGGATTGTGGCTCTCATGTTGGGGTTGGTGCTAAATCTGTGGATGTACCACAGATGTTGCTATTACCACAGTTTAAATGTGCAGTATTACCTTATGTTTAACATGTATAAGTAAGGGGAAACTAGCGAGAGTTTTCTTACTTTGGGAGTATTTATGGTTTGTTAAAGTTCCAGTTCTGCATTGTTATATTGTTGTACTAAAGTAATTCTTTAAAGGTGCTGTAGGATTGTCCATTAAAAAATAATGCATAATGGTAGCTTCCGTTCTTGTAATAAAATCGCATTACTTTCTCCCAAACCTCAATTTCACCTGACATCACTCTCCTAGAAAAGTGAGTAATGTTTTGTCTTTGTTCTAAATCATCATCTCTCCTAAGGTCATCCTCACAGTTCTACACATCGAACAGATAATGGCTTTATTTACTGTTGACATACTTTGTATAGGGCTTCTTGTAGAAATGCTATTGCTTTTTCAATAAATTAATGTTTCACTTTTAAACTTCCCTGTTGGCTATGGAATCTTGCACCACATTAGTCTACCAGAAGCTAGCAAACAACCTGCCCTCCGCGGATGATTCCATCCCATCTGAATTGTCCAGTTCTGTTATTCAATGTTAGTCACCTGCAGCCCTTCCTTTTCCTGAAGTGGATGAAGGAGACAGCTCATTCCTTGTTTCTGTGGTCTGCCAACTTTAAGGAGGTGCATGGAATACTTTGCATGTTTGGATGAGGAGTGGTGTGTACCATAGGCTCAGTCAAGTTCTGTTAAGAGTCCAAGCATGGCAGGCTATTTTTGTGAACTGCACAGTCTAAAGTTTTGGTAGTGCAAGTGGCGGTAGCTGCAGACAAAGCTCATTGGAGAAAAGAAGTTATAAGAAAGGACAGTTCGGTTGTATGATGTTACAACGCGATCTTTTAGATCGCGGTACATCACAATGCAGGTTTTACAACGCATGTCGTTACAACGACTTGCGCTGTAGGGTGATGGACTTAGGAATAGTTAGATTTACTATTCCAACACCAGTGTACGTACAGTAGGGAAGGTGTTGGAATAGTAAATCTACTATTCCTTAGTCTAGAGCGCCCTCCAGCGCAAGTCATGGTAACAACTTGTGTTGTAAAAGACGCGTGGTAATGGCAGCGCAGTGTTTTGACTGCGTTGTCATGGATGTTTCCCGACAGTTCAATCCCATTGTCTGTTTGAGGATTGTACACTCTTGTCATACTTAGTGAGGAATCCATACGATGGGGATGCTCCACCCACCCACATGAGTGATTCCCTAGGAGTTACTCTGCACTGGTGCCTCTACACCTAGACAACATGCATGATCTGGCTGCTGTTCAGTAATGGTCACTCTGGGAGACGGCGTGCAGAATACAAGAACGCAATACTGAAATGCAGGAGCAGTTGGGCCCAGTTAGAGATGCCATAGGCAGATACAGTTTAGAAAATTATAGCTACCTTTGACTGCTACTTTTTGTTCCCTCTGCAGTCCTACGGGCGCAACACAGGTCCCTGCAACCAAAATTAACTACAAACCATTCAGGAGTACTCATTTAGCTATGACTTTTGTACAGTTGTAGAATGCCAGAATCTCAGGGGCGCCCTGCTATATTTTGCAGGGGGCCCATTCATATCCGGTTCCCCTCAACATTCCATTTGTTTTCTGGTTTCAGTAAAGAAAGCCCAGGAAGATCCTGTCCCAAAACTCAAGGCGGCACAGAATGACGATGGCTCTTGGACACTGAATGCTTCTTTGGCTTCTGCCCTTGAGACCACTGAGGAGGAGCTCAAGGCAAACATACCAGGCCAGGTAAAGTTATCTAGTTTGGCATTTGCTTCTTATCTGCCATCCTCTTGTTCCAACTCTTACCTCAGCTTCCAACTTTTTTTCTCAGCTCTCCCACCCTATATCTCGAGTTTTGACTCAGTGTCTTATTGGTGTCTGGTACCATCTTTCCACTTCTACCACCCTATTGAATGCTGTTCCCTTTAATATATAAGTTTTCTTTCGAGCTAAACCAACATTGGGTTTCTCAGGGCACCTCCATAGACCTGGCCAAAGAACGGAAAATTTTAGTGACATGGTTGTATCTTGGGAACACATAAGTATTTATTTTGTCCTTGAGGATGAATCAGACAACTCTTTTTGAAGTTTCAAAAGAGGGGCAGTTCCAAAATGCGGGACCTGCATATAAAAGGTCCCTACATTCTTGTCTAGACAGTTGGGAAGTGAGTGGAGTAATGCATACTGTAAAAGTGCTCTCTCTGTTTAGAAGAATACGTGCTTGGTGAAAATTCAAAGGGCTGTGGGTTGAAGTGCAAATGAGTTGTGAAAAACAGCAAGGCCCAGGTCTTAAATGCAAGGGTTATGCTAGAAAACATGATATTTCATGATAGTTAAAAGCCAGAGAATGAGTGAGAAGAACATTATCATTTCCCTTATAAGAGATTTCCCATCATAATTACATACTTGAGCACTGGACCCCCTAGCCCACCAACCATGACCGGCTCCTAGACTAAGCATGGCTATGGGTCAGCAAGAAGACTGTGTGAGAAAAGTAAGGGTAGTGTGATGTGTGAGAAGCTGAACAGAGAATATGAAGATAACAAAATCTGTCCTTCCATACATAGCAAATTGGCAACAACCAATGCAATACTGCACCAGGAAAATTCCAACCCTAATAATGTAAAAAGAAAAAACACACAAATACTTTCTGCATACTAAACAGAATTGTATATGATTAATGGAAAACACACATGCCACTTAGGATTTGGTAAAGAAAATATCTTGTGAAGATTGGAAAATGATCCTTCACAAAACAAGACCACATTTAAAAAAAATGTTTTTAACAAATGTGACTAAGTGACAGACCATGCCTCCTCAGTACGGGCCCAGCCATACGCAAATCAGTCTTGACTCTTTTTCAGTGGAAAAAAAACAGTCCAGTCCAAGCTGCGTGGCCAGGTCTTCCATCCACTGAAACCCAAGCAACCCACGAACAGTTTTGCCCTCATTAGAACTCGACATTCGAGTATAGTTTAGTTCCAGTGGCACAATGCACTTCCTCTCTAAGCCCTGTACTGTTCAACGTTTACATGGGGCCGCTGGCGGGTGTTGTCGAGCCATATGACATCAAAATTGTGTCATATGCCGACGACACCCAGCTGGTGGTCTCACTGGCCACTAAGAACAGTAGACACTCCGCAGCCGACCTCCTAAATTGCCTAGTGGATGTCAAGGGATGGATGTCCAACTCCTCCCTAAAACTCAACGGTGATAAGACGGAGCTTATGCTTCTGGGTCCTACCTCTCCCGTACCATTCACCTCACTGTGGCCCAGTGTTTTGGGCACTCCCCCCACCCCAAAGGACAGCGTTAAAAGCTTGGGGATATGGCTTGACAACAAACTCTCCTTTTCTACTCAAGCCAAAAAACTGTCCTCCACCTGCTTGGGCCTACTTAGGATCCTGAGGAAGGTTCTCCCGCTACTCCCCCTGGAGGCCAAAAAGGTGGCGGTACAAGGCCTTATCCAGTCTCGTCTGGACTCTAACAATGCTTTGTATCCAGGGGCACCAGAGATGACCTTCCGGAAATTACAGGTCATCCAAAATTGCGCAGCCCGCACCGTGTTGGAACTCCCGCGCATTCAATCAGCCAGACCTGCTCTGAAAACTCTCCACTGGTTGCCAGTGAGGCAGAGAGTGACCTTCAAGGCACTGTGCTTGGCGCACCGCGCCTTTTGGAAAACAGCCCCAGCCATCAATACTGACCTTATCACTCCTTATCAACCTAACAGGAACCTCAGGTCGACAGACGCGTTCCTCGCGGTTGTTCCCAGAGTGAAGCGAGCCAGGTCCGGGGGCAGGATGTTCTCCTTGAACACCGCCAAGCTCTGGAATGCTCTCCCCTTCTCACTTCGGTCCAACCCGGACTTACTCTCGTTCCGTAAAAGTCTGAAGACCCTGCTGTTCGTTAACTCCGATTCCCCCTAGATCCCCTCCAGGTACTCCTGCTTCTACTCAGCGCTTGGACGCTCTTGGGCAGCAACGCGCTCTATAAATGCTTTTACAATTACAATTACAATTACAGTGTGAATGGGACCCCCATCTGGGCATGCCTATCCCACTTAGGGCGTCACACAGAAGTATATGCAAAACAAGTTATGCATAGAATACTTGTATTCATCTCAGCTAGTGATAGTTTTCCCAAAGCCACATCCCAGTCCATCATTATTTTTCACATCATGCCACCCAATCATATTCAGATCTGTCTTAAGCCAACTCCAGTGGGAACAGTCAAGCCAGAACTGCTAGGCCAAATCTTTCCTCAACCAGAAAACAAGCAGCACAAGACCTGTATTGTTCTTATTGGAGTTGAACAATCTGGTATAGTTTAAGTCCAGTGTCAGAGTGTGTATGGCGCCCACGTGAGGGTACACCTGCCCCACGTAGGGCATCACACTGAAGTATGCAAAAAAAGTGAAGGATGTAATGCTTGAATTAATCTCAACCACTGGCAATGCATCTCAGTCCATCGTTATTTTGCACACCATGCCACTTCAGTTTTGGCTCAGCCATACGCAACCAGTCCTGACCCTGCTATAATGGAAAACGTCCAGCCTGAACAGCAAGGCCAGGCCCTCTCTGAACTAGAACACAATAATTGACCTAAGTAAAGTTTGCATTGTTACTAAAAGAACAGAACACTGAAGTTAAAACAGCTCACACACAGTTAACCTTACGGTTAGCTATCACATCTCTTTCAGTAGCATTTGCCTGCAAGATGCCATGTATGAATGTTCAACACAACCCATTAGACAGAACAGATCACGTACTGTACATCAAGCACAGTTTAGATGTGCAGATACATGGCTGAAATGAATAACAGTTCTGGTATGTCCTGTGGATGACATTGCCGAACGCACACTGGGCCAAATTCACACCTTATTTCAGTGTCTAAGTTTGTCGTTCACGTTTAAATAAGAAAACAGTACGTTTGTAATTTTAAAACATTGGTTTCATACCTAGAGTTGTATTTACTCACTCATAGGTCTCCCTGTGATTAAATCTACTCATATCGTTGGGGAGTGGACTGTGCAAGGCAAATGTTTTTAGAATTTGTGACTATCCTCAAACACATGAATATATACACCTGAGAAAAAAAGAATTAACAAATTTCTTTAAGCTTGTTCCTGGAAATCGGCAAAAGATACAGGTTTCCAGACATTACTGGATGAGGTTTGCAATTGCCAAATTTACATTACAATACTAAATTTACACCCATGCAAGCCAGTAAACTGTTAAGTGCTGATTATACTATTTTGGAAAACGAGACCTGTTGTCTCTAACCGCCAGGTAACGGGTATATTCTTGACACCACCCATAAAGCCTACTTTGAGTGACATTTGCACAGACACCAATATCACATACCACTCAAAGGGTGAAGTGTGAAGTGGATGGTACCAAAGAACTAATGAAGGAAGTTGGTCGATGGAACCATTAATCATAGAAATCACAGTAATTCAGTTGTCCATTCAGTAGGTGCGCAATTTGTCTCCAATCTATCCAAGAGCATCCCAGATGATCCTACACATATCAATCCAATGATCTCCCTCTGCACCAAGCAAACGTTTGCAGAGTCCTGGGCATGGAAGCTCTAAAGTTTTTGTGTGAGATTTTAGCTTTAGATTGTGATGAAAAGGATGAAATTGTGTGGGTGGCGCCTGAGACAATACCACTTTGGGAGTCATTTAGAGGTTGGCAGGTTGTGAGACTGGCAGTTTGGATATACAAATGAGTGGCTGATTTTGGGATGGAAACAAAGATTGATTTTGAGTGGATTTAGTACGATCAGGAAGTCAATCAAAGACAACAGCCAGTCTTCCAGGGGAGGCTAGTTCTCATGCATTGGGAAGTCTGCCATGTTTAGGGCATATTTACCAGTATGCCACAGCCTCTGTCTTCAGCTACCCTTCCCGTGTCTATGATTTACCATTTCTGTCTCCAACTCTACAGCCCTTTCTCTAGCACTCTCTGTATCTATAACTTGTACCCTTTGTCTCCAGCCCTAACTGTACCGTGCCCATATTTCATTTTTAGCTCCCCCACCAATTGTCTCATGCCATTCTATTCAGCACTTCCACGCTTTACCTCAAGTTCTCCAAATTTGTGTCTCCAACTCTTCCCTCCTCTCTCTTCAACTCCTTAACTCATTTTATATGATGTTCGTCTTCCCAAGATGTCTGTGTATTTTGAAACTCAGTTTGTTTACCTTTTTCTCTCTCTAATTACTCTTCACTTACTCCTCTCTCTCAGAACACTGACTCAACTGTGTGGGCCACAATCCTCGCCCTAATCTGGCTACATGCCACCAGCCAGGATTGCTACGATGACTGGGAGATACTAAAGGCAACCGCATTCTGTTGGCTACGAACCATACAAGGTGAGACCCCAGAGTATAGAACTGAGCTAGGAAGGAAAATCTTGAGCACCTGCAAGCAAGAAAGGGTTTATCTTAACCTTCTCTCTTGCCCTGTCCTATGCCCTGCATTCAGCACCTCTCAATGCTTAATCAAGGGCCAATGAAAACGTGACATCTGCTTGTACTCTTTCTCTCTCTATCTTTTCCTATATTCTTGTTATTTGTAAATTATATATGCATCTTTATCCCCTGTCCATATGTGGCTCTGTCTCCCTTTTTCCTTTATCTGCAGTTCTCTGTGTCTCTGTCCCATATCATAAATTCTGTAACTCTCTCTTACTTGTATCCACTGTAGATCCACGTCTTTTGCCCAATTCTCACTCTCTTATCTCTTTTTTTTATCTCCAGTTATATATGCCACTTTCCACTACCTCATCTGTTGATCTTTGTCTCTCCCGATCTCTTATAAAACCCCTAAATCTCTTTGCATCTTTTCGCATTCCCATGCTTGTATGAGCTATAGTAAATCCTTAGTTCTGGAGACACTGTACCCAGAAACCCTTTATCGCAGTCTGTGTGGAAATTCACAGAATTACCTGTACGCAACTCAACCTGCCCCTATTCTGACCTTTAGCAGTACCTTCACCTCCACCACGATGTAGCGTAGTATAAGTTTACTCACTCTGGTTCTAACTTGAAGCCGCGATGGGTCTTGTCCTTTTCTCACCCTTCCCTAGTCCTTTGTACCATCTTTGATATTTTATGATTTTGATGATACTGAAAGTGGGTGTATGGTACCTAGGCCATATAGCACCTCGCGCAAAGACCTGAGACTGGACCGTAAACAGTGCATTGTCCTTCAACTTTAACTAGAGGAAAGGCTTTGAAAAGACAGGTTTTAAGAGCTTGGCAAAAGTGAAGAAACTGGAATTGTCATATAATGTTGTGACAGAATAGCCTTAGAAAGAAGCACCATTTTATAGTAGTTCAGTGACCTACTTGCAATTAAAGGATTGTAGAGTCAAAGTGGATATTTATCAAAGTGACATGTGGCCGGAAGTTTGAATTTCTGTCTTGGTGCAACCTTGTAATTTAGGCGCGGTCTTGAAAGTTTAATATGTAACTAGGATAATAATTTTTTGTTTAATGGCTTCTCGGTAGCATCATTGGTGATATCTCATATCTTAGTAATTGCTATCCATGTCCCATTTGCTTATTTTATACTCTTAGATGTGTCCGTCCTGATGAAGGGGCTATAAGGTATTTTACCGGAAAGTGTCAGCTTCCCCAGTTTCATTGGGTTTTGACTCATTCAAGGAACGACATGTCACTGAACATAACTTAGGACCACCCAGAATTGCCTCCAAATCCCTGTTCTCCCTGGCTGATGGCTTCAGAGATGGGGGGCATCCAGATAAAATCCGTCTTCAACGCTGAAATGTTTTAATTGCTGGCGTTGCCTTCCTTTTTAGAATCTTTTGGACCATTCGATTTATCATTTTTTGTTGTTTTGTATTGCCACTGCCCTTCAGTGCAAAGCTAACTACTTATGACCTATTTTCTGTGTAAGCTTAAAATTGTCTTAAAAGCACTGCTACTTTGTGAGGATAGTAGTGCTGTTTGTCTTTCCTTGTATACTATTACATTGTAATAATGTAATTCATCTGTCAAAGGTGAGTAAAGGTCCCACTTAGTGGGAGATGTAATAAAGAGGTTTAAGCCTAGCAGAAATAAGTGTTCCTGAGGGACAGTGTAAGGTTTGTTATCGGGTCACAAGAGCATGCACATTTCCCTCCCTTTTGTTTTATCAAATTGGCATCACCATTGACATTTCTAGTGACACCATTCCTCCACTGTCTTTGGACTGCCTTAAGCTCAAACCACTTTCATCTGAGCCTGCTTTACATGGTTGCTGGCCATGACCATCAGGCTACTGGGGCATGGTTTACCCTTTGGCCAGACCATGCTTCCCTTGCTACACTCTCTGCCGGGAATGGACTTGCAACATTTGCATGCAAGCAGCAGAGGTCCTTGCAGGTAAGCACGGTGGGCAGGGCCGGGGGGATGTCCATAAACGATAGCATGGGAATTATTTATATATTTAATTTTCCCTATTCCGTTGTCTATCAACTACCCCCCTTGCCCACCCCACCCCACTGCGCTTACATGCTCAGACCGCCGTTGCATGCAAGGCTTGACATTTGTTGATTACCGGCAACCTTGGCCCTGTTTCACAAATGTTCAAGAAATTCAACAGCAACTTAGCCCATCCTCCTAAGTTTCACCCTTTAAACGTTTTCTCTGATTGGTCGAATAATGCTAAAACTGTATAGAGTTGGAGGTCAGAAAGATGTTTGCTCTCTACTGTAACAAAAACCGCTAAGCAGATGTACACTAAAACTGACACAAAAATCTAACTCCACTTCAGTAGTTTTCATAAATATGAATTGTGAAAAGGTATTAGATCTATAAATGTATAGAAATGTTGACCATTGATATAGTTTACAAACCTCAATTTCAGACTTGAAATTGAATCTAAATATCCAGGAATACTCGAACCTTTTCCACACACTACTATTTGGTGGCTTTGATAAAGCGCTTCTTTTGACATGGTCAGCCCCCACCTTTTGCCTAGTTTTGATGTGGCTTTGATTGTAGTGCACAGGGTCCCTGCCAACCAGGTCCCCTGTGCAAGTGCCTCTTCCCTAAAACTTATCCACAATTGGTACTTTTTCCTCCCTCTTAGTTCCTAGTAAATGGTACCCTTGGTACCTAGGGCCTGGGAGCTGAAGAGGGTTCCCTGGGCTCACCCCACTAGGACCATGCCACGGCCCTTGCAGCTGGCATGCCCCTTTGAGGTGAAAAAACAACAAAGTCAACATGGCACCCTGTCTGGGTGCCATGCCAGCCAGCACTGCATGTAGATGTAGGTAATTCACCCCTCTAGAATTTTTTTTTATTTCATACGATTTTATATAGCGCGAACATGACCCGAAGGTGTCAGAGCGCTTTACAAAAGAACCAGTTGCGATACATAAGGACTTAGGATTACAAGAGTAACATAAAAGATACAAACAGAAAAAATTGCAAGTGTACAAGTTGTAAAGTCACACAAGGAAGAGATACAATCAGAAAATTGCAAATGTACAAGTTGTAAAGTCACTCACGGAAGAGAAACAAATGGATAAACTCTAAGAATCACATAGGAATGGTAGTGAGTACAAGGGTTTACTACATATACTAGTGGTTAGAGTTATCTCTGTATACATATATATATACAAATAGTAGATTTGCTCAGGGCTGGACAAATATATATCACATATTTACAGAGTTAACAGGGAAATAAAAAAAATAAAAAAAGGGGTAGAGAGGGGTAGGTGGGGGAGAAGAGTCGGAGGCTGAGTTTGGTGAGAGGAGAGAGGGGGACCTGAGGGGGAGAAAGAGATAAGGCAGTCCAGAAAAAGAGAAACGACTCAAGGTTGGCAGGATGGAATCCAATGGACCAAAGGAAAGGACAAGAATCCACAAAATGGCGGCCCCGGGTTGTGGGAATCGATGGAAACCATCTCAAGATGGCAAGATGCACCCTGTTCAGGACCCAAAACCATGAGAGCAGAGTTCCATTAAGTGGGGTCGGAGGGTGGACGCAGTCACAGCACCAAGGGAGGACAGTAGAATATCTGCTGTTTTCGTGCACAGGCACAACCCCACAAGGGCATCAGGCTGACGACCCGTGCAACAAGGAGAGCCGAGAACTGGAGCGAGCCTCAGAATAGGTAGGGACCACAGAGACCGAAATAGAAGAGTGTCCCACATGTTGCCTGCCCCACTGGGAACAGTGACGAATTCAGGCCAAAATCCATGAATGAGGAGGGAAGCCGTTAAACAGCAAGCGCTGCAGAGGAGCC
The DNA here is from genome assembly GCF_964263255.1 of Lissotriton vulgaris. NCBI lineage: Eukaryota > Metazoa > Chordata > Amphibia > Caudata > Salamandridae > Lissotriton > Lissotriton vulgaris. The sequence continues at coordinate 1,224,212,480 of NC_141693.1, forward strand.
CTCCGCCATCTTGTGCTCAGCAAGTGTGCATCTGACCCGGAGAGTTCAAGGCCAGGGGGGGACAGGTCATCGGAGCCCCCCACCATCAATACCAGAACATCTGGGAAAACACCAGGGTGAATAGCTGTGCCCCTGCTCACTGTCTACCATCCCGCGGTGCGTGACAGCAGACAGTGGAGACCCCATGCATCCAGCTCTGCGCTCACCCCTCAAGAAGCACATCCTCAGCCGCCAACTCCGCTCCGATCTCCTGCACCGCGATTGGCTAGGCGAGGCTCGCTGAAGTGCTGGGGGTCTCTGAGAGGGCCCGCCTTACAGCCCTAAGGCAGGTACACTATACAGCAGGTGAGGTCATATCTGCTTAAATATTGTAAGTGCCAGGGACCCAATAAAGAGGACATCAGCTGGAAACTCAACAACTTGAGTTCCACAACACCATGATGGCTTCACTGAAACCAGGAGTGTTTGGTACCAAACAACTACTTGTAATAAATCCACACCGATCCCAGTGTGAGATTTATTACACCATGTACTTAGAGGACACCTTAGAAGTGCCCCCTGAAACCCTACCAACCCTGGTGTGGCCCCTAAAAGGCGTTGTGCAACCTGCCACACACACATATTTCTGGTCCCCTGGGTAGAGCGTCTCTGCTCCCTGGCATCAGAAACAATTCACATCCTGGGCAGAGATGTCACACCTCCTCCTCCAGGATGGGCCAGTGCTCAATGGGGAAGCTTCAAAGGCCTACCATCTTTGTAATGTGACCCCCCCAGCCTCTGCTACTAGCAGCATATGGCAACCCCTTGTTTGCACCCTCACTTTGGACTTGAAAACTGGCCAGAAACCTTAGGAGAACAGAGGGTAAAGTGAAGTACATCTTTTAGTCCAACCTTGAAAAACGAGCGAGGACCTAAATCGGTATAAAATGTTCTTTATTGCCACCCAGCTAGTCCGCTATTATATATATTTGAACAAATGACAATAATGGATATACTTAAACAATATTAAGAAAAGTATTGAAGTAGGGGAATAATAGATATACCATTCCCACTCCAGTCTGTGCTACAGTAGGGAAAGCATTGTACTTTGGACGGGTAAGATTTACTATTCCCAATACAGTCTCTGCAACAGTCGAGAAAGTGTTGGACTTCTGAGTGGTGAAATTTACTATTCACACTCCAGTCTGTGCAACAGGAGGGAAAGCATTGGACTTCAGAGGGGTTAAAATTACTATTCCCAATCCAGTTTGTGTAACAGTAGGAAAAGTACTTCACTTCAAACACATAACATATTTGAATAACCCTATTAATTTACAACAAATATAAAACTCCTAATACAAACTTTATTAATGAACCAAAAACTAAATATTTATTTTAAAATCAAAAACAATGTAACAATTTACATTATTAATAAACAATGTAATAATTAATTATCAATTTAAAAACGTTTTATCTATTTATTACTCACCTTCCCACACTATAACCCCACAAACCTAGCAGCCCACACTTCAAATATAACTAAAAATATATAATTATACACTATTTTCATAATGAGTAATCAAATAAATAATACATTAATTGCTCATTATTACTGAATTACCTTCCCTCCCTGTACCCTTAGAAACCAACAGCGGCACCTTATATTTGATTTAAATTGAATTATTACACAATTAACATAATATTCAATTAAATAACAATAAATAATTGTTAATTAAGTATACTTAATTAACTGCCTGGCCTATGCCCCTACAAGCCTAGCAACCCGCTACAACACTATAAATTACTATTAGAAATTAAATTAAAAATTATAAATCTCTTGAAATTACTGGCTATATTTAAAAATATTGTTAACAAATATACAAACAATAATAATGGAAAATTGATATATGAACTAAAATGCATGAAGAAAAACAATGTTTTACAACGAATGATATTCTTGAAAGCGATATTACTTACCTGAAAAAAATCGATATTCTGGACAACAATATTTCTGCATTTTGATATTTTTGTATCTCAACATTTTTTCAGATATTTCTGTAACTTGATATTTAAACTCGATATTTTGTCCAAATACTGTGTGCTGCCCTTCATTTTTGTAAAAGGTGATTAGTACTTGGTTGACAGGCAGAATCAACATTTTAGTTTTGCCAGTGTTCTCCTCAGGATGAGGGCACTCTGTAGATGCAGCCTTCCTTTTGTTTATTTACCATTAACATGTGAAGTGTGAAGGCGCACTGGGAGTCGAGGAGATCCCGAATGGAATAATCTCAACCAGGAGGAGCTAGGCTTGGCTCATTTTTGGCTCAAGGGTCCAAGAGGAACTCACGCTGAGCCACAACCAAGCATCTGCCTCGAGCCACGTTTGAGCCTTCAGGGGCTCACCCACCTCTACAAGGCCTACCTTCATGTTCTGCTTGTAACACGCTGTTGGCTCCTAGAGCAGTGGGACTGGTGAAGACAAGGGGGTGGGTGATTGGAAGAGACCTACACATCTGGATGTGTTTTTTCCTAAAATATTTTTCTTGTACGTCTATTCTTAATGGACAAGCGTCAGTCATTCTTTCCCAGCTCCCTCTCTTTTTTATCAGCCAGGAAAAGCATAGTGTCACTTATTGGCTGTAATATCTGTCTAGAAGTCCAGTTCAGTCTGCAAACACAAAATCATTCTCCGCACTTTGAAAAGAAGAGCACAGGTTACTGTATTTTTACAAATAAGGTTTGGAACCAAATTTTCCATTGGGCAAACACACCTTCAATAAAGAACCATGGCAGTAGAGCCAAAACATCTCTCGAACTGCTCTTTGCACAGGGGTCCACTAAGAAAGGCATTAGCCAACTCTGTTCCACTTTATGTGGCCTGTTACAGCCAGGGCGACAACCCTTCCAGACAAGACCTAGGCACCATTATTGCAAGCGGCACTTGGCAGAAGCTCTGAGAAGGCACAGCCAAGAGCTTCAGCTGCTTACAACAATGGTTAATTTGTAAAAACTCCTTACAAGATGGCACTTTCCCACTATACAACTGCATGCCATGATCAGGACTCCCAACCTCTGTTGCAGGAAGTGTAAATTCAGGGGCACCTGCCTAAATGTGCCATTGCACACATGTTAAATGCTCCTGTGTGGAGGTGCTTCTCTTGACCCCCAGATTTGTTCAGTGACTCTGTCGATGCACCCTCTGGTTCTTTCGTTGGAAGAAGTCAGAGAAGACTCGGTTTACCCATATTCTACCCCTAGGGCCAAATTGCTCAGCTATTTTTCCTTTTAGCTGCAAAAATTGCCAATAGCACATACCTGGAAGAATCCCCACCCACCTCTAGCCGCACCCTATGGTGTTCCAAGGTGTGGCCCATATATTCCATGGGACGCTTGACCGTAATAGTCATGGACAGAATGTATACATTTAAATGCACTTGGCTGCCTTTCAAAACTTTTGTAAGAAGGACTGAGCAGAGGTGAATCCAACCACCATCATTCCAAACATTCTACAAGCCGATTGGGTGGTCTGTCTTTATAAGATAGCAGATCCGCAGGGGAGGAAGATAAATCCCTATGATGTAATTCCTCTCATACGATTCTGTGTGCCAAAGACCTACCTGCTTGATGGTCCTTTCGGTAATAGTGCTGTGCTGTGCTGTACTGTATGTTGTTTTGACTGCAAATGTGATGACTGTGTCTCCTTCATTGCCTTTCCCCTTCTTCCCCTGGCACGGCGACGAACCTGGAACCTCCACTATCCTCTTTTATTTCCACCTTTCTCCCTTATATTACAACATTTTATAAATAAAGGTTTTTAAAAAATGAGGTTTTAAACTTCGGTGGAAACCCAACTTCGGTGACTAAACAAAAAAACATATTTATCACACAGACCTAAATATTCGCACAGCCTTGCACAGAGTTGTTTACTTACAGCACAGTACACTTGTTGCAAATAACTACAGACCACAATTCCTGCTTCAAAAGTCGGGTCCTCATGTACTGTCCCAAAATGAAACATGGGTGCTGCTGTTACAGAAACGTTACACAAGAGGGGGGTTGTACCCAATAAAGTCACTGGGACCTGGGTGCTATATGGTATATATAAAGAGGGGTCCCAGTAAGAGGTATCAAAAGTACACATGAAAAATTCTTATATGTATTTTTGCAAAATAAAAGTAAGGAGAAAATAAATTAACACACTTTTATTTAATCACAACGTCTTTTTAAGCTGCATATATCATTCTGGCAACACAATTATTTAAGTGCCCCGGGAAGAGAAGGGTGGGATGGGGTGTTTGTGTGAAAAAAGAGGGATGTGCAGAATTGGTCATAGTGCAAGCAACAACATCAAAGCATAAAACATGCATGGAATAACATCAATCTGGCTTCAGAGCACTGAGCCAGTATATGAAGGTGGAGTAGCTAATGCTCTACAAATTAACATGAAACCATGCTACCACCGCTAATGTTAATAATCTAAATGTTGGTTGCGCCGGCTGGTGTGGGGTTGTAGCAGTCGTCGTTTCGACCCCAAAGCGAAAAGGTAGGTATACGTAAAACCTTAAGACGGGGTCTTCATCAGGACAAGGGAGATCAAGAGGGGCGTGTAATTCATGGATAGTTGGGCCCTCTGGCTCCAATGGGGAACTGGAGAACTTAGAACAACTTATTAATTGAGTTATCAAGCTCCTCGGGTCAATTTCAGTCAAATGCCGTAATGTTCATCTCAGTGTTGTCAAGGGGGCTCAGAAAGGCATACCGATCCTTGCTAATACAGTTAGTCCTATCCCATCATGATCGTCTCGGTAATGCACGGGCGGGTCAATTTCAGGCCGTCCTTTGGTAAAGAACGAGCCGCAGCCGCGGTCTTCGTGAACTCAAAAAGAGATCTCCAGGTCCTCAGGCAGCGTCTTCCGGTCTACAGAAACGTCAGGTCAGAGAGTACTGTCCCAGAATGGAGAACCCTGTAGATTAGTTTTCGCACCTTCATGCTGCAATGGGAGAACCAGAAGATGCTGGTAGAGCAGCCCTCTTCATCATTCTCCCATTCTGAGGCTGCACATTTCCAAGAACCTGCGCCCTCTGGCATTGCCATGCCAATACTCATCCGATGCGCCATAAAACGTATGGAGCAGACAAAAAGAGTAATACCAATTACACATCTGTGCCTGACCACTGTTTTCCACCTGTTTAAAATAGTTTGCATCAATCACACTGTATCTTCCCTGTTGTTTTTCAGTGGAGCGAATGTTGTTACGTTGACATTGAAGTTGATCTGTTTCTGGGTTCGATGTTATGTTTAATTCAATGTAGAACCAGAACACATGAAGTTAGTGGATTAGTTACGTACTCATTCTGTTGCATGCTCCAGGGAAGGCAGGTTTGCAGTCACTGGGTAAATGAAAGGAATCTTCCCAAACTTGGGCAGAAACTGGGGCTAATGAATGCAACATGCATCTGATGTCTTCATTCTTTGGTTCTCGATGCTGCTCTTCGGGTAGGTCCCCCAAAGTGTGAGATGATTCCCATCGCATATGTGAGTCACAGGGATTGTTTAGTCATTGTCCTGGACCTTGTTACAGAGTGTATGTCTCGTACTCTATGTTTTGGTCAATGGGAGTCTTTGACTATTTTCTCATACCAGTATCCCTGTGCATAAGGTTTATCCCATATCAGTCTGTCCCTTACACCATTTCTTGGTCACAAGGTGTCTCTTACCCTTACGCTATATCTCTTTTGCTGAGCATTACTGTTCTTGACTCCATATGGGTTTCATTTGGAGGATCTGACTCCTATCTCTGTCACAGGGAGTCTGTCCCTCATCACCTATGACCAAACCTTGGAGTCTGTGTCTCTTTCCCAAATGTGGATCATGTCTGTCTGCATCTTGTGCCTGAGCAGTCAGTGTTTCTGTTTGTATTTCATTTTCCTTGATATTTATCTTGACCTGTGCGCGTCCCTCTCTGCCCAATCCACCATTTCCCTTTCATCTCCTCTTCTCTGATGAGTCTTTGGTTTTTGTTCTAGATCTGCCTCTGCTTGAGTGTGTAGAAGCTGGAAACACCTTGCTCGGCACATCTGTGGATTCCAGCGTGTTGGAACTGTGAGTCTATAGGCTGACTGTAGGCCCTTCGCCATTCACCCTTCAGCTATGAGTCCCAAACCCACAGCTAGAGCTCCTACAGAAGATCAAAGATGGGAAGAATTCATAGATCAAAATATGTGTCATTTTTGATGAATTAATAAACAGGTGAAACGTACATCAAAGGAGTGTGGTGAAATAGTTGCTTCTTTTTGCTATCACTTTATAGGCATTGATGGAGAAGTCATTGCCTGCACTCTCACCACTGCTGGTCTTTTACTGTTTTATGTTTTAGCCCTTGTTCACATGGAATGTCCTACTGACAACTTGATGAAGGTAGCTTTTGGCCATTTAACATGTGCTGAGTCTACAAAACCTGTTCCGTCATTTATGCTGAGGATAATCCCAGAGTAATTGTGGGTTCACTTGGATGTAAATACGCACACACACACACGCATGTGTGTATATATATATATATATGTGTGTGTATGTATGTGTGTGTGTGCATACGTATGTATACACACATTTCTATAAAAATAAAGTTCACAGCTTGTGAGGATAAATCCAAAAAAACATAAAGTTGTTTATCCAGTACAGTACATTTGCCTCCTTGCATTACTATTCCAGTCCTGTGTATTCAATATCAATTTGTATGCGGATCATACACAGATTATCCTGAATGTTTCAGCTACTTCCTCTGCTAAGCATGGTGCTTTTAACTTCTGCATGCCAGCAGTAACATAGTCAATGACCATTAAGTGCCTCAAAATGAACAGCAGAAAAGCTGGTAATCTACCTGTTGATCTGTGAACTAGAAACACCGACCGCCCCAGTTACTCTGGTTAAAATTCGTGGGTTTGTGTTCGACCATAAGTTGTCCTTTGCTACTCAGATAGTACCTGCAACATGTTTTGCTCTTATCAAAATGCATTTCATTCAACATATTCAAATTTGCTAAAACCCACAGCACTTGCCATTCTCAGTGCCCATCTTGGGCCTTGGATTCCCACTTTAAAAGCTTGCACTGGTAACCTGTTGCCATGCATAATACCTGCAAATCTCTGCGCCTTATCTATAAAGCACATCAAAATGAGGGTGCTTCCTTATAATCCACATCACTTTATCTTCTGACTTTCCCTCACATTCATCACAGCTGGCTCTGGCAGCTGTTTCACTCATCTTGCTGCTAAATCTTGGAACTCCCTTTCTGTGGACTTTAAATTCTCCACCAATTGTAATGGCTTCAAATAAAGCTCAACACCACACTTTCACTAAAACTTGAGGGATTCAATCCAAACTGTCCTCCTGCTCCAGTAGGCTTACAGATATAATAAAACACAAGGGGTGGTGTAGTGGTAGTTCACAACCCGACTAGCTACGTACTGCTCTCTTTCAGTATTAATCTCAAAGACTATGAATTGTAAGAGAGAGGAGTGTCGCTGTATGTGAAAGGTGGCATGCTTGGGTTCCTTCCTCACACCATGACCAATAGAACCTGGTGTGGGTTACAACTCTCCGACAGAGAGGAGCTAAGGTGAATTGTTTTAAAGATGAGGACTATGCGAAATCCGCACTTTGCGCTACAGTGACGACAGCCAGCGTTGACAATCAGCTCAAAGCTCCAACAGCGATAATCACCAACACCAGACATGTTCTTTGCGCATCAGCATGACCATCAGCAGCGCTCTCCTCGGTCCACAGGGCCTTCCCCACCGCGAACTGCACTCTTCGAGTCGGACTTTGAGAGGGTAACTCTTTTAGCATTACTAACCTGGTCCCTTCATCCGGGCAACTCTCCATCAATGTCCGCCTGAACTTGTGACTTTTCCCCTGATCTAGCATGTCCAGATCACCATGAGGCGAGCTTTGTGATTTTAGGTGCTATCCTTACTTAAATCTGTGAAATTGCATATCTCAGATTCTACTGATTAGATTTTTATTGTTTTTGTCTCTGATTATTTATTAACATATTCTCTATTTTTCAAATTGGTTTGGGATTAATTTTGTACTGCATTTACCAGGATGCAAAGGGGCGAACTGTGCTGGGATGTGAAGCAGTGTGCTCCCTGCACCCTTTCTGTTAAAAAGGCTCCCCTGTGCCAGCAAACTGACAAGCTTTGGAGATGCTCCTGTGTGCCTGTGAGTAGCACTGTGACCTGAGACGAATTTGGCAGCATTTCCAACAATCCCAGATGACTTTTCTTTTGCTTTCTACTACTGCTGCTCTCTAATGAAGAAGGGCTGAACCCAGAAACGCGTGTCTAGAGATATACAGCAATATCTGCACCAACTTTGGTGACAAACTACAGCTACATTTTAATTAAGCACTAATTTTGTACTGCATTTACGAGGATGCAAAAGGGCGAACTGTGCTGGGATGTGAGGCAGTGTGCCCCCAGCCCCTTACTGGGATTTTTTTTGTGCTGTGTTTTCTCTTTACTTCAGTTTGTGTGATGCATAAATACTTTACACATTACCTCTAAATTAAGCCTAACTGCGTTTAGTGCCAAGCTGCCAGAGGTTTAGCACGGGTTAATTTTGTGACTTTTGTGATTTACCCTGACAGGGATTGTGGTTATTGCTTCAGAAGGGTGTTCACGCCCCCTGAATCCCAAAACACAATTTCCAATAACAAGTATGTAGAGTTGTATGGGCAGCCAACGCCAGGATAGTCTATTTTCAACCCCAGAACGAAAGCTTTTCATAATCTGACAAGGGCTAAGGACATTCCAGGGTATTGTAATTTTCAGTGTCCACACTGTAGGAGGCTTCGAAAGGAAGACTAAAAACTCAACATAGCTTGAACTAGTTCCTGGGTGCCTATTCCCAGAGTCCCAGAAATGTCATTGTGACCTCAGAGTCTGTGTGTGGTTGTAGATCTCTTTAATGTAGGACTGTCAGGCACTATAACCTAGGCAGGTATGCCCAACTTCTGCAACATAAATGATCTATACAGGTCCCATATATCTTTGGGTCTCGAAGTGACAGGTTGTAGACTTGTGTAAAGTTCTGATTCTGATTCTTCATTGCAGAAAACCATGTCTTTGAACTAGTCATTGTACAGGAGAGACCACATTCTACCCTAACACATAGCAACTGTTCACTTGGCGAGCAACAAGGCCTCGACAATACATCTTCTATCGTAGCTAGGAGTTAGATTAACATAGCTAAATAATGCCACCAGCAGACTTGCCACTTATTATTGATATGCAACTAAACATCTCTCTCCAATATTCCAACAGTGACGCATACAGGCATGCCATATGCAGGATATATGCATCGTCCTCACAGCAACATGGGCATTTTTGTGATCTGCTCAGGTCTATGGTAGTTTGTTTTTTCAGGAGTACTCTATGCATGACACAAATATTTTTAGTGTAACATACAGCCAGATTCATGAAGCCAAATTGCGATCGCAATAGCTGCGAATTAGCAATTGCGATCGCAAATCGTGTAAAAGGAATTCATGATAGAGAAAATAGCAAAATAGCGAAATCGCTAAATCAAAATTGCGAGTTCGCAAATAAAATCGCAGAATCCTGGAACAAGCCCATTTGCGATCTAGAAATAGCGAGAAACCATGGATTCTGCGAAATCATTTGCGAACTCGCTAAATATTCGCTATCGCCATTCAAGAAAAATCGCAGATTGCGAAAAACACGATAATCGCTATTTGCGACGGGCAATTTAAGGAGAACCCAAACCAGGTGGTTACCAGCAAAGAAAAAGCCTGAGAACTCTCACAATGCCAGGACTCTACATGGTGGTCAGGCGGCGTAGGCTACAGCGAGCAGCACGGAACAGACGTAAGATCCAGGAGCGGATAATCCATCAGCGGGTTACCCTTCTGGGCCAAACCAGGGAGCAAATCTATGCTAAGCACCACCTAAATGGTCAATGACCATTAAGCTGATCCAGGACCTAGACCCCCTGATGCAGCATCCAACAAGGAAGACCAATGCTGTTCCCACCCATGTACAGGTATTGTGCAGCCTGCACCTACTGGCCTCCGGAAGCGTCCAAGCGATAGTTGCTATTGCAGGGGGGATATCCCAGCCCACTATGTCCCGCTGCCTAAGGAGTTTCCTGGATGCAATGCTGACCCGGCTACACCATTACATATCATTCCCCACCACCCAAGAGAACTTGAATGACACCAAGCTGAAATTCTACAACATTGCACATTTCCCGCATGTAATTGGATGCATTGACTGTACCCACATCCACATCTGCCCACCAGCACAAATGGAATACATGTACTGCAACCGCAAGTCCTACCACTCCCTCAATATCCAGATGGTGTGCAACGCCAAGAATTACATCAAAGACATAGTGGCATATTATCCGGGCAGCACACATGACTCCTTCATCTTCCGGCACGTCGGCATTCACACACGACTGGCCAGGGGAGACTTTGGCGAAGGACACCTACTAGGTAAGTACACATGCCCCCAAGTAGTACACTGTGATCATGTATCTGCGCAGAACAGGCACTCACCCTGTGCTTCTTACCCTCAGGTGACAGCGCCTACGGTCTACGTGAGTACCTCCTCACCCCATACCTCAACCCTGCCACACCACAGCAACGGCGTTACAATGCTGCACACATGAGAACAAGAAATTGCATTGAGAGGACATTTGGCCTTTTGAAGAGCCGTTTCCGCATACTGCACAAGACTGGTGGGGCCATCAAATACACACCTGAGGTCTGCTTCTGCATCGTGGCCATGTGTGCAATACTCCACAACATTGCTACCAAGCGCAGGATACCAGTGGAGATATCTGGCAGTGAGTCGGAAAGGTACAACCGCGCGCCTCCACATGTGCGTCATGCACGCGGAGAATATCCTGCTGAAGGACACAGGCACCGCAACCACATCACTATAAACTGTTTCTAGTGCACCCATTCCCCTCACAAAACACTGCACTCATGCATGACAAATGTAATAATGACATGAGTGTGAATCAAGTCAGACCATTAATCTTTATTGTTCATGCACAATAAATTGGCCATTAATAATTCAGGTGTCTCATGAAGAGAGTATTACTCCATACCTCCCCATGAGGGGGTAGTGGGCTTGCAGGGGTGTACTGCATGGCCTCCCTGAGAGTGTCAGAGTCCTCACTGTCGGTCACGACGAGACGCCCCAAGTCGTCTATCCGTGTCCTGAGGGACGGTGTTGGCCCTAGTTGCTTCTGTTGGCCTGCTGCTGCAGCGACGTACAGGCATCAGTGGCAAGGATGCACTGCTGTTAGTTGACTCTACCTCACTCACGTTATCAGGCCCCTGTGCTTCTCCATGGGCAGTGGACTGGCTGCCGAGCACTGCTGCCGTAAGCAGATCTAGAGACCTGGCCACATCGTGGCAACACTGCACCATCTGGCCTTGCATGGCGAGTGACCTGCGTGCCAGCTGTGATGTTGCATTCCCAACTACATGGTTTGATCATGTGTAGGCCGATAGGCGGGCCAGTAGTTGGCGGTGGCGTCGGCAGGTCATGTCCTGCTGGGCTACCAGCAGCTGGCTGTTCTCTCGGACAGCAGCGGTCATCTGGGCAATGTTTTGGCCTGTCGCCTGCAGCTGGGTGTGAATAGCTGCCAGGTGACGCGCCTGTGTACGGTGCACCGCCAGCATGTGGCGTTCAATGGCCAGGCCAGGATCAGGTAGTAGGAGTGCCCTGCCCGTGCCTGCTGAGCCCTGACACTGCTCGCGCCTCAGTGCGCTGGTGTGTGATCTGGCTCCAGCTGTGCGCCTCGTCTGCCTCCTAGGCGCTGGTGGTGGGGCCTGTACCACTGCTGTGGCTGTTTGTTGGGGTGTTGACTGCACAACAGTGGCTGCAGGTGTGGCCCTGTCCGCACGGGGTGGTGGTGGTGGAAGAACTGCTGGTGGCTGTGATGGGCCGGGTTGTTGGGTGGACTGGCCCTCACCCTCAGTGTCCTCCTGGGTGACGGCGATGTGCAGGGCCTCGCTATCTGTGCTGGTTTGCTCAACTGCACCTGTAATGTGAAAGGGTGCATGATTAATGTTATGTATCTTGCACAAGCAATGTCGATACATGCATGCAGGCTTGCTTTCCCTGACTGGCTTTTGGATTTACTTGGAATTTACTGCTCTGGCTGCTAACTGGGGGTATATGATTTCACTACAACTACCACAATGCAATGGGGCTTTTCAGGTGTGCATGGGCTGCATTGTTGGGGATGTCATATTGCTAGCTCAGGAGTCATGGGCATTGTTGGGGGACAGGGTCGCAGTCGCATGGCACTTACCTTCAGATTGTTGGCTGGGTCGAGACGAGTCCAGCTGCAGGACCCCCACACAGGCTTCTGGTGCAATGGTGTCCTCTATCAGGTCCTCCAATGGGGTGTTCGGTGTGGCTACAGGTTCCCCTCCACCGGTGGCCAGTCGCTCCCCAAGCCTCTCGGCTATACGCTCCTTGGATCGACCTCTCAGGTCGTACCAGCGCTTTTTAAGGTCATCAATTGACCGCTGGGTCACCCCAACCGAATTGACTTTAGCACGGATGCGCTGACAGATCCTGCGCTTATCTGCCTCTGACACCCTCCGGGAGTCCTTGCCAAAGAGCCGGGCATGGTCCTTGGAGACCCCCTCAATCAGATGCTCCAGTTCAAGTTCTGAAAACTTGATTTTTCGCTTTCTCTCCTGCCCACTGCTCCCTGCTGCATCCTGTGACATCTTGGTGAATTTTGTCCTCCTGGGGTGCTGCACAGTCTGGGGCTTTGGAGCTCTTCAGTATCCTGCTACCACTCTCTGGCTCTGTGTTCTGTTTGTGGGTGTGGTAAGCCTACTTCCTGGTTGTGATGTCATCAGTGGGCTCAAAATGCGACTTCCCGTTTTTGCGATCTCGCAGTTAGCGAGATCGCAAAATGCGATTTCGCTAATTGCGAGGTCGCAATTTCTACATGTAAAAATTCTGATTCTGCGATTTATATGCGATTGTGGCAAGATCGCAATCGGCAATTGCGATCGATTGTGAATCGCTTTTTTGCATCGCATTTCTACATGAGTGCCATTCTGCGATTTTCAAATTGCGAATCGCTATTTTTCGCAATTTGCTAATCGCAGAATGGCACCTTCATGAATCTGGCTGATAGTATCTCTATGATTAGGGGAGACAATCTTGGCTTGCTTGCAGAAATATACCCACATCTTATCTATCCTTGAGTTCAATTACCAAATCACTCTCCAATGCTAGTCTATGCTGCATCGTATCCTTCTCATCCCCTTTTGTATCTTGGCAAAAGTCCTACATGATGAGCTTGCTCACAATTCAAAGATCAGTATTAGTGGTAACAATTATCGCACCTCGTTTGCAAGCAACAAAGTAATTTCTGGGAAAAAATTGCATTTGGGAGAAGAGTCAAGTATATTGGAGGTGCTACATTGGTTGGAGCACCCTACTTCCAAAGGTGCAGAAAGACACTGACAGAAAATCAGTGTGTGAAACATAAGTCATATATAAGACCGAAGCATTCTCCACAGTATTAAAATAGAAAATGTAATGTCCAAACAATACAGACTTCTCAACAGGCAGTTTCTAATTTATTTTGAAACATATGTATGAATGTGGTTCACAAATACATGTTGTTATGACATATGGTTAGTAAACTTGTATCTTCAGCAGAAGCACAGCCAACACGTTTCGTCACCTCAAGACTTTTTCGAAGTTTGAGAAAAATGAGTAAAGATAACAGAGTCCAGTGTATCATCCAAAGCACGTTAAAAAGTGGTTAATGTCGGATAGTCTTTGTGGAGGGCAAAGAGCTGCGTCTAGAGTTGTGGCTGCGCATTCCTTCAGTATTTCACTTCAGACTCAGATTCCGAACAGGAGAAGAATTCTGGTCAGAGCAGTTAAACCTGCAGCGCCTGGGAAAGGTTTCTTTTCACACTGAATGAGCCTCACTTGAAGGGTCTTCAGCACTCCTTTTGTTTCCCAGACTGGGAGCTAGCTGGATCATAACACCTTGGTCCCAATGCCATGGAGGGAAACAGACACCTCAGCTTGTTGTCACTCCACCAGTGCTTAAGAGACAAACTATGATTGGAGACAGGTTTTTCACTTTTATAATCCCTGTATGTGGGTCATATTCATGCACTGTAAGGAAGTCAGATGTTTCAGTCTGTATGCCTTTTACGCTGTTAACCATTTACGTAGCATTTATTCATTTGACTGTTCTTTATTTACTTTCTTTTATGGTGCTGCTCATCCCAATGTAGGGCGTCAGAGGACTTTTCAACACACAAATATTATGCCGTAGCAATAAATAATACAAGTGTGAGTCAATATATATAGAAAATGTTACATAAGACATTTATTTATTTATTTATAAGGTTTTGTATAGCGCAAACATGATCCAGGCAGGTATCAGAGTGATTCACAATTAAAGTAGGTAGGAAACAATAGTGGGCAAAGAACATTCATTACAAATAAGTGCAAGGCATGAACCTGACCCCAGCGCGATTCAGAGCGCTTAACATTTGAGATCGGGCGGATCCATTAATGGGGAAAGAGCAATCAATATATACAATACCAATATGTGCATAGCCTGCCAACACTGTTAAACACCGGAGTACATGCATGTAACAGATAATCACTGCATACTTCCTGATCAGGTAATGCGAGAAGAACATACAATACAAATATGTGCATAGCCTGACAAAACTTAAACACCTGAGTCCATGCATGTAACAGATAATCACTGAATACTTCCTGATCAGGTAACGCGAGAAGAACAAACAACATATACAATACAAATATGTGCAATGGCCTGCTAACACTTATTCCTAGGTGTACAACCATGTAATCAGTCAACAGAGCAACAGAAATGATGGCAGTAATGAAGCAGCAGAGCCAAGGCCCTTAGGGCAAGAACTTAATCATTAAGATTTTTTTCACTTCCTTTTTGAAAGAAGTGGTGGATGGGATTCGACAAAGTCCAGTGGAATAGAGTTCCTAATCTTTGGGGCAATGCCAGAGAAAGCTCTGTTACTCGATCTCTTTTTGTGGAAAAGCTGTGGTTTCAGGAGCAGTGAGCTTGTACTTCGAGACGGATTGGCCACCCCCAATAATTCTAGTTTGCGGGCCAGATAGATGGGGTCTTGAAGTGCAGGGCAGTTACAAGGTGTCAAGGGCTGTCCGGGACTATGTCAAGAACACAGTCAGGTACTTGGGCAAGGACAGGGAATGGGGTGGAAAACGTGCCGTGCACAGAAAGAGTAGTACCGAGCTGCCAAGGATCGCACAAGGAGTCAGAGGAGAAAAAGGGATCCAAAGGAGAAGCCTGTACAAGATGGCTAAGACTGAGAAAGGAAGGGCACTCACAAGGCAATTTAGCATTCAGACTAAGTACTCTCAGGAGGGACGTGCAAGACATATATATAATACAACATTAACAAAGGGAATGTGGGGTAAAGCACTCATGAGTTCCACACAGTAAGACTGAAGCGCAGTAAGTTCCTCACCCACAATTGCTATTACAGATAGAAACTGAAAGTACCCACATATAGGATATGTATGCAAAGGCAGGGTCTGTGGAGCTTATACCTATGGTGATGTTATAACTGTAACTCAAAGGCAATTTTATTCATTTGTTTATTTATTTGAAAGGTTTTATGTAGCAGTGGCTAGACCCGTGGGTATCAGAGCGCTTTACATGAGTATCAGACCATAGCTAAAGGTTACATTGTTACAAAGTTTACAAAGTTTTAGAGCATAGCTACATAGTTACATGTTGGGGAGAGGCAAACAATAAGGACATATACTTAAGGGAAAAAGCAGGCAAAGGGAGAGATTCAGGGGGTAGGAGAAGGGGAAGTCGACAGAGGACGAAGGAGGGAAAGAGGAGGGGGAGGGGGAGGGACATAGCATGAAAGAGGAGGGGGAGGGTGACGGGGGCATAAACCGGTAGACGAGTAATAGCTGCGTCCACAGTCCAGTAAGCTGTGATCACAGGGAAAGTGGTATCATTCCCCCATCTCGGTTGCGCTAGGCTCCCTTTACGCGGTGGACTCTCTCAGAGGGGTCTCTAAGACTCCAAGGCATATCTACTGAATCCTTCCCCAAAAAGGGGAGAGGGAGTGCTTTGGCAAGGGGTGCCATACCATACCACAACTGAAAGTGGCTCCCTTGGCGCTGTGGACTCTCTCAGAGGGTTCACTGAGACTCCAGAGTATAAATATTGGATCTTTCCCCAACAAGGGGAGAAGGAGTGCTTAGTCAAAGGGCACACGGGACAGGGGGCTTGGCGGCATAGCAAACAAGGTGAGAGAATCAGGGGAGAAGGGATAGGAGCAGAGGAAGTAGACAAAGAAAGAAAGAGGGAAAGCGGTGGGGGAGAGTGAGAGACATAGCATAAAGGAGGAGGGGGAGGGTGAAGGGGGCATAAACTGGTAGAGGAGTAAAAGCCGCATCCAAGGTCCGGTAAGCTGTGATCCCGGGGAAGTGGTATCATTCCCACATCTCCGCTGCGTGAGGCTCCCTTTACGCAGTTGACTCTCTCAGAGGGGTCTCTGAGACTCGAAGGCCTACCTACTGGATACTTCCCCAACAAGGGGAGAGGGAGTGCTTTGGCAAGGGGCGCCATAACATACCTCAACTGTGCGTGACTCCCTTGATGCTGTGGACTCTCTCAGAGGGGTCACTGAGACTCCAGAGTATGAATATGGGATCTTTCCCCAACAACGGGAGAAGGAGTGCTTAGTCAAAGAGCTACAAGGGAAAGGGGGCTAGGAGGCGGGTCGGAACTGGCAGGTCAACAGAGGGGAAACAAACGGCAAAAGAAAAAAATCACATTTATTACAGAAAGAAAACACATTCAATACCAGGGCAAATTAGCGATCCAGAAAAAGACAGAATCCACGAAAGGCTGGGGTTAGGGAGAGCAAAGGAAGGGAGTCAGCGAGTTGAAGAGTCTCACAAGGAAGAGATACATATAGCAGAAAAGGAAATGTATACGTTGTAGAGTCACTCAGGGGAGAGATGCAAACGGGAAAGCTCAGAATCACAAAATAGTGATATTAGGTACAAAGAACTACTACATATACTAGTGGTTAGAGTTGTAACTATGCAAATAGTAAATTTACTCAGGATTCCATTTACACAAAGATTAGGCTAAAAATGATTGTATATTACTTATCTACAGAGTGAACGGAGAAATAAGACATCCAAGGGGGTAGAGAGAGGGAGGGGGGGAAATGAGATAGGTGATAGGAGAGACGGGGCCTGGGGGGAAGAAAGAGATAAGGCAGTCCAGCCGAGGAGCAACGTCTGAGGGTCGACAGGATGAAGTCCAACGGCCCGAGGGAGAGGATAAGAAACAACAAAATGGTGTCTCCGTGTCGTGGGTATCGAAGGGCAGCCATAATAGGAAAATCGGACGAGCATCGAAGTTCTTGGCATGTAGAGCATGTTGAGTCTGCCCAATGTCCGGCAGGGTAGGTGACAACTGAAGTTGAAGTCAGCAGCTCATCTCCTCTATGGCTAAAACAGTAGCTCCACTGGGCATCGGCCAAAAAAGAGTACGTCTCTACGGTCATTGGCAAGATTCATAGATTCCATGTCCTGATGGGTGAGCCGGAGGAGGGTGTCAGGTGGGGAAAATGAGCGTGGTCAGTTCGATGTACACTATAGGAGCTGTTGTACTCATACAATCCTGGAGTTTACAACTTCAGCAGGTAAGGAGTTCAGGCTGGCTGTTTTGTGAAAGCCCATAGAGGAAGTTGCCATCTGCCACTCTGCGGAGATGGGCCAAACTAAGAGAGCCACTGTGTGGAATACATGAGGAAGAACCCACTCCAAGATGGCTGCCACAGCTGGGAATGGAGCAGTCCTATTTCTCATTCCATGGCATGCCGTACCTAGTGCTCAAGGAAGGGGGAGCCCTTCATCAACTTCCGAGGGAGGGGGCCAAAATGGATGATAGCCTCACCAAGACGCTAACAGAGGTGCACAAAATGGACACCCATCTTGTAGTCAACTGAACTCACAGTGAACAAGAAACACCACCTAGGTAGTCAGCTGTGCCCATGGATCCTGGCGATCAAACAGGAACACGAAAGATAGCAACAATAAAGGTGTAGAACCAGTGGTGGCTGGTGACATTTGAAAGTTGTAGGACGTAAAAGTTTTGGGTAAGTGGCTGGTGGCGAGTGAGCATAGGGAGCAAGCCCGACTGCTATACAGAGGTTTTGGGGGGGGTTCTACGCCTGAGAAAATTTAGAAAAAGGAGTCTGCAAATGATGGACTTTCAAACAAATCTGAGAAAGCAAGGAAGATAATGATGCAACTGTGAAAGTGTAGTTATGACATCAATAAAGAGATTTGGTATGATAATGATATCTGGTGTGATGACTACTGAGGCTGCATATTACAAAGAATCCACGAGTACGGAACAAATGTAAAATGAGAAGGAATGGTTCGTAGGCACACAGATGCCGCTGAAAGGTAATTTATTACAAAAATTTCAGTGGGAATCACTTTCTAGAAAACAATTTATTAATGGTTCATATAGTACTCAGGAGTAAAATGTGTGATATCATCTTCCTATGAATCCATGGGCACAACTTTGAAACAAGTGGCATTTTACCTGTTTCCCTTAAAATGCTGACCGCATGACGTAGACAAATTCTGACCCTGTAAGCTGGGCCATTTCAACCTCACTCATTCTCCTTCCCAACAACAAGACATGCTGAGAGATTTGCACACAGATGGGCCACCACTTTAATTAAAATTCATCTGAGAGGCACACCCGAATATTAATATAAAGAGCTTTCTGCTGGCTCCATCAAGAGGAAGAGAGTATGGAAACAGAAGTTTTCATCTCAACAAAAGGCGCTGGAGGAGTGTTGTTGAAAATGTGCGCTGAGTAATGCTCTTTCTTTCTTTCAAAGCCCCCGTCCCCTTTACCAACTTCAGACATAATCACCTTTCTTTAACACAGCTATCGGTGACAACCAGAGAAAGACAGAGGTCACAAACAGGTAAACAGAGGCACTGGCAGATAAGTTAAGCAGTCTGGATTTGACAACGTGTTTTTGGCAGACACTAGCGTAATGGTTGGTGAATTTGGAACCTCGCCCTCCCCCAGACTGATAACGGGAGAAATCTCTATCAACAGCCATACACGTGCTCAGTCACAGATCGCCGGGGGGGGGGGGATTTTGAGGGGGGGTTGTCACGCGGGGAGGGAGAATTATAAAACAAAATCAAAACTAACTTACCTCACTCACCGCTGGTCCGGGTTCGCGCCACCTCTGCTCCCCTTGGCGCCTTCATGTCACGAATGGTGGCACTGGACTGGCAGCCCCTCTCATCCAATCCTGCTTGGGGCACAGCTTACTACTCGCCCACAGCACGCCCATTAGGAGACCGAAGGGCTCCTAATGGGCATGCGCAAAAAAGCGCAAACACAAGTGCGCATGAGTGGGCACGGGTAAAAAATTCACCCTCCGTCCCCTTGTGTTGCTGCCTGGCTGTTGCCCTATGACTATCATGTCAATCAACATGATGCCAGACCACCCACCCCCTTCAGGCTCTGAAGGGGGTGGGCGTTCTGACGTCATGCTGACTGACATGATTGTCAGTTGAGTTCTCGCCTTGGCTTGCGTCGCGTCTTTGAACTTAAGTAAACTCAGTTTAACTAAGTTCAGATAAACGCGCACCGAGGAAGCTGCGGGCGGCTGCGGGCGGGGGGCTATGCCCCCACTCCCCAATGGACGCACTGCGCCTGTGTAGAACTAAATACAAGCACAATAGACATGGAGCTAGCAAGGAGGAGTGCTTAACAGGAAAGGAAGGAAATCACAGGGCAAACTTGGCAGAAAGCAGGTACAAACATACAAGGTAACAGATGTAAGACAGCAGCGTAGAAAGACAGCAAACTAGAACTGGAACCAAGGAAATGGGAAGAAAGACAGGGACTGGAAAGGGATATACAGAAGGGGAGACTACAAGGGTATACTAGAATAGTCAGGAGTCATACTTTTGTTTGATTTAATTAAAAATCATAAAAAGGTATACAAACCACCATAGTACATTGTAAATTAGGTTAGGAATTTTTGACAATACAAGAAATACGCATGTGACACAATCAAGTACTTGAACAGTTGTCGACAATTAGATTTAAAAATTATCAGATTGTACAGTAAAATATTATTATAAAAATTTATGAACAATAAAAATAAGAGAGAGCAGTGCTATTTGAAAATTAGGCAGGCCGTTCAGTTCTGGGCTGCTCCAGTTGGTACATTTGTATTTTTTTATCCAATTCTTTTGCCGCCGTTTTCCAGAAAGTTATAGTTCTACAAGATAGTTGAATTGACAAGCTTCCGAGACATTGAATGACTGCCCCTCTGCATGTCCTTGTTTGTGCCTACCTCAGTAACTCCCGGAGCAGTGTTTTTCTGATTTCTAGTAATGAGGTGCAAATGCATAGAAGGTGTAGCAGTGATTCTTCTCCATGTCCGCAGAGGCGGCCTTCTTTGGTCGGCCAGCTACATTTCCATTTCGAAGTTAAGTCTTTCGTAGGGAAAGAGCCCAGCCGCAGCAGCATCAGGTAGTGCTTTTTGTGCTGTAAAAACTGTTCGGATAAGTACGCTTGGGGCTTCAGAGACTGAAACGATTGTGTCACTCCCCATGCGTGACTTTTCCTGGCAGGGATAGTTTTGTCCTTTAGCAACAACACCTGTTTAATTGTGTTATTGGCTGCAGTTTTGAATTCCCACAGTATGTGGTGATTGTGTGCCATGCCTCCTCAAGCTGTAAGGCCAGGAGGGATTCTTTTAGGATGGTAAAAATTGAATTCTGTAGCCTGGCTTGTTTTTTTATCTCTTCCCAACAGAAGTGGGCCAGAGTGTTCAGCTTCCCTCATCCGCCAGTAATATTTGGCCACTGCCCCTTGTCTAGCAGGAATCTGATTTTTGAGTCCGTATTCCAGTCGAATTTGAGCCTGAGATATGTGTTGGGGAATTGAAAACAGTCTCTTGGAAAGACTGGATTGTGCTAGGTTTAGGACAGTGGCATCTTTTGTTTTCAGGATTTCC
This sequence comes from Lissotriton vulgaris, assembly GCF_964263255.1. Lineage (NCBI taxonomy): Eukaryota > Metazoa > Chordata > Amphibia > Caudata > Salamandridae > Lissotriton > Lissotriton vulgaris. The sequence continues at coordinate 1,224,233,602 of NC_141693.1, forward strand.
GACCCATAGGATATCGAGGGGAGGAATTTAGCAGTGATTACTTTAAGGAGATGTCCTGTTGAGCAACCTGTTAGCTTCTTCTGAACAGTTTTACAACCGAAGAGGAGTTGTTTCGCATTCGTTTTTCCTTGATCCAGTTGTGACTTCAAATTGAGATTATGATCAAGATGAAACCCCAGGTATTTATACGAGTCCACCTGGAATATTGGTTTCGCATTTGCTTCCAGGTAAATTTTCCTTTTTCCTGTTTTTATGATGTTTTGAAAAGCATAGCACCTTTGTTTTTTGATGATTGATTGAAAGTCGGGCGGAAGTAATGTAGGCACCTAGTTGAGATATCGATCGCTGTAGGCCTATAGGTGTTTGGGCTAGTTTTGGACTATGTCATCCGCGTATTGGAGACTAGGTATCGATGATTTGCCCAGTTTTGGGGGGGGGGGTCAGTTTGTGTGAGTTGGAGGTACTTCTCAAGGTCTGCAGTATAGATGTTAAATAGGCAGGGAGCCAGAACGCACCCCTGTTTTAGTTCATTGGATGTTTGAATCTTTTTGGTTATTGTGTGCCCGTCACGTTTCTTAATTTGGACCCACACGTGAGAGTACAAGTTGATTATGGCCTCTAATAATTTGGTGGGTGCCCCCCAACTTTGCATTTTGGCCCATAACTTTGCCCTCTGAACGTTGTTGAATGCTGCTTTGAGGTCGATAAAGCATGCATACAAGGTGCAGGATTTTTGCATATGCTTGATTTGCTAGTAGAGTTACAGCAGAGATGTTTGTAAGTGTGCCCATTCCTGCCCCAAATCCCGTTTGTGTGTTTGTTCGATCAACCCAATCCTTTAGGTCTAGCAACAAATTTGATGCATATATCTTAGCCTCAACATCGATTAGTGCTATCATTCTGTAGTTGGAAGGGTCGGAGCGAGGGCCTGATTTGTATATGGGGTTTATAATGCTTCCTCACCATGAGTCTGGAATTGAGCCAGTTGCAAGAGCATGTGTAAAGAACGGGGTGAGAATACCGCTCCAAAATTATGGACCTGCCGAAATAGAGCATTTGGCAGACCGTTGGGTCCCAGGGCTCCCTCAGATCTTAGATTTTTTTATGGGACTAGAATAGTGCATGTTAAGGATTCAAGAAAACAAACTAGCATAGAAGGCTGTGCTGGGGCAGGAACAAGACTTGAACTAAGGCTCAGGAGTCAATGTAGCACTGCAGACAGTGCTGGTCAGGAACAGGGAATTACTAAAGCTTTAGGAGTCAAGATAGCACTGTAGGCAGTGCTAGTTCAGGAACAGGGAATTAGTAAAGCTTTAGGAGTCAAGGTAGCACTGCAGGCAATGCTAGTTCAGGGAAACAGGAAATAGCTACAGCTCAGGAAACGAGGAGTCAAGAGAGCACTGCAAGCAGTGCAAACCAGGAACAAGAAATAGCTGGAGCCCAGGAACATGAACAAAGAATAAATTTAGCTCAGGAACTCAAGAAACAAGGTAGCACTGCAGACAGTGCTAATTCAGGTACAAGGATTAGCTATAGCTCAGGAATCAAGGATTAACTATAGCTCAGGGATCACTGGAAACAAGGATAACAAAGGCTCAGGAAACACTGGAAACAAGGATAGGTCTCGCGGTGTACAGCTACAATGACCAACCTTGGCCTGAAGGTAACTGGGGCTTAAAAGAGCTCACAGTAATCACATGCATCAGATGTGAGCAGGCTAGCAGCAGCCAGCCACAGGTGAGCTGAATTCCTCCACCATCCTTGGCCTGCAGGCAAGGAGACAAAGCAGTGAGCAGGGAATTCTAGGTAATGGAGTTTCAGACAGGAGCAGAATGGCTTCCACAAAACCCGGCATGGATTGGGAATGGATGTCAATTCCCAAATAGTGTCTAAATGGCTGGAAGTCAGTATGTACATAAAGGGGAGGGTCTGGAAGCTTATTAGAACACTGGAGAGTACCACAGTTCAGCCCCCTGTTGGTCGGCACAAGAACACAGGGAGCAAGTCGTGACACAAGTTGTAGGAGTCATTCATGATCCAAACTGATAAGCATGACATATTAGGAGCACTGGTCCTGGAGAAATACATCAGGATTGTGTGGGAGCTGAAAAAATGCAGTGGTTGGGGTTGTTTCTAGTTATCTCTTTATCACTAACCAAAGGAGCTGTTTTCAACAACCTTTGAATAATGAATCATTGAGAAAAAACACTATGTTTCTTGCAGTTTGCTTGCAACTCAATAATGCCGGTTCATGACTCATTGTGCTATATTACATGGATTGAAACTTGATGGCTCGAACCTGACTCCACACAGATCTCTCCAGCAAATTGTACAAATTGTATTATTTGTTGAGAGCATTGTGTGCTCTACTCATGTAATAAACAAAATCCTTGTCAAGGTGAAACACAAAAGTCATCAAATAAACCTGTGCTAAACCCTCTGGTAGCTTGGCAAAAGAGCAGTGAGGCTCAACGTAGAGGCAACCTGTAAAGTATTTATATAGCCCTCAAACAGTAAGAAAGTGACAACACAACACAAGAAGAATCCCAAACCAATTTAAAAAATAGAGAACATTTTAATAAAGTGACACAAAGACAACAAAAAATCCAATAAGTAGAACCGACGATATGAATTTTAAACATTTTCAGTTGAAATAGCTCTTTAAAGCGCAAGGGCCAATCGCGGTTAACTGGGTCACTGGACTGTGTCATAGCCAAAAGTTAAAGTAGACTGCGATGGAGCACAAGTTAGTTACAGGCACCAGGTTTGTCCTGGTGGAAAGATTACTTTCTAACTTACTCCTAATTTACTTCTGAGTGGTCGGGCTGTTGTTCTGCCAGGGCCAGGAAGCAAATTCATCCGTTGCCCTGGTGGAGGTCCCGGCTGCCAGATTTATAAATAATAATAATAATAATAATAATAAAGAGCTTAAAAAGTGCACAGTAACGCCATCACGGCGTGTCCCCGCGCTGAATGGAGCTACTCACAACCACCCACTACAGAACCCCTAGCCCTACAAGGTATAGAGTAGAGTTTTGAGCCTAGCAGGTGGTCATTTATAAAGTATTGTTTGGAAAGGCTCTGTATTTAAGTTTGCTGTGTGCTCCATCAACATGACAGAGCATTGCTCAAAACAATATTTTTATTTTCAAAAACAAAATCTTGAAATGGAGTTTCCGGCCGCCAGATTTATAAATAATGTCCAAGCAGGTGGTCATTTATAAAGTATTGTCTGGAAAGGCCCTGTATTTAAGTTTGCTGCATGCTCTATCAACATGACAGAGCATTGCACCAAACACCTTTTTTATTTTCAAAAAGAAAAGCTTGAAATCGAGTTTTTTTAGTTTTTAAAAATATAAAGTTAATGCCCCTTGCCATAGGAGTTATCTCCCATGGCGAGGGGGGATTTACTTGTTTTTTACTGTCTCCCACCCCCAGGTTTTGCCTGACAGCGATAGACTATTTAACAATAAGGGGTGGTGATGGACAGTAAAAAAAAGAAAAATCGCTATATATCCACCCATCCTTATTGGGCGATTGGACATATAGCCAATTCTCTGACTGCCCTTATTCTGCCGGACTGTCAGAAGCGTCTAACAATGAAAAAGACAGAGTAGTCTGCGCCATGGTTAAGAATTTCTTAAAATGGAGTTTTGTTTTTGAAAATAAAAAGATAATGCCTACATACTATGGGCATTATCTCCCATGCTGAGTTGGTAGTTATTATTTTTTTCACCAGTATCTCACCCCAAGGCCTTGGTCGGAACCTCACGTTGATGGTGTGCTCGTTGTTTGCGCAAAGAGCTGGTCGATGATCGGAACTTTACGTTGGTGAGAAACGCGGGGCTATTGTTGTCGATGCAAAGAACTCTTTGCAGTAAAACCTGGAGGCTGTGTCCAGGAACGTTTTGTCGGCAGTCAGATGCAGGTCGCATGTTGGCCTCAATGGAAGTCCACCTCACATACGCAAGGAGACCGGGAAGTCTGTTTTCGAAGTGACAAGCCCAGAACCTGGGGTTCAGTTCTTGCAATTTTAGGTTTGAAGAAGTACACTCTAATGCCAGTTAAAGGTCCAGGACCTGGGAAGCATCGCTGGGGGTTAGGATTCACTAGGTGACCTGCCCTCAGGACACCCCCGGGCCGCACGGCCCTACAGCTGTGACTGTACCCCCTCGCTGCTGCTCGTAGTGCCGTTTTGCAGTTTGTCCCCTCCTGTGCCCTGTTATTTCCTGCCCCTGCCTCTGCTGTATTTTGCCTCTGTTTTCCTGGTTCATTGCCCCCCCCCTCGCTGCTACTGGTAGTGCCGTTTTTCAGTTTGTCCCTTCCTGTGCCCTGTTATTTCCTGCTCCTGCCTCTGCTGTATTCTGTATCTTGTGTTGTATTTTGCCTATGTTCCTAGTTCTTTGCCCCCCCTGGTGTGGCCCCCGCACCCTGCTTCCCGCCGCCGTGACATCGCGGCCTGCCCCCTTTTTTTCTGTGTCCACCCCGCTCCCGCCTCCCAGCTGCCCCTCCCTCCCACTTGGCCTTAAATGGAGACCGCACGGCGCAGGTGAGTGTGACCTGTCCTCAGGACACCCCCGCGACGCACGGCCCTCCAGCAGTGTCTGTGCCTGTGCCCCCTCGCTGCTGCTCGTAGTTACGTCTTGCAGTTTGTCCCCTCCTGTGCCCTGTTATTTCCTGCTCCTGCCTCTGCTGTATTCTGTATCTTGTGTTGTATTTTGCCTCTGTTCCTGGTTCTTTGCCCCCCCTGGTGTGGCCCCCGCATCCTGCTTCCCGCCGCCGTGACATCGCGGCCCGCCCCCTTTTTTTCTGTGTCCACCCCGCTCCCGCCTTCCAGCTGCCCCTCCCTCCCACTTCGCCTTAAATGGAGACCGCACGGACGCACAGGCTTGCCTTCGGTGTGCCGATTGTGCGCCGAAGGCAAGCCAAAGGCAAGCCCGTCTGCGCCCGTCCGCGCCTGGACCGCGCCCAGCGCCAGGACCCCTGGCCACCGAGGATGCCAGCCCACACGACAGACTTACAACGCCGCCACCCTCAACGCACTCAACGCCAGCCGAAACCCTCCTGCTGCCGAGCCAGCCTGAAATGCCCCCACGGACCCTTCACCTGCCAAACTTGCAAGTTCACCTGCCTCTGGACCTACACCGCTCCCGCCAAGCCGACCCCCAGCAACAACCACCTCAAGTGCATCCTGCTCAACACCCGCTCCGTCCATAGACATGCCGTCAGACTCTGGAACCTGCTCCACACAACAGCACCAGAAGTTGCCTTCCTCACAGAAAACTGGATGAACGCCTCCTCAGCGCCCGACATCGCCACAGCCATCCCGGACGGATACAAGATCACCCGGAGGGACCGCGTCAACCAGACGGGAGGAGGCATCGCCATCGTACACAAGAACACCATCCGCATCTCGACCAACTCCGACGACACCTTCACCGCCGCCGAACACCTCCACTTCCAGATACACACCGACCCCAAGACGACCCTCAGAGGCACCCTCATCTACAGACCCACGGGACCACGGACACAATTCAGCGAAGACATCGCAGACTTCATCAGCCCGCACGCCCTCCCCTCCGCTGACTACATCCTCCTAGGAGACCTCAACTTCCACCTGGAGAACAACAATGACAGCAACACCACCACCCTGCTGGACAACCTCGGACTCAAGCAACTGGTGAACACCCCGACCCACTACGCCAGCCACACGCTTGACCCCGTCTTCTATGCCAGCAAGCAAATCTCCTCCAGCCACTCCACCGGTCTTCACTGGACTGACCACAGCTGCGTCCGCTGCGTCCACTTCAGCTTCAGAAGAACCACGAGCCACCACCACCCGCAACAGGTTCCTCGCCGGAACTGGAGCAAGATCACCACCGAGCAGCTCACTGCCTCCCTCAGCCAGAACCCCCCCACCAGCACAACGGACCCCAACGAAGCAGCCAGCAACCTCACACAGTGGCTGACCGCCTGTGCCGACAACCTCACACCACTAAAGAACCATCCTAGCAGACCCCCTGGTTCACCAACGAACTCAAGGACTCCAAGAAGAACTGCCGCACCCTCGAGAAAGCCTGGCGCCACGACCAGACGACAGACAACATGACCGCCCTCAAGCACGCCACCCGCAAGCACCACCAGCTGATCGGCGCCACCAAGAAGACAGCACTCAAAGAACGACTAGACAACAACTCCCACGACAGCAAGGAACTCTTCAGCATCGTCCAATCCCAGCGCCGGAAACAACAACTTCACCCCCTCGCAAGCCCTCTGTGACTCACTCGCCTCGTTCTTCCACCGTAAGATCACCATACACAACAGCTTCGGCGCACAGACCACGCACCCAAGCACCGAACCAATGCCCGCCACCACTACCCTCTGCAACTGGACCCCGGTCAGCACTGAAGACACCACCCGCACGATGAACACCATCCACTCTGGATCGCCAACCGACCCCTGCCCGACCACGTCTTCAACAAGGCAGACTCCATTATCATACCCCAACTCCGGGACATCATCAACACCTCCTTCCACACCGCCACCTTCCCGGAGAGCTGGAAGCACGCCGAGCTCAGCGCCCTCCTAAAGAAACCAACAGCGGACCCCACCGACCTCAAGAAATTCCGCCCCATCTCGCTCCTCCCTTTTCCTGCCAAAGTCATAGAGAAGACTGTCAACAGACAGCTCGCCGCCTTCCTCGAGACGAATGGATCCCTCGACCCCACGCAATCCGGTTTCCGAGCCAACCACAGCACCAAGACCGTACTGATCGCAGCCACCGATTACATCAGATCCCTGCTCGACAACGGGAAAACAGCAGCCCTCATCCTCCTGGACCTCTCTGCAGCGTTCAACACTGTCTGCCACCACACCCTAGTGCAGCGCCTCAGCAACATCGGAATCCAAGAGAAGGCACTGGAGTGGATCATCTCGTTCCTCGCCGGAAGAACCCAGAGAGTCCGCCTCCCCCCGTTCAGATCCGAGGCCACCAAAGTCATCTGCGGCGTACCACAAGAATCATCACCCAGCCCAACCCTCTTCAACGTCTACATGAGCTCCCTCGCAGACATCGCACGCCAACACAACCTCAACATCATCTCCTACGCCGACGATACCCAGCTGATCCTCTCCCTCACCAACGACCCGCCAGAGCCAGCCTACACGAAGGGATGAAAGACGTCGCCGAGAGGATGAAGAACAGCCGCCTGAAACTGAACTCAGACAAGACGGAAGTCCTCATCCTGGGATCATCGCCCTCCGCCTGGGACGATTCCTGGTGGCCCCCTGCCCTGGGCACCACTCCCAAGCCAACGGACCACGCGCGCAACCTGGGCTTCATCCTGGACTCCTCCCTCTCAATGACCAGACAAGTCAACGCCGTCTCCTCATCGTGCTTCAACACCCTGCGCATGCTCTGCAAGATCTTCCGATGGATCCCCACCGAAACCAGGAAGACCGTCACCCAGGCACTCGTCACCAGCAGACTGGACTACGGGAACACCCTCTACGCCGGAACCACAGCCAAACTTCAAAAAAGACTCCAACGCATCCAGAACGCCTCCGCACGACTCATCCTGGACATCCCCCAACACAGCCACATCTCCGGCCACCTGAGAGACCTGCACTGGCTCCCCGTCAGCAAGAGAATCGCGTTCAGGCTTCTCACCCACGCACACAAGGCTCTCCACGACCTGGGCCCCAAGTACCTCAACGCCCGCCTGACCTTCTACACACCCAACCGCCAGCTACGATCGACCAGCCACGCCCTCGCCACCGTACTATGCATCCGCAGAGCCACAACCGGAGGAAGATCCTTCTCCTACCTGGCAGCCAAGACTTGGGACGCCCTCCCCATCCACCTTCGGCTGACCCAAGACCATCTCTCCTTCCGGAAACAGCTCAAGACCTGGCTGTTCGAGCAGTGACGGACCCCTCCCCCCAGCGCCTTGAGACCCTCCCGGGTGAGTTGCGCGCTATACAAATGCCATGATTGATTGATTGATTGACTCACTCAAGCAGAGGACAGCAACAGGGTTCGGGTAGGTCCTATAGATAATGAGTATCTTGGCAGTTGCAGGTAAAGGCCTCTAGAAGCGCGTTGTGTCCATGTAGCACAAACAAGAGGTCAGCCAACTGACCCTTGGAGTCACTGCTAGGTCCTGAGGTCAAACCAAGCAGGTCCAGTCTTCCTTAAGGCTTCAGACAGCAAGGCAGTCTGTGTGGGGGCACCCCCTTTGTGTAACCCTAAATTGGTTCTGGTCAGTTCCTCCCTTTTTCCTGGGGTTTGCTCCAATCTTTATAGGTAAACAAATGGCAGACATGCCCAGGTGCGTCTGGCAGACAGTGCAGGCATCTTCAGAAGTCTGAAAGGAGGTGGGTACAGCCCTCCAGGTACCCTTTGAAATTCACAAAGGGCTGAGTACATCCCCGTAGAACATTCTGTCCACAAGAAAAATACCCTCCCTACACCCAAGGTCATTTGTTTCCTCTCTCGAAGGAATACACACCACCCCACAGAAGTGCAATTAACTGTCGAGTGACCCTGGATACTGGCAGAAAGGTACATTTGGTTTAGGCAGAAAAGCTAAAAGTAAAACCAAAGGGGATGATGGACGGAGTGTTGAACATTGCAAGCACTTACCCCCAGTCAACTGATCTGGGTTTAATCCATCATCATTCTTTAGCTCACTCCGCCACCCCAGTTCAGACATGGCCATATGCAAATCAGTCTGACTCCGTCCATCATCTTCTTTGGTTTTGCTTTGTTTGTCCTAAGTTGGCAGAGTATGCCCAGACATTGGTCCCCTGCTCACTTTGCCACTGGATTCAAGCTGGCCTGGCTGATGACGGCTGATTAGCCAGAAACCGGTCCCAGGATGCTTTTTTCCGGTCCAGGGAAGACATGGCTTGGCAGTTCGGGCTGGAATGTTCCCATGAGGCACAGGGTCAGACTGATTTGCATATGGCCATGTCTGAACTGGGGTGGCGGAGTGAGCTAAAGAATGATGATGGATTAAACCCATATGAGTAGACTGGGGTGAGAGCTTGCAATGTTCAACACTCCGTCCATCATCCTCTTTGGTTTAACTTTCTAAAAGTGGCATATTCAGCATAGAAATTTAAAATCTGACTTTACCCTTAAAGAGGATTTTAAATTACATTTCAAACAAGTGCAAGAATTATTTCATTACTGTTCCCAAACTCAAGTTATTACTAATTAAATGGAATAAGGTAACTCAATGTTAGCGTAAAGGAGAGCTAGCCTTGCTGCAGTGAAAATGTACTTTTATTTTTTTCCACTGTTAAGACATGTACAATATACGGTACGCATGTCCTACTTTATAAATAGAGTGCACCCTGCTCTATGAGCCTTTATGGCCTAATTTAAGCGTGACTTGTAGGTAATTAAAATGAAAAGTTTAGGCCTGGCAAAAGGTTTATTTTGCCAGGTCGAAATGGCAGTTTAAAACTGCACTGCTTGCTGCGATAACAGGTCTCAGACATCTTTTACAGTGCTACCTTAGTGCGAAGTACAATGAGTGCTATAGTACTCTTGAAACATTTAATCTACAGGCCCTGGGTGTGTGTAGTATCATTACTAGGACTAATAAGTACTTGTAGCCCCCTTTCTATGTCTACTGTACAATATAAATGTAGTCTGAAAAGCGAGGAAGACTTTTTTTTTTAAAACACACTTTATTGATTTTATATTTTGGCGAGCCTTGTGCAATCATTAGTACAATGGGTACATAGATAGGTTAGAAAACACATTTTTACATGAGTGGTTGGATATTAAGAAGTTACAGCCGACAGGCGGTTATTATCTTACATGAGTTCACAGTTTGGCAGTCTGCATGTTCTTCCCATTGGTGCCGGCTTAATATATCTAGAGATAATGTCAAAGTGGCAACACAACTGTCCCATCCCTCCCTCCCCCCACCCTCCGATCTGGCTCACCCCCATTTGGATGATACTGACACGTGGTTCTGCCTCAGATGCCAGTATGCGACATGTAGTGGCCTGTGATAGGCAGGGGAACATATTGAACGTAGGTCTTAATGCGAGACAAAAATGATCCATTACATGCTATAAGGAGAAACAAATTGGGAGGGAGGGGGGCAAGACTCACCGAGTCAAGTTTGTGAGTGTAAAAGGCCGCTTTATTGAAACAGGTGCATATCACAATTTATTTAACACTGGCACGTGCCTTACAAAACTAAAACCTCTCTATACATAAAATATCTAACCCCTAGTCCCCCACACCCCTACGATCCCCACATGAGAACCCCCACCCTGCAAAATACAATAAATAACATTACATAACAATAATACTACACAATCTTACACCATATAGCATTTACAAATCCTAACCTCCCATGACCCAAACCCCTACCTGCCTTTATGCAACTCTAACTAACGAACCTCTAATCTAAACTTAGCCTACCTGGTTACCCTTTCTCTGCTCCTGTTTACAAACTCCCCACACTTAAGAAGAAACTACAAAAACTCCAGCCAAACTTGGCGAGCTTTCAAACAACCCCGCCACCCAGGAAAGGCGGGATGGTAGGCGGAAATGCCGCCTCCTCCTTTTCCTGCCTCCCCGCCTACTAGATCTGGAACCCTGCCCTCCCACCCCGAAGTCTGAAACCCCCTTCAGCCTCTGTGCACTCCCAATGCTCTTGCCAAGACTTCCCTAAGTTCTAATAAGTACAAGTCCATGCCCAGCCTGGATAAATGGACCCTGTCACCTGTGAAAAATTCTGGCGTATCATATTTGATGTCCCTGTGATGGATCCTAGCAAACCCTAACTGGCGATAAAAGCACACCATCTCTGTATTTAACTTCCTCCTGGCTTTATCCACTGTCCCAGGATTCATCGATCCCCTCCAGACCCTACGTGGCACAACTCCGTCCAAAAAACCACACACCTAGACCACAGACGCCTGATCAAATCAAAATCGCGTTTCATAGCTCTCATCAGCACCAAGCCCGTCTCCCTCACCCTGTCATTCTCACCGAGATGAATGACCAATACATCGGAGCACCTACCCGCCACCAAAAGCCCATTCAAGACCTGTAGCAACTCCTTCCAGCACATACCCCCTTTCCCTTCCAACAGACAGTAAATATTTCTTTATTGAAACCAAGATTCTCCCCGAGGTAGTTTGCGCTGGCCTGGACCTGAGCCCACTTCACAAAAGAATGATCCACAATCCATATGGACATCTCCCTGGCGAGGGGACCCATCACCGAACCTGAAAAGAGAAACAGGAATGAACACAGGGAAAAATCACATGCTGCGCTACAACAAACCAGCTGCACTGCGCACATAACGCTGATAATAGTCAGAGGACCACCTCCCCAAATTCATGATGTCCCCTCACCCCAACCCCTAATGCTTGCTTCGGACGCTGCCCCAATTCTAAATAAATGCGTCCCAAAACCTTTACCGCCAATTCCCAGCCCGAACTGCCCCTTCCGCAATACCACCAAGAGCTGGGAAGACTTCACCACCCGCCTGTCGCCATGTCTGAAAACTAACCCACGCGTATCTGGGGCCAAGGACTTCCACCTCAACCCCCACCTGTAGTGGCAAGTCAGCAACGGTACTGCAGCCTGCAAAGAGACCCATCCTACCCCGCCCCTCTGATCCATCTTAGATTTCTTAAGCCATAAGCTGACTCTACCGCCACTAAGGGAGACCTCGCTCCATAGCAGCCCCTCTTCCCATTTTGAACTCAACAGCTCCGAAACCCGAAAAGCCCCAAAAAACATCCACAACATCAAAGTAGAAAAAAGGCAAACCTCCAGCCCGTCCTTGCATATCCCCGGCAAAGTCTACAACACCCTCTCCAGTAGCTCCCATGACAAGGGATTCCTTACCCGAGACTCCCAGCCACATTCACTGGCCCAACCTTCCAGCATGCGCGTCCCTATTTTCCCCCGCGGATGGCGCATAACCCCACAAAAACTTCCCAACTAAAGCGATGTTTGCCAATTTACCCACTATTGTCACCTTCATAAGTCCCCTCTCAATCAGATCCAGAATAAACTGGATCACATCCTCCTGACGGCGCTCCGGCGATTCACGCCGCTTAGCAGCAGAGCGCAAAAAATTCCCCCATAATGTCCCTTATGTTACCTTTGTAGAACCTAAAACCAGCTGCAAGATCCTGTGTTGTACTACAAATGCTGCGGCATACTAGTCGGTCCTGTCCGTGTCCTTGGCTAGCCAACGGAATCTCCCAGTCTGTGAACGAGACAAAGCATTGGCTATGTCATTGTCCACACCAGGCACATGCACTGCGTGAAAGTCAATATCGTACCGTAAGCAGCCCAACACAAACACCCTCAGCAACTTTAAGACTTGTTCATCCCTAGCTGACTGGCGGTTCACAATTTCCACTACTGCCATGTGTCTACTCTGAACGTTACCTTTTTGTGTGCCAGCTGATCCCCCATAGCATGACCGCTACCACCAGCGGTAAGAACTCCAGAAAGGCTATGCTCCGTCGCCCTCCCGCCCACTCAGGGGGCCACTGCTCTGCACACCATTTACCCTGCCAGTGAAGTCCAAAACCCTCGCTCCCTGCCGCATCAGAAAAGATCTGCACATCCCAAACCATGTCACCCTCCCGCATCAGGGGGATATCATTGAAGTTCTGTAGGATAAACTGCCTCATTCTCAGGTCTTCCCTCACCCCGGCCGACAGTCGCACATGGTGATGCGGAGGTCTCTGTCCTGCTAGTGCCCTGCCCAGTCACCTGCAAAAAGTCCTCCCTACTCTCGCCACTCTACAAGCAAAGTTAAGGGGGCCCAATAGCACCTGAATCTCCGTCACCGTGACCTTATGTCTTGACAACATAGCTGCCAGCAGCCCCAACATTTGCTGCTTTTTGTCCTCCGGAAGGTGTGCCTCCATCACATTAGAGTCCAACTCAATACCCAAAAAAGACAGAGCCGTTCAGGGCCCCATAATTTTTTCCGGCGCCAGTGGAACACCTAGTTCCCCCATGAGCTCATTGAACCTGTCCCATGCCTTCTGGCAGTCCGTGGAGCCTGGGGTGCCCACAAAGAAAAAGTCAACCAGGTAGTGCGTTACTCCTTGACAAAAACAACCCTTGCTGACCTCAAATTGTCAGCCCACCGTCTTGTCCTAGGTTCATCGTACCCCAGTCTGAAAACCTCCAGAAACCCCAACCTCAAACGTTCTGCAGCCTCTGCGTTAGTATATCCTTGCAGGGCTGCCACCAAATTGTCAACTGTATGAGCCCTTTGGCGCAGGTCCCTTGCCCACTCGCCCGCGAGCTGTAGCTGTTGCTGATTCCCTGACCTAACCCCCCGGCCTGCCACTGCTGGTTCCCCTGTTGTTGACCCTGTCCTTCCCCAACATTTGACCAATGCATGCCTGCCTCCACATCCTGAGCATTCATGCCGAAACCTGCTATACTCCCTGGTGCACAAACCTTTGTTGTAGTCTGAACAGGCCCCTTTAGATCCCGCCTGTCCTCTCCCCACTCCCCCCACCCCTCCTCAGGTGGGGCGCCCCTGAAAGGGCTGAAAAACGAGCTGTAGCCTGCTGGCCGTAAAAATGGTTTTACCTGACCCGGCTAGCTCCATCGTATGCTGCCACAGATCCGTATCCAACTCGCCCCATTTCGCCTCTGAATCCCACGCCATGCGTGCCCGGAACTCTTCATCATATTGTGCCCAAGCGTAACCGCCCCTTGTAATTGGGCCTTCCTAATTACGTCCATGTACTTAAAAATGGCCACCAACCTCTCGGGGAATTTCTCACCGTACATGCTGGAATAAATAAGGAATGTCGCCGTCCAGTTCCCTATCGCCAGAGGCACCTATGGACTTTTTGCCAACTCATATTCCTCCTCCTTGGACCCTTCTTTTGCCCTGACTTCTCTGTGAAGGAGCTTAAGTATCTTCACGTATTCTCCCTTCCATATATGCTTCTTTGTTGTCAACATTAAATGCGCCCCCAATGGTTTTGTGACACCCATATACGGCAAACATTTTATCAATTCCTTACTTTCCAGTTTTGTCTCCTTCTCCCCTGTCGTTACCTCCACCGTCACTTTCTTGTCCACCCCGGATGCCTTACCCGTGCCCTTTGCTGACCCCTTACCTGGGTCCTCCGCCTCTGCTGTCCCCTTCTTGTCCATCTTGTTACCCCCTGTACGCCCGGAAGCCTTACCTGCGCCCTCTTCCCACCCCTTACCTGGGTCATCTGTCCCTACACCCACATCCATCACATATGTACCTTTGCTCAGCCTACCCCCTGTCCCCGCAACCCCCACCCCCCCACACCCACTGACACCATGCCAGAGCCCAATCTTGTTGCTTGTTTACCTGGGGCTAACGATTCCTCTCGACACTCCCTTTTCTGTCTTGCCGAGGGGGCCGACCTGTCCTCCCAGCGCGATGTCTGACCCGTGGGTTCCGCCTGACGTCGAGACACCTCAAAAATACTATGCACACCATTACTTGGCCCCCCTCTCCCTTGCCTCTCCTTCGCTCAACTCTCCCTCCTCCAGGAAATTCTCCTCATAGTCCAATTCCTCCTCCTTAGAACAACCGGCCCTCAGAGCCTGGGGTGCAGACCGCACCCTCCTATCAACACTGAAAAAAACTTTCTCTGTGCACCTCCTCCTGCGGTGTCCCCCGGACCGTTGCGGCCTAGTGGGTGTTGGGGCCAGTGAGCCCACTGTGGGCCTACTTCTGCCGGCCGCGACGGGATCCCCCGCCGGTACCGGGCACGCCGCCCGAGGCTCAACCCTCCATTCTCCTTGATGCCACTAGGCCGTTCCCAGCCCTACCAAGTCTGACGCCCGCGTCGCTCCGCCGCCTGCAAAATAGAAGTATGGTAGGTGTGCTGGGCCCTATTCTCGTCTCCCTCACATCCCAGCTCTGTTTCCTACCCACACCTAAAGTGCTAGCCTGCTCCACCACGCTAAGATTCACCACCGCCTCCCCATCGCCTGAATCCCTCTGCCCATTGCTCCACTCCCAGCTGGCTGCCCCCTGTGTTCCTGTCCAACTCTGCCCGCCCCCTCCTCCAACGGGTGAACTCCCAGCTCCACCTGCCCCCCACCACTGGCACCTCGGACCTGCAACCCTTCAACTTCCCCGTGCGGGCCTGCCGGTCCATCCCTCATGTGGTCCCCCTCCAGCCCGCCACCTCCTTGGGCACCCGAAACACCCTCCGCCCAGGACTCAAAAATGTCCAGGCTGTCCCAATCCCTCTTGCTTTCATCCAATTCCATCAACAGAGGGGAACCGCCCTTTCCCCCTCAACCTCACTCCCATCTCTGTCTCCCCCAGCCCTTTCCTGCCCAAAGTCTAATGTCAGCCCCACCCCCACCATCTTCTCCCCGCCCCCCTCATGCTCCCACACCTAGCCCTTCCCTGCACAGGCTGCACGTCAACCTCGACTCCCTCGCCCGGTACGCGCAGGACCTGGCTGCCCTTTTTACTCCCTCCCCTCGGCTCTACCTGTTCTCCAGGCGCCAGAGCTCCACCCGCAATCCTCCCTGCATTCACGCTCCTTCTCCGGAAAACAGGGCCATCCTCCTGCCATATGGGTGGCCCTGATCCTCCGGTGACCGCGGCGGGGAGACACGCGACGCACTCCCCCGCCGTGCCTTTTTGGGCGGCAATGCTTTCTCCCTCATAAGCGCTGGGCAGCGCCTTCCCCAACTCCACTGCCCCACTGCTGCTCGTCGTGCCCTTCTCCTGGGGCTGCCCTACTCACCGCCGAGCGGCCCTCAACCATCTGCGCCCCAGGTAGGGAGAGGCGGGCCACGCTCCCCATCTAAAACCACTGCTGTGGCCTACTGACGCCCCCGCCCCTCCCCATTTCCCACGAGGACCCGCGACACCCGTCGGCCATGCTCCTGGCATCCACGCGTCCCCGAAGATTCCCCTTGACTTTTCCCACCTTCCGTGGGGGGCAAACAAGCCGCGACGGCGGCCTCACTGGGTATGCACTCGTGGAGGCAACCAGCATCAAGAGATCCAGCCGGCCAGCCTCTCTCAACAGCTACACCGCCTCCAGAACGCAATAGTCTTCCTCAGCCATTGTACAAAAAACTCTATCAGAGCAATCAACTAATGTGGCTAACTGACACTAGGCCCTAGGCAAAAAAAACTAAATGCGCAGTGCTCCCTGCCACCAGGTCACAAAACCCAAATGGTGGCTGAGGAAGCGCAAAAATACCTTAAATAACCCTGGGCTACAAATCTGAAATTCGGCTACAATTGGGCTAAACCCAATGTAGCCCAATGCCCCCAAAATGGACGCGCTGGTCCGGCCCCTCCCCCTCGCAATCTGCCCGAGGGGAAGACCTCGTGGTGCTCGGCTGCCCCCAAACCCCACATGTATGTGCTGTGTGTTGTAAGTGAGGGTGGGCTCAGTGGCTTTAAATGTTTCTAACATAAGGTCCCAGTCCATGGAGATCAGATTTTTCCACAGTTCCCGGCACTCCTCATGTCTAAGGACTGCGCTTTCTGCCCCCCAAAGCGAACCACCTCTTCGTGGTAGGTGAAAACTGTTGGGGGCGGGCCGATGTCCATCACATTGTTATGGAACGTTTCGCTATGAGTATGGATAGATCAGGGAAGTGAAGCTGCACTTTCTGTGACTTAGGACGGTGATGCAGCACTTGTATGCAGCTTGTGGCTGTATCCCATGTGGTTAGGCCTGTGTGGGGAAGGGGTTTGGGCGGACCGGAAAATCAGGCGAGGAGGCCGGATGTAGTGGGCAATGGTTCACAGTATTTATTGGTTCAGACACAGAGGGTACGAAATGCAAGGAGCAAAGGCCGGTAGGTTGGTTTGAAGTCTTCCCCCGGAGGGACGTCGTCGAAAGGGGTCCCGGCTGGATGAAGGTGCTCAGGTCCTGTGCTGTCCTCTGGTGTCCCTCTGAGGTATGAAAGAGAGAGAAAGAACAGGGCTGTTAGTCCTTTAGTTTAGGACGGTTGACGCTCTGCCACCGACACCGGGGATGTGTAGGACCGGAAAACGGACTGTGAGGGTAGGACGGAGGAGAGGGCTGTGAGGGAAAGAATCAGAAGAGGGGGAGGAAAGAGGGTGATACTGTGAGGATGGGGACAGGGGTCTTTCTACAGCGCACGGTTTAAGTATATACAGTGAGGCGGTGAGATCTACGGTGCTTAACATTCACACTATTTACAACTACGTACAGAGGGGACACGGAGAATATGTAACTGTGTACTCACGTGCCCCGCCGTAACTCTCCTGTGAGTTACGGCCGCTCTCCAGCCACCTCCTGAGGCTCCACCAGTCTTCAGACCAGACGTCTTCTTCCTCGTCCTCGCCACAAATCTTCTCCTTGCCTCCGCTCTCAGTCTCGGGTTCTTCGCTTGCTTCCTCCTGCCACGGGTCTGCTGCTCGGAACGCTTTCTCTTCCTGTTGTCCGTCTTTTCTGTCATCCAGGGATGGGCTTCCGGGGTCAAGGGGAACTGCTTCCGGTCCTGCGCACTCCGTCACTGGTTCCTGTAGGGGGAGAGAGAGGGGAGGAGTCCAGGTTGACAGGGACGCGCCATGGCTGGGTCCGTGATCTAAGGATGTGGGGCTGGCACGCCGCCCTGCCGAGGTAAGGGCCGTTTCCTTTCTACAGCCTGTAATGTTTCCTATGATTTGTGTGACTTCCGACCTGAACCCTCTAAGGCGTGGGCAGAAGCATAGCATGTGCAAGATGTCTGCCTCCTCTGCCTGGTATCTGGGGCTAGCAGAATTGTTATTTGGGTACATGCACTGTAGGCGGTGCGGTGTGAGGTAGTCCCAATGGAGGATCATGTCTGAAGCGCGGAAGACTTTTGCTGTTGATGTGCTACACTGGGCTGGAACTTCGCTGTTACCAACATGAACACTAGCATCAGCATTATGTTTGTACCTTGTGCTGGCCTACCTCCACCACAGCTTCAGGGATGCACTCTAACACTGGTAATTCAAATAAATTGTCTATAACGTTATGGAAAACGACGTGCCACTCTTTTCTGGGCATGGTCCATGCAATAAAAAGTACATACAAAAATAAGTTTGTAAACAGTAAATATTGCCGAATTAGTCAATATCAATTTTACGACACCTGACATTTCAAAAATAACTACCCCTCACAAATAAGGACTAGAGAGATAAACGTGAAAACGTGGATGCTTCTTTGTTTTAACCGTAAGAATATGTTGCAAAACTAGCAGTATAATAACATTTAATCTAGACAGACTTCAGTCCTCACAGGCTTCTCTTGGCAATTTGTCAACTTATGATGTAGGTTGTGCCTCATGTAAGCTACGAAAGGCGTATATTTTCTCACTCTCCATGTACAAAAGATGACTTAAGCGCCGTAGAGAATGAAGGGGGCCACTGCTCCGAAAGAAAGTGCAAGGAAAGTGGTTATTTAAGTGGCAAATTATGTTTAAACTGCAGGCAGCCTAGCCAACACTTCCTTTATCTTGGAAGCTAAGGGAAGTGAGCTTGGCTAAAATACATTGACATTGACAATTCCAATAGCTCTTGGATTGCCCAGACCTATTGGCTTTGCCAATTCTTTTTTTATATACAGCTTGTTTGTTACCAATTATGTAAGGTGTCGCAGATTTACTCTCAAGTATGTCCTAGTTGGCAATTTCTTTGGGACAGAGTTTTAAAAAATCTAAGCTGAAATGTCAGTCTCCACACTTCATGACTCTTTCTTTCAAGGGGCTGGCAGGCAACCTTCCCTCCATAGTTGCAGGAAAAATACTCTATGAACACAAACTATAATACTAGTCACCAGTCACCCTGCAACTTAAAAGGAGGGGCATAATCCACCCTCGGCTACCGGTGGAGGTATATTTTGTGTACAATCTTTTGCCATTTAAACCCTGTGTTCTGCTGGTGACAATCACAAAACATGCACGTGCCTAATAACTCACAGCTTGTTAAGTCTGCTAAGGGAATAAACACATGACAGTCTAGAAAAGGTTAGGCAGGAGCAGAAAGGTACTGTTTCCACAGCAGATAAAGTCTATAAAGCTGTAGGGCCCAATTTCCCCCCAAAAAGTAAAAACAATATGGGTGGAGAGCTCCACTACCTCATGAACGTACTTTTCATGCTTTTGTCCAATCACAAAATATTCCCTGAAGTATGTCTGGAAAGCTGTGCCAGGCAGACGCCTTCAAGTGTACTCCTGGAATCTTCACGTGACTTTCCATGTGGGCTCTGTTTCCTGATTGTTAGCGGGTTAGAGGAACTCACGGACACAGGTAATGATGTTAAGCTGGCCTTTATCGGCTTTAACAGTTTCTTTCGTCTTGGACTTAGTCTATATTATGGTAAGGTTGCTTCAGGGTCTTTGTCTGGAGATGGTCGTCTTCTCAGAAAGGGCTTTCCTTTCTGCCTCCACTCCAGGGTGCTCCCGGGACAGCCGCTGGTCCGGAATACAAATAAAAAAAATAGAAAAGACTGGGATTCAGTCGGAGGTCTTGCCTCAATCAGTGATAGGGAAAGGGAGAGAGGAAGAACACGGTGCGCAATACAAAACAAGCATTTACAATGCAACGGTTTCGCCTTTGGAAATGTTAAAGCTATTTGCAATGTAAATGACAATGCCATTTATTTATCTGTTTTCAAAACCAACACATAAATACAAATGTTGTCATTTACAATGCCAATAGCTCAAACTTTTCCAAAGGCGAAACCGTTGCATTGTAAATGCTTGTTTTGTGTGGTAGTGCATAAATGTGTCTGCAGAGAGGTGGGGCCTCTTCACTGGTAAGACCTACGACAGCATAGCTGCCAAGGTTTCAGATTGCTTATGTATGACATTTTCATAATTTCTGTGTAATTATGAGTGACATTTAACGTCTATGAGGGACACTTTCTCACGAGCAAAGTCAAGCAATGAAGACGAAGAAAACAAACATTAGCAATTAAACCCATTTGAGCAAAAGGAAGCCCCAAAATATCTTGATACTGCTTCAAATTCCTTGAAATGGAAGGATAAGATACTGATATAAACCTATCATCTGGCCAGAAGACATAAAAGTAAATCAATCATCATAAAACGTCTCACATCCCCATGCCATTGCACTTTATTGCACCCTAGCAAGTAAGCATTTGCTACAGGGATGAAAAGAACAGAGGGTAGATATTTTGTTGTTCCCGTTGGTGCAAAAAAAAAATCACCTAAAGCTGTTAAATATATTTTTTTTATCTGTACGTACTTCAAAGAACAAATATAAATAAAAAGCACTTTTAAATGTGTTCTAGCGCTGATCCATGGCTAATTCTTAAAAGTAAACAAGTACAGAAATGGCATGTTACAAATTAATAAATCCGATTTTGTTTTTAGTTCTATTTGGTATCATATTTAAGCATTTGCAGACTCTTGAAACGAGTAAACTTACCGACTGCTACCATTCTAGCGCTTGGGAGCGTGTTTCAAAAGCTGAGCGCTTCGCCTGCTAGCTTTATGTACACAGAGCTGCGGTGTGTAAATAAAGGTACGTGGGACGAGGTCTCTGTTGGGGTAGCTGGGTATAATAAAGGATTTTGTTGTCATTTACCAGATGCACATTTTTACTAATTATAAATAAAACGTGTTTAACTTGAGCAGTAATTCGCTCTGTCCCGTTGTATTTAATCCCTGGATTGCTTTATGGGACCTTCTGAAAATTGTACAGACACGTACATCCTCACGTGCAGCCATTTTCAATGTATTTGAAGATGATGCAAAAAGTATTAGTTTGCAGTTAAGAGCACAACAAAACTGAAGCCAAGTGCAGACTCAATGTGGCACAATTTTCCCACAGCTGTCCTGGTATTTATAGAAATGCGAGCCCTCATGTAAGCACAATCATTTCTTTCTGGCACTGTTTTCTTCTTCTGCTCACTTTCGTTTAATTTTTATGGCCTAAAGCACGTAGGCGCATTTCAGAACTGATTTATGAAGATAATGTGCGTAGCATATTCGATAGCAGTAATAAGCAGGTTGTCTTAAAGATTTTTCCCCCATTTATTAACTGCAGCAGCGCTGGTCCAAGCAGAGCTCGTGTAAATCACACCCGAGGGTAAACGAGCGCAAGATGGGGAGACGAGCTCCGGGAAGCAGCTCTGAAAGTGAAAGAACCCCAAAAAGTGCTGATAACCTCCAGCCCCTTTATTGCCCTTGAGCACAGGATACCGTCCCTCACCAGTACCGAGATTTATGTCTGCACGGGCGGGGCGCGCCTTGAAAACCATTCTTCGGACAGGGAAGAGAAATGTAAAGAAAATGCGCAATGCCCTTCAGAGAAGTGTTATGCTTGTTCACCAAGAAATATCAGTACTATCCCTTGCACTGACCTTACTGCGTCTCAAGCTTTTCAAGGCGCAAACACCGGAGGTCCGCATCACTGTTGGCAGACTCCCCGCACCCATTATGCCAGTCATGCTGCATGCAATCAATGCGACGGGCCTATTCTAGGTGGTGGTGGAGTGGCGTGCGCTGCACGCTGAAAGCAGCAGTTTCTGTTCAAATGGGACGCGCGCCAGGCAGTGCCTCGCGGGCACCGCCTCCAAAATGGTGCCGCCTGGGGCGGACCGCCCCCCTCCCCTAGCTACGCCGGTGACGCGATAGCAGCTACCGGCATTCCGTATCCTCGGGCATCGCAGGGCGAGATTACTGCTTTTCATGTAGCAAATGCGCCGGCAGTTTCAATGATTGCAAAATGCTTCTGAGCGCGTGGGGCGCGTTTCCTTGCTCTCTGCCTTTCCCATCACCCACTCGCTAAAATGATTATTGTAGCACGGAAAATGATGAATGCTTGCAGTCTGAGTGTACAATTATACTTTATAGTTCCAGCTCGGGATTTTATGCTTCAGATTGGAGCGATCTGCTGAGGAGTACACATTGCAGTGTAGCTTCAAGGATACTCGGATAAGAAATGGTTATTCCGATTATTTTCCTGGACTGAGACACATGTCCTTCATAAGAATAACACGGGGGGTGGGGGGGGGGTCTGGCCGAGAGCGGGACGGAGGAGGGATGCGGGCAGAGGGAAGGGGGGGGCGAGAGCAGGACGGAGGAGGGCTGTGGGCAGAGGGGGCGAGAGCAGGACAGAGGAGGGCTGCGGGCAAAGGGAAGGGGGGGCGAGCGGAGCCGAGCAGCTTCAGAAAGAGCTGAAGGCGAGAGACAGACACAGACGCAACGCCCACGGATCACATCAAGCCGTCCTTTAGACTAGGGGGCATGTTTGAAGAATGTGAAAAGAAACGAAAACAAGTCAGGTCCCGGGCCGCGCTGTGATTGGCTGACGTCACGGGGGTGTCCCGGGCCGGCAGCCAATCACAGCGCGGCCCTGGAATGACGTCACGGGGGTGTCCCGGGCCGGCAGCCAATCGCAGCGCGGCCCGGGGCAAAGGGGCGGGGCTTAAAAAAAGCACCAGAAACGCCCCCGAATCGCGTTTTCAAGAGAAAGCGCGATTGACAGCCTCTGTCTCCCAATGGCTAGCCTCCATTTATGGAGCTAGCCAATGAGAGGCAGAAGCGGGGCCGACATCCATACTGAAGACAATAGTTTTCAAACTGGGAGGGGCACTTCGTGCCCCTCGCCAGGTCGAAACCTAAAAATACCAAGAGGGATATGCCAATGAACCAAAATGATCAACAAAAGTATCACCATCATAAAAGGAAAGGAAAAGAGAGAGAGAGAAAAGAAGCAAGGAAAGAGGAAAGAGAACAAGAAAGAAGACAGCAAGAAAAGAAAAAAGAGAAGAAAGAAAAGGGGGGAAAGAAGACAGCAAGAAAAGAAAAAAAGAGAAGAAAGAAAAGGGGAGAAAGAAGACAGCAAGAAAAGAAAAAAGAGAAGAAAGAAAAGGGGAGAAAGAAGACAGAAAGAAAAGAAAAAAGAGAAGAAAGAAAAGGGAATATACTTGAGAGTCATACTTTTGACTTTGTTCAGTCCCCTGAACAGACCAACATTTTTACAGTGCATACATATGTCTGATATCTGCATGCACTGTAAAAATGTTAGATGTGCTGGTCTGCCCCAGTATTTACATAAATAAGAATTTAAATCCCGTTATTTTGTTTTTCCTTTCATAGCGCTACTCACCCCAATACATGGTGTCAGAGCGCTTTATATCACACGGAAATATTATACATTGAAAATAAACCAGTGTGTAAATCAATGTACAAGATGCATTATGTAAGGCAATAAGGGTTACAAGGTGTGGGAGTCACATGTCCTCCAGAGCTTATTGTGCTATGTTAGAAACTTGGCCATTTATGAACTGCAAGTAACAAGGATGTCTGTGTTAAAAGCAGTAACGCACTTACCGATCTTTATAAAATACAAACCTGTCATCTGCATGTTACGTGATGTGCCCAGCAGGAGACACATGAGTGCTACTTTGACTCCAGACTGGCACTAGACAAAACACAGATCTCTCCAACAAATACATTAACCCCCTGAGTTATCTTTCCATTATTAGTATTCTCTGAGATTTACTGGGCACAGAAAGATCTCTGCAGCAGGTAACCCCATACAATATTTTAAATGCCACGTCTCCCCTTGTTGCCTGTTTATTTTTGGCAGTGTTTACAAAAAATGTATGAGTTGAGGCCCAGATTTTGTGTCGGTGTGCGCCACTTTTTTCGGCATAACCCTGACACAAAATCTAATTTGTTAAAGTATGTAATGCGTTTAAATGTATTCACGATAGACCTGCTAAACATATGTCTGAGATCTTAATGTATGATCTCACTTCTTGAGAGGTCACTTCCTGTGAAGCCACTGCATGTCACCCGCTGTGACGTCATGCACTTTGACATCACGCACCATGATGTCACTTGGATACTGCCTAACGTGGTTTATCCTCTCACTTCTCTTTTTTTGGGACTTGTGCCCTGCTTGGATATGATACAACTATTCATATCTTTGCGAGGAATGACAATCAGGGACAGTGGTCCGGGATCACACAGAGTGTCCGCTGAGGAGCCAGGCCTCAAACTCGTGAAATCCCAGACCCAACGTCTTCACTGAGGAAGACAGAAAATACCACGGTCCTGCTTCATTTACACACACCTGAGTAGAAAGATGCATACCCTACCCAGGAGGAAGAGCCGGTCAGCCACCTCCCACCTTGCACAAGGAAACATCTGGCGCGTCCCCAGCTGTGCGCCACGCGCCTTTGACTTAATAATGGCTCGGCGCCCAGGCAGCTGCCTTAGAGCCGGTCCCGCACATAGGGAGTAAAGCGTAGAGTTGTACTCACCCGGCCTGCCTGTCCTTGAATCAGACGTATGTCCGCCGCTCGAATCCCTGCCTCCTGGCCCCTGCTCGTACCCTTGGGCCACATCCTCCTTCGGTGTCCATCCTGTGCGGGCGCACCTGCTGCTTAGTGTGATGTGTGGGGCCTTCCAGCAGGCACACGTTGGATGGGGCTCACCCGGTGAAAGCTGCAGGCCCAATGGGTGCTTCCCGCCCATCGGGCCGCTCGCGACGAGTCACCGACTACTCCCACACCAGGAATGAGACTCCTGCCACATCTCACCGCATACCTGCTCCGAGCATTCCTGTGGTAAACTCCGCCGTCCTGACCCACTTACAGAGCGCCCCGGGGAGGCCCGGGTCCAACCATTGTGCGACTGGGGGGAAAAGAGGGTGTTTAGTGGCAATTCCCTTTGGTGCCGCTGCATCTGCTGGGATTTCCCTGTGTTTCACCCACGCCTCTTGGAAATTCCATGTTTAAATCACGCACCTTTATAGGAAACTTGTCCCGGGATAGGTACTCGCCTAGCGCCAAAATCTTTTATTGGGTGAACACTGCGCTTTATAAATGCCACCATTTCTGTGCAAAAACCTCAGAAGGGCAATATTGGTACATTGTATACTTCTGATTTTGGCTTTACTGTTATTTTTCCACCCTTGAAGACACATCACCTCCTGTTTCATTAGAAGGCGGTGCCACGCCCTTCGACTGCCCATTCAGTGTGTAAATAAATGTCAGCGCCGAGTTCCACGTTTGCATTTGTGGGAAATTCCAATTTAAATGTCCGAATTCCTCGAATGACTGGTATATCCCGTTTGGCAGGCTGGGGAACAGCAATAGCTACAGTTATGTGCGCGTGGGAAATTCATTGTGCTGTAAAATGGATGTTGGAGATTTTATAAACACACTGCGAACGTCTACTTGTCATATAATAACTTTTATTTAGCACTTCCTACTACACGCCTGCCCTAAGCGCTGCAAATAACAGATGCTGTTATTACATTGCAGTGTAGCTTCAAGGATACTCGGATAAGAAATGGTTATTCCGATTATTTTCCTGGACTGAGACACATGTCCTTTATAAGAATAACACGGGGGGGTCTGGCCGAGAGCGGGACGGAGGAGGGATGCGGGCAGAGGGAAGGGGGGGGCGAGAGCAGGACGGAGGAGGGCTGTGGGCAGAGGGGGCGAGAGCAGGACAGAGGAGGGCTGCGGGCAAAGGGAAGGGGGGGCGAGTGGAGCCGAGCAGCTTCAGAAAGAGCTGAAGGCGAGAGACAGACACAGACGCAACGCCCACGGATCACATCAAGCCGTCCTTTAGACTAGGGGGCGTGTTTGAAGAATGTGAAAAGAAACGAAAACAAGTCAGGTCCCGGGCCGCGCTGTGATTGGCTGACGTCACGGGGGTGTCCCGGGCCGGCAGCCAATCACAGCGCGGCCCTGGAATGACGTCACGGGGGTGTCCCGGGCCGGCAGCCAATCGCAGCGCGGCCCGGGACAAAGGGGCGGGGCTTAAAAAAAGCACCAGAAACGCCCCCGAATCGCGTTTTCAAGAGAAAGCGCGATTGACAGCCTCTGTCTCCCAATGGCTAGCCTTCATTTATGGAGCTAGCCAA
Source organism: Lissotriton vulgaris (assembly GCF_964263255.1). Classification (NCBI taxonomy): domain Eukaryota; kingdom Metazoa; phylum Chordata; class Amphibia; order Caudata; family Salamandridae; genus Lissotriton; species Lissotriton vulgaris. Next base: position 1,224,259,494 of record NC_141693.1, read on the forward strand.
TGAGAGGCAGAGGCGGGGCCGACATCCATACTGAAGACAATAGTTTTCAAACTGGGAGGGGCACTTTCGTGCCCCTCGCCAGGCTGAAACCTAAAAATTGCTGTATTTTGGACAATTTATCTGTCCCCTCCAGGGGAATACACATACCCTGTGTACCTTTAGAATCCTCACATGTAAGAAAAAGATGCATGTTTGGTTTGGATGTGGACAAAAAGTTACAGGGGCCTAAGCGCAAACTACCTCAAATAGCCAAAAAAAAGGCTTAGCATGGGGGATGGGGGAGTTGGCCTAGCAGCAAAGAAGTTAAGGTTAAGACACCTCTTACACATTACCTTTAGGACAGTACTAAAGTAGTCAGATAGGCTTAATTCTGCAAGGACATTTCACACCGGGTTGTAAGTGTGGACCGCCCCTCAGGGATACAGGTGGATTCACCTGTGCAATCTGGGTAGAATTAAATTCAAAATGGGCCTCAGTGCTGTGTAACACACCATGCAACTATAAATTGTAAATAGATGTAACTAGTTAGGCTGCAGCTTAGGCGAATGGAACTGTAAGTTGCGAGTCCTTTATTTGCCTTGATATGTTATTAGAACAAAATAATGTTATATTTACGTGGAATTATTTATTAAACTGCTTTCTTGATGTTGTTTATTGAGATAAGAAATATAACCTGTGTGTACTCAAACCTAAAAGACATTGCATTAATGTCATTGTTTCAGCTGAGTTGGAGGGAGTGGGAATGACGTATAACTGTGAGCATCCTGGGCATTACAGCTATCCTAGGCCATTCTCACAACAAGCGTCAGTGTGCGCGGCCTTCAGACAGCACGTGTTCTAATTACCATGGAGGCTTTGTCATTTTATTTCCGAGTTTCTCGAGAAAGTGTCCCTGGTCCCACACAATCAGGTTTTCAATGGCCTCCTACATTTTTTTGTAGGCGTGACTGCGCCTTGAAATTGCTTGGCAGCTTTCTGAAAGAAACGGGCTATCTGGAGGCGTCCGTCCCTCCACTATTTCACGTAAGCCGTCCATATTGCAAACTGCTGGCCTGCAGTGCGTCCTAAGCACATAGACTTTACTAGGGCGGCCGCCATCTGTTGGAAATCTGCTGCATTCATGCCCCTGTGATCCGGCAGATGCTCCGCCTGCTGCAAGACAGTCACATTTGCCAGAGTCTTGTACGTTCTGCGGATGATCGGATGCCTCTTCCCATCCTGCTAAACCTCCCTCCGGCCTCCAGCCTTGCTTCAATTTTGGAGACCTTATGCTATCTACTCAGGTTTGCCAACTCCTGCAACCTTAAGCATGTCAGATTGCAATAAATTCTGAGCGACACTAAAACACGTGCTGTTCGGGATGATTAATAAGTGCAGCGAAGTACCTCAAACAAAAACTTAAAATGAATGACTGTCACTCCGCCATCCTTCGACAAGTGACATTTGACAGGCCTGAGTTTTAATTGCCTGTTTAAAGGAAGCCGGGAGAGATGTGCCTAAATCATTTTATTAAACTTCTTAAATGACAACATTAGAATGTAAAACCGGTTTTATTACTTCAAAAGAACCGCCATTAAATCCTGCCCAGTCCGCAGCCTCCCCCCATCACTCCTTTTAACTGACTTCTAATTAATTATATTAAGGACATTTCTCTACATTTTACTAGTTTGTGGAACATATAAAGCAAATTAAAAGTTTTAGAGGCAGTATATTTTTGAATTTTACTCGGTGCTCAAGCGCTACTGACTCAAGGAGGGAGCTGTCGTTTTAGCCTTCAACTGACAGTTGCTCCACTCTTAAAGTTCTGAGATGACTTTGCTGCAGAGATCAGGCCGCAATTGGTATGTGGGGCCGTGGTGATAGAAATAAAGGAGATTTCACTTGGTGATTGTGCCAGGGCCATTTCCTTGCTTGTGTTTAAGCGGTCCATCGGCAGCTGGCAAGGAGCGTCAGTAGTTAATTAAACTAACCCTCCAGCTTCGTCTGGGCGGGCACAGGCTGTGCACATAAGTGCGGGGTGACATCCGAGGTTGTAAACCAAACCTAAATGGCTAATATTACCAGAGAAGCATGAACAGAGCTGAATAGACTAACAAGTCAGGTCCCGGGCCGCGCTGTGATTGGCTGACGTCACGGGGGTGTCCCGGGCCGGCAGCCAATCACAGCGCGGCCCTGGAATGACGTCACGGGGGTGTCCCGGGCCGGCAGCTAATCGCAGCGCGGCCCGGGAGAAAGGGGCGGGGCTTAAAAAAAGCACCAGAAACGCCCCCGAATCGCGTTTTCAAGAGAAAGCGCGATTGACAGCCTCTGTCTCCCAATGGCTAGCCTCCATTTATGGAGCTAGCCAATGAGAGGCAGAGGCGGGGCCGACATCCATACTGAAGACAATAGTTTTCAAACTGGAGGGGGTGCCCCTCGCCAGGCTGAAACCTAAAAAAGGAAACCAAACAATCGGTAAATGGTTGCAGCGTGTCGATAGTGCTCAGGGGGTTGGGGGTGATTGGATGTTGCCGGTGAAGTTACGGGAGTTTGAAATCCTTCCTCCCTGCCAACCCCAAGACTCACGCCCGTACCTGGGTGAGCCACACGTCTCCTGACGTGTGGCTGGGCGAAGCGTTGAAACGCTGGCCTTCTGGCTCTGTCGCACGGTGAAGTGACTCGTCTCTGCTGGATTACTCCGGCGGTACTTCCTCGTCTCGCTCAGCAGCTCCTCCACGCTCTTGTTCCTTTCCTGGTGTCGGACACACTTCCTTCTCTGTCCTTCCGGGTTTTGGGGCCTCTGACCCAGTGACGTCCCAGGGGGCGGGGTCTTCCGCAAACTCGGCCCAATTAAAGAAGCATGGCCCTGCTTCCTCTTGTGGTCGGAAGAGTGTCTTTTCTGCCGGGCTCCAGTTTTCGGGTCGCTGTGGGGAAAGAGGTGAGACCGGTTGTTGAAAGTATAAGTCAGGAAGCAGTAGGTAAATCAGCAAATAAGTTTATTCCGAATACAGCCCCACACCAGGTCACTGCGTGGTCAGGAAGAATAAGCTAATGTGACAGTTGGCAGTTCCTAGGGATGGAGGGAGAGGTGGAACATTGGGGAACCAATGGGAAGGGGAGAGGTGACAATGGGTGCTCTCGCGTCAGAGAGATAACCAGGGCACAGGGGAGAACAGGGTTAAGATACAACACATCTTCCTCTCTTGAGAGTTTTAAAGGATTAAACCCTCGGCAGTGAAACATACGTTCATGCGGGAAGAACAGTGAACATTAATCATATACAAAGTCTTCATAACGTTTTGGCTTACGAATGGTTCGACCAAACCTCCCCATGACACGGTGAGGATCAGAAACACAATCGGTGTCAGAGTGAGGATCATTACTGGTTCTGCCAGACCTACCGCTGAAGCTATGACTGTCAGACATGACTTCAGAGTCAGAATGTGAGTCGCCATGACAACCCCGCGTTGGTATCGGAGTGTGAGGACTGACATCAACAGACCGGTCTGATGAGTGACAATCAGCAAAGTCAGAGACAGGTGGGAGAACATGTGAAGTGTCAATGCTGGGCATGCAACCATGTTCAGAACTAGACATATCATAATCAACCCACAAATCTTTGCTAAGCACATTAGGTTGAATTTGACTTAGAGCTTTGCCTTCAAGATGGCATTTCGCCAATCTACTCATGTGCCACACTTTCCCATCGCTGAGTCTAGCGGCGTTGGTATGAAGTTCATTGATGCGAAGAGGAGAGGTGAATCTACTTTCTCCTTTCCTTACTTTTTTTTCTAAGCAAACTTTCACCGGATCTCCAACTTTGAATGAGTGTTCTTTTGCACTCCTTTTGAGTCATACCATTCTTTGTAGTATTTTTGCGCCTTGATTATGTTGTTCTTGATGACATCTGGTGACCATTCAAGTTGCTTTGAAACAGGCATCCATCCTAGGTCAGTGCTTAGGGGCTGTCTGCTTCTCATGAGCACGAAAGGTGCATTGCGGGTGCTGGCACAAGGAGAGTTTCTGAAAGCCCAGATGAGTTTGAACACTTCTTCTTAAGGTTGGCATTCCTTGACAATTGTATGTGTCCCTTCAGGACACTGTTGAAGCGTTCTGTAAGACCATTACTGTAGGAAGGTGGATATCTGACTATGGTTGCCCCCAACTTTTTGCCTGGTGTTTTGCTGGTTTTTCAACTTAGTTGACCTGGGACCCTGCTATTCTGGACCCCAGGCCCACTGCTCTCTCTGTAAAATGGATTCCATGTACCTTAGGTGCATACCCAATTGGATACTGAGTCACCTTATCAGTCCCTGTACAGTGTACCTTAGGTACCCAGGGCCTAGGTGTACCCAGGGCCTACCAGGGGCTGCAGCATGTATTATGCCACCCCTGGCTGGCCATCCAAATCTGACACAACTGGCTGCACGACAGCTGGGGCAAGGTGGTGTAATCACCCTTTGCTTTAGATATAGTATCCCTATATCTAACCCTAAAAATGGACACATATATTCCTATCAGTCACTCCTATGGCAGGCCTTATCAATCCTGAAGGCAGAGTGCTTGGAATTATGTGAGATGGTGCTCTGGCATGAGCTGAGCCCGTTTGCAGCTTGCGGAACCAAGTCCTAATAGCTGTTCCATGATAACGCTATACCATATACTCTTAAGTGCATTATGAACCTCGCGGTTAAATGCTAACTTTGGTATAGCATTATCAAAACATGTCAAATAAGGTGTCATACGAATTGGAATACTTCCCCGTCGCCAATTCAGGCGACGGGGGTAGCATTCAACCATTACGACATGTATGTAACTGTGAACCCCGGTTAAAGTTAACTCGAGCCTCAGCATCACAAAATGGATGCTGCCACCACAGACACAAGTCTGACCTCCTGCTGCTGGGAGTCCTTCCAGCGAGGGAGGCTCGGACAAAGAATTTCCTGCCTTGGGAGGTGTTAGCACCACCCCAGACAGGATTTTGTGTATTAGGTAGGCCAGGGCTGAAAAGAATGAGACATGCCTGGGGCACACAAGGTGTCCATGTGCATACGCCGGTCTAAACCAGTTCCTGGGGCACTCCAGCCCCAGAGCTGGTGCAAGACCGGACAAAGGAAAGGGGGTGTAACCACCCCCCTTCCTGGTCCCACCCAGAGGAGGGACCTAGTCGTAGTGCAGCCCCCTTTAGCCAAATAAAGGTAGGAGGTGGTCCCATTCCCAGTTAGATTAATCTTGACAACTTCCACGAAGAAACTCTTGACCTTCTCCCTCCTGAACCATCAGAAGACTGAAGAATCTCCCCTATGGTCAGGGAGTGACCATCCTGCTTCGCAGGCACCATCGAGCTCCTGTGCGGTTTGCTGCAAGTCCTTCCTTCCCGGAATCCGACGACCCAGCTCCACAAGACCCGGACCTCCAGACCTCTCTGATCTCTACCCACATCCACAGCACAGCTGGGACCCGTGGGTGCGACGAGCAATGTGGAAACGGTCATCTTGAGAACCCTGCACAGCACTTCCAGCACGACCGCCGAGGGATCCTCGAGTGAGTACACTGGGGTCTGAGAAGCCCCACACCGAAGCAGCTCCTGCACCAAAGATCAGCCCCCCAGCATCCACGAGATCTGCGTGGGGCCCTTTTGCCTGATTGCTGCATCTCCTGTTGTCTGGTCACTTGCCGGCTGGCCAGTGACCTCCGAGACGACGATCCAAAGATTTCACCACTGCTGGTCTGGTCCCCCAGACTGGCCCTTGCTTACTTGTAAACGAGGAGCACCCTGGACCCTCCTGGTCCGCACCAGACGCCATCTTTGTTCCACCGCGTGGCTTGCATTAGCCAAGGCCTGTTGACCAGATCGACGATCCAACACCGCCGACAGCAGCAGACTACGTGGGACAGCTCGTGCCTCCAGCCTGGTTGTGAAGAACAGCTCCTGGTCCGCGCAGCTATAGAGAGAAGCGACCCTTCTTCCACCTGAACGCGGCGACAGCATCTGGTTCTCTCCTGGTTCCAGCACCATCACTGGCTAGTGATCGAGACTCTGTCCCCTTCCCTTTCAGGACTTCTTCTTTCTAGTTCCATCCTTGGAACCACCAGACTCCTCCATCTGGCTGCCTGCCAGCAACTCCTTGTTTCAGGCATCACCGGGATCAACGCAGCAAACCCGATGCAACTTCAGCCCTATGCATCCGCAGCCTGTGGGTTAGGTAACTAAAGCTTCTAGGTGCTGAAGTCTGTGTTCACTATCCTAGTGTCCAGGTCCACTGTTGTTTTCCCTCCATCCAGCCGGGTTCGTCCGGAATCCGTAACTTTCTAAACTGTAGCATCCATAGACGTTGGTACGCATCGCGCGTAAGAGTTTCCACTCTGCACGTGAGTCCCGTGGGCCTCCTGCTCCTTACTTACCTAGTTTGTAGCGTAGTCCCAGCGATCCTCCAGCCTCTGGATCTCCTTACAGTATGTTCTTTCCTCGCATTCCATTGTTTTGAGTATATGGTTTGTCGTGCCCCTAAGGCGCACTTGTAAATATTGTGCGAACTCGTATTTCCTTTTCAGTATTGTCATGTGCTTAGCCCTCTGACCTCATAAAGAGTTCAGAGGTGTATGTTAGTTAATAAATAACTGTTTATTTTCATAGCAACCTGTGTGGTGTCCTTTCATTTGGTATTCAAGGGGTTATATATGGTAAAACAACTGGCTTCACATGCCATTCAGAGTTTAGCCTAAAGACTGCTCTTGTCTACTAGGATAGCTGGTCTATAAGGTTGACCTTACAACCAATCACCATAAGGGTTGTTTGGACTGATACAAGGTGGTCACTAGAGCTAGTGAGCATCATATATCAGGCCAACTTCTCACAATTACCTTCTGGGTGGTACAATGATGTAGTGTGGTGGGTGATACTGTTCCTTTCAAGAAATGATTTGAACATCATTGAGCAAAATTGGGGACCATTGTCTGTGAGAATAAATTTGGGTAGCCCTTCACTTAGGAACAATTTATCCAGAAAGGACATGATTGTTGAACTGTATATTTCAGAAACGATCTCTATTTCCGGCCATTTGGAGAAGTGGTCAATGACCACTATGATGTACTTGATCCCACCATCATGTCCTTCAATTGGTCCAGCAATGTCCAGGCCTAATTTTTCCCAGGTCATTTGGGGAGGGTGAAGTGGAGAAAGGGACACTTTGGATATCTTGAGAGCTTTATCAGAATCACTGCATTCGACACAGTTCCTTATGAGGATTTCAATTTGTTTGTCAATACCGGGCCACCAATAATAGGTTCTGACTCTTTGCTTTGTTTTAGTGATGCCAAGGAGACCCATGTGGCAAAGTTTCAGGATTTTGTCTCTGAGAGTGATGGGGGCGATGGCCTTTCCGACTCTGTATAACACACCATTTTCAAGGCTGATTTCATTCCTTATTTCCCAATACAACTTAATGTTGTCTTGAAGATGGCGTTTCTCTGGCCAAGAGGTGTTGACATATTTACATACGTCTTTTAGCGTTGAATCCTGAGACGTGTGATTCTCCAGTAGAGATTCCCTCAAAATTCATGTTGAAGAGTAGAGCCACTCTTTCTTCATCCTCAGGAGCATTCAAATTCTCATTATGTGGCAGGGGTAATCAGCTGAGAAAATCAGCGACTTTGTTCTTGATACCTGGCCAATATTCTGCTATATAGTTGTAGTCCAATAATTTTATTGACATTTTACTCAGTCGTGGTGAGGCATTTTGCAAACCAGAAGCAGATAAGATTTTGATCAATGGCTTGTGGTCCGTGCGAAGATGTATGTTGTATCCCCATATGTATGCTCTGAAGTGGTTGGGCGCCATGAACAGGCAAGCATCTCACGTTCTATTACCGAGTACTTCTCCTCGGCAGGGGTGAGTGACCTGGAGGCGAAAGCCACAACCCATTCTTGGTTTGAATTATCCTTCTGTGCTAGCACCGCACCTAATCCTTTGTTGCTTGCGTCAGTTGTGACATAGATTTCGGCTTTGGGATCAAATCCCTTGAGGAAAGGTGCTTCACCTATTTCTTTTTTGATCGTTTCAAAGGTGTTCTGACATTCTGGGGACCATTCGAATTTTGTTTTGTTTTTCAGTAACTGTCTTAGACTGTACATTTTTTCTGAAAAATTCTTTATGAATTTGGAGTAATACTCCGTTAATCCGAGAAAGGCTCTGATGTCCTCTTTACTGGATGGGCAGGGAGCATTAAGAATGGCATCTACTAAGCCTTGCTTTGGTTTGATGCCCTGGTGGCTGATAGTGTGCCCCAAATAAACCACTTGGTCCTGAGAAATTTTACATTTATCAAGTTCAACAGTAAGACCATGCATTTTAAGTTTGTTGAAAACTTGTTTTAAGCGTGTGTCATGTTCCAGTTGATTGCCACCCATGACTAAAATATCGTCCTGGAAGAACCTGATGCCTGCAACGCCTTCCAAGATGGAAGTCATGACCCTTTGGAAAAGCGCTGCGGCAGAGGCTAACCCAAACGGTACCCTAGTGAAACGGTAACAACCAAATGGGGTGATGAATGTGGTGTATTTCTTGCTGTCCACGTGTAGGGGTATCTGGTGATACGCGGATTTCAAATCTAATATTGAGAAAATACACATATCATTAGTGGCATTAAACATTTCACAAATACGTGGTAGGGGATACTGGTCAACAATAATGTTTTTGTTATGATCCCTAAGGTCAATGCACATTGGGACGTTTGACCACAACTAAGGGAGAAACCAACTCCGCTGATTCAACTTCCTCAATTATTCCATCTTTGACCAGTCTATTCAACTCTGTTTGAACATCACTCCTTACCGACATAGGTAAGTGTCTTACCTTGTGAACACATGGAACGGCTGAGTCTTTCAGTTCAATTTTATGTTCAAAACTGTTAAGAAGACCTACTTTTCCAGAGAACACTTCAGGAAAATCTTTATGAATTGTATTCTTGCATGACTCATCAACGGACAAAGCAGGGTCAGCGCTGTTCGGGTTGAGGATTATTCCCAGATCGGCTTGATCACTCCAGCCAAGTACTGAAGGTCCTTTTTTTGCGATGAAGATATTACAAAAAGCTTTCCTGTTTTTGAACTCGAATTCTAATTCACGTGTTCCTAGAAATTCGATGTTGTTGCCAGTGTAACTTCTGGCAATGATGTTTGACTTCTCAAGCGATGTTCCAATTTTATCAGTAAGCAATTGTTTCCATACATTCTCATTGATGATTCTGAAAGGGGAGCCAGAATCAGCCATTAAGTTTACAGTTACCCCTCCCAATTTCACATCTCACATAGGTTTCTTTTTTTTAGTGGATGTAAGCTCCAATACATCATATTCAATGGAGAACACGTAATTAATGCTATCTGAATCCAAGTACTCCGAATTTTCTTCTGAAGAGTCACTCTCATCCTGAATGTGTCTGACATGTCTGCTTTGCTTAAAGGATGCCCTATTGCAGGCCTTGGCGATGTGACCTGCCAAACCACATGACAAGCATTTCTGATGTCTAGCAGGGCACTTTGTGGAATCTGCTAAATGGTTAGGAGAACCACATCGATAGCATTTGAGTTCAGGTGGATTTTTGTATTTACTGCTGTGTCTTTTCTCACTTTTGTGCCTAGATTTGTAAGGTTCATTTTTTTTATGATACCTTTTGTCTTAGTTTGTTTGTGTTAGAAGAATGAATTGCTTTAACGACAATTGGCTCATCTAAAACTGCTTTGGCACATCTGCCTGTAAGTTCAGCTTTTTTAACTAGAGCAACAACTTCTTTTAAGGAAGATTCTCCATTAACCCATAGTTTGTCTTGGATGTTGGGGTTACTCGCATGCATGATGATTTGATCGCGAACAAATTCTTCTTGCAATTGACCAAATCTACAGGTTAAAGCCAGGTTGTTCAAGGCCGCAACATAATCATCAATGCTCTCATCTTTGCCCTGTTTTCTTCTTGAAAATGTATACCGGTCAACAGCAACACAAACGATAGGTGAAAAATGGGCATCCAAGTCATCTAATGCATGTTGATAAACATCATTTCCTTCTCTTACTTTCTTTTCAATATTATTATAAGTCTTGACACCCCCGGGACCTAAGCAGTACAACAACACTTTCTTTTTCTTTTCTGGAGTGAAATCCTCATCTTCAACAGTTTCTATATAATTAGTGAAATACTCTCTCCACTCCTTCCATGGCATACTAGGAGCACCTTTGAGAGGTAGGAAAGCTTGGGGTTGCGCAAGATTCAATGAACTAAGGGCACACATTGCTAATAAGCTTAAGGATGAAGACAAACAAGTCTCTAGTTTTTTTTTTTTTTGAAAACCTTTATTAAACAAATGCACAGTACACAGCGTCTGCCTACAACCCGAACGGGCTGGCCGCTATGACATCAAAGTGAATTATGAACCACAATAAATTGCAGAAAAGTCAAAAGTCGATGCAATACGGTGTAGCGGTATAGACATCATATAGAGGATAAGGAAGGTTCAATTTTGTAATTTTGTTGAAATTCAAACAAACAACAAAGACACTCACATGGTGGCTACAATATCTAGTTCATGGGGGGGTAGGGACGGGGGAATCAATATATGAGAATGGGACCAGTTCTGCAGGGGGCAGGGAGACAATGAAAGGAATGTTGTAGAAATGGATGCTAATCAAAGGGAACGCCAATTACGGAGATGAATCAAGTGGTGGGGTACAAATGTCTCCCCGGTATTCATTCCATTGTGCCCAAATCCTACCCCATTTCTTAGGACGACCTCGAGCCTCATAGACTGTCTTTTCCCGAAACATGCACCAGTCCATGTTATCTTTCCAGGCATTTACTCCCGGTGGTCTGTGGGAGCCCCAAAGTTGCGCTATGTCTCTTTTAGCAATCATGTTGCCTAGGGTGACCCAGAAGGTCTGGGCGGTCGTACAATCCGTGGGTTCCCACACGTTAAGCAGGCAGCGTCTCGCCTCAGGAAGGAGGGGACCCCAGTAACTCGCCCCATCACATCATGCACCCTAGACCAAAAGGCTGAAATAACCGGACATTCCCACAAAATATGAAGAAAGGTGCCATTCATTCCACAGCCACGCCGACACAGTCCATCAGTTGCGAGCCCCATCCGTACCAGACGCACACCAGTCACATATACTCGGTGAAGGATCTTCAGTTGTACAAATCGAAGCCGAGCTGGAATGGCCACCTCCTTGGGAGAGGAAATCGCCATTTGCCAGTCTTCGTCATCTAATTCGAGGCCATCCGTCACCCAGGAGGCCCGAAGTTTCACTAGAAGGTCCGCCCTGGTGTTAATGAGCTTTTTGTAGATTAAAGAAATCGTGCTTTCTGGGACATGGCCATCCAGAATACGATCTTCCAGCGGGGACGACTGGGGAATGTCCGTCCCCGGGGGGAAGGTTGTGAGCAGGGCGTGTCGTACCTGGAGGTAGCGAAAGTATTCCTTGTCGTCCAGTTGATATTCTAACTTCAGGGCCTCAAAGGACTTGACTGTGCCTTTGGCCCAAAGATCCTCCACCTTGCTAATACCAATCATATCCCATCTATCAAACACTTTCGTACGCCACAGGTTACCCAGCCGCTCAGAATCATACAGCGGGGTCATGCGCGTCAATCTATCACTCCAACCCGTAGCCACAGTCGCGTCCTTCCAGGCACGCACGGCACACCTCGTCGGGCCAGTCAGAAGCCGGAGTGGTGGCTTCGAATATAAAGCTCTGTTAAAGTTGCCGCCCGGCAGCAGGAATTTATCCATGGCGAAAGCGGGAGTGGGCCCTGGAGAATACGTCACATGGTTGATCGCACTCAATTGCGAGGCCCAATAATAACGCCTGATATCAGGCAAAGCTATACCGCCATCATACCATGGAAGCGTAAGTTTCGATAGGGAGATACGGGCCCGTCCGTCCCAAATTAACTGCCTCTGAAGGCCTTCCACCTCACGGAAATAACGGGAGGGAACAGGATCGAAGAAATTCTGTAAGGCATATAAAAACCTGGGGAGGGACATCATTTTAAAAAGTGCCGCTCGTCCCAGCGGGGATAAAGGCAAATCACGCCACCTTCGTATATCCTGCTTGAGGCGACGAAGAGGAGCATAGAGATTACGGTCATAGCGAACGGAGGAGTCCATAGAAATAAAAATCCCCAAATATTTAAAGCCATCTGCAGCCACTTGAATCGGAAATCTACGGGGTAGCGGAGGCAGTACCCCCGCTATAACATAGACACATGATTTGGTCCAGTTAATAACAAGCCCGGAGTTCTTCCCAAAGGAGGTGAGAACATCGAAGAGCACGTTGAGAGACTTCTGGGGTGAAGTGAAATAAAGAAGGATATCGTCTGCGTATAGCGAGACGCGATCCTCCAGATCCGGTGTCCACTGGATCCCTTTTATCGAGGGCTCCCAACGGAGCCACGCTGCGAGGGGTTCCAACGCCAATGCGAAGAGTAGTGGAGAGAGCGGGCACCCCTGACGGGTGCCAGGCCCCAGTGGAAACGATGCAGAAGCTCTGCCATTTACTACAACCTGGGCTAGTGGCTGCTCATACAGGAGCCGCACCCATGCAATGAAACCGGGACCGAAACCAAACTTAGAAAGGGCAGCCCATAAGTACGGCCACTCAATGGTGTCAAAAGCCATTGTGGCGTCCAAGGACGCCACCACTGCGGGTTCAGAGAGAGTTTCAGCTCTCGCGAGGACACTATGGAGCCTGCGGAGATTGAGAGCCGTATTCCTGTGGGGGATAAAACCGGACTGATCCGGATGGATCAAGTCACAAATCACTGATAATAAACGATTAGCTAGAACTTTGGCCAGGATCTTAGGCTCAGCGTTAAGCAATGAAATGGGGCGATACGAGGCACAACGGTCCCAAGGTTTGCCATCCTTATGAATGACCACTATGGTAGCCAGGCGCTGTTCGGGGGGAAGGAGGCCCTCTTCGAACGCATCAAGAAATATAGTACGCAAATGGGCGGCCATTTTGTCCGGTCGCAGTTTGTAAAGTTCGATAGGCAAACCGTTGGGCCCCATCGCTTTGCCCGATCGCAGGGACCTAATGGCGATAGCAATCTCATCCACAGTGAACGGCGCCTCCAGAGCCAATCTATCCTCCTCCGACACACAAGGGAGTGCGATGTCGCGTAAAAGCAAACAGGAATCAGCCTCATCACGATCACTCACAGATCTGTATACTGTTCGTAAATGGTCCACAAAACATTCAACAATCTCGCCCGGGTCAGTCACACTTTCTCCCGTTTTGCGGATTATTTCCGGCACCACTCGATTCAGTCTATCAGCTTTGTCCAACCACGCCAGGAGCTTACTAGCCTTATCACCCACATCATATAAACGACCCAACTGATTCATACGCATCGCCTTAGCAGCGTCAGTGACCAGGGCTCTATAGTCTGCCTGTTTCAGCTCCAGGGAATGTAAGAGTGCAGGTGTATCATCTCTACCCAACTCAGTTTCGAGTTCTGTTATTTCGGCCTCAAGAGCTGACACAGCTTCCCTCCTCGCCTTCCTGTCGGCAGCAATAAGGGACAGCACGGAGCCCCGTATGACAGTTTTGAAGGCCTCCCACAGAATCGTAGGGGAAGAGACCGATCCCACATTTTCATCAAAATAGCAATCGATCGCCTTAACCAAGTTTGAACGAAGCTGAGGATTCCGAAAATGCCTGGGAGGAATAGGAGAGACCCTACAGCCAGAAAAGCCGCCCACCGAGACCTCAAGTAACAGAGGGGAATGGTCAGAAATACCCCTAGGGAGATGTCGAATCCCACTAACCAAGGAGGAATTGGCAGTTAACATAAAAAAGTAATCAATTCTCGAGAGGCTTCCATGTGCACCGGAGTGAAAAGTGTACTGAGTTTGTGTGGGGTGCAACATCCGCCAAACATCCACCAGCCCAAAGGTCTCAAGCAAGTCAGTCAGCCACATCTGAGACAATGGGAGAACCCTGGGGGGCAGCCGGTCACACTCGCCAGAAATTACAGAATTAAAATCCCCACCCATAATCAGGAGACCATCTGGAAGCCCTAGAAGAGTCCTACCAAGGTCAGCATAAGTGGTGGCCTGCAGTCCCGGGGGGATATAAACAGCAACAAGTACAACCAACCTCCCCTCCCATCTCCCGGAAACAGCAGCATATCGGCCCGACCGTCGAGGGTGACATCATCAATTGTGAGGGCCAAAGAGGATTTCACCATTATGCCAACCCCCCGGGAACCGGATGTAAAGCCAGCGTGAGCCACAAGCCGGTAACCTCGGCGGTCAAGAGCTTTGCAAGCATTCCCTATCAAGGGCCATATGTAGGTGGCCAAATACCGATCGGTAACACCGAAAATGGCTCATTTTCGGTGTTACCGACAAATAATTTGTAATTCCAGATGTAGGGGGCCTGAAAATTACCGATTCTGTATATTTACCGAATCGGTAATTTTACCGAATCGGTAAATTACCGAATCGGTAAATGTACAGAATCGGTAATTTGGGATGTAGGTGGCACTGGAAACAGTGCCACAGGCCCTTAGAAATTCGTTATTTACCATGAAATACAATGGCATGGTAAATAACGAATTTCTGTGTACATGCACATCTGTGCATGTACACCTGTGCCATGTGGCACACATACATGCCCTAAGGGCATGTATGTGTGTCACATTGCACACAAGCCAGAATCAGGGGTGCAACAGGGTGTCAAAGTGACACCCTGTCCCCCTTAACAAATCGGTAAAATTACCGAATCGGTATTTACCGATTCGGTAATTGCCATTGATTCCTATGGGCCTCAAGGCCCATAGGAATCAATGGCAATTACCGAATCGGTAAATACCGATTCGGTAATTACCGAATATTACCGATTCGGTAATATTTAAATAATAATTACCTACATGGCATTTACCGAATTGTAAATACCGAATCGGTAAAAATCGGTATTTACGATTCGGTAAATGCCATTTACCTACATATGGCCCCAAGTGGGTTTCTTGGAGGAAAACAACATCTGGGGAATGGCGTCTAATGAATTGAAGCACAATACCACGTTTAATCCTGTCTCCCAAACCATTAACGTTCCAAGATAGCACTTTCATGTCACCCCCCCCATTCCAGTGTGACTTCCATACCACCACCACCCAAAACCTCAGAGCAAGGATACGTATAAGCGATAAAGTACCATGTGAGAAAGAACATAGAACACAAAAACAAACAAAACCCTTCCCCCACCTCACAACCAAAAACCCCGTTACAACACCCCCCACCCTGCACCCCTAGTGACTCATGAGCCACCCCAAACTGCAGTGTGCCTGTCGCCCCTTCCAAAAATCTACACAAAGAACCCCTGAGGAGGAAGGGAGAGGCTATCCCAACCCGCCCCACCCTTGGGCCTAAAAGTGAAAGTATACAAAAATACTATGCAGATAGTTACGACCCAGAATCGGACCCCAGGACCCAAAGTCATTCTTGCGCCGAAGCACCTCCGTCCACGCCTCCGGGGCCTCTGCTCTCGGCGCCGTCCTTCGGCAACAAATCCAGCCAGTCACTAACACTGTCCGGTTAATAAAAAAAGAAAGCACGTTCTCTGTACTCAATACGTAGACGAGCGGGGAACAACATCGCATATTTGAGTCCCATGTCTCTCAGGCGGCGCTTCACTCCCAGGAATCCAGATCGTTGCCGCTGCACCTGAGGAGTAAAGTCAGGGTAGATGGAAATGGAGCTGTTCTCAAATTTCAGCGGGCCGTGTCTACGAGAGGCCTGGAGAATGGCGTCCCTGTCCCGATAGTGAAATAGCCTAGCAATAATAGGCCGTGGGGGGGCCCCCGGTTTGACTTGTCCACCTGGGAAGCGGTACGCACGCTCCACCGCAAAGAATTTACTAAGGCCTGCGGGAGCAAGTTTGCCAACAATCAACTCCTCGACCAGTAAATCGATCGAGGCAGCACCGCTGTCCTCCGGCACCCCGACCAGGCGAATGTTGTTCCGTCGGGCCCGGTTATCATACTCCTCCATACGTCTGGTCAAAAGATCATGTGATGACCGGAGATTCCCGATCTCCGATTGTGCTTCCGCCATGTCGGTAACCAGACTGGTAGCCTTAAGGTCCAATTCCTTGACCATCTCATTAGTTTTAGCCAGATCTGCTCGAATGAGAGTGACATCGACCGCCACCGTGTCTATCTTGGACACGATGGCCTCATATTGTTGACCCATATCCGCCTTGAGTCCTGAAATGGCGGCCATTAGATCTTGAAGGGACACCTCCGATGCAGCCACCGGGTCCGTCCTCATGTCTTCAGTACCTCGGCCAGCAGCGCTGGGGGAGCCTCTTGGCTGTGTATAACGGTCTATCACGTTAGTCTGGACCGATCCCCCACGGTTGGTGACTTTCCTGCGCTTCTCCAGCTCTGGCTTCGTCGCCATGTTGGAATCGGCACCTCGTTGGGTCTTCCTAGTCGCGATAAGATGGCAGCGATCCTCTGGATTCCAAAGCCACACTTTCATGGAAAATTACAGACCGCCGGCCAAAGCCTTGGTCAGACATATAGCTGGTCTGACCACCGGAGTCAGGGATGCAATGTAGATCCTCGGCAATCAGTTCGGCAGGGAAACAGAAACCGAAAGTGAAAGTGGCGACACCACCGGTAGAGCAAATGCCAGGCGACCGTTGTTGTTGAATTACTGCTCGGCCATTCCAAGCAGCAGAGTCCCCGGTCCCGTCCGGGGCTAGGCCTGAAAACTTAGGACGGCGTAAAATGGGTTCCTGAAGTCCGATCTCGGCCCGGAAAAGTGTAGCAGCACCAGGACGAGTAGTACTTCAAAAGCCCATTGAAGTAACCAGGATATCAGAAGGATAGATCAAGAAGGGCGGCGCAGGTCTCGGGAGCCCTCTGCTCACGCGACCATCTTGGATGCCCGCGTAGCTCCTCCTCAAGTCTCTGGTTTTAAAGCGCAAGCGAAATTCCAAGTAGCAGTTGTTCCTGGTGTAAATTGACACTTGCCTTCAAAGGGTTAAGTAGTGAACTTGAGATGCATTGAACCAAGAGTGATCGTCTAACTGTCCAAATATAAGCTACAATTATAACAAGGATATTTCACAGGCCGGGGGGCATCAGCTTAGTCATCACTGAATGAATTATTTTGTTGAAAGTACAGACTTTTGTTTTTAGCAATGTAGTTTTGTTGTAACTATCCTTTCAGAACATGTTTGCGTGAGAAACATACAATTTCGTTTGAATTACATGGGTGTGCACATCACCATGTATGTGCCTGGTTTAGAAACAAAGATATTCAAATTCCCAAGATTTCTCCACAAGATGGCGCCAGACGCTGCGTTCCAGTGACGTGGAACGTGCAGGAGCATGCGCAGGAGAACGAAGCTGAGGGAAGTATGTGGCGCGAAAACAGCTGACAGGAAATATCACTGCGCGCTTGAGAGGAAGAAGACGCCTCTTTCCAAATCCAAACAAACACGAGGAGGAATGTCACTGCGCGCACTGGAAATCACCTGACGCCTCCCCCGGAAATCAAACACAGGCGCAGCACAGTATGCTCAGGCTCTCACCTTCGCCGTGACATGGCCACAACCCTCGGAGCAGCAGCGCGAAGTCACCCACTCAGCACCTCTTCACACGATGCCAGGGCAATGCTCACCGACGGGTCATCATCAAAGGTGGTTACGGACGGAGGCCATGAAACACACGCCGGGGGACAGCCGACCCTCAGGAAAATGCAGCAGACAGGCGCCTCGAACTCAGGTGTCGCCGCAGAAAAGCTCCAAGGACACTCACACCACGTTCAGGATGTCATGTTGAGCATTACACGGAATTCAGGTAGAAGGGCATTTTTCAGTATTAATGCTCAATTGCTTTCAATGAAGTAGATCAAATCTGTGGTGAGGGGCTGTGGTTTACCTCGTCGCCACTTGTTGAAAGTATAAGTCAGGAAGCAGTAGGTATATCAGCAAATAAGTTTTTTCCGAATACAGCCCCACACCAGGTCACTGCGTGGTCAGGAAGAATAAGCTAATGTGACAGTTGGCAGTTCCTAGGGATGGAGGGAGAGGTGGAACGTTGGGGAACAAATGGGAAGGGGAGAGGTGACAATGGGTGCTCTCGCGTCAGAGAGATAACCAGGGCACAGGGGAGAACAGGGTTAAGATACAACACCGGTATAGTTCTGGCACTTAACTAATTGTTCTCCAGGGTTCCGGACTTGCCGCCCTCGTGACACTGATGTATAGAGTTCTCTATAGCAGAGGCCTCCACACAGCGAGAATAGGATAAACTGTGCAAATACACATTTTGTTAATTCTCTGAAGAGAAAATATTTTCCTCTGTGTAACAATGTTCTTCCCGTACATCATCAGAAAATTTGGGGCTGAGCCTATCCCCTTCTCTTGACAGCAGTGGAGTTACACCAGCACTTGAAGAGAGTAAATGTATGAACCTTTCTAGAGGGTAAAGGGGATTGATCAGAGTTTGGGAATGCCCACTGTTGCACATGGCTCTTTTTGCATGGCCACCCTCAGATTTAGGTCTTCTGTTGCTGAACCAGTTTTTGTTGGCATTAGGACTCTGCACATTACCACTGCTAACCAGTGCTAAGGTGCTTTTGCTCTTGCTCTCTCCTTCAAACATGATAAACGTGGTTAACATCTAATTGACACAAGTGTATCCATCAAGAGAAAAGTCAAATGACTCCTTATGAACAAATGTCTTCACTAGATCCTAAGATCACCTCTCTTCGTACCCATCCCGACTCCTCAATCACACTCATGACTACTGCTCATCGACTACTTTCGTGTTTTCAACTGTATCTGTCCTGATATTATGTTGTACCCTCCCTTTTTTCGACACTGCCTGATCCTGTAGTTTTCTTGTCTATGATACTTGTGTTTATATTGGTTTATCTCCTATGCTCTTTGAAAATTGTGAAGCGTACCCTCCCTTTTCTTGGTGCTACATTATCCTGAAATTTTTTCCCAATATGATATTATTGTTATTATTGGCTCTGCACTCTGTAAATTTGTAAAGCGCTCTGATGCACGCGCTATAGAAAACTATCAAAATAAATAAATAAATAAATGTATTGTAAGTCCCTAGTCAATGGTAGTACGTGTACCCTGTGAGTGTAAATTAAATGCTATTATTGGACCTTTAGCACTCTTTTTGCCACCCACTAAAATATCCTTTTAAAACATGTCTCTAGCCAGCCACTGCAGCCTGTAGTGTAATTTTAAACTGCCATTTCGACCTGACCACCTTTTGCTAGGCCTAAACCTTCATTTTTAAGACATAAGTCATTACTAAGGTAGGCCCTAATGGTCCATTGGGCAGGGTACATAGTATTCAGAAAGTAGGACATGTGGGTTTAAGTTTTTCATGTCCTAGTAGTGAAAAATATATTCTTTCGTTTTTCACTACTGTAAGGCCTATGTCTCCCGTTGACTTACACTAGGAAAGCTTATTACAGGTAATGAGTGATACATTTTGATTGAGAGCAGATAGAAATATGGTGACTCCACTCAAATGAATTGCAATTTAAAAATGTCTCTAATAGTGAAGTCGAATTTTAAATCGCAATTCTGAAAATGCCCATTTAGTCATCAAAATACTTTATTTGGTGTTTTTCAACCATAAAAGTACATAGACAAAGTACATGTACAAAAAACACACAAAGTTCAGCATAAAAGCAGATCCCAGGGGTCATGTCATTAAAATATTTCGAACTATAAAAGTATGCTTTTAAATGGTGCTGTAAGAAGTCACAATATCAAAGCATCTCTTAAAAATTGATGAACAAATATTTTTTAATTAATTGGAAATTGATAAAAGAAAATGACAGTTTAAGTGCATCATATAACACTGTATAGGCTTTGATACACTAACACAAAAATATGCATGATAGAAAAACAAATTCTGTTAGCTACTCCAATGCCCTACACATGATGTACCAACTCCAGTGAAGATACTTGGAAACTGCACAGATTGTTATCTGAGTGGATTCTGTGCATAGAAGCCATAGAGCAACCTCTAGTTGATGGCAACCAAGTTGCTTACATAGTGGAATGATCAATGCTTTCCTTGGGTGGATGTTGCCAGGGAAAAAGAAAATAAAGTGCACCAGTGGTTCCTCTGACTGTTGGCAGACCGGACATACAGTACTTACAGGGGTTAGGCAATTCCATTTTCCTAAAAAAGGCATTAATGGTAATGTTTCATAACAGAACTTGAGGAAAGTGACTTTGCAGCGGATTGGTCAATAATATCCAGAAAGGGCTCAAATAGAAATTCAGGTTTGAAATCTAGGAAAGGAGAAGCAAGTGTCCCCTTGGGCACATTTTGAAATTCACTAAGATGGGTGTGATGCCAAAAGACATTCTTGAGTGAGGTCTTGGATAAATAGACTGTGGATGCCGAGGAAGACCAATAGTCCCCTAGCCCAATATGCACTAACATCTTCTGGATAGAGCATAGACACTTGATTTTGCCAAAACTGTCTAGGGAAGCTACTTCCTTCAGGGATCCACAATAATCATCAAGGCCTACAGGGTACTTCAGACTTCTTCAATAGAGTCGCGGCCTCAATTGGGCCCTATGTATCATTAAATTGAGACCCATGTCCTGCCTTAACAAATATTAGTGAGGTATTCTTTGGGAGGTTTGTGAGGGATCTCAAGAACGTGTTCTCCGCTACCCCAAGTTTAGTCAGATTCGAAGGGCCCAATGCTTCTGCCCCATACAAGGACCTGTCCTCAGCCTTCGCTCTATATGCCTTAAGCACGGGAGAAATGTCCTTTAACGTTTTAATATGACAGCAGAGTGATGGACTAGATTTAAGCTGCTCAACCTATGATGCCCATGACCTAGATCTGGATAACCTGATCCCCAAGTAATCAAACTCACAAACTCGTAAACCCTGTCCTAAGGGCAACCCCCAACATTATCAAGCCCCAAAATGTTTTGTGGGGATTAAGGGCCAGAAACGTCGTCTTGGAATGGTTAATTACAAGCACTCATTTTGTACCGAAACCTTCAAATTTGTTGACCAGGCATTGTAGACCACTCAAGGTCTTTGAGATCAAGTAGCTATCGTCGGCAAATAATAGGAGGGGAATTTTAGAACCACCCAGGCAAGGGGCATCATTGAAGCCATCCTCGACACAGGACACCAAATCATTAAGATACAAGGAGAACATGGTTGGGTCAAGGACACAGCCTTGCTGGACCCCTTTCTGGATGAAAATCTGTTCTGTCAGTTCCCCTCCCCGACCCCCATCTCCCTTGAGCAAAGGTGTTCTAAATCCTGCCTGCAATGGGGAGTGTCTGGTGAGCCTCAATCCAGGATTCCAATTTTCCAAATTTTTGTTTGCAAAGATCATTTGGGCTACATCTATTAGGCTGATAGACTTGTCGTTTCATGGGGAGTCTAGCTGGCCCTTTTTATAGATGAATGCACAAATCACAGTTGATGGACAGAATGCAGAACAATGTCATACATTCACCCCAGTACAGAGATCTGGGCTTAAATCCAAGCTTCCGAGGACCGGTTTCTGGCATTCCAGCCGTCTTCATCCCGGCTAGCTTGAATCCAGTGGTGTGGAGTGCACAGGACTCACGTCTGAGCATACCCATCCCACTCGGGGTGACAATTGCAAAAACCACAGTTGATGGACAGAATGCAGAACAATGTCATACATTCACCCCAGTACAGAGATCTGGGCTTAATTCCAAGCTTCCGAGGACCGGTTTCTGGCATTCCAGCTGTCTTCAGCCCGGCTTGCTTGAATCCAGTGGTGTGGAGTGCATGGGACTCACGTCTGAGCATACCTCGGAAGCTTGTTTCCGGTCCAGGGAAGGCATGACTTGGCAGTTCGGGCTGGACTGTTCCCATGAGGCACAGGGTCAGACTGATTTGCATATGGCCATGTCTGAACTGGGGTGGTGTGGAGTGCAAAAACAAGGTGGATTTAGGCCCAGATCTCTATACTGGGGTGAATGTATGACATTGTTCTGCATTCTGTCCATCAACTGTGGTTTTTGCCTTTTTATAGATGGGCACAATTTGAGCAGCCTTCACTTCACTGAAGCGGCATTAAGGACAGACATCCCCCATGTATCATCCTCTTCTCAAATAGGGGATTGGCAACTTATATCACAAGGCTCATATGTAGTGAAGTCACTCACAAAGATGGCAATGTCATGAGAGTCAAAAGAAGGCCTGTGCAGTGGAAGGTCCCGAATCGCTTCAGACTCCCCCCTCATCTGACCACCCTATTATAAATATTATAAAGGTAGTAGGTACCGGCATCGGTTCTGGTGATGGATATACCCATAACATCATATGAAAGTAAGGGTATGGGACGTATTGTAGCATTGATATTTGTTGTAGCCCTAATAAGAAGGGTGGTCCTTTCGTTTGCTTCGAGATAGGTACATAATACTTCATGTAGCCTGATCTGTGAAGCAGGTGAAAAGATTAGGTTTCCTAGAGGAAACACAAGTCAAGTTGATAGATGAAACTCACCCAGGACGGATCACCCAACTTGCCCTTGATTCCCACAATATTCCAAGAGAGCATGTGAAAAGCAAGAGTAGAAGGAATAGGGTCTGTGACACTATACACAGGGTCAAAAGAAGTATCCACAGTTCGAGAATCATTATCTGGGTTCAATGTTCCTAAGTCAGCATGATGGTCCCTACTACTGACACTGATATTTACAGGAACCATATTAACCCCTTCCATGCTCCCGTCGGCCAACGTCCGTCACGAGCACTACCTCGCTAGTGTTGGGCACGTCCGTTGGCCGACACTGCCCCACCCACTCTTTCAAACCACCACACCGTGGTGGAATTCGCGCCTTGGTTAAGCGGTTAAAAGCAGGAATAGAAGGCATAGGGTCGGAGACACTAGGTTCAGGGTCAAAATAGGTATCCACAGTTAGGTAATCACTATCTGGGTGCAAAGTTTCTTTTACAAATTTGGCATTTTCTTGTCCTAACCACTTATGCCTTCTACCAGTGTCCTGGGTCATATGACTGTGAATGGCTCTACAGATGGGGTTTTCGTATTCCTCTGAGACAGTGACACAAACAGGGACTGGTTGTGCGGCTGATGGGCCATTCTGCCAGGATGGCTGGGAGCAGAGCTGTGCCTTGCCCCACTTACACTTCAAAAGGCTTGCCTCTAGAACATACAAAGGAGCGGACACTAGTCTTGTGTCACCCCAGACTTTTTGGAGACTTGGCAGCGGAAGGGAAGAACTTTCTGGGACCAGATTTGTGAGTAGCATAGGGAATTCCCTCACTTCGAAAGCTGGCGCCAGTAAATGGAACCGCCTGAACCAATCATCGGTACACTCCTGGACCTGTGGACATTCAGAAGAAGGCCTGCCTTGTGTAGAATCTTTAATAATATGAATGCTGAGAAGATGGCAGCCGGCTAAGAGAGCTCGGTCGTGAGTTCCTCGCTCTCTCGCAAATCAAGCAGAAAACCAACCTACAAAGTTATAAACATCCAAATATTCGAAGGGGCAGTTAAAAAAGTAAAATAACGAGGCAAACCTACCGGAGGAAAAACAAAGAGTCGGAAGGTCAGGGAGTAGAGGCGGAGCACAGGGCGGAGCTGCCTAGGATTTTGTGCTGAAGGAGTGGCTCGAACCATTCCAGGTCAGCGTAGGCGACGCACACCAGTAGCAGCAGGGAAAGACAGCTATGCCAGCGAGCTGCAGCAAGCTGTGCTTAACAAAGGGAGGAGTGAGCGGAAAGTGAAAGTGGAGGCGATAGGGGTCCCGCGCTGTTGCGTGATCCCTGTGTGGGCTGAGGCCGTTGCAGCGCATCAGACCTGCCAAAGAGCCGTGGCACGAGTAGCATACAGGAGGAGAGGGTCGGGACCACCTTCCTTGCCACAAAAAGGAAGGGACAACCGGAGGCATCAAACTTCACGGGTAAGTGAAGAAGAGGGGAGTCAAAACAACACTGTATTTGGGGGGGCAAGGCACACAGTGTACATAATGCAAATTCCAATGCCAAGACTCATGCCAAACTAACTGAAATCTGAGGGCCATATCTAGGGAGCAGAGCAGGGGTACTTTCACGTCAAAATATATAATCTACTCAAGTTGGTCACATCAAACTGAATTACAGGCTAAACCACGAACTAAACCACAGGTTGTGGAGCTGGAATTGGAATTGAAGTTGGAGCAGGTGCAGGTGGGGGCAAAGGTGGTAAAAGTGGTAAAAGTGGCAAAGCTAAGGTACCAACAGCCCCACAGGGGCTAACTGTAACAAAAACAACAGTAAAACAACAAAGGGTAGTCACAGGCTATTCTTTAAGGAGCAGAGATTCCCCAGTGGAGAAAGGGGAACCAGAACATCCTCCAGAGATAGTAAAATTATACACACAAATTAAAACCTCCCCCTCTACCTCCAATACATCCCCCAATTGTCCCTAAAAGTACAAGAAAGAAGAAGAGACAAACCACAGCAGGGAAATTATAACACCCTGCATCTAGAGTGAGTCAGGCCAAACTTAAGACATTGGGTTCGACAAAATAAAAGATAACACCCTCCTTAAAGTCTTTTTTTAAAGTACGGGAGTACCAGAAGGTGGAAAAATATCATAATAAAACCCAAATTGGAAGAACGGTAGAGACTCCAAGAGAGGAGATAGCAGGAATAATGTCAACAGTTAGCAACAGGTACGGCATTTTAGAAACACTCAACCAACAAGAGCTAATAAAGGACACCACAAAATCTGCTATAGAAATTGCTAGCGGCAATAATCCTGAGGACACCCCCCTTCACACAA
The DNA here is from genome assembly GCF_964263255.1 of Lissotriton vulgaris. Lineage (NCBI taxonomy): Eukaryota > Metazoa > Chordata > Amphibia > Caudata > Salamandridae > Lissotriton > Lissotriton vulgaris. The sequence goes on from NC_141693.1 coordinate 1,224,284,319, forward strand.
GAAAGCACGGAAACTATGGAAAACATGATGACCACCATGATGAGAGAAATGAGATCCAACTTCGCGACATCAGAAAAAAAACAGATAAAAATTCAGGAAGCATGCGAGGTAATGGACCAGACAATCAATGCGCTCATGGAGAGAGTTTCTTCAGTGGAATTGGAAGTAGGGGTATTAAGAAAAAATGTGGAGGAAAATAAAAGAGAAATAGACCAGCTCAAAGATTCAGATAAAATTCTATGCAACAGATTGGAATCGATGGAAAATCAGGGAAGGAGAAACAATCTTTGAATCCTACATGTCCCTGAAGGTTTGGAAGGAGAGGACCTTAAAGCCTGTACGATCAAATTACTTGGTGAAATAATACCCTGGACGAAGACCGTTGACCTCGCAGTGAATATCCAGAGAGTACATCGGGACCCATTTGGGAGAAATAAGATTAGAAAAAATCCAAGGAATATCCTCATGCATTTTAAGACCTACACACTTAAAGAAAGAATATTAAGTGAGGGCCTGGAAGCAGGTTCATTCTCCCAAAGCAATTGGACGTGAAGAATTAGATCGGATATTTCAAAGGCAACACAGGACAGGCAATGGCAGCTTGGCCAATACATACAACAGCTGAACTCACTAGGTGCAACAGTCCAAATGCAATTCCCTGCAGCACTAAGAAAAATGTGACAAAACAAAATGCACAACATTAGAGACCCTAAGGGGGTACAAGGCTTCATAGAACAAATTAAACCACAAATGTAGGCTCAAATAAGGATCAAGTAAGACAGAGTAAGTAAAATAAGATAAAAGTGTGAGGAGCACAAAAAGGGGCCAAGGAACGCCCCAAGAAGAGGTTGGGGAGGCTTCTCAAGGGGGTGGAGGGCCAGGGACACAAAGGAGAAAACTGTAAAAACAAAAATATACGCAAGGTGGGGAGCAAAATGGGGAAAAATAGACATAATACAACATGTCCAAATTAAGCATTATAAGGGAGATGGAGCCTAGTTATGCGTAACAGAAAACAGGAAGGGGCCACTAACTAGATGGGTGTAAAATAAAGTAGGGTAATGGCGGTTAAAATAATGTCATGGAATGTTAACAGACTTAGGTTAAGGAAAAGAAGGACCAAAATATTGGAATACCTAAATATTGTAGATTGCGATATAATGATATTGCAAGAAACACACTAAAAGAAGAATGGGAGAAATTCCTTAAGAATCAAAAGTGGTTAGATATGCAAGATTGCAATGTGAAATGGGTGGCGGTATTATTAAAGAAATCACTAGGAGCACTGGTTAAATCCACAGAAGTAGAAAAAAAAGGGAGATGGGTTATGGTGAAATTAAAGATACATAACAATTTATACAGAGTGATTGGGTATTACGGGCCTAACATGGACGAGCCAGAACCACTCCATAAACTTTACTCTCAACTCCTCACAGCGCAAGCTCCGATAATAATGGGGGGGCGGGGGTTAATATAATTCTAGATCCAAAAAAGGACAGGTTCCCACCCAAATATGGTCCAAACCTACCAAAAATGAGGGAGTAAGGCGGCAGGGCCGGATGCACTTCCAAATGAGTTGTAAACACATCTGAGAGAGGTATTGGCTACCCCCATGACAGAACTACTCAACGAAATATTCACAACACAGGGGACACTCCCACTCACCTGGAATGACGCAACTATTAACCTAATACCTAAACCAGGGAAAGACCCCACAAGAAGTGAGTCCTACAGGCCAATATTACTCCTAACTGCAGATTACAAGGTTTATACACACATTTTAGCAAAAAGACTCGAACGATTGCAGGCTCTGTAATTCACAAAAATCAAAAAGGCTTTATTAGAGGAAGATACATACATGAATTGACACATGAACTCATCACCGCAATAGACATTGCAATAAACCACGCAACCCCACTATCGATTTTAACCCTGGACGCAGCTAAAGCATTCGATAGGGTGGCCTTTTTTAAATGCAACTCTGCCAAAATTCAACATAGGAGAGACCTTCCAGAACGCAATAAAAAAGATATACAGATATAAAACAGATATACAAAAATCTGACAGCAAAGGTGCTAGTGCTAGTTAATAGATAACATAATGATAAAAAGAGAAACAAGACAGGGGTGCCCACTATCCCCCTTATTATTCGACATGTACATCGAACCACTGGCAGAAATATTAGGAAAGGAGGAAGGAATTTCACCAATTAAACATCAGGGATGGGATAAGAAGGTTGCACTCTTTGCGGATGTTCTAATGGTATTTACGAGCAACATAGAGGCCTCCCTCCCTAAAATAGAAGAAACCCTATAAGCATATGGAGCAGTATCAAGGTCCTAGAAAATCAAACTAAAACAGAAATCTTACAGTGAAACAACAACTATCAAGACCCCAGAGTAAAAGAAAAGATAAAATACTTGGGCATAGACCTCACAGTGGACATCAAGAAAATTGGAAGCCAACATTTTGAAAGAATCTTTAAGCAAGCAAGGAAGCTATTGAAAGTATGGGGTATCTGTCGCTATCTTTCTTGGGAAGATCAAATATAATCAAAATGGCCATACGCCCTAAATTCACTTACTTGTTTAGCACCATCCCACTGGAAACTAACCACAACCAAATAAAAAAACTACAAGGAGAATTAAGCAGTTTTATCTGGGCTGCAAGAGGGGCAAGGATAGCCTGGAATAAAATAAGAAGAAAAAAGGAACAAGGAGGGATTGCTAGCCCAGATATCTTAAACTATTGTAAAGCGTTCCAATTCCAAAATATTAAGATCATTTTAGAGAGTTATGATCTGTATCCAGCCCATCTGAAAGCAATAGTCAATAAGGAAGGAAGCCACTTTCTATACAAATACGGCCATCCTAAGTACTTTAAGAAAATAAAACTAAAAAGCTTAAAGGCGGCGGCAACACTCTGGTATCAAATGAGAAAGATACTTAAAATACCATACTACAGCAGGTATGCGCCCATATGGGACTCCCCAGGAACCCCGGAATGCCTAAAAGACAGACTGGCAAATGCCCTAAAGGAAAACAATATCACAAAGTGGGGGGAACTAAAGACACAGAACTCTGTCATAGAGTGGGAGGTACTGAGTGAAAGAACTAAGTGCACGGTCGCTAGATGTAAGTACTACCAAATAAGCAGTTGGGTCAAGAACTTAAAAGACAGCGCAGAAGGAAGTGGAATAATTGAGGAAATACTGCAGGAAAAAAAGATCACCGAAAGGGGTGGATCACTATGAAATTCCAAACAAGATTTGGGGAGAAGTACTGCCCGAGCTTAATATCTAAAACGAATGGCAAGTATCTATGGCTACTTGTTGGAAAATTGTGAAATCTACACCATTGAGAAGGAACCATCTATTCACTATCCACAGAGCATACTGGACTCCAAAAAGGCTATCAAAGATCAGAGGCCAGGAGGAGAGTAGCTGCCCCAAGTGTGGAGAGTTGGGTGCAGATGACCTACACATGTTTCAGCAGTGCCCCCATCTTGAGGAATTTTGAGAAGAGACAGGTAAAACTTTGTCTAGAGTATTGGGACGGCAGATAGAGGTAAGTATGGATTTGGTTATTTTTGGGAGAAGTCAGAACATAGCACAGGTACCTAAACTGAGTAAAGACCAAGAAAAAATCTTGTTCATACTGATGTTATTAGTAAGAAGAGAGATTTGTATTAACTGGGTAAAAGGTACACCTCCAACACATAAAGAGTGAGTGGCGTCTGTACAACGAATCAATAAACTAGATAGAAGCGGGCAGAGGGAAAAGGCACATACATTTTGGAATATCTGGGAAGACCTAAATTCACATGTTAACATTGGTGAAAGCATTGTTTAGTCCAGTGATTAGGCAATGCAAGTGAACCATTCAAGTGGTCTGTTCATGCGCAGTCAAAATGAGTAGCTCAACCCAGAACTGGATTGCACCGGAATTGGACAAAAAGGAGCTTCAGTGCAAAAGGGGAAGCAGAGATTCTTCACGCATACATTGCGTTTACCCAGGAGAAGCCCCAAAAGGTCGGAACACAAAACAAACTGGGCCCGACACCTCCATTTCCAAACTATTGCTATATGAGGACAATAAATAAATTAATAAATAATATGAGGGCTATGACCCGTGCAGTTCTGGGAGGACTTCAACAGGAATTACGTAAACTGCTGGGAGGTGTTAAGGTGTGGTTAAGTCATGACGCAATGCGTACATGAGTGTTTGATCATATGCTAAAGAATATAGATGTCTGTTACACAGCTCCGTGTGTGGCATGTTCATTTGCATGCGCCGGGCTGGGAAGGTCACTACACCTTGCTCCCTAGAGATGTGCCCTGCTGCTTCAGGCCTCCCTTGCTCCCTAGAGCACTGCCCTGCTACTATGAGAGGACTGCCCTGCTGAGGACTACCTTTACCCCTAAAGGGCTGCCATGCTGCTTGAAGTAGACTGGACCTGTTCCCTTTATCCCAGGCTACCTGAGTGACTTCATGAGTCAGCTGACTGACCTCCTGTCTGAGCTACAGACAGGGACACAAAAAGCCCCAAAGGTCTCTCTGCAAGTGCCCAGATGACCTGCTGCACTGGACCTGCAACTGGTTAATTTAGTTACTTTTGTGGTTCACCGTGACATGGATTGTGGTTAGTGGGGCTTCCACTCCTCTTAACCAGTAATCCAGTTTTTTACACCCACAAAAATGCATGCTCGAGGCATATGAGTTGTAGATCATATGCTTGTTGGCACAATGTGTATCCTCAGGATCGGCTTGTAGCTGATAATAGTCCACCTCCTGATGGCCCGAGCCAGAAGCCGTAATGGCACTGGTCAGCGAGGTGATCAAGTGAGGGAAGGAAAGGAAGGGAACAGCAGCGAGGGAGATCTGAGAAAACAAGAAAAGATAATCAAGACACAGTTTCCTTTCTCAACACGCAAAGTATACTTGTCAACAGTTATTAACCATGTAAATGGAAGCCTGAACAATATACCTGTAAAGGAAATATTTAACATAAGACAAGGCTCGGTTCCTAGAATTCATATGAATGTCTGTTCATGCGCAGTATGGGTGTGCTGTAACAAGATACATAAAACATCACAATTCAAATACAGCCTTCATCATGATTAACAACACCTTGTACCTTTAGAGACATCTCATGCCATGTTACACATACCCTTCTAGAACTCGGAACTGCGTCACAGGGGACCGAGGGTAGTCCGTACCTCACACAAGAACGCCTGTAAAGTAGAGTCAAGAAACAATGCACTCAAACATTAATCAGACTTCAAGTATTAGGAACAGCGATTACGAAACAGCTAGGAACATCTTTTCAGTGGATGTCTCCTAGCAATTGAGCAGTGGAATCCTTTGCACTGTTCCACATTAACCCAGCAGTATATCACGGCCAACCACTACTTCCAAGCTTCACAGAGAAATGCTGCTGGATAATATCCATAGATTAGAGCTGTAGACTCAGTTCTCAAAACAAACAAGAACTAAATAATAATAAAGTACTGCCACCACAGTACTATCGAAACACATTGGGACTTAATGTAACCCCACACAGGAATCACAAATGCAGACACGAACTCACCCGACACCACGGGAGCACTCGGGAGAACTGGGATTAGGAACACCAGAAAGAGCGCATCGAAATGGTGCAGGCACCCCTACCTCACAGGAGAAGTAGTCTACAAAAGTCCTCACAAAAGCCAAAATGATGCGAAGACTCCTATACGAGCGGTAGAAAGATCCGCTACTCCGTAGCTGACATCGGGGGGAGGAAAAGCAAGGAGTCCTCCTTGCACCAGAGTACACAAAGAATTTCCGACGCGGTTCCTTGGTCCTTCCTCCTTTTCTAGGCGACCCGGAAGTATGTCACCGGCAGAACTGGAGGATCATGGGAGTGGAAGTTCTTCATCCCGCTGATCTCGATCATACCAGAGAGAGCGTCCTTTGCCTTAGGATCCATGGACGCTGACACGCTCAGGTAAGTTTCAACACTTGTGCATAGATCGCCATCTAGTGTTGGGTCCGGATGTTTGTACTTTGTTTTCGTTCGAAGAAGTCTTTCCAGTCAGGAGGTAGGTGACTCCTCCTTTCGGTGATAGTGCGCATGGGCATCAACTCCATCCTTAGATTATTTTTTTCCGCCATCGGGTTTGGATGTGTATTGCTGCGCTCCGGTTCAGCACAGTTTCTCTGACCCCTTTGATGAGTGATCCATACCTTCAATGGTATTGTTATCAATCGCGCTTCCCCATTCATCGCGTATCGTCTCAACTTTAACATCTTCGATCGAAAAACTTGATGAAGGCCGTCAAGCCTACCCGTGCCAATCACTCTAGCAGTCAATGGACCAGTCTCCCTTCAAGTTATGTCCCGGGTGTCGTGCCGATCATTCCGATCGAAAAAGCCTCTTCGTGATCATCGGGCTTACCGTCACGAGATGCAACAGCAAAGGGGCCCCGCACCGGACATCTTCGACAAAAATTCCAACTCCGAACATCATGCCCAAGGAGCTGAAATAGAACAAGAACACTTCTCTGTGTCTGAAGCTGACTCAGACATCGAAGCAGAGGAGCAAGTTACTCCGGGTCAGCGTACTGTGAGTAAAGACAACCCCTTGAGCCCCCAACAACCTAAAACAAAGGCTCCGGTCTCTCCTCTGCCTTCGAGCCAAGGTCGGCACTGACAAAAAGTTTCTGATGCCCCGCCCTCGAGCCCTCCATTAACATAGAGAAAAGCCTTCCAGTTTGGGCTCGAACCGACCCCATCTCAGTGCCAACCCAATACTTTCTGCACCGAAACACAAGTCCAAGCCAACACCATCGGCACCAAAAGGCTCGGAGCCGAAACGTTCGATGTCGAAGCAGGCAACGAAGGATAAATAGACTCCGTCGAAAGAGCCTCAGTCCGATCCCTCTATTTTAGATCTGAAGTTGGTGATTCATCCTGATTCAGGGCATATTCAGGCAACTCTACCAAGAAAAAAGAAATTAGACCTAACAGAGGTCTACCACATTCCTCTAAAGAAGATAAGTGTGGGTACTAACACTTCTCCTCCTTACATCCGACATACTGCTCCTATTAATCCCAATTTATTTATTTCAACTGAAAATTCACCACCACCACCAATTTCATCTAACCCACAAGATGATGGGGATGGAGATGGGGATTACAATCAAGATCCCCCACAGGACACTGATCCTTGGCAGGATTATCACACTGATCCAGATCAAGATAATGATCCAGGTTTGTACCCCTCCAGGCCCTTCCCGCCTGCTGACAACATTGCATACGTTAAGCTCTTTAATAGAGCTGCTCAATATTATGGGGAGGAGCATTCTGAACCATTAGAGCAGGATTTCCTCGTTGAGACCCTTAGCTCCTCTCACAGAGTCAGTCATACGTTACCTATGCTAAAAGACATGTTAAAACACACTGATGACATTTTCAAAGACCATGTCAGGGCTAGAATCATTACTCCTAGGGTGGACAAAAAATATAAACTGGCACCTACCGACAATACATACATCAAAGGTTAATTACCTTTAGACTCTCTTGTAGTCTCTAATGCTCGCAAGAGAGCCAACTCCCAAACGTCAGGTGATGCTCCTCCTCCAGATAAGGAGTCCAAGCTCAATGACGTCTCAGTCAAAAGAGTAGCTTCACAAGCAGCTAACCATTGGGGTATTGCCAATGCTCAAGCTTTGTTGGCTCATTATGACATGGCTCACTGCCATGAGTTAGAGAAGCTCATACAGTTCTTACCCGACAAACACAAGACTAAGGCTAACAACCTTATTCAAGAAGGTAAGCTTATTACAAATACCTCTATCAGGTGTGCCCTAGATGGGGCAGACATAGTAGCCTGTAAAATGAACACCAGTGTACTCTTATGAAGGCATGCTTGGTTGAGAATTTCAGGTTTCTAACCTGAGGTATAAACTTCCAACCTCAACCAACCCTTTGATAGGGAACATCTCTTTGGTCCAGCAGTTGGCACCTCGCTGGAAAAAATGAAAAAAAGATACAGAGGTTGCAGAGTCCATGAGGGCTTTGCAGTCACCCACTAATAGGGGTTCCTTTCATTGCTCCCCTTTTATAGGGGTGGCTCTAAAAACATATCCACTGAGACTACCTCCTCCTCTTACAAGGGTAAGACATAATCCCCCTCATTAAGAGGTTATTTTAGAGGAGGTTTTAGATGGAACAATGGTAAGGGAAGAAACTGAGGCAACTCCACATGCTCTTCCCCATCCAACACCAAACATTGACTTCCATCCCGTACCCCCGAAAAGAACACTCCTGTTGGGGGACATCTCTCTCAATTTCTCCCTGTCTTGAACTCTATCACTTCAGCAAATTGGGTACTGCAAATTATCCAATATGGTTACTGCCTGGAACTTACTGCCAATCCCCCAAATATCCTTCCAAGACCATATGCAATGTCACCGGAACATCTCTCACTCTTAAAGCAACAGGTTCTCTCCTAGAAAAACAAGCTATAGAACCAGTCCCAATACAATACCAAGGGACCGGGCTATACTCCCTGTACTTCTTATTTCCCAAGAAGGATGGCTCTGTAAGACCTAAATTAGACCTCAGACAACTAAATCTCTACATCTAATTAGACCACTTTCACATGGTCACACTTCAACAGGTTCTCCCACTCCTTCAGCAAGGTGACTTTCTGTCCACTCTGGATCTAAAAGACGCCTATTTCCATATTCCCATTCACCCCGCCCAGCGCAAATACCTCAGGATTATGGTTGACGCCGTCATTATCAATTCAAAGTCCTCCCATTTGAAGTAACTACAGCTCCCAGGATTCACAAAATGTCTAGCAGTAGTCGTGGCTCATCTACGAAGACAGCGCATTCATGAATTCCCCTACCTGGACGACTGGCTAATAAAAGCCAGCTCACAACCGAGCTGCCTACGCCACACTAGAAAAACAGTCCAACTGCTTCACGACCTCGGGTTCACTGTAAACCTCACCAAGACTCATCTCCAACCATCCCACACACAAGTGTTTCTAGGAGTCACAATAATAGACACTAAGAAAGCTCTAGTGTGTCCCAACCCAGTCAGGATCTGCAACATGCAGACTCTAATATCAAAATTTCAGCCTCAACATTTATTACCAGCTCGAGTGTTCATGAAACTTCAAGGAATGATGGCATCTTGCATTTTAATCATTCCTTATGCAAGGCTCCAAATGCATCCCCTACAGGAATGCTTAGCACGTCATTGCATCCAGGCTTCACTCTAGTGTTGGTGGATGGCCGCACCCATCACTCTCTGTAGTGGTGGAACATACAAAACCTTTCCAAGGGGCGGCCATTTGTCGACCTGGTTCCACAAATAGTGCTAAGAGTAGACGCATCGCCCACTAGTTGGGGAGCTCATCTTCAAAAATATACCATTCAGGGAATGTGGACTCTGCATCAGACACGACTTCACATAAACGTTCTAGAACTTCTAGCAATTTTTCTAGCATTAAAAGCCTTTCAACTTCATCTAGTAGGCAAGGTTATCCTCATTCACGCAGACACCATGACAGTAATGTACTACGTACAAAAACAAGGTGGAACACACTTTCTCCAGCTCTCTAAGCTAGCTCAGAGCATCTGGAGATGGGCCATACCTCAAAAAATATATCTTCTTGCGGAACACCTCCCTGGAGTAAACAACCAGATTGTAGATCTGCTCAGTCATCAATGACAGCAGATCCACAAATGGGAACTCCACCCTCAAGTTCCGCTCTCATTCTTCAAAATGTGGGGCTTACCAGAAATAGACCTATTCACCACCCACCTAAATGCAAAATGCTCAAACACCGCATCCAGGTATCCACACACATTGTCCAAAGGCAATGCTCTATGGATAAATTGTTCTAGGATATTTGCTTATGCTTTTCCTCCTCTCCCACTCATTCCATTAGTGGTTCGGAAGCTCAGACAGCAGTCCCTAACACTAATCCTAGTTGCTCCCACATGGGCCCGTCTACCTCGGTTCACAACCCTGTTGGAGCTATCAGTAGTCCCTCACCAAAAACGACACCTTACTCCCAATCTTCTCACTCAGAACCATGGAGAGATAAGGCATCAAGATCCGAGTCATCTTAACCTTGCGATCTGGCACCTGAAATCCTAGAGTTTGGTTATCTTAATCTTCCGCCAGACTGCATGAATATTATCAAAGAGCCTTGATGCCCTACCACAAGAGCAAGCTATGCAGCAAAGTGGAAGAGGTTTGTCATTTACTGTAACAACAGTAAAATCAATCCGTTATATGCTTCAATTCAAAACATCATTTGCTACCTACTACATCTACAGCGTTCCAATTTAGCATACACATCTATGTGCTTAAATCTTGCTACTATAGCTGCATATCTTCAAAACATTTGTCTCTTTTTAGAGTGCCTGCTAATATAGCACTTATGGAAGGACTTAAAAAGTCATTCCACCCAGACTTCCACCTGCTCCAGTGTGGAATCTGAACATAGTTCTTACAAGACTCATGGGTCCACCTTTTGAGCCATTGCACAAATGTGAACTACAATTTCTCACGTGGAAGTTAGCCTTTCTCATAGCCATCACATCTCTGAGGAGAGTGGGTGAGCTTCAGGCACTAACCATAGAAGAGACATTTTTACAAATACACCAAAACAAAGTGGTTCTAAGGACTTACCCCAAATTTTTACCTAAAGTAATTTCTGCCTTTCATGTCAACCAATCTGTTGAGTTACTTGTGTTCTTCCCTCAACCAGATTCAGTGACAGAACGTGCTCTTCACACCTTAGATGTCAAAAGAGCACTACTTTACTATATAGAAAGGATAAAACCTTTCAGGAAAACCAAGCAACTTTTTGTTGCTTTTCCTTCAGACATAAAGGTAAGCCAATATCAAAATCAAGTATTGTACGGTAGATACTTAAGTACATTCAAATATGCTACATCAAAGCTAAACGCACATTAATGATTCTAGAGCGCATTCTAAACGCAAACTGGGGGCTTCTATGGCATTCTTAGGAAATATACCCATAGATGTCATTTGTAGAGCTGCAACATGCTCTACACCACACACATTCACAAAACACTAGGCAGTTTTATGTACATTTGAGAGGGTCGGGCGGAAAAAAAGAAACGAGGAGGTCTTCAACAAGGCCGACGCTGTCATCGCACCCCACCTGCGAGACATCATCAACACATCCTTCGACACCGCCACCTTCCCCGAGAGCTGGAAGCACGCCGAACTCAGCGCTCTACTCAAGAAACCCACAGCGGACCCCACCGAACTCAAGAACTACCGCCCCATCTCGCTCCTCCCGTTTCCAGCCAAAGTCATCGAGAAGACCGTCAACAAGCAGCTGGCCGCCTTCCTCGAGACAAATGGATCCCTCGACCCCTCACAGTCTGGCTTCCGAGCCAACCACAGCACCGAGACCGCCCTCATCGCCGCCACCGATGACATCCGAGCCCTGATGGACAACGGAGAAACAGCGGCCCTCATCCTCCTAGACCTCTCCGCGGCATTCGACACTGTCTGCCACCGCACCCTAGTACAGCGCCTCAGCAACGTCGGAATCCAGGACAAGGCTCTGGAATGGATCATCTCCTTCCTCGACGGAAGAACACAGAGAGTCCGCCTACCACCGTACAAGTCAGAGGCCACCGAAGTCATCTGCGGCGTCCCCCAAGGATCCTCGCTGAGCCCCACCCTCTTCAACGTCTACATGAGCCCCCTCGCGGCCATCGCACGCCAACACAACCTCAGCATAATCTCCTACGCCGACGACACCCAGCTGATCCTCTCCCTGACCAACGACCCCATCGCCGCAAGAGCCAACCGGCACGAAGGGATGAAAGAGGCAGCCGAGTGGATGACGACCAGCCGCCTGAAACTGAACTCAGACAAGACGGAGGTCCTCATCCTGGGCTCTTCACCCTCCGCCTGGGACGACTCCTGGTGGCCTCCCGCCCTGGGCACCGCACCCAAACCGACAGACCATGCGCGCAACCTGGGCTTCATCCTGGACTCCTCCCTCGCCATGACCAGACAAGTCGACATTGTCTCCTCGGCGTGCTTCAACATCCTACGCATGCTACGGAAGATCTTCTGGTGGATCCCCACCGAGACCAGGAAGACCGTCACCCAGGCCCTCGTCACTAGCCGACTGGACTACGGCAACGCCCTCTACGCCGGTACCACCGCCAAGCTCCAGAAGAGACTCCAGCGGATCCAGAACGCCTCAGCCAGACTCATCCTCGACATCCCACGAACCAGCCACATCTCCGGACATCTGAGAGACCTACACTGGCTCCCCGTCAACAAAAGAATCACCTTCCGCCTCCTCACCCACGCACACAAAGCCCTACACAACCAAGGCCCGAGCTACCTCAACAGCCGAATCAACTTCTACGCTCCCAAACGCCACCTCCGTTCAGCCAACCACGCCCTCGCCACGGTCCCCCACATCCGAAGAGCGACTACAGGAGGAAGGTCCTTCTCCTACCTGGCCGCCAAGACCTGGAACTCCCTCCCGACCGACCTGCGCCTGACCCAAGACCACCTCTCCTTCAGGAAGAAGCTGAAGACCTGGCTGTTCGAGCAGTAGCGGCACCCACCCTACCCCCAGCGCCTTGAGACCCTACGGGTATGTAGTGCGCTCTAGAAATGTCTTTGATTGATTGATTGATTATTCGTGGATCAATGATGGCATGATTTTATTGTCAGGGAACAACTCAAACAAAAACAGGTAAGTGTCTCAGGGGTTATCCGGGTGGTTGATGTCCCTCTTCCTTCCATCCTCCCTCCTCCAGGTGGTGAGTGATGGTGACGTCCCTGGGTACTGAGGGAAGAGAAGAGATGGAAGGCGGTAAGTTTGACTGTCCTGAATGCAGCTGGGGTTTATTAAAGGAGAAGACTACTGTCACCTATGTCAAAAAAGAAAAGAAAAGAAAACACTGTGTGCACTGAGCAGGGTTGAAGTGAAGCTTGGGAGAAAGATTGAAAGGCACAGGGATCCGAATAAAATAAGTTCCCCAAACAACTGCCCTTTAGTTTCAGGTAGCGAGGAGAAACCGAGCCTAGATAGGCTAAGTCCAAATGAAAGAAAAGGAGGATTGTAGAGGCCCTCCGAAACCTCGAAGTCAGACAACCTCTTTTGGTTTGTGCACAACAAAGTAAAATTAACAGCCTGCACGTGCTCTCCCTCCCCCAACAACAAAGAAAACAGTCCTGATACTCCCGGGTGCCCGTGTTCAACCAAACCCTCCCCCTCCCTTCACTCCCTCCCTTTTCCCGGACCACGTACCGCAAGAGCCCTGTTACAGCGTGAAGGCGTCCTCAAGGGGCGTCCACCAGTCCTCAGATCAGGTCTCAGGTTCCGCATGCATGTCTTCTGCGTCCTCCTCGCTGACGGTGCCTGTCCTGGATCCGTCGTTCTAGCGGTGTGCAGGGAATCAACTCTTCTGTCGCGGTCCTCACCAGGCTTTCTCCTTTCGGTCTTCAATCGCCTTTCTCTCTCTGACGTCTTCCGGCCCCTCTATTCGAAAAGGATGTCTATTTCTATTTGGCATTTGACATGGCTGTCTGTATTTAGTTTATACTGACATCAGTTGTTATTGATTATTATTTTGTGGGCCTGGTCCTTTTGACACCGAAAATTGTGAGACCGTGATTATAGAATTCAAATGTGAATATTTCTGTCTATTCATTATCTTGAATTTCCCTTCTTTCTTTACTCACTGTACACACTTTTGATCACTTCTTTTGTGCACGCTCTTCTGGGCAACCTTTTTACTCTAAAAAACATTGAAAAAATGTTTGTAGATCATCAATTATTTGATTAGAGACAATGAATTAAATATTGTACTCTGATTTGATATACTGTTGTTATAGTGATATTTCTTGTAGTGATGAACATTTAAATTGCATGAAAATATACTGATTGAATCAGATTAGAAAGAAATAGGTTCTGGACCATTGTTTATCCTTATTGCACTATACCCAGGTCCATATCCTTCTGGGTTGCCCCATTTCATTAATGGTTCACTTAACCAAGCAGCAGAGCAATCAAATTGCACCTTATTCTGGGCCACGATTAATTCTTCTTTCCTTAAGGATGAAAACAAACCCGAATTAACCTCTAACATCTCGAGTGATGGTTGGATAGCCCATTTTTCTAATATTTTCAATTCTAATAGAATTATAGATGCCAGTTCCAATAGATGGGCTGTTCTGCCGCTGGATATTTCGGTTGGCGAGGTTGAATGCGGCATACGTGCTAGCAAGGGAGGGAAAGCCCAGGGCCCAGGCGGGGTGCCTATAGACGTTTATAAAGCTGCACCAGAGGTTTGGGGACCTCTTTTGGCTACCGTTTGTAATGCAGCCGTGTGTACTGAGCCCCCTGCAACCTGGGGAGAAGCGCTTATAGTGCCCATTTACAAAAAGGGAAGTGGGTCTGACGCAAAAAATTATCGCCCCATTTCTCTCCTTGACTCCTCAGTTAAGATCATGAGTAGAGTCATGCTGGTGAGATTAGAGGAATGGGTCTAGCAGGATGGCATTCTGGCTGACAGCTAGTATGGATTCAGGAAGGGTCGGGGTACACTCGATCAGTGCATCAATCTTGATTTACTGATCGGGAAATATACAGAAGCGAAACCTGGCTCCCTGTACCTCTGCTTTGCAGACCTGAGTTGTGCATTCGACATGGTAGACCATTGGGGTCCCTCAGGGCTCAGCAATCAGCCCAATACTTTTTAACTTATATCTCAAACCTCTGATTTCTCTCATCAAAAGTTTTAATATAAGGATTATCAACTATGCTGACGACACGCAGATGATCCTCTCCTTGGAAGGAGAGGACTCAACTCCTGTGGAGGTCCTTCATAATTGCCTGCGTGACACGTCCCGGTGGCTAAAAGACAACTCCCTTCAGTTCAACGCAGGGAAGACGGATGTGCTCTTCAGTGCCGGAACCAGGATTTCCCGACCGTTTCCTAACAACTTTTGGCCCCCGGAAACAGGGACCAACGTACGGCCGGTGGAACCAGTCCGCAATCTAGGGGTCATGTTGGATCACAGGCTCAGTATGGAGACGCATGTCCAAAAAACGTCTGCCTGTTGTTTTGCCATCATTCACTCCCTAAGAAAAGTTCTGCCCCTCTTACCTTACCAGGCCCGTGCCCAAATGGTCAGATGTACCATTCTTAGCAGGCTGAACTATTGTAACGCCCTCCTGCTTGGTCGGCCTGAGTTCCTGTTGGACAGGCTCCAGAGGGTCCAATCAGCAGCTGCTAAGCTGGCTCTGGGGCTTCCAAGAAGAGCTCATGGACCGCCCGCCCTGGCAAAACTGCACTGGCTACCTATAAGACAAAGGATTCAATTTAAAGCCCTTTGTATAGTCTTTAGGGTTCTCCATGGTATTGGCCCAGCTCCCTTACAATCGAAATTCGCCTGGTACACTCCAACCAGACAGCTCCGATCCTCTGATGCCAAACTGGTAGTCATACCCAGATTCAGGAAAGTTAGAGCCGGAGGCAGATCCTTTGAGGTGGCAGCTGCCAAACTATGGAATACTCTCCCTGTCGAGATCAGGCACCTCACTGAACTCCTCCCGTTTAGAAAAAGAGTTAAAACCTGGCTATTCCCCTGTTAATCCACCTGTAAGCTCTCTCTCCCTGTATTTTCTATTCCGTCTCCTCTGATCTCATCAGCGCCAGGATGCCTGCAATGGTGACAGTTGCGCTTTACAAATTCTTAAAATAATAAATAATAATAATTCTGTCTTATGGCCAACCTTGTTGAAGTTAGGGGCACCCAATGGTATAATTTTCTTTCTCGCTAGGCTGTACGAGAAACTGCAAACTAGTGTGCGTTTTGGAACTAAAGGAGAATGCACCCCAGAATTCAGTGTTAAAAGAGGAATTAGGCAGGGCTGCATACTGGCCCCCCTCCTTTTTATCTTATTTATTAATGGTATTGATGCTATTTTAAAAAAGGTTAACGCAGACGCCCCCCAGATTAAAGGTGTCCCGGTACCGGTGTTATTATACGCCGATGACGCTGTTTTACTCTCCATAACCCCTGTGGGATTACATCGATTAATGGACAGTTTTTCTTCCTTTATTAAAGACAGAAAAAGTGTAATTAATAAAGGGAAAACACACATTATGACCTGTGGGGCCAAAAGTAAATTGTCAAATGGCTTTTTTATAGACAGTGAAAAGGTGCAGCAGGTTGACAAATTTTGTTACCTAGGTATTACCTTCTCTAAAGACAGGAAATGGACTAATGAATTTAACAACATTCGGAACAAAATGGCAAACAATGCCCATGGTATCTATAGATTTGCTGCGAAGGTTGGGGATCGCCGTACAAGGGATATGCTCAAGATTTACCAGGCCAGATGTGTTACTATAACGCTGTATGGGGCAGGAGTATGGGGCCACAGCTGCGTCCATAATTTACAGTTGGAGGAAAATTTATTTCTAAAAAAGCTCCTATTTTTGCCCACTTCAGCTCCAACCGAATTGAGTCATCGAGAACTAGCCACCAATTATTTCACTGATCTGTTATCCCTTAGGCCATTGATGATTTGGCGGTCAATTTGGCTGAAGGATGAGAAGTCCTTTAACAGATCAATTATTGAGGACTATTTACAATTGGATAAATATCGAGAGATACCTTGGGTTAAATATGTCGTTGCCTGTTTTTCAGACATTTTTAACATGAACATTTTAATTGATCCCAGTGCAGCATCAAGGATTCCTAAAGCTTAAATGAAAAGTATATTCCTGGCATATGCGGGGAGGAAGCGGACTTTTGCCACTGGACCTATGTCCACTGTCATGTTTTACAACAGATATTGCTCAGTGGAAGGTTTTCCTCCATATTTAACCATGGTAACTAGGCATTCACATAAATTTGTGCTAACCAGACTTAGATTTGGTATGGTACTTTATTTAGTGGCCCACCCAAATATCAAGAAACATCCAATCGGGCCATGTATGTGTGATGGTGAATCCATTCAGAGCACTTTGCACTTTCTGCTGTTTTGTAAACTGTTCATGAATTTTCGTATTACTTTTTTGAAACCCATGTTTGTCAAATATGGTGTACGTACAGTTAAACATGCTATGACTTTAATTTTTAACTTGCAATCTGCAGACATCTGTTTTTATACTGCAACGTTTTTAAACCAATGCATCAACTCCAGGAAAGTATGTGTTTTTAATGCATTTTGATTGTTAATATTAATTGTAGAATTAGCTGTATGTGTGCTTTTAATGGACGTTATATTCTGTTTTGTGCTTTTATGGTCATGTACATGCACCGAATAAAGCTTCATGAATTTGATTGCAGACTTACTCTCCATAAGATAACATAGGCTGGACACTGAACATACCCAAAATGTCCAGCACCATTATAGAATGGTTGATTGCTTTCGTGTTCGCTACCGAACACTGTGCTTTTTAACTTCTGACACAATGGTGGTGTTGAGGATTAACCAGCATGTACCTAGGTGATACTTTAGATAGTGACACCTCCACCCACACAGGATGGCAAGTGAATGGGCCATTATGGCGGTCAGCCTCAAAGGCTTCAACAGCACTGGTGGCCAAAGAAACTTGCCCCCGAGGACAAAGCCTTCCACTGCCCCAGGCACTGTTTTTCGCAGGCAGGTGAGAATATTAGATATTCAAGAGGTGTACACCTCCACAAGAATAACCACAGCTCTAGGGTGTCACTAAAGTGGCAGATTAGCCGCAGGACTAGATGCCCTTGGCTACTAGTCCTAACACCCACTATCAGCTTTCTACAACGTTTGCCTGGTCCTCTGGAAAATGATTTCCTCAACCGTAGTGCGTGCAGGTACCAAGGCTTGTTTATGGCCAATCCTACTACAGCCTGCTTTACTCGACACTCCAAGTGATCATATTCAGCACCACGGATAGCCAGAGGCACCTATGCACCAGAGTCCTCAGAGCCAGGTAGATTGGATCTGCCTGGAGATTCCTGGTCCAAAGCCAGCTGCGAGCTTATATTCCAAAGGGTTTTGCTCAACCTTTTTTCTAAGGTACCCATTCAAAAACCGCAAGCCTGATTGACAGCTACGTTTGACATTTAAAATGTACCTCAGTACCATGCTCCCCTGAGCCACGTAAAATTGTGCTAGCTGTTGTGAACTGGTCTAGAAAATCACGATACCTTAACTACAAATGTGTTCTGTTGCGCTCACTCTCTAAGTTACTGTTTGCATATATGTGTTTTTCTAATTGATAGCAACGTTAGATGTTCTTCATTGCAAAGTGATAATTTATTTGATGTTTGAAAATTGATAACTCCAGTTATCCTGTATGTATGGACTTCACTTTGGTGTCCAAAAATATATAAAAATCAGATATATTCATATAAATTGGTTTTGGAATTCTCTTGAGTATAGTCACTTACTTATCGTCCATGTTGGTGATGTAAAATGCTTAAAACATGTTCCTCTAAGCAGTCTGTTCTTTGCCACTCTACCAGGACTGAGAGAAGGTGTACAAGAGAGTACCCGGGGTCCATCTTTGTGTTTTGTGCTAGTTTTACATAGTAAGGCACCCCTGCCGTACCACATAATATTTTCACCTTGCAACATTAGTGTTTCAGCGGTGGGATTCCTGAACTTGTATTTTGCTTCACCACAAGTGTATTTGTTGTGTACGAGAAATTCTCAATTGACTTTAGACACAAAAGTGCATTTATTTCATTTTTTTTAAATTGAGTTATAATTTATATTGCCAGGGCCCTGTGTTGCTTCTTATTGCAATAGTAAATTATAGAGTAAAACGTTTTAAAGTGTTTTAGAAAGTAGGCCTAAACATTTTAAATGTTTTAGAATTCTTAATAAATCACACACGTTCTAGATAAAGTAAGCATAATGCAGAGTGCCAAATATCTTGAGGTGGTCACACACCCAACTTTTAGGATCTTAGAGTTTTTTTCAAAATTAGGTGCATTAGCTAAAAAGCCTCTGCCAGAAATGAGGATCTAATACAGGCCCTCCAAGAGTATGAGGATCATTTCAATCAAAAAGGGGAGTGAAGAGCTCAATGTTTATAGAAGTACTAAACCTATGCTCCTCCAAGAAGTGAACTAGTTAGTCATCAAAACAGGGGTAGTTCCTCATAGGCCGGGAAGTCATAAGGGGTGGGACCACGTGGTTAGGGATGTATGTCATTACAACGCATGCTTTTACAACGCATGCTATTACGACGCAACTTTTACAACGCAAGTCGTTACAATGACTTGCGTTGGGGGGAGCTGGATAGTTAATAGTTTAATTTACTATTCCAACTCCAGTTCCCGTGGATAGTAGGGAAGGTGTTGGATAGTAATTAAACTATTCCCTATCCTAGAGCGCCCTCCAGCGCAATTCGTTGTAATGACTTGCGTGGTAAAAGATGCGTCGTAATGGTAGTGCGTTGTAAAAGTTGCGTTGTAAAGGATGTTTCCTCGTGGTTAGTACTACTGTGGCAGGAGACCTGAAGGTCAGACCTTGATGCGCTCACACACCTGTTAGGGTGTCGTGCTTCATCATTGAGCGCACCGCGTCTGGCCGGCGCTGCAATGCCTAAAGGCCTGGGGTCTCTTTGTTGGAGGTCTTTTGATCCAAAAACAACGTTTAGGTGAATGCATGTGAGGGGGCTATGCGAGGGTGTGTCAAGTGAAAAGTGAGGAATGTCTAAATTAGACTCTGGTGCCATCAAAACGATTTTTATAGGGTAAGGGTACCCGGACTAGATCAAAACAGTGGTGCTATCATGTGGTCTCAATGTACCTATATAGCTGTGAGCGAAGTGAGGTCAACATGTTTCATGCCTAGCTTGCTCAAAGGATCAGACGGCACTTTATCAGGACCAAAAGTAGTGAATTAGTGCCCCCTTAGGGGCATGAAAACCTCCTTTCTAATAAAGGATGGCTGCTCAATGTATATAATACTGCACCTGGATGGTTGCAGCACAGCAATTCTACCTATAGGAGAAAAAGACAAAAGTTTGAAAAGCATATGCAGCAGAGTTAAAAAATGGGAACCGATGTCCACAGTGTAAATATAGTTCATTGTAGAATACACTCAGAAGTAATGGTGTGCACCTGCAAGGCTAGAAGGTGAGATGAAAGTTTCTTAAGACAAAAACGACTGAGCAGTGTTAGACCTGGCACCTTGGCGTGAGTCTCCCTTCCACTTTTTGCTGATGTGCCTCCGATGTTTTGCTGGTTTTCCGATACTCAGGGCACTGCGCCATGGCTGATCCGTGCCACAGTGCAAGTGCTCCCTACTGTAAACTGTACATACGATTGGTATCCATGATTGGTGCATTGGATTTACTGTTAGTCCCTAGTAAAGCGCACGAGAGAGTGCCGGGGCTTGTAGATGCCAATACTGCTGGTGGGCCTGCAGCGCTGGTTGCGCCACCCACCGAAGCAGCCGTAAAGATGTGTCTGGGAACTGCGACCGCAGAACCCGCGTGTGGTCTCGTACTGTCACGTTAGCTGGGCAAGTGTCCCCACTTGCCAGCACCGACCCTTCCCTTGACTACATATTAGTCACCCCTATGGTAGGCCTGCGGGCAGGGTGCGTTGTAGGTGCAAGGTAGGACAAGCCCTGATGTGCGTGGCATGTCCTAGTAGTGACTTACAACGAAGACCGTATTTCACTACTGAAGGCTACCTGCTCCATTAGGCCAGACTGAGCTGCGAGGGTTATTACACCCTATAATCCCCGCAGGCTCAAGGAGCATGGTAGTGAGTCATGTTTAGTATGCCTGAACTCGGGATAATGAGATATTTCTTGTAGTCAAGTTTATTTCAGTATCCTGGGTTTGCAAATGCTACTTTTAGAAAGTTAGCATTTGCTTGCTTAACCATTTCAGCCGCCTCTGCTGGTGTGTATCTGACTGTCTGGGGTGTGTGAGTGACAGGGCTGGAGGGATGACAGGTGGTGAATGCGCAGATTACACCTTAGTGGGAGGTAGGAGTGCCTCTTGACTCGAGCTGTCACTGTGCTCGACCTCCACAATGCTGGCTCCACCCTCCTGGGGAGCGGCGGATGACTCTGCCGGCACCTGGCCCAAGAAGGGCGAAGCCTCCATCAACAAGGTACTCTGGCCACTCCTGTCCGGACAATGCTGGCTCCACCTCCTGTGGGGCGTCTGATGCGCCTGCCCCTCACACTGAAAGCAGAAGCCGGAGTACACCCGCTGGGGTACTCCAGAACTGAGAGTGGCTATGCAAAGGCCCCCCTGGCCTGCAAGAACAAAAGAATTGGCCTATAAAAGACGGAGCCCTGCTCCTTGAAATTTAGATCCGGTTTGGGCCACAGAAAGACTCTGCCCTACGAGAAGGACCGTGAGAGACAAGGAAGGGTGCTGACTCTTGCCTGTGTCTGGTGCCTTGCTGCTGAAGGAGAGGAAGACAATAAGACTACGAAAAGACTGTTGTGCTACTTGTGCCAAACTCTGCAAAGAGATCTCCAAGGGCTTGCAACTGAACTTGCCCCCTGACCAGCGTCCCAGGACCAGTGGACGCTACCCCCTTGGAAAGCGACTGCGGGTGCTGACCATCGCCGCAGCACTGACGGAGGAATCTCCTCTGAGGCATCAACCTCCACCCGACCACCGTGACCGGGGCCCAAAGCAACAGCGGAAGCAAAGTGAGGACCAGCCGCCGCTGGCCCGAACACCGTGACCGCGACTGCACCGGGAGCCCGAGAGCAAAGCAAAGGAGGACCCGTCCGGTCCGAGCTATCGAAGTGACGGCATAGCGAGCCATCACTCACCTGCAAAGACGGACAACTGCCCTACGAGAATCCACAAGGTCGGTAAGCCTGCCCGACAGCCCAGCTGTGAGCCCACAGCTGCACCGACATTTGGCTGGGTACGTCCTGCACTTGGGGACCGTACTGCCACTTGTCACCACCGCACAGCCGCCGCCTCCAGGGTCGGAGCGGACGACGAGGAAAGGACCCTGCCGCCACAGAACACCGCTGCCCCGGACGACCAGTGACCTGCTCGGCCGAAGAGCCGCAACGATCAGCGACCCCGGGAAGGCAACGCGACGTGGGACAGATCCCTTGGAAGCCGCCGGCTCCACAAGAACATTGAGTAACCCCGGCCTACGGGCCTCAAGAGAACTTCCATAAGAACTGTGGTAACCCAAATTAAGTAACCTGCAACCGTCTTCATAAAGTTATGGACTGTATTCATAAGCCTGCTTAAAATCTATATAAAGATATATATTTTTACAAGAATACAGTCTGGTCTCGTTGTGTGGTGGGTTGGTTGTAAAGGTGTACTGTTGCAGGTGTTTAACCCTATGTGCCCCAAAGATTAGCCTACGACTGCTTAAGCCACACTACCTAGAGGGTAAGCAGAGGTTGTCCGGAAGGTAACCCTCAGCCCTGACGAGGAAGAGAGAGTCCCTGCTTGTCGCTAGTGCTACACTGCGCCAACTAGAGCCTCCCCCTTCCTACATTGGACGCAGCGGTGAGGATTTCGAATTTACACTTGCGATAGTTATACCTGAGCTTCTGACCACTACACAAGGATTACGGTACAGTTACTAAACCACAGACTTTGCCGAAAGAAGATTCCGAGCGCAGAAACCATGCCAGGCACAAAGAGCTTGGATGGAGCGGAGTCCACAACCTCCGAGGTGTTGGAGATAGAGTGGGATGCCGCAAAGCTGGACAAATACTCAAAGATGGAGCTGAAGTTTTTCTGTAGGAAACTAAAGGTTCCGCACGCTGGTTGCAAAAACAAGCCGGAGCTCTACAAGGCCCTGAAAGCCTGGGTGGAGTCCAGAAAGACCCCGGAAGAGCAAGACGTCCTCGCCGAGCAGAATACGACGGAGGAGCAGAATGCACTTGGGGATCTGATCGATCTCGAGAGGCAAGACAGCGAGCACAGCTTTGGTAAAGGCCTGTCGCCGGAGGAGCTGGCGGACAGGAAGGAAACCCGGAATCACGAAAGAAAGTTGGCAGAATTAAAAATCCAGCTGGAGCTGGAAACCAAAAGAATGGCGCTGGAAGAGCGAAAGCATCAGATGGATTATGAAATCAAGATGAGGGAGATAAGTCTCAAGGAGAGAGAATTGGATCGGCCTCCCTCTGGTGGCAGCACATCGCCAGTGCAGGTAGAGTCAAGAGTGCACATCCCAAAGGACGTAGTTAAGGAGTTCTTTAAGGGGGATGACATAGGACAGTGGTTTAGGGCATACGAGGTAGCCATGTCCTCCCACCGGGTCCCTGACAAGGATTGGGGAGCGGGGTTGTGGGGAAGGTTCCTTAGCGAAGGGAGAGATACCTTGCTAGATTTGCCCGTTGAGAATCAGAGATCCTATGCCCACATGAAAGAAGCTTTATTAAACAGGTACGGGCTTACCCCTGAAATGTATAGACAGAAGTTTAGGGGATGTACTAAGCGGCCTGGGAATACGTATGTGGAGTATGTGACTTACTTTTGCAGAGCACTGGATGGTTGGGTGAAAGGTAACAAAGTGAATGATTTTCAAGGTCTCTTTGATTTAATTGCATGGGAGCACTTGTCTGATCACTGTTTTCCTGAGTTACGCCAACACCTGATCGATAGCAAGCTGTCCAACCCGAGGAAGCTTGCTGAGGAGGCGGACCGCTGGCTCAGCACCAGGGTCCACAAGGGTCCCGTGGGAGATTCCGCCAAGAGTGGGCAGGGTCCCCAGCAGAAGAGTGGGGGGGACAAAGGGGGGAAACAGAAAGGGTTCCAAAAAGGCCCCCAAAGTAGTTCCCAAGGGAATCCGCAGCAGGGTTCTCAGCCTCCCCCACCCCCGAAGCAGAATGGAGCCCCGACAGGTAAACCTGTTCCAAAGGGGCCCTTCAATTGTTTCAAATGTGGCGAGCCTGGGCACATATCCAGTGACCCCAAGTGTCGCCTATTTGGAAATTCCGCACCCACTGGTGCTCCGCCCCGACAAGTGACTAGCGTTCACCTGGGAGAAGAAATGATGGTCCCGGGGGGTGGAGATCCCGTTCACATGACCCTGGTCTCGCTAGGAGACAGTGAGATGATCCCGACGAACTACCTGCCCTCTAACACTAAGAAATATGGGCAGGTGGTGATCATCAATGGTAAGGAAGCTGAGTTTCTTAGAGACACAGGAGCCAGTGTGACTGCAGTGAGGCAGCACCTGGTGTCTCAAGAGCAGGTTGTACCCCATGCCTACTGTAGGGTTATCAACGCTGATAATTCTGAGAGTCAGTGTCCGATGGCTCAAGTTCCCTTCGAGTGGGGGGGGTCTCTGGTACTCTGCAGGTCTGTGTGAGAAAAACCATGCCTGTTGACTGTTTGCTAGGGAACGACTTGGAGCACTCCCCTTGGGAAAAGGTGGAGAAGACGACTCACCTGCGGATGGTGGGTCTGCCTGACTGGGCGTGCGTGACCACCCGGTCGATGGCAGCCAGTAAGGGTGATCGAGAGGTCCCGGGGCCTGATGGAGAGGCCCAGGAACCGGCTTTAGGGAGAAGGCGCAGGGGGCGGGGGAAACCGGCCCCTGAAGTTCCTACGGTCCAGGAGGAGGCAGACCTTGAGGGGGATGCCCTGGAGCCTACAGGGGAACAGATCGCCGAACTGGGGGACCTGCCTGAGCTGACCCATTGGCAGCAAGAAGGAGGACCCTCCAGGGAGGAATTCTGCAGGGAGCAGAAAGAATGCCCTTCTCTCGTGGGTATGCGGCAGCAGGCTGCAGACCAGGCCAATGGTGTTCAGGCCAAAACACATTACGTGTACTGGGAGAACGACCTCCTGTATTCGGAGCCTAAGGCTGCTGAACCTGGGTCAGCCCGTGTGCTGGTGGTACCCCAGAAGTTCAGAGCCTTCCTACTGGGTCTGGCTCACGATGTGCCTTTAGCAGGACATTTAGGGATGGACAAGACCTATGACAGGCTTGTCACCCACTTCTACTGGCCCCAAATGCATAAAAGCTCAGACGCTTATTGCAGAACCTGTCCGACTTGCCAGGCAAGTGGGAAGACGGGAGGGAAGAACAAGGCTCCCCTCCAACCCTTCCCTGTGGTCGGTACGCCATTCCAGCGAGTGGGTATTGACATCGTTGGGCCTCTGGACCCCAAGACAGCCATGGGCAACAGGTTCATCCTGGTCTTGGTGGACCATGCCACCCGGTACCCTGAAGCCATCCCTCTGAGGACAGTGACGGCTCCCGTGGTGGGGCGTGCACTGATGGGAATTTTCTCACGAGTAGGATTCCCTCTAGAGGTGGTGAGCGACAGGGGGACCAATTTCATATCGAAATATATGAAGTCCCTTTGGCAGGAGTGTGGCGTAACGTACAAGTTCACCACACCCTACCATCCCCAAGGTAACGGGTTGGTTGAAAGATTCAACCGAACCCTCAAAGGCATGATAATGGGCCTGGAAGGTCCGATGAGGCGTAAGTGGGACGTCCTCTTGCCATGCCTGCTGTTTGCATATCGCGAGGTACCACAGAAGTCCCTAGGGTTCAGCCCCTTTGAACTGCTGTACGGTCACCCCGTGAGAGGACCACTGAGTTTGGTAAAGGAAGGCTGGGAGCAATCTCCCAGGAAACCTCCCCAGAATGTATATAGCTACATGCTGGCCTTCAGAAACCAGACCAGACGCTTCAGACAACTTGCCGAGGCAAATCTGGAAGCGAGCCAGGAAGAAATGAAGCGGTGGTACGATCAGAATGCCACTCTGGTCGAGCTTCAGCCTGGACAGGAGGTGTATGTCTTGGCCCCAGTGGAGCCCTGTGCCCTTCAAGATAAGTGGACAGGACCATTTGAGGTTGTGGAGCGCAAGAGCCCCGTGACATACTTGGTGGACATGAAGACGCCCAGGAACCCTTTGCGGGTCCTACATGTCAACCGCCTCAAGCCCCACTTGCGAAGGTCCGAAGTGGGCATGTTGTTGGCAACCGATGACGGAATGGAGGAGGAGTCGGAGCCTCTTCCTGACCTCTTGGTGGCCTGTGAGAAGGATGGGTCAGTGGATGGAGTTAACCTCTCACCCTCCCTGACCGCCGAACAACAGGAGGACTGCCGCCAGTTGCTGGGACAGTTTCCAGACCTGTT